>NC_089431.1:4675292-5912792 GCF_026210795.1 Rhizophagus irregularis | reverse complement strand
TTTTTTAATAGAAATTGTTTTTGCTTAAGGTTTTTATGTCAGTTTAAAGACATTTTTTTAATAAAAACGAAGAAATTTTTTTAAAATTCATTTACAAAATTAAAAAAAATACATTTTATTATATATCTCAAAGATCCAGTAATCATAGAGAAACGAAACACAGCTTATTAGATTCGTCTAATACGACGAGTCGAATGGTGGAAGTTTCATATTTCTAGGCGCGATGGATGCCGAGTTAGCGGATAAAATGTAAAAACGCACAGTGTATAAAAATACAAAGTGCCGGATGTGTGGTATAGCTCAACATCTATCACACCTAGAAACACGAAACTACTACCATTCGATTCGTCTTGTCAAGACGAATCCAACGAGCTGCGTTTCATCTTTTTACGATCACTGGGTGAGATATATAACAAAATGTATTTTCTTTTATTTTATAAGATACACCCAAATTTTTGCATAAAACTTACTATATATTATACATATTGGGCATCAATATCTATCGGGTATTTAAAATTTTAACATGCAATTTTGTTTAAAAATTTTATTTAAGCTAATATATTTATTGAAATTTTCCTTTAAAAATTTTTTTTTTATATAAACTCGGATTTATAATCTGTATAATTTATAATAAAATTTGAACTTACGTGACGATTTTGTATAAAACTTCTAATAAAATTGTGTATAAAGTTATATTAAAATTTTAGGTCCTGGATTCTAGTTGTATATGTATTCTTCGGGTCCTATCCAACTACACTAATCCCTGTACTTTCACGCTATTAGTTGTAGCGTCCACAGTAAAATTCTTTTTATTTCTGTAGTCATGGTAATTGAACCTGTGACCTTACCATACTCAGGCTTAATAAAGGTCTCAATAACTAACTACTGAGATAGGGTGACCAACCCTTAGTTTTATCCTTTTACTTTCACTGGCTGATAAGTTATTCAACAAAATGTTAAACATCGGCATTATAATATTTCTTGATTTACGTTTATTATACCATTTGACATTTTGCTAAATTACTCAGTACTTAGTAATTATAAAAAGGGATTAATAGTTAGAATCGCCTCATCAAGTGTGAATCGAATGGGGTGGTAAGTTATCTTTCTGTGATCAATATTGACAGAGTTTACTGCTTAAAAACCATTTAATATTTTTTAATTAAAAGATCTAGCGATTGATTTCATACCATTAGAACCATCTCATCAAGACGAATCGAATGGCGGTAAGATCATCTCTCTGCGATTAATATTGACGAAATTACGATACAATAAAGCTTTTAAGATAATTTAACTAAAATTGTTAATTTTTGGCCAGAATTAGGTATATAAATATAAGAAAATTTTTATATCTTTATAATCACCAAATATGGGACTTGTCTTAAATTGCCGCGAATTTATAAAGAGAATTGACTGTAATTCGGTATATTAGAAATTCTTTTTGTAATACTATATATGTAGAGCATACTATAACCCGCAAAATATAATAAGTTTTGTTCATTATGAAACTTACTTTTTTTTTATTTTTTCAGAAAACATTTATTTGTTATGCTTTTTGAAGTCATATTTATCGCTCGGCAGCAATCTATCACCAGCGTCACGTGATTTTTTTTTTTGCGGAATTAAATAATCGACATAGAAATTGCCTTTTTTGGAATCTTGTGTAACTCATTTCTCAATTTTTATGAGAAACAAAATTGCTTTTTTTGGATTGTATAACGTTACTCAAGTTTCCAAAAAGGCAATTTTGCCGGAATTATAAAATTTAGCTGAAATTATGATGGGATGGAATAAGGGCGACAAATAGGATTTTTCATACTAAAAAAATTCTAAAGTCCCGGAATACATAGTAAAAACGGAAACAAGGAGGGTGTGACGGGGTAACAAATTATACATTATTAAAAATCACATGTACGGGCGGCGTTGATCGCTCTGCATTCATAGCAATTTTATTCTTTTTTGGTTTATTTTTTGTAGTAAATTTTTTCGGAAAGAAAATTATGCATATAATAATACATTTATTAATAATTTATTTTTATTATATACATTTTTAATTTTTAAATAGCTCTTTAATCGTGAAATTTCATTACTAGTAGTATTTACGTTACAGTAGTATTATATAATTTGTAAACTGAAAGTAATAATAATACATTAATTAAAAATAAATATATTAATTTACATGTTTTTCTATATTTAAAATATGTTGTATTATGTGTTAAATAGTATTATTTTATTATATGTATTGCTTTAACCACTAAATTTGCGTTGTTTTTATACATGTTTTTAAATGGGCAAAAGCGTTCGTTCGTTATTCAATATCAAAAAGTGTTGAGCAATACATAACATTGTTTAACATATTATATACTCACCTAAAACTTTCTGATGCAACTGCGTTGCTCGTCTAAACCTCTCCAAAATTCTACGATTAGTTTCTCCAAGATTTTACTATAGTTTTATTATAGATTTTGGCAGTTTTGGCATTTATAATAAGTTTCGTCAGGTTTCGCTTTTCTCCAGAGCTTTCGCCAACTTTTTAATAAGACTTTCATATAGTTTTGGCAAAGTTTCGCTATTTTGGCATTTTGCCAACTTGCTAAAACCCCCTAGTTTCTCCAGCAACCTTAGATGCAACTTTAGAAATTATAAAAGAAAGAAGATGTGACTTATATGAAGATTATTTATCAAAAAGTTTTGGGTGGATGTATAATGTATTGAATATATATTTGTATAGGAAAGTGATTTCCTTTTTTTCTTTTTTAATAAAAAATGGTAGTGAATTTGACCCAATACATTTTAATTTTATTGTTATATTTGGAATGTTTACCTATAGTTAAACAATTAACTTGTGGAAGAAAATCGATTTGATTCTGCTAAGACGCAAAATAAAAGTCAGAAATCATGTATAATAAATCACATGCAGATATAATTCCTCCATTTATTTTCAGTACATATTTTTTAAAGTTTATTATTTATTTTAGGTTGATAAAAATAGAATAATACACCTGCTAAAACTGCATATATAATTACGTTTCCTGAAAAAATATTTTAATTTGTGAATAATAATACAGTAATTAAAAATTATATTAATTTATGCATTTTTCAATACTTAAAATATGTTGTATTACATGTTGTTAAATTGTGTTGTTTTACTGTATATGTTGCTCTATACTTAAATTTATATTATTTTACACATTTTTAAATGGTATCAGTTAACAAAGGGTTTATTGCTTAACACTTTTTGGTGTTGAGCAATACATGACATTAATATATTGTCTGATGAAATCAGACTTAGTCCTGATATATTAGCTAACTTCTATCATCACTGAACAAATCCAAGAAAAACTACATCGGGAAAATTTTTCAGGAGATAAATCACCCTATCGGTATTTATCAAGAAATATAACGATAATTAACAAATTTGATGATTACCAATAATTATCACTAGGTTAATTGCTATTAATTAACAATATTGATGCTTAACAAAAAAAATCTGCATATTAATTGATGATAATTTATGATATAGATATATAACGAAAAAATTGCATAAGTTAACTATTGATAAATTACGGTTTAAATAATCATTGAAAAAATTTCACAAATTAATTTACGATTTTAGTAATTATCGAAGAAAATAAATATATTAATTCACAGTATTGATAATTATTGAAAAATTCAACACGATAATTTTTGATAAACTATGATTAGTACGATATTGATAATTACTAACATGATAAACACTAATAATTTAATAATTATCGCAATTATTCCACCAAGATTAATATTAATTATTTATATTGTTTGATCTTAGTTCTGGTTCATTGGTAATTAAAAAACATCTATTAACAAAATACAATTATTGAGTAGTTATAAACCGCAGTAATATATTTATTCTAAGTATATAAACTTAAAAATTTTAAAATGTTTTACCAATAAAAATGTCCAACCAGCGGAAAATTGAAGATAGTAATGATCGACTTATTAATGTAATATTTATTTTTGTGAGTATGTAAAATTGTAAGATAGGTTCTTTAATGAATATCTATTTAAATTATATTTAAGAAATTATAGAAAAGTAATATTTTAAAAGAAAACCAAAAAAGGGATGAAAATATTTTTACAAGGAAATTAAAAATCTCGCGAAAAAATGATTATCGAATACAACTTTTATTAATAACGAAATGGAAGAAAATTGAAATTGAAGAATTTTAATTATAGAAAGAGGAAATATTTTTATGAATTCAGAAATTATTATTATAAAAATCATTATTTTATTAACGAAAAGGGGAAATTCAACGATATTTTATTTAAGATTTTGATAAATTTATTAATTTTTTTGATTTAATTGATGAATTTATTTTAATTTACTTAATTCTCATGAATTTCTTAGAAACCAAGCATGATTATTTGATTTTGTTTATATTTTATTGATATTTTCATTATTAAATAAAGGATTTTTTGTTAATGGTCAAGATGGCAAATATAGGTATCTATGGGCTTGACTTAGTTATACACATCCCATTACAAAATTATGTATTACGTGTATCACGTATCATATAATACTAATCTACTTTTTTTATTTAAACTATTTTTAAACTTTTTTTAATAAAATCCTTCCGTTTTTCTCTTTCCCCTTTTTCGTTCTTCCCTTTTTCCTCCTCTTCTTTGTTTTTATCTTTCCCCTTTTTCATTCTTCTCTCTCGTTCCCCTCTCTCCCTTTCTTTCATTTCCTCCTTTCTTTTATCCTTCCCTTCACCTAAATTAACCGCTTTTTACAAAATAAAAAAAATTACGAATTTATTTTTTAGGTAACATTTTTATTTCAGCGGATCTCTTGTGAAAATGGTGGTTAGTTTTCTTATTTTTTTTAATTTTTACAGTAACAAAACGTTTATTAACATTTCAAATTTTTTTTTTATTTTTTAGACAGGTCTGATCACGTGGATTTTGTATTTCAGATCGGCTTTAATTTTCCTTTTGGGCTTTAGATCAGTAAATCTCAGAAGTTTCCTTCTTTCTTGTGTTTTTTTTTAAAAAAAATAATCTATTTTTTTTTCTTTTTTTTAGGTATTGGCTTCAGATCGATAAGTTTTGGAAGTTTCGCTTCAAAACTTGTTTCTTTTTTTTTAAATAAAAATTTTTAATTAGTTCTTTTTTTTAGGCATATATTAGCTTTGATCTTTCGTTCAGATTGGTAAGTTTTGAAAGTTTCTTTTCGTTTCAAAACTTTTTTTGACTTTTTTTTAAGTAAAAATTTCTAATTTTTTTCTTTTTTTAGGTATGTATTGGCTTCGACTTTGACTTTGGATCGGTAAGTTTTGAGAGTTTCATTTTGAAACTTATTTTGTTTTTTTTTAAATAAAATTTTTAATTTTTTTTTTCTTTTTTTAAGTTAACTTTGACATTACCACTTTAAATTGGTAAGTTTTAAAGGCTTCATTTCGAAACTTATTTTTATTTTAAAAATAAAAAATTTTAATTTTTTAGGTATGTATCGGCTCTTTGTTTTGACGCCTTCAAACTTTCGATCTTAAGTAAATCTTTGAAATTTTTTTTTAAATACCAGTTTCTTTCTTGGTGACTTGGATCGGTAAATTGAAGCTTTGAAAATATTTTTTTTTGATTTTTATTTGAAAAAGTCTGATTTTTTTTTCTTTTTTTAGGTGTCAGCTTAACTTTCCTTTTTTTTTAGATGGCTGAGCCTTTGGATGTGTGAAATTTGGTGTGTAGGTTTTCAATTCTGCCATTCTGGTTTCGCAACATACTGTTGTGAACTGGATTTTTTATTTTATTTTATTAGAAACTTTTGCTAACTTTTCTATTTACTTCAGTTTTCTTGTAGTTTCATCAATTCCGTCTTTCGGAGTTCGGGTTAAAATTTATGAGTAGAATTACTATATTTAAATTATATTTTTATTTCATTTTATTTGTATATTACAATATCATGATTAAACAAAATTAATTTTGATGTTTATCATTTAAGTAAATTTTGATGTTTATTGTCTAAGTTAAATATCGATTGTTTATTATTTATGTTAAATATCGATATATATCATTTAGGTTTAAATTTGATGATTTATCATTTTTATCCATATCGATACTACTCGACGAGTGTGATTATTATCGATATATATTACATTTCATAAATAATGTGATAAATATCGATAAAGTGATATATATTGCTATATATCACCTGAAAAAATTTCCTGATGTATGATAGATAAAATAATTCTATGGATTGAGAAAGAGGGAAAAAGGGTAGTTAGTTTCACAAGTAATAGCAGTAGTATTATAAATAATAAAGTTAATAGTTAGTATGGAGTATGGTGGCTGTCACCTATAAACAACAATAGTCTGAAATTTGAAATTTTATTTATTGAAGTACTTTGTTAAAATATAATAATTGCCACGTGAGCGGCGAAAATTTTTTTTGCCATATTACTTGTAGATTTCCATGGAATTTTGTAAAATCCATAAAAATTACATGAATACTAGTCCGAAATTTTATGTTTTTATTATTGCTACTTATTAAAATTATCCAACTTTAACACATTGCCATTATATGGGTTAGGGCTCGGCAAATTCCTCCCCTGAAACTCTGCTTCATTATTTTTACATTTTAATTAACTGGCCAGCCCTTTCTTGTATATTACTACTTTACAAAAATATATAATAAACGATCAATCACGTGATTTTGGCGACGCTAAAAATTCTTATGAATTATATGACTAATCAGATAAACTCCATGATATATATATATATATATATATATATATCGAATTCTAAAATCATAAACTCTATTACTTAAGATATATATTAGCATTTTCCCGAACATAGCTTTCTATCAGTTGAGATTGAAAGGTTACGGTATTTTGTTCAGGATGATAAGCGAAAACATTTAACCCCAAAACTTTATTGGCTTCATCACGATTCTTAAAAAATTCCTCATATGCAATACGGCTAAGTTCTTTGGAGTCTAACAAAGCTTTAATGACACACTTTCCTACTTCATAAAATTCATCGCCTTTAAGGAGTTTTGCGGTTCTAAGCTTATCCTCAGCTTTTATAAACTGTTTCTTTTTGATATCTGCAGAAATAGAGTTAGAAGTGATCAAAGCAAATTTACATAAATTCATTAAATGTAAAGTGTCAAACAAAACATAGTACCTTCGAAATTCTGTCCTTCAAGAAATTTCTTTGCCACTGACTGAAGATCCACAATGCGTCCACCAACTAACTCATATAATCTTTCAGCTTCAGTAGTATCGATCTTGTTGTCTTTACTTACAGTCTTGATTCCACGCTTATTGACCAGGTAGTCCAATGATTCTTCTCTGGTAAGGTCCCCAATTTCGATTGGTTCCTCTGCACGTGATATAGCACTACGTCCTAGAAATAAGAATGTTGATCAACAAATTATGCTTTGCCCGAAAAAACCTTGTTAGCACTTACCCTGCATTCTTCGAGGAACAGAACCTTCACTGCTGACAAATACTGCGATGTATTTTCGGTGGTCAGCATTCATTTTGGCATCATTTTGAAGAGCATCAAGAACTTTGGGGTTTACATCAACTAATCCGCTGATGTTGTCATAAACGATGACTGGAAGTTTATTGTACTTTGCTTTGTACGCTGCACCGGCATTCTTGAAGGCTTTTAAGGCTCTTTTCCACTTGGGTCTCGCGTCGACTTTACCTTTAAAAAGAAACATTAGGATCAAAAGCTTCAATTGTAAAGGATAATAATGATTACCTTACCATTACCACCTAATATTTTCTTCATAAGCTGTGCCGTAAAAGAAATATGTTCCTCAAATTTAAAGTTAAGAGATTCTCCAAATGCATCGCCAAAGTCCTCTATATTTATTTTACTAGGATCAGAAGGATCAGAAGGAATTTCAACGTATATGACACCCTGCCCTACTTCCCTTGATGCAATTCTGGTTAATATGGTTTTCCCGGTACCGTGTTCTCCACAAACTACATGATAAGATGATTGTTTTATATCCGGTTGAAGAATTTGTTTAAGACGATTTACAACTAGAGGTCGGGGAACAAACTCATCATCTAAAACATCAATTTTAGGTCGAGTGCCCTTTTCTATAGTTTTGTTTAGAAGACGCTCGTTGTGCCTGTTCCGATACCAAGCATAAAGAAGATCCGTCGATATCAAACTAATAACACCAGCCACAACTAACTTTGCCAATATAGCATTCTACAAATGGAACAGTTTTGAGGAACTTGACCAAAATAATATGCACAACAAACAATAATGATTATACCGGAAGCCGTTTTGTAGTGGCTTTTGCGAATTTATTCAGGTAAGAGGAAGAGGTAGAAACTTCTTGGGGGGGAGGCGTAGAGTTTGTATAATATCTCGAAAATGGGGATTGAAACAAGTAATGGTTTGAATTTCTTAACGCAAATTTTTGTGGTTGAAAAAGCATGTCTTTACGGGTAACAAGGCGAGTTGGTAAAACGCTCCTACGAAAATAATAGGCCATTCCGAGCTGGTATGTTAGCAAATAACGACTGATGAATAATCTAAAATCTATTTATGGCAAATCACGCAATTCTTAGTCATTAACAGTCACTGGACATTTCCAGCGCAGCGGCAAGCACAAATTAAAAATCTTGTACTACATAAATTAGCCTATCTTCATTTGGTTCGAACAGGACAACGACTTTAAACTTTTTTTGAAATACATTAAAAGTAATTCGTATGAACTTTCAAATGGCTGAGATCCTTCTGCCAATATAAGTTCTTTCGCAAAGTTTTTTACATGAAATGTCAACCGTTAATATAGGTGTATTATTGTAAAATTTGGTCAGAAGTATATATGTATTTTGTTGAAAGATGGCTGATAATATAAAAATTCTTTATTAATAATGGTAAATATTACAATGTTTCTATATTAATACAATATATTGATACTAATAATTTATTTTTATACTTAATTATTTCGTTCTCGTTTCTCTCTTGTCAACCTATCATTACGGGTTCGTGTTTGTATCCATTTTATTACGCGTTGTCTATCCCACATATTTTCAGTTTGATTATTTGCTATATTCCAATTATTCAATTGTTGAATAGCATTATTAATATTTTCTTCGCTTGTATCATTCACTAATGGTTTTAAAAATGATAATTCTTGTGTATGGGTTGTTCTTTTGGTACGTTTGGTTGGGCGGGAATTTTGAATTGAGTCTGGAAGAGAATGAATAGCTTGTATATTAGGAAGATTCTGAATTTCTGCATTAGGATTAGATTGCGAGAGAACACTAGAATTTAGATGTATATTTTGTAAATTGTTGTTCAAGTACTTAATATTTTGATCAAAAGAATTATTGGGATTAGAAGGCATACTAAAAGAATGTTGTGATTCATTAAAAACAGAAGTATTTGAATTTGAAGATTGATTTGTAAATATATTAGATGGCAATACATGCTGAACTCCACCTCTACTACGACCCCTAGTATTATTATTAGATTTGTTCATATTTGCTATTTTATGATGTCCAATATTTTTTGCTCTTCTGCACTTTGCAACTCGTTTTTCACGTTTTAAAATGTCTTGTTGTAATATAACATTAAGACACTCTTCTCCTATTGAATAACAATTAAATAATCTGGTCCATCCTTCAGATGTATATTCTGCGGTCATATTAGATAATCCAACATATCCCAAAATTGTAACACAATTTACCCCAATTTACCGGGATAATTCTCAATTTGCCAGAAAAAATCCAGGCAAATTTTGTGACAATGATATCTGTTCGACCTGTGTACTGAAGACAAGGTATCAAATGAACAAGAACTGGAAGGAAATGAAGAAGGTTTGTATTACAATTTTATAATAATAATATTTCCGCAATTATTTAGCGATTTCATCTCCAGTGGATTTTATTACAAATATTATCTTAAAGAGAAGCTTATCCCGTCAGGATCGTGAAAATATTATGAAAAATTTGCCAAATTTCAAATCTGAGTTGCTTCTTTCATTTATGGACATTGGACAAAAGTCAGCTCTTATATATTCTCAAATGAGCTGGTATGAATTGGCGACATACACTATGGAAAAAAGCGATGGTGTATTTTCCAAAGTACATCTTCATATTGGTGACGTCGTAACAATACACGAGGAAGACAGTGGTGAATGTTATGCGATTATAAAAGGGATCTTCAAATACAAAGGCAATGATGATAAATATTATGCCTTTATTACTATTGATTGGTTTAACAATATTAACAGAATTCACAACGTATTGAAATGTCCTCTTTTTCGCATTCAGACAAGCCAAGACATTTGCTGGAGAAGAATCTTCCCGATATTAATAATTGACCACGTACAGAAAGTTCACTTTGTCTATGATACGAAAATTGATTTGTGGATAAAAAATAATTATTATTTTACGGCTATATAGCTTTATTATGCAGTACAATATCTCATGATTCTTTTTGGTATATTTATTTATGATAACGTGCATGATTTATTAAATAAATAAAGATAACGATATTGTTACGATATTATTTGATATCGTATTCATGAATAAAGCTCCGCACGAGCCGGCTTGAGCCGAGCTGAGCCAAAATTCGAGCCGGCTCGGCTCGATTAGAATTTTCGAGCTTGGCTCGTGTCGAGCCAACCTCGAGCCGGGCCGAGCCGAGTTTTAAGGTGGGCATTGGAGGTGGCACCGAGCCGAGCTTTTATCAAATTCTGTATATTTCTCGTGATTTTTTTAATTTTGGCCAGAATTAAGTAATCGACATGGAAATTTCCTTTTTTGAACACCTGAGTAACGTTACACAATCCAAAAAAGGCAATTTTATTTCTTATCAAAAATGGTGAAATGCGTTGCACAGGATTCCAAAAAAGGAGATTTCCATGTCAATCACTTAATTCCGGCCAAAATTAAAAATCACGTGACGCTGGCAATAATAAAGAAAAAAAGTTCTGGAGCTCGCGAGCCAGCTCATAACTCGCGAGCCAGCTCGAATAGCTGATCAGCTGTCGAATGAGCCGAGCCAAATTTATTACGACCTCGCCAGCTCGGCTCTTTGATATACCTAGCTCGCGAGCCGGCTCGAGTGGACTGGCTGTGCGAAGCACTATTCATGAATTTATTAGCATACGACTTTGCAATTTTTATCCAATTAAATCATTGTTGTTGTATACGTTAAACATTCACGATTAATGCTTTACGTCTACATTTCTTTATTCAATTTTTTTTTAATATTGAAAAACATTTGACAGTTTTTGTTATCAACAGTATACTTTATTCAACAAAATATATTCATATTAACAATTACAGTCAGACCACTGTATATGCGTGTCTATTTTTATTCTGGCGTACAACAGGTACATATTCTGCTCTCGCTGGGTTATGTTAAACTATCTTTGATATTTATATAACGCGTTAAAAATAATTACGTGTTAAGTTTTAATAGTTTTTACCTTTTTATAATAATTTTTTTTTTCATATCAATACCCAAAGAAAAAGAATAAAGGGAAAGAAGAAAAAAAAGAAAAAAACCATTGTGAAAAAATGAAATAGAGAAAACAAAGGAACGAAAAGAAAGAGAGATTATCCTGAAATTTTTTCACAAAAGGTACTACTGTACTTGGGGATCATTCGAGGGTTTTTTTTTCCACGACGAAAAAATGCACCATTTTTAATACCTCTATATGGTAGGCCGTATTATGGAGGCAGGGTATGCATATAGCGAAAGCGCTGTGCTCCTATGTAATACTTGGGATTTTGTGGTATCAGAAGGTAGTGGTGATGTATCATTAGTCATAGGCAGTTGGGTGCTAATGGCTGATGACCTAAAGGACACTCTAATGAGGTAGGCCTCGCCAGATGAGCTCAACCCACTTATTGCATTTTTTGATTCTTAAGGTTGAAAATCTTGGTGACCCAAATGTTCTGAGACCAATTTTTATTTAAAAAAAAAATTTCGTTTGATTTCTATAAATGCAGTACTTTAATTTATGCATTTTTTTTAGGATTAACAATCAGCATTTGCAATGACTTTAATAAATCTCAAGAACTATTATTAAATTAGGTTGGTTTGTATCTTCAACTCCTGTATTTTCTCATGGACAACTATATCACAGGTCAAAATGCTAAAAATCGGCAAAAAAAATGGCGCGAAAAGCAGTAGCTATTTTTAGCTATTTTTGGTTATTTTTGGCTGTTTTTGGCTGTTTTTGGCTATTTGCGAATTAACCTATACTATTTGTAAATAGTTTATATAAATTTGCGAATAGTTTATGCAATTCTAGCCATTTTTTTTGCCTGTTTTTGGTCATTTGACGTGTGTATGTTGCATGTTCAAGAATAACATCAAGAAAAAATTTAAATAATTAAATTTTTACTTTATTTTAAGTTTAGGTTTTAACCATTTACTGCTAATGATGTAGTTAACAGGTGAATCCTAGTAGTATTTAATATTTGTGATGAAATCTGATAATGTTATGTGTAACTACTAAAGCTTTGCACGAGCCGGCTTGAGCCAAGCTACAGTCTGGCTCGGCTTGGCTTGAAAAAAAAATTCTGGCTTGAGCCGGAATGAGCTGAGCCATAAAAATTCTGACATGAACCGGAATGAGCCGAACCATAAAAAATTTCAGCTCGAGCTAAAGTGAGCCGAGTCAAGCCATTAAAAACCTGGCTTGAGCCAAGCTAAGCTCGAGCTTTATCTTCAGAAAAATATTTTACAACATTTTTTATTAAAACATTGGAAAAAAATGTTGCGAAACATTTTTTTTAAATATATTATTAAAAAAAACGTTTTCGCAACGTTTTTTAATTAAAACATTGAAAAAATATTGCGAAACGTTTTTTGTCCAGAGCGTAGCGAAGGACTATATAATTTTACGAGGATCGGTGACAATTAGTGTCACGTGGCTAAGGTTGCTTGTCTAAACCTCTTCAAAATCCTACGATTAGTTTCGTCAAAATTTTACTATAGATTTATTATAGTTTCAGCAGAGTTTCGGCAGTTTCGGCATTTATAATAAGTTTCGGCAGTTTCGCCTTTCTCCAAAGTTTCGCCAGTTTTTTAATATAACTTTAATATAGTTTCGGCAGAATTTCGCTTTTCGGCAAAACGCCATCTTGCCTAAACCCCTAGGTTTCAGCAAGCAACCTTACATGTGGCGATTTCCGGTTGTCCGCACGCGTCACGTTTTTAAAATTTGAGATAAACAAGATAAACAAAATAAATAAAATTGTGATACATTGATTAATCATATGCATCACGTATGACAAGATATACATATACTGATTAAGCGTTGTGTGTGTGTGAAATTTTTTTCTTTGAAAATAGAACAAAATTTTTTTTGTAATAGAAATTTTTGTACAAAAGTATATACTTTAGAATGCAATTTGTATACACGCTGAATGCAATATAATTATTGAAACATTTTTACACAAAACATTATTATTTTTTTTATGCTTAAGTGATTGTATACGTAATTTTTGTAAACTTTATTTCAATTTCCCGGTATTATGGAATTTAGACGTTTTTCTTCGTCTAGTCTTTCTTGCAACCTTTTGCATTCTTTAATATGTTGAAGCCTCTCAAAGTTGAACGGCTTGAAGAGAATATCTTTAAGGGTGCGTACTCGAGATATCGCTACAAATGAAAGACTAGCGATAAATTCTTTATCACCGAGATCTATTATGGCCTTTTGTAACGTGAGACCCTGACTTTTATGCACAGTAATTGCCCAAGCAAGACGAACAGGGATTTGTAGTCGTGAACAAACTCCAGATTTACCATTTTACGTACGTCGAATTGGTGCAATTGGTACAACCCTTTCACCCTCTAAGCTGGTAATGGTGGGACCTTTATAACTATCAAAAGAGACTAGTACTGCTATATGTAAAGAAGGTGGTCCTTGGTCTTCTTTGAACAATATGTCTTTGACGGTTCCCATTGACCCATTAACCAGTCCAGTTTCTGTCCACAGGTTTGCCGTTAACATGACACGTGATCCTCTTGCCAGCAATAACTGTGCTTCAAGACCATGTGCTGTGTCAGAGTCGGCTTTCTTTGCCTCGTTGCCTCCGGTATGTATGGCTTGAATTTTAGCAACGGGAACATTCGAAGATCTAAGTTGGTCTATGTTTACTGCGTTAACATCAGCCCATTTCGTTAGGATGAACATAGCGCCAGAGAATCTATTACGTTCTGCCATGCTCAAATTATCTTCAAATCGTGTTACGAGAGTTCTCCAATCATCTATAGTAGATTCTCCATTGCGCATTCTCAAAAGAATGTTTCTGAAGTCCTATTGTTCTTTTGAATTCCCCGACTGGCGTTGAACAACATTAAGCTTATATGCCTCTTTAAATTGTTTATATGCCACAAAACCACTATCGGATAATTCATCTCGCTTAGTACTGGCATACATCGGGAGATCACGTACAGGTGGGAGCTGGCCAAAGTCTCCCAGCATAATAACCGATCTGCCGCCAAATGGTTCGTTATTATGCTCTGGAAAAGCTTGCCGAAGCCGCATGTCAATTAAAGCAAACATTCGGCGACCAACCATGCTTTTCTCATCGATTATTACATATCTCACCTCTTTTAATTTATTCTGTAGTTGCTTTAATCGTTCGCCCTGTATATCAAGACGTTTTGCGTCATTAATTATTGGTATTGATAACTTCGAATATATCGTTCTCCCGTTGATGTTAAATGCTGCAACTCCTGTTGGCACAAGCACGACTATAGGCGATTTAGATCCTGTTCCTGCCATTTCTTGAAGCCTACCTCGGATTGCTTTGATTAGGTAGGTCTTTCCGGTCCCTGCAGTTCCCATTACAATTATCCTTAAAGGTTCGACTTGATGCCATACGAGCACATCATGGTAATGGGACTCTATTCGATTGAAAACTTTCTTTTGATTATTGTTTAGTGTCTGATAATCCACAGTTAAGTTTTCTTCTTTGGTACTAATCCTGGAATCACTACTTATAAATGTATCAATATCCCTGAGGTCGGTATCATTATAATGTTGCCTTGGATCGTTAATCCAATCATGGTTCCGGTCCATGTCCTGAGATCCAAGATCAGAAGAACAATCGAAACTTGGGTTCGGGCTAAAGCTCTCTATAAGCCAGCTTGGATTAATCCAAGCCAAATTTACAAGCCGGCTTGGCTTATTAAATTTTTTCAAGCCGGCTTGATTAGATTAGTCCAGCCGGCTTGATTAATCCAGCCGGCTTGGCTTAACAAGCCGGCTTAATAATCCGGCTTGTCTAATTTATAATGCCGGCCGGAATTATTAAATTTCCTAATAAGGAAATTTATGTTACACAAATTTCGTAAATATAATTTCCTAATAAGGAAATTTATGTTACACAAATTTCGTAAATATAATTTCCTAATAAGGAAATTTATGTTACACAAATTTCGTAAATATAATTTCCTAATAAGGAAATTTATGTTACACGGATTTTGTGTGTATTGAAATGTGTTTTTTTCTTGTGTAACATTAATTTTCTGGTGGCTAAACTATTTACCCGAATTCCGAAATCACGTGATATTGTAATTCTGGCCGGCATTATGAATTTTGCTCAAAAATTATAAAATTCTAGAAAAAACTACAAATTAAATTTTTTACTATTAAGTAATTATAAAAGGGTAAATTACTACTATTAATATATCTTATTGAAATGAATTTAACAGTAGTAATTTTATTTTTTTATAATCATTAAATAAAAAAATATTATTTTAATATTTTCTTTTTTAAATTTAAAAGAATACTTTAAAATTAATTTTAATAAAAACATTTTATGCAATTATGTAGTAACACATCCTTTTTTTTGGTAATTTTCTCTATATACATATTATAGAACTTTTAAAAGATATATATTATATATATTTTTGCTTATTTTACAATTTTACTTAATAGCCAATTAAAATAGTGTTTTTGACTTTTATATATAAAATATTATAAAGAATAGGATATTGCAATATACTTGTATATAAGATTTAAACCCTTAATAAAATATAAATTATATTTATATTTTATAAGTTATTAAACAAATTAATTAATTTTTTATTTTTATATAATTATAAAAATTCTGATAAATAATTTCTTTTTATTATATATATATTTATATAAGTTTTATACATAAATTGATTTTTTTAAAAAAAATAATTTAAAAAATTAATCTTTGATAATTATAGGTTCATTGAAGCCTAATTTCCACCAACTTTTTAAACACATTAATTCTCTAATAGTTTCACCTTTTAAACTACATCTTTTTTGTGTAACTAAATCGGTACCACTTGAAAAAATACGTTCTACGGGAGCAGCTTGTCGCTAAAAAACAATAAAAATATATTATTAAATAATTAAAAATATTATTATAATAATGTTATTTAAATATTAACCTGGAATAGCTAAATAATCTAAAGCCATTTTAGAAAGATTTGGATAATTAGCTTCGTACTTATTAAAAAAATTAATAAAAAATAAGTTTATATTTAATAATATATATTATTATAATTAAATTTTACAATAAAATTTACCTTCCACCATGCAAGTACATCTGTTGATTTAGATATAGTTGGTTCTCTAAAATAAGATTTTAATTCATCATCCCGTTCAGTTTTTCGTTTTTTGAAAATATGTGAAAGAAGATCATCTTCTAAATTATCTGAAGATTGGCTAATATCTATATTATTTTTATAAAAATTATTCCATATATCTGTAACAATTTTTTTAGCTTCTAAAATATATTTAGCCTTTCAATCATTGTCATCATAATATTGTAATTTTAATCGTGGATCCATTGCTATTTAATAATTATGAATAATAAATAATAAATATAAATTTATAAAAATTATAAAATACACTTTTTGTAATTCAACTAACCTGTAGCAATTATATATATATGTCCACCAGTAGTAGGATAATATTCTTCAATTTTTTTTTTTGCGGCAGTTGCCGCATTCTTAATTTCAATTCTTATATTATTATTATCAATAATATCTTCGATTTTATCTAATAGATAATTATATGCTGGGATGGTAAAGGCAAGAGTAGGATATAATTGACCAGTAATATAATCTGAACATATTTTAAAATACTATATAAAATAAAATTCATAAAATATTAATAAATAATTATTTTTTTTAAAAAACAATAATTATAATTTACAAACCTGCATTAGTAAATGAATTTCTTCAATAAGCTTCCATGTTTTAAATCTCTATCAGCCGAAGTGAAATTATGAAGTGCTTGTCGAAGTTTTAAAGCTCGTTCAATCATAATTTCTGTAGAATTCCAACGTGTCTTGATATCTGGCAGTAATTCAAGCTCTGGAAGTTCAATAGCAACACATTGCTGTTGAAAACGTTCTCTTCTTTGTGGAGATGCACGTATCCTTACTACTAATTTTCGAAGCTAATATTAAATATTAATATAATAAAAAGAATAAATTTTAGTATCATTAAAACTTAAGTTATATAGTATATTTATAATTAATAAATTACTTTATAAATAACACTCATTAATTCATTAGTAATTTTTCCAATATCTAAATTATCATCATCATTCAAATCAGATATATAAAGATTTTCAACAGCTTTTTTTGCCGCTAAGTTAATGATGTGTGCGAAACATCTTACACGTTGATTGTTTGGATTAAACGAAATATTTTTACTACGTAAAGAACTAGATATTTTATTTAGCATAACATCCATATTTGACGCATTGTCGCACCCTATAGCTAAAAGCTAAAATCAAAAAAAAAATATTAAAAAAAAAATTAAAATTTCTAAACCAATATAATTACATACTTTTGTTTCTATATTAAAATCTTCCAAAACCTTCAAAAATTGTTGAGCAAGGTTTTCTCCAGAATGCTGTCCCGATAAAAGGCAAAAATCTAAAGTTAAACTTTGTAGTTCCCACTTTTTGTTAATCCAATGAACAGATATACCAAGAAATGGTAGTTGGTTTTTACTTGTCCAAGCATCTACTGTAAAAGAAAGCAAACCAGGAGTTTCCTATTTTTAAATTATATTATTATTAATATTTAATAATTATATAATTATTATTTATGTGATTACTAAATACTAACTTGTAATTCCAGGCGAACTTTATCTTTTACTTGCTCAAAATTTGCACTTAAATCTCTTCTTAATGTATTTGCTGATGGTACATTAATACTAGGCCACAAATATTTTACCATATTTTTAAATTCCTGACATTCGATTGTAATAAATGGTTGGTCATCTCGTACTACCCATTGGAGTAATTTTTTTCGAAAACCATGCTGTGTAGGCTTAAAAAAATAAACAAGTAAATGTTCTAATTAATACTGCTTATTGCATAATATTTGTATTGAAAATTAAAATATTAAACTAACTTTTTCATTATTATTACTATTTGTTTTTTCAGATTCACCAAGAATTTCGCTATGGATTTTTTTAATATGTCTCCAAAGATTTGAGGTATTATCTCCAAAATCCTTCCTATTATTCAAACAATACAATTAATTTTAGATTGTAAATTTATAATATTAAAGCATGAAAATAAATATTAAAACATGAAAATATATACTTACGCACAATAGTCACAATACCAGCGACTTACACTGGTCAAAATCAATTCTATCGGATACATATCGGGTACCTATATATCGGTAGCTAATCGGATAAATATCGGGTATTTTTACATATCGGGTACCCGATAGCTAAGCTATTAGTCACTGATATTGTATATCGGGCATTGATCTATCTTACACATATCAGGTACCCGATATGTAAATTTTAATACGTAAGATTTTTATTTTGTACAACGTACTGTATTATATATAATCCGTTTCAACTAAAATTTTTTATTTAAATTCATTTTTTAGATAATTTTTATAAATAATTTTCTAAGAAATTTTAAAAGTCCATTTGAATAATATTTAATAGGGATTTTATTTAAGAAACTTTTAGATAGATTTTTTTGAGAAATTTTTTAAGAGTCCGTTTGAAAAAATTATTTTTTTAACTAAGAGGATCATTTAGAGCATTTTTGATAGAGAATTTTCTAAAGATTTGTTTGGAGAGATTATTTTTGATAATTTTTTAACTAAAGGAACCGTTTGGAACATTTTTTGATAGAGAATTTTCTAAGAATTCGTTTGGGAAATGGTTTTTTGAGAATTTTTTAACTAAAAGGATCATTTGGGCATTTTTTGATTGAGAATTTTCTAAGAGTTCGTTTAGGGAAATTATTTTTTGAATTTTTTAATTAAGAGGATCGTTTAGGGCATTTTTTGATTGAGAATTTTCCAAGAGTTCGTTTAGAGAGATTATTTTTGAGAATTTTTTAACCAAAGGGACCGTTAGAACATTTTTTGATAGAGAATTTTTTTGATAGAGAATTTTCTAAGAGTTTGTTTGGAAAAATTATTTTTTGAGAATTTTTTAACTGAAGGTATCATTTGATAGAGAAATTTCTAAGAGTTCGTTTAGGAAAATTATTTTTTGTATTTTTTAATTAAGGGGATCGCTTAGGACATTTTTGATAGAGAATTTTCTAATGATTCATTTGGAGAGATTGTTTTTGAGAATTTTTTAATTAAAGGGAACGTTTGGAACATTTTTGATAGAAAATTTTCTAAGAATTTGTTTGGGAAATAGGTTTTCAAGAATTTTTTAACTAAAAGGATCATTTAGGGCATTTTTTGATTGAGAATTTTCTAAGAGTTTGTTCAGGGAAATTATTTTTTGAATTTTTTAATTAAGGGGATCGTTTTATAGGGCATTTTTTGATTGAGAATTTTTTAAGAGTTCGTTTAGGGAAATTATTTTTTGAATTTTTTAATTAAGGGGATCGTTTAGGGCATTTTTTGATTGAGAATTTTCTAAGAGTTCATTTAGGGAGATTATTTTTGAGAATTTTTTAACCAAAGGGACCATTGGAACATTTTTTAATAGAGAATTTTTTTGATAGAGAATTTTCTAAGAGTTTGGTTGGAAAAATTATTTTTTGAGAATTTTTTAACTGAAGGTATCATTTGATAGAGAAATTTCTAAAAGTTCATTTAGGAAAATTATTTTTTGTATTTTTTAATTAAAGGGATCGCTTAGGGCATTTTTGATAAAGAATTTTCTAATGATTCGTTTGGAGAGATTGTTTTTGAGAATTTTTTAACTAAAGGGAACGTTTGGAACATTTTTGATAGAGAATTTTCTAAGAATTTGTTTGGAAAATGGTTTTTCGAGAATTTTTTAACTAAAAGGATCATTTAGGGCATTTTTGATTGAGAATTTTCTAAGAGTTCGTTTAGGGAAATTATTTTTTGTATTTTTTAATTAAGGGGATCGCTTAGGGCATTTTTGATAGAGAATTTTCTAATGATTCGTTTGGAGAGATTGTTTTTGAGAATTTTTTTAACTAAAGGGAACACTTGGAACATTTTTGATAGAGAATTTTCTAAGAATTTGTTTGGGAAATGGTTTTTCGAGAATTTTTTAACTAAAAGGATCATTTAGGGCATTTTTGATAGAGAATTTTCTAAGAGTTCGTTTGGGGAAATTATTTTTTGTATTTTTTAATTAAGGGGATCACTTAGGGCATTTTTGATAGAGAATTTTCTAATGATTCGTTTGAAGAGATTGTTTTTGAGAATTTTTTAACTAAAGGGAACGTTTAGAACATTTTTGATAGAGAATTTTCTAAGAATTTGTTTGGGAAATGGTTTTTTGAGAATTTTTTAACTAAAAGGATCATTTAGGGCATTTTTGATTGAGAATTTTCTAAGAGTTCATTTGGGGAAATTATTTTTTGTATTTTTTAATTAAGGGGATCACTTAGGGCATTTTTGATAGAGAATTTTCTAATGATTCATTTGAAGAGATTGTTTTTGAGAATTTTTTAACTAAAGGGAACGTTTGGAACATTTTTGATAGAGAATTTTCTAAGAATTCGTTTAGAAAATGGTTTTTCGAGAATTTTTTAACTAAAAGGATTATTTAGGGCATTTTTTGATTGAGAATTTTCTAAGAGTTTGTTTAGGGAAATTATTTTTTGAATTTTTTAATTAAGGAGATCGTTTAGGGCATTTTTTGATAGAGAATTTTCTAAGAGTTCGTTTAGGGAAATTATTTTTTGTATTTTTTAATTAAGGGGATTGTTTAGGGCATTTTTTGATAGAGAATTTTCTAAGGATTCATTTGGAGAGATTATTTTTGAGAATTTTTTAACCAAGAGATCGTTTGGAACATTTTTTGATAGAGAATTTTCTAAGAGTTTGTTTGGGAAATGGTTTTTTGAGAATTTTTTAACTTAAAGGATCATTTAGAGCATTTTTGATTGAGAATTTTCTAAGAGTTCGTTTAGGGAAATTATTTTTTGTATTTTTTAATTAAGGGGATCGCTTAGGGCATTTTTGATAGAGAATTTTCTAATGATTCGTTTGGAGAGATTGTTTTTGAGAATTTTTTAACTAAAGGGAACACTTGGAACATTTTTGATACAGAATTTTCTAAGAATTTGTTTGGGAAATGGTTTTTCAAGAATTTTTTAACTAAAAGGATCATTTAGGGCATGTTTGATAGAGAATTTTCTAAGAGTTCGTTTGGGAAAATTATTTTTTGTATTTTTTAATTAAGGGGATCACTTAGGGCATTTTTGATAGAGAATTTTCTAATGATTCGTTTGAAGAGATTGTTTTTGAGAATTTTTTAACTAAAGGGAACGTTTGGAACATTTTTGATAGAGAATTTTCTAAGAGTTCGTTTGGAAAATGGTTTTTCGAGAATTTTTTTAATTAAAAGAATCATTTAGGGCATTTTTTGATAGAGAATTTTCTAAGAGTGTGTTTAGGGAAATTATTTTTTGAATTTTTTAATTAAGGGGATCGTTTAGGGCATTTTTTGATAGAGAATTTTCTAATGATTCGTTTGGAGAGATTATTTTTGAGAATTTTTTAACCAAAGGGACTGTTGGAACATTTTTTGATAGAGAATTTTTTTGATAGAGAATTTTCTAAAAGTTTGTTTGGAAAAATTATTTTTTGAGAATTTTTTAACTGAAGGTATCATTTGATAGAGAAATTTCTAAGAGTTCGTTTAGAAAAATTATTTTTTGTATTTTTTAATTAAGGGAATCGCTTAGGGCATTTTTGATAGAGAATTTTCTAATGATTCGTTTGGAGAGATTATTTTTGAGAATTTTTTAACTAAAGGGAACGTTTGGAATATTTTTGATAGAGAATTTTCTAAGAGTTCGTTTGGGAAATAGTTTTTTGAGAATTTTTTAATTAAAAGGATCATTTAGGGCATTTTTTGATAGAGAATTTTCTAAGGATTCATTTGGGGAGATTATTTTGAGAATTTTTTAACCAAGGGATCGTTTGAAACATTTTTAATAGAGAATTTTCTAAGAGTTCGTTTGGGAAGATTATTTTTAAGAATTTTTTAACCAAAGGGATCGTTTGGGACATTTTTTGACAGAAAATTTCTAGGAGTTCATTTGGGAAAATTATTTTTTGGGATTTTTTTAACTAAAGGGATCATTTAGGACATTTTATTTTTAATAAAGAAATTCTAAGAATTCATTTGGAAGATTTTTTGAGATTTTTTTAATAAATCTTCTAAGGGTTCATTTGAAAAAATTTTTTAAAAAAGTTTTTTAACTAGAGGGGTCATTTCAAATATTTTTTTGATGAGAAATTTTCTAAGGGTTCATTTGGAAAGATTTTTTTTTTGATAATTTTTTAATCGAAGGGGTCATTTGGATTGAGAAATTTTTGTTTTACGACGTAATTTTACCAAATTTAATTATAAATGTATTCAAGCTATAAAATAACATGTGGTAAGTTACGTTACGTAATATTGTTATCATGTGATCACATGATTTAAATATTTACATTTCGCATTTTTGTTTATCTTATTAAAACCTTTTCTTCGTTCTCAATTTTTTTTACTTAAAAACACAATTTTTTATCTATTTAATATATTCAGAAATACATATTTTTATATTTTTTTTTTATTTGTTATATCTAGAAATGCATAAAAAGGTATATATTACTAATATTTCTTTTCTTTATTAATGTTTTTCTACCATTTTTTTTTCGTTTCTTTCTTTTCTTTTACTAATACTCCTACTAATATATTTTTTATTATTTTTTTCTACTATATTAACATTTTTACTATTTAAAATTTTCTATTAATATTATATTACTACTGATATACGTTCTCTTTCTACTAACATTTTTTATTCTACTAACTTTTTCTTTCTGCTAATGTTTCTACTAATATTTTCTATATTTATATATCTATACTAATATTTTTTAATAACATTCTCTTTTCTCTTACTAATATATTTATCATTAATGCTTCTTTTAAATAATCAAACAGGTATAAGCAAACAAGTGATTTTATTTTTATGCTACTTTTAGTAAAAGTTATATATTATATATATTTATTCAAGTATTCAAGTATAATTAGTATAATTGTTTTTTTTTAATTAAAAAGTGTAAATAAATTTAAATTGTAATAAAGTTTTAAATTAAAATTAAAAAAATATATAAATTATGATTGCATTTTATAATTTTTTTGCCTGAATTAAATTATAATAAATTTACTAGTATTAATACGAAATCATTATCCTATATCTATCCGTCTGATATCTGTATGATATCTGTATGATATCTATATGATATATATCATAATATATCAGGTACCCAATAAGTCTATGATATGTGACCGATATTTAACTACCCGATATGTGTAAGATGTATATGTGATATATACATGATGTGTCACCGTTTTTCTACATTTCTACTACACATATCGGGTACCTGATATGTGTAGCATTGTTAAATATCATACACATATATCACATATATTGTACACATATCAGGTACCCGATAGGTACCCGATAGTATTAATTTTGACCAGTGTTAGTTCATTATTAAATGTAAAATATTGATAAACGGGGGATACTCTTTTTTTAACAGAACTTTCGTCTTCTTTACCAATGTTAATGATACTATCATTGTTCGTATTATTAGAAGAATCTGATGACATTTTATAATTTTATAAAAACAAAAAAACAAATTATTAATACAATAAAGTGAATAAACCCAACAAAATAATAATTTTTTTTTTTTATAAATAATTTTGAAACGTTTTTAAAAAAAAGAACAATATTAATGCATAAATCTGTATAATGATTCGTAATTGTAACCAAAATACTGAAAATAGCAATCTTCTTATCAAATATTTATTTAAATTTTTAATATGCATGCATAAAGTATAGTACGTATAAATCATATGACCATACATTATTATTAGACCAATAGGACGAAAAATATAAAAGTAAATAGAGTGATTGTTGGATATCAAACTTTGTTAAATCCCAATTCCTGTATCTTAGATTATTCCATAATTGATAAATCCATCCACAATGATTTGGCATTTGTATCTCTTCTTCTATCCAGCTAATTTAACTAGTAATGAAAAAGTTGGGTAATATTCATGCACTCTTTTTATATGCAAAAATTTAGCATTCCACACCTTACTATTATTCAAGTATAGATTGAATTAGAAGAGCTCAAAATAACTCCACTCATGGATGGTGTGAATCTTGGTACTTTAACACAATTTGGCAATTCTTAATGTAATATATTCACAAATCAATTAGACAAATTTATTGGCAAATTGATTGATTTAAGAAAATGAGTTTCAACCATTTTTCATCTATTCTCAAAGCTTGCCAACCTCTACAACGTGCAGGAATAAGAAGGGGAGATGCTATTGTGAGTGCCAACTTCCCCATAAAACATATTTATATAGACCTTGAGGGTGATATATCTAACTTCCAGGATTGTTCCTATTAAAAAAAAACCAAATAAAGGAACGTCAGTAACGTTTACTAACGTTCCCATAATAGAAAAAATGCCGACCACTACCATTCCATTAGTGGTTCGTATCTACAAGCGCCTCCAAAATGTAAAGATATTATTGTCATAACTACAAATACCTTATTTTCCAGAGTTTTAACCCGTCTCAAGTCTCAACTTCTCATTTCAGAGTTCCGGACCAAAATTCAAGTCCAGGAACCGTTCCCTAAAGTAAAAAACGAAAAGGAATGTTAGTAACGTTCTGGAAGTATTATGGGTTATAGAAAAACAACAAATACTTTATTTTCCAACGGGTTCATTTGCTGCTCCTCAAATTTTATCAACACCAAACTGATGAACATGTTAACGTTCCCCATCTTATATAATAAACTGTCTACTTTTTGAAGAAATACCAACATTAATAGTTTAAAAGTCCTCTTCCGAAAATGGACCAACATTGCTACTTTGAACGTCCTCTTTCGAACTTCGAAGATGGAGGAACATCGGTAAGTTCAACACCCTCACCCTCTATAGAAATTATTTTGTTAATATGCTTCTTCACAAAAAAATACTCCAATTATTTAAACATCAAAAACCTTTCTCACAGAATCTTCAGATCCTCCGGAAATACCGTTTCAAATTTTTCTCTCAATTCTTTCGGTTCTAGGTACATGACATCAAACACGAACGATCCACAAAATCAACCAACAATAGATCCATACGCTGCTTTAGGTATGGCAACAAATAATAGCGTTGGAAATAATACATTTGAACCGTTAAAAGGGAAAGGGGAATACAAAAGGGAAAGGGAAATACGAAAGGGAAAGGGGAATACGAAAGGGAAAGGGAATTCGAAAGGGAAAGGGGAATACGAAAGGGAAAGGGGAATTCGAAAGGGAAAGGGAATACGAAAGGGAAAGGGGAATACGAAAGGGAAAGGGGAATACGAAAGGTTCCGGGTTTTGGGGTATTCCTCACAATGCAAATCTAGTCATTCTCTTTTATGAAACTCGGCGTTATTCTTTTTCTTCAAAATCGGGGAAGGAATTGTCTCTTACGTTTTAACAATACCCCATTCTCCCCTCGACTTGCCATTCCAGAGTTCCAGACGTCCAAGAACCGTTCCTAAAGTAAAAAACGAAAAGGAACGTTAGTAATCGTTCCAAAAATAAAAAATAACCATGAACTCTCATACTTACAGCACTCCGGTGTTTAGTTTATGTAGAGTTCCAACTTTTTTTAGCTATTCCCGGTAAAAAAAGTCAATCCATTTTTTTATATTCCATCCTTTTTCCGTAGAAGGCTCATATTTCCGGAATTAATAACCTTATATCACAGAATTTATCGAATTGTTTTCATTTTCCGTGAATGGATCTGTGAAAGGATTATTTTTACGGAGTTTTTACATAAAATTTTTTATAGGAATTCGGTTGTTTTAAATAAAAAATAGATTATCAACTGATCGGTAAATTGATTCGGCAAGTCATATGACTGATACCGATCTTTATGAATACTACGTAATTTGGTTATTGAAAATTTTTATTTTATAAATTTTTTTAATAAATAATTTAATATATTTCATATAAATTACATAAATTATAAAAAAAAAAAAAAAGCTTGCAAGCCGGCTTGAATAAGCCACGGAGCTTGGCACGACGAAATAAGCGGGACTTGATGGCTTATAAGTGAGATTGGCCGAGGCAGGGCTTATGGAAAGGCTTTAATACGCCTACTGTTACTGCTTCTTTTAGTATTTTACCTTCTTATTCAAACCAGAATATCAATTATTTATTAAAAGATTTCTTGGTTGCTTATAAAAATAATGTGACAAAAAATTGGATGAGATAAATAAAAACCTCAAAGTAGTATTTTCCCATTATATATACTGTATATTCAAACAAATTTAATAAATAAGAGATTTGTAATTTATGGGTAATAGATTTACTACAGCAGAAATAGATTTCTATATATAGGAATTTCCATTATAACTATAAACTATTTCAGATTATAAATCCAAAAAAAATTTAGAAAACTTAATGAAAATAATAAAAAGGAAGACAAATAATAATTTTTTTTAACCTATATAAGAAAGTTTCAAAATTAAAACCTATCTATATTAAAATAAAAAATAAAATACTAAATTTTTCCTGTTTTTTAATAAAAGCTTCTTTTCTGATTTCTATGATTAAAGCTCTAAACAGTTCCGGTTCTATCCGAAAACTAAACCAGAACTGAACCAAAAATCCATTTTAGTTCTAAAAAATTTAGTTCAGTTCTGGTTCTGGTTCGGTTTATTTAATAATCCGACTCGGGAACTGAACCGGAAACTGGTAGAACTGATGAAAAAATTTTTTTTTTTTTAAAAAAAAAAAAAATTATATTCTCTACTCTTTCCTTTGGTAGACAGAAAGCTAAAAGAAAGGCTTTTTTTTTACTTCCTTTTACCAATTCCGTCCTTCCTAGGTAGCCGACACAAAACTACGACTTTTCCTAAGTATTCAAGGACACAAGAGAAGTTCTCACCACCAGAGACTGGCTGATTGTAATTAGTGCAATTAAGGTTCAGTTGTTTTTCACTTTATGTTTTGTTTCTTACTAAAAGTCATATTTTTATTCACATTTTTATTTTCACGCGAACAGTTATTAACTACAATTAACTCATAACTTCATCACCAGAGATTGATATGAAGCTTTGGTTGATTCTTGAAGCACGGTAGGCTTAAATATTTTTTTTTGTTTTATTTCTTGTTCTTCTTTACTAATGTACGTTCTTTTCTCTTTTAAGTCTCAGTTTCTTTGCAGTTCTTCACAGAAATATAGTTGTTTTGAACAGAACCTAAGCGAAGAAGATTTTTTGAGCAAGTGTAAAGAATCGAAGAGTGTGTCTTTAAGTTTTAGTTCTTTAGTTCTCTATGCATAAAAAGGTAGGCTTTAACACTTTTTTTGTTTTATTGCTTATTTCCTTGCTAATATACGTTCTTTTCTTCTTTTTAGGTCTCAGTCTTTGCGGTTCTTCACAGTAATATCAGAAACTTACTGAAAATCTAAAAAAAAAAGAAGAGAAAACAAAATCAGCAAAGATAGCGAAAAGGAAACCAAAAAAGAATCAAAAAGTAAAAAAACCTGCCTTTTCATAAGAACTGAAACCTGAAAGAAAGGAACGTACAAAATTAGACGAGAAAGAAATTTTTTTTTTATTATTATTTAAGACCAGTGTTTCTCTTTTTCATTCTTCCTTTAGGTTCTTAGTTCCTTGCGGCTCTTCTAAGGTTGCTTGCCGAAACCTAGGAGTTTAGGCAAGATGGCGTTTTGCCAAAAAGCGAAATTCTGCCAAAACTATATTGAAGTTATATTAAAAAACTGGCGAAACTTTGGAGAAAAGTGAAACTACTGAAATTTATTATAAATGCCGAAACTGCTAAAACTCTGCTAAAACTATAATAAATCTATAGTAAAATTTTGACAAAACTAATCGTAGAATTTTGAAGAGGTTTAGACAAGCAATCTTAGGCTCTTCGTAAAAGGCAAGTGTTGTATATAATGCTCTAAAAAAAATCTGATCTGATATGAATCCGCAGATTTGATTCGAGCCAAATCCAGTTCGGTTTTCAAAATTCTGATCTGTAGATCAGATCAAATTTAAAAAAATCTGATTCGATCAATTTTGGATCGGATTAGATCATAACATAAGAAAATCTGATCCGATCTGAACAGATTCAGATCAAATTTTTTTTTAAATAAAAAAAAAAAATTTTTTTTAAAAAACCTTTTTCTGAACGAATGGACGAAGCTGGACGACCAAGATTTAAAAGAACGAACTAGGTAAGTTCATTTCTTTTTTTTATTATTTTTACTTGAGGGAACGTAATTAACGGTTTCCTTCTTTTTTAGTAGGAAACCTGGACGAATGAAGCCTAACGACACGATCAGGATTTAAAAAAAATGAATGAACTATGGTAAGTTCATTCCTTTTTTTTAAGTTTTTTTTATTTTTTATTTAAGGGAACGTAATTAACGTTCCCTTTCTTTTTTTTTAGGAAACCTGGACTAAAGATGTTAGCTTTAATTATTTTTTAAAAAATTTTGAATTACGGCTATAAGATTTTTATAGCCTTAATTAATTACGGCATATAAAAATTTTGTATTACGACACTTTTTTGAATTATGGCTAACATCTTTAACCTGGACGTGAGACAAAGGAACGAACAGAATTTAAAAGAACGAACTATGGTAAATTTGTTTCTTTTATTTTATTTATTTTTTTTTACTTAAAAGAACGTAATTAACGTTCCCTTTCTTTTTTTTTAGGAAACCTGGACGTAAAACGAAGCTAAATGACCAGGATTTAAAAAAAGAATGAACTATAGTAAATTCGTTTTTTTTTTTTGTTTTTTTTTTATTTTTACTTAAAGGAACGTACTAATTAACATTCCCTTTCTTTTTTTTTAGGAAACCTGGACGTGAGACAAAGCTGAACGACCAGGATTTAAAAAAAAGAACGAACTATGGTAAGTTCATTTCTTTTATTTTTATTTTTTTTATTTTTACTTAAGGGAATGTAATTAACGTTCCCTTTATTTTTTTTTAGGAAACCTGGACGTGAGACGAAGCTGAATGACCAGGATTTAAAAAAAAGAACGAACTATATAGTGCAGAACCTCTATACTCAACTACTTATGTATAGTAACAATTGATTGATTATAAATTTCTAAAAAAAAATTTTTTATATTAAAGTAAAAAATTTAACCGATAATTTTTATAGATATGATCATTAGCTTTAAAAATTATCGGTTATTTTTTTTCTAAATTAAATTTTAGCTAAGTTTTAGCTGTTTAAAAATCTGTAATTTAAATATACTGACAAAATTTAGTTAAAATTGAGACTAGTCTAATTTTTGCATTACAGATCTTTTTTAGCCACATTTAATGTAATATTAATTATTATTTTACTTCAGATTTTTTTTTCAATATGCTAAGAAGAAAAAAAAGGTCTAATATTGCAAAAAAAAAAATTAATAAACAAAATTATTTAAGTATAGGTTAATTTAATGTTATAAATAATGATATTTAAAAGTCAGTTCAGATGATAAATTTATAAACAAAAGAATTCAAAAATTAAGTAATTTTACTTTAATTTAATCAAAAAATACATATAATAAAATATAAATCTCATTATCATGTACCTGATTCATCAATCATCAGTTTATAATGAAATACAATAAACAAATATATTATATAAATTTTTATATCATATAATTAATAAAATTCTAATTTCTGATTGGCTAATATATGTATCACGTGATGCTTACATAATCTAAAAAATTGAGACTTTTTTTTATTTTTTAAATCGATTTTTTTTAACAAATAGAGTTTAATTCTTTTTATAAAATTAAAATTCAATCATAGAATCAAATTTTATTTAAATTTTTTTAAGTTCCTATTATAGAGGTTCTGCACCGTAGTAAGTTCGTTTCTTTTATTTTATTTATTTTTTTTTACTTAAGGGAACGTAATTAACGTTCCCTTTCTTTTTTTTAGGAAACCTGGACGTAAGACGAAGGAACGACCAGGATTTAAAAGAATGAACTATAGTAAGTTCATTTTTTTTTTATTTTTTTTTTATTTTTACTTAAAGAAACATAATTAACGTTCCCTTTTTTTTAGGAAACCTGGACATGAGATGAAGATGAACGACCAGGATTTAAAAGAACAAATTATAGTAAGTTCGTTTCTTTTTTTTGTTTTTTTTTTTATTTTTACTTAAGGGAACGTAATAACGTTCCCTTTTTTTTTTTAGAAAACTTGGACGTGAGACGAAGCTGAACGACCAGGATTTAAAAAAAAGAACGAACTATAGTAAGTTCATTTCTTTTTTTGTTTTTTTTTATTTTTTACTTAAGGGAATGTACTAATTAACGTTCTCTTCCTTTTTTTAGAACAAGGACCAGATCCAAACCAGATTCGGATCAGATTCAAATCGGATTCAAATGGATCCAAACCAGATTTAGATCAAATTGAACCAGATCTGATCAAATTCAAATCAGATCAGATCTATTAAAATAAAAATCAGATCAGATCAGATTTAAGCTGAATCCGGTCTGAACTGATCTGTTAGGAGCACTAGTCGTATATCTTTTTTTTTGTTTTTTTTTCGTTTATTCTCCTTTGCTAATTTCATCCACTTTTTATTTAGGTATTCAGTTCTTTGCAGTTTTTTATGGGCGGGCAATGGTTAGAATCATTCTTTTTGCTTCTTTCATTCTTCATTCCTTGCTAATTTTGTTCTTCTCTCCTTTAGGTTTTCAGTTCTTATTGCTTTTTGCGAAAAGGTATATGTTTAGAAAAGTTTTTTGTTGTTTTTTCCGTTTCTTTCATATTCTTTTGCTAATTTCATCCTTTTTTCTTCAGGTATTTTGTTCTTTGCGAGCAAGAAAATTTCATAACACAGAATAATTTGAGAGAAGATAGAGATAAAGGAAAGTTTTAAGGCGGATGACGTATCAGTAGAAAAGTAGTAGAAGTTATAAATGATTTGAGATCAGAAAATCAATTAACTCCCACGTAATAAAGTATCGATATGAAATCGGAGGAGAGAGTCACAAGAACAGTCTTAGGTATATGTAAAGGATAAGATAATACGATTAATGAAGAAGGTAAACTGAGGGAAGATAAATTAATATTTTTTCTTTTATTTTACGTGTATTATTATTTGAATCTATAGTGTAGTTTAAAAGGTTAATAGATTAGTTAGGTTAATAGTTTTAAATTAGACTTAGGTAAAATTCACAAAAAGTAGGGAATTAAAATAAAAAAAAAATAAAACTAAAATAAAATAAAAATGAAATTTACAATTAAGTTGCGAAGTTGTTGCCACAGTATATTTATTATTTTAAAAAAATCTTTTCGAAATTAAGCATCATGTGATCGTAAGAAAAATTTGGATGAATTTTTCTTAATTTACAATTATAAGTTGCTGCAGAAGTTTATATAGTATATAAAAAATAATTAATAATTTACCAAGATACAACTATATGATAAATGCTAATAATTTACCATAAAATACATTTTTTAAATACTAAGCTAATTTGAATTTTTATATTTTATCCATGCTTTTAAACACATAAGTTTTCAAATTGTTTCTGGATCTAAGCTGCATCATCTTTGTGTAATGAGATCTGTACTACCGGAAAATACTCGTTCAACTGGAACACTTGTATCTATTTAAAATAGCAAATTAATGATTATATTGTAAATTATTATTAAATAATTAAAGTTAAATATACCAGGAATTGCTAAAAAATCTCTAGCCATTTTTGACAAATTTGGAAATTTATTTTCATGAACCTATAAAAAAATTAAAAATTTAATATTTGATATAAACTTCCAAATAACTGATATAATAAATAATATCATGTATTTGTTATTTACCTTCCAAAATGCTAAAATATCTATGTCAAAATTTGCTGGTGGCTCATTAAGATATGCTTCAAGTTCATCAGAATAAGAAGTTTTTCGCTTCTTAAACATATGAGCTGCGAGAGAATTTTGATTAATATTTTGATTATTATTTTCATTATTTTCTGGTTTATATTTAGTTACCCATAATTCTTTAATTTGATTTTTATATGCAATAATATAGTCTTCTTCAAATTCATTATCAGTATAATATTGGAGTTTATGTCATGGATCAATTACACTGGTCAGAATAGTCCATTTTGGCAAAATTTTAAATTGCCAAATGTTGGACGAAATTCGGTCTGACATTAGCCGATCAGTACCAAAAAAATCGGCAACTAATTTTATGGACGATTTGCACTGTAACGCCTGCCACTCGCAATTAAAAATTGGCAAAGTTTAGGAATTAGTTAAAAAAATTGGCTGTACATATCAATAAAATTCGAACATGCCATGCAAATGAAATTCGTCATAAACAATTGACTATTCATTTAAAAATCAATATTGATTTAATTTGCTGATTTGCAAAAATAAATAAAATCGACCATAATAATTTTGACGAAATTTAGCAAATTTAAGTTTTAAAACTGATTTTATTTCAATTGATTTACTAATTATTTTAATTAAATCAATTAAATCGCAAAAATTTCCTACAAAAATAGTAAAAATTTCCTACGAAAATAATACTAAAATAATACGAAAATAATAAAAATTTCCTACAACAATAATACTAAAATAATACTAAAATAATACTAAAATAATACGAAAATAATACGAAATAATACTAAAATAATAAAATTTTCTTACAAAAATAATACGAAAATAATATGAAAATAATACTAAAATAATAAAAATTTCTTACGAAAATAATACTAAAATAATATGAAAATAAAAATTTCCTACAACAATAATACAAAAATAATACATAAATAATACGTAAACAATACGAAAATAATACGAAATAATACTAAATTAATAAAAATTTCCTACGAAAATAAAAAAATTCAATCCACAATTCCACAAAAAATCCCATAATTTTCAAAAAAAATCCAAAAAAAATCGACGAATTCACAATCTAAAATTTGAAAAAAAAAGTTAGTATAATAAAAACTCAAACAAAAATTAAAGTACAAATTTATACCATTTGTCTGTTTCATCTTCCATTTCCGGCGATTCTTCCACTTCCATTGGTTCCAATTCTTCCATTCCCATTGGTTCCGATTCTTCCATTTCCATTGGTTCTGATTCTTTCATTCCCGTTAGTTCTGAATCTTCTATTACCACTATTTTGTCTATCTCCGCCAACACTTTCGCATCTTCCACCATTATTAGATTCTCCATCATTTGAATCGGCATCTCCAGCTCAGAAAAGTTAGTATCAGCTAGCGTATTCTGCTCTACATAGGTCCAATTTGGAGCACCTCATAGATGACGAGAAACGATATTATATATCTCATCATCATAATTTCGTGTTCGTATCAATTGTGCAGATTGAAGAGAGAAAGCATGTTGGTCCAAGACATTTCATAATAAATCTATTAACTATTATTAGAAAAAAATCAATCCTATTACGAAAAAAATAAAACAAATAAAAAATAAAAAATAAAAAATGCGACAAATAAGTTATCAAACCTCTTCAGATCTCCAAGACAGATTATAAACATTGATATGTCTTTTACCGTCTGGTTGCTTCTCATCCGATTCAAAATACTCTGGAAAGTGATATCGGTCGTCACTTAAAACATTCAAAAGTTCTTTTCAATCATAATTCTCCAGTTTTTCGTCATTTTTGTTGAAAAGTGATTTTGCGCCTTTAACTTGACGTGCCTTTTTCTATATTTAAAGTTTAACGAATGATAAGATTTTTTTTTGAAATAATAAAGAAATTATTTACCTCATTTAACCGATTGTTTCAATGTAAATGGCAATTATCTTTGTCTAAAGTGCTGCGTTATTTATATAACAAGCACACTCTGCGATATTTATGTAAAGCAGAGAGCCAAGACTTGACTTGCCTGTATCGTGGAATATATCTTGGCTTCATCGCTTCAATTAGTCGAGGTATAACTTGTCAAAGAATTTCATCATTCGACTTACTGGTAAACTTTTCATCATATTTTAATTCTAGTTCAATCAGAAAAGTTTTTAGAATCGTCTTCATCTTGGTCTAAATTGTACAAAATATCGGTTTAGTGAGCGTTAAAAGCATACATTGAAAGAGGATTTTTGGACGAACTCTAGCTTTTTCTTCATCTACTTCCATTTCATCTTTTGAATCGCGCACAAGATTTTTTCCTTTCCTACGCTTTGTTGGTCATTGATCCTCTTCAAATTCGATATCTTGAAGGTCAGATGAATGTCGGTGATGCAAGTTGTCATTTTTCTGACTAAGTATATTGTTATACGATTGTAATTGGCCAACGTCTAGCCGTAGGTCACGCAACTTGCTATTTGCATTATCGAATTGCCAATTTACCGTAGAGCACTGACTAAACTACCCTGGGTTTTTTACAAATTCACCCCCGTATTTGCAAAATACCCGGGTAGTTTAATCAGGAGGGTATTTTGTATAGAGGGGTATCTTGCACAGTTGCACTATGTTGATCAAATATGCTTACACGGTATAAAAAGTATTTGTAGCGTGTTTTGGAGGATGGTGAAGATGATTACAATAACTGGGATGAATTTTAATAGTTGTAAAGATAAATCAAATTAATAAAAATACGTTTATATATAAATAAATAAAAGGTTTAATAAATACAAGTAAATCGGCTATTTCCAGTTCAAAAAAAAAATTAACTATGTAAAATACCTGGGTTTCTTACAAAATTTTGTCCCAAAACTATAGGGGGTAGTTTACATAGAGGGTAGTTTAGTCAGTGCTTTACGGTAATTCGTCAATTCTTTCCCGTAAGTAGGCATTTTCTTCTCAGAGATCATACGTTTCTAAAAAAATGTTAAAGTCGACCAGAACTCTAAAATGAATACAAAAGTCAATTGTAGCTCACCATTTACATCTCTAGTCCAATTACTACTATAAGGTTCACGTATAATTGGCGTTAATTCTCTCCTATATGGTTCGGCAGTGCGTACATTGCTCCTATACGGTTTGGCGATGCGTACATTGCTCCTATATGGTTCAGTGGTGCGTGTAATGAGTGTTAATTCCTTATGTACATTGCTCCTATACGGTTTGGCTGTACGTGTAATAGGCGTTAATTCCCTATGTACGGTTACATTATGAATTGGTGGTACTATTCTGCTTTGTTGCGAGTATAAGCTAGATGGTATCACTAAGCGAAATGGCTCATTATCTTCTGAAGCTTCTGGTATCGACGTTTGTTTTTGAGTTTTGGTAAAACTAGAACCAGAAGCTGCGGATTGTTATTTCGATATTGACGTTTATTTTTGAGTTTTAGTAGAACTGGAACCGAAAGCTGTGGATTCCTGTTTCGACATTTATTTTTGAGTTTTAGTAAAACTGAAACCAGAAGCTGCAGATTCTTGTTTCGACGTTTGTTTTTGAGTTTTGGTAGAATTAGAACCGGAAGCTGCGGATTCCTGTTTCGATGCTTATTTTTGAGTTTTGATAGAACTGGAACCGGAAGCTGTAGATTCCTGTTTTGACGCTTGTTTTTGAGTTTTGATAGAACTAGAACCGGAAGCTGCAGATTCCTGTTTCAATATCGACGTTTGTTTGGGGAAATCAGAACTGACAAATTCCTGTGAAGAAGTTTGTTTGTGAGACTCTTGACGACTTTTTTTAACACTTTTTTTTCCAGATCGTTTCATTCTTTATAGAGATTTTAATAAACAGAAAAATAGTAAAATTAGTAAATAAAGTAGAACTTTCTTTCAAAATGATGAAAAATATTGTTCGATTTATATAAAAGTTACGTAGTGATACACAAATTTTGGTCACTTTATAATTAGTGATATACAAAATTTTGATCACATTATTATAAAATAATAAATAAGATACGCGAAAAAGGTCTCAGTTGCTTTACGTCATACATATCCAATAACTTTATTATCAGTTATCATCTACAACATGACTGATAACAATTACTTATTAATTATTAACATATTTAAAATTTCATTAATTATATTAATTGTAAAATATAGTATAAATATAGTACAATATAAAATATATATTATCTATTAATAAAAATTAATTAAATTAATTCCTTTTATTATAATTGGATTGCCACAGATTTTTAAACAATCAACATATTAAATTTCTATTAACAAAGCACTCCTAGTAATACAATAATAATAAAGTGAGTTTCAAATTAAAAAAAACACAAATAAAAGTTTTATTAATGAAACTTACACAATCTGATCCAAACCTATAAAAAAAAAAGAAACATTGTAAACATTTTCTAAAAAAAAGCAATAAATTTAAGTTTCATAATGAAAGATTGCAAAATTTACCATTTTTTAAAGTAAAATACTGGATGGATCCTATAAAATAAAAAAAGAAAACGTTAATAAATGCTTTTTAAAAAAATAAAAAATAAGATATATTTCATAATAAAAAAAATTTACTAATTCTAAGTTTCCAGCTAACTCAAAATCCCTGGAACCTATAAGAAAGAAAAAGAAAATGTTAGAAATGTTTTTATTAAAATATATATATATAATTTTATGATGAAACTTACCATTTCAAGTTTTCAGTTGAAGATGAGCTTAAATCTACAAAAAATAATAAAAAAACATTAGCAAATATTTATATTAAAAAAAAATAAAAAAAATGTTTCACAAAATTTACCAAATCTAAATTTCTGAATTTGAAATAGCTGAATTAAAAATTAACCAAGATATAAATTTCTAAAACCTAAATAAAAGAAAAAGGAAATATGAAATATCAGTAAACATTTTCTAATTAAAACAAAATAAAAAAAAATAACAGAAGTTTCGTAGTAAATAAAACTTACCATTTCATGATTCATATTTAAAACCATATTCTTGAACCTATAAAAAAAAAGATAAACATTTAGTTAGAATGTTTTTAAAGAAAAAAAAAATAAAAAAAGAAAGTTTTGTAATAAAATATAATGAAATATACCATTTTAGAATTCTTATTCAACACCAGATATTCCTGAACCTACAAAAAAAAAAAGAAAATGTTAGTAAATATTTCCTAAAAGTAATAAAAAAATAATGATAAAAACTTATCGTTTCAGTCAAATACCATAAATCTTACATAAAAAAAAGGAAAGGAAACATTAAAAATGTTTCTTAACAAAAAAAAAATAAAAAAAAATTTTTAAAAAGTTTTGAAGTGAATGCTTTCAAACTTACCATTTTGTTTTCTCATTTTCTATAGTCAAAAATACAGAAAGATTTACAAAAAAAAAAATATTTTTATAATAAAAGCTTCAAAACTTATTTTTCATTTTCAAGTTTCTAAAGTTACTGAAATTCCTACATAAAAAAAAAGGAAACGTTAAAAATGTTCTCTCATAAAAATTAAAAAATAAAATTAAAAAAAAGTTTTAAAGTGAACATTTAAAACTTACCATTTAGGAAATAGAAAAATGAAATAAAAAGAGGAAAATGAAAAGAGAAGAGAAGAATGAAAAGGGAAAGAAAAGAATAAAAGGGAAAAGAAAAAATGAAAAGGGAAAAGGAAAATGAAAGGAAAAGGAAAAATAGAACGAAAAGAGAAAGAAAAAAATAATGAAAAGGAAAAATGAAAAGTAGTGAAAGAAAAAGGATTATTTTATTTCTAACTTCACTATCAGAAAACCTATAGATCTATAAAAAGAAAAAGAAAGAAACATTAACGTTAGTTAACATTTCTTTAAAAATAAAAAAAAAGTTTTATAATGGACGTTGCAAAACTTACCATTATACCTGAAGTTCAATATCTATAAAAAGAAAAAGAAAAAAATGTTAGCGTTAGTTAACGTTTCTTTAAAAATAAAAAAATTAAAGTTTCACAACAAATGTCACAAAACTTACCATACTATTCAAAATTCTAATACCTACAAAAAGAAAAAAAAATTTCAAAGAATACCTTTGAAATCTCGTTCTTGAATTATCTAGGAAGTTGACTTAAAAAAAAAAGGAAAATGAAACATTAATTATATTTCCAACATTTTTATTATTTTATTAAAAAAAAATGAAAAAAATACTTTTAAAATATTTTTTGACGTTTTGTTAAAAAGTAAAATAAAAAAAAATCAGAACATTAGCTAACGTTCTAATTAAAAAAAAGAGAAAAAATTATTTACAAAATGTTAAAAAATGGTTTGTTAAAAAAGAAATAAAAATGTAAATCAGAACATTAGCTAACATTCTAATTAAAAAAAAATAAAAAAAAATATTTATTACAAAATGTTAAAAAATGTTTTATTAAAAAATAAAATAATCAGAATGTTCATCAGTAAGTTTTTTAGTATTAGGATCCTTAGAGATTTCTAAAATTATTAAAGAATCCTTAAAGATTTTTAAATTTATAAAATCTTTAAGGATTCTTTAATAATTTTTAAAGATCTTTAGGGATCCTATAAAATAATAGATTCCTTAAGGATTTTTAAATGTTTTATCCTTAAGGATTTTTAGAAATATTATTTATAAGAATCCTTAAGGATTTTTAAAAAACTTTTATTAAATAAATCTTTAATTACTAATTATTAATTTTAAATAATATTATATATTTTACTTATAGAGTTATAGTAATTAATAAAGTAATATTTATTAAAAGTAGAATTTATTTACAAAAAATTCATTTTGATAATTAAAACGTTTTACTATATGTACTAATCTTACAATTGAATTAAAGGGAACTACATCATAACTATTTACAAATTTTAAGTGTGGACACTCATACTTTTTAGGATATCATTTAGAATAATAATCATACCAATGTATTAGTGCAATTGGTAAAGTTGAAGAAGATAATATAATTTCAGCTAACATTAAAATCTAAATTTATAATAATTATAATGACAAATATCATAGTAATTAGTAAACTTCAGTTAAAAGTAAAAATATAAAATTAAAAAAATATAAATTTTAATATAACTTACTTTTCCATAATATATTCCATTGTCTGTTAAATAATCAGCATCATCCATTGCAATTGCAATATCACTAAATTTAGGTTGTCCATAAAATCTACTAGTTGCATATGGGGACGCCCGTAGCAAAAGGGGGGAATGGGATAATTCCGTAATTTTAAAAAAATCGCAATTTAAATCACGTGATAAATTTGGCAGATCATCACTTAATTGTGAAATAAATTGACTTTTGGACCTTTTTTTTTTTTATCTAAAACTAAATTTTACAGGCAATTTACTAAGAGTATTGATTTTTTTTTAATAAGTTTATGTTGCTTGTTAATTCTATAAAAGTAAAATGCAAATAATAAGAAAATTTCAAAATTAAACTTTTTTACTAATATATTATTAATAAAAACCCATATTTTCTTAATAATTAGACTAATAGACATATAATTATAATAAAATCTCAAATTTGAATTTTTTGGCCTATCCCCCCTTTTTGCTACGGGCGTCCCCATATACTATTTCGCCATTTGTTAATATTCCAGATGAAATATTTGATTTTTCATCTAAAAATGCATCTAGACAATAAATTAAATTTTGTATTCCTTCAATACATAAACTATCTATATCTTTTTCATGCTTTAATTTTTGTTCAAGATTATCCAATTCACTAATAAATAGTTTCCATAATAAAGATCGCATACAATCTAACTTTAACATAGTTGGTTTTTTTAATTCATTAGTTGTAATTATTTGCCAACGAATCTAAATATAAAAACCATTTTATTTTTTGACATTAAAAACAATAAATAAAAATATATAAAATAATTATTATAACTTACAGTTTTAATGATTTGATCAAGAACATTCTTTTTATTAGATATTCTATATGGGTTTTTAACCCAATTCTTATGTAATGTTTCATAGGTTTCAGTCGTTAGTCCATTAATTGCACCATAATGTTTAATAGTTTGAATAGTATGATATCGCCACATGTAAAGTTTTGGTAGGCGAAGTTCACTTCGCGAAAATGTCTTAAATAATTTGACAAAATCATCTGACCATCTAATAATTTCTTGCTATATCAATATAAGAGAAACTGAGATTAAATAAATTAAATAAATTAAATTACAACTTAATGATAATTAAAGAATTACCTCAAACTCATTAAATTCATCTTCATTAAGTTTTTCTTTTCTAGATGTTATATACATTTTAACAAATTTTATAAAACATTGAATTAATTTTTTACAATCAACGAACTCATGTGACGTATTTTCTGTATCATTTCGATGTCTAATTATATCATTATTTGTATAAAGCTCATCTAGTACAAATATAATTATTTTTATAACATCACGCATTTCTGCTCCAGTAAATTTTGCGCCTTGTTGATATCCATTACACAATATTCTTAATCCACTAAATGGCGTAATAGTGGCTAACTGAACATCCATTTTGGTAATAATTTGATTACCAGATTGATACATAATCATTTCTCTTGTAAAGTCAAGCATATGGAAACAAACCAATTTCTTGCAGATGCATACGGTCTAATGCCACTACATCATAAATATTTATCATTCTAAAGTAAATAAATTATATTAATTTAGATAGGATTATTTTTTAAATCAAATATAAATTAATTATTTAATATTTTACCTAAATTTCCAGAAAAAGTTTTCATATTCATGAATGGAATATTTTGCGGCATCATATGATAAAACAACTGCACTCATATTTTTATGGATTCGTAAAATGATAGAATTTACATTAACATGCATATTATTTAATTGGTCTCCCGGTATAAGACATTTGTAGCAAGGACATGTTGTACAATATGATTTATTTGTAAGTATAGCAAATACTTTGTGCCTCTAACATATCAGCTAATATAGTAGATATATGTGGAATAAAATGTTCTACTTTTCCATTTATTGCCAAGTAGATGTCTTCTTTCTGAAGAAGTGGGCTTAGCAAATATTTCAGAGCACGTTGTTCCAAATTTCGCTTGTATTGTTTAAATTTCTTAGATTCTCAAAGTTTACCATCTTTAGTACTCAATTGTGGTAAAAAGCAAACAAAAACCTTTGCATCAGGCAAATTCTGGCGCCAATTAAAAATATTAGCAAGCGTTAAAAATACTGGGTATTTAGAATGTCGCCCATATGTATCAAGTGTAGTACCATCAATGTATAACATTACTGCAAGAATTTTACTAAAAGGTGATTCTCTTTCACGCCACCATTTTGCAGTATTTTGTTCTGAATATACTCACATTAACGTTCCGTCAGGACCCCGAAAAATACATAAAAAGGTCACATTTGAGTTTGCTTAAAAAGAACCTAAATTTTCATGAAAATCTTGCCTTTTTTAGATAGTGCCGGCCTTAATTTTATTGTCCGTTTTGTTACTGACCAGCATTATCATAATTCCGGCCCTGAAAAGTTGCTTATTTTAGGCCAAAATCTTGCCGATCATTTATGACCTCCATATGTATTTTTCGGGGTCCTGTTCCGTCCTTATTAAATAAAATATCAATTATTAATTATTTATTATAAAAATAGTCATTGTTAAAATTTTATACATACACCACGAGATTCCCACTCTTCCTTATAATCAAGAAAAAATTCTTTACATAATTCTTGATTAGATATAAGACTTTTTATTGCATCAATGATAGGGCGATAATGTAATTTATCACCTGGCTACTAATTGGTATTTAGGATTTTTTCCGCCAGTTATAAACTGGCGGACCAATTAGTATATCCAGGATGATAAAAAAGTTATTTACTGATCTAATTTAGTATATAAATAGGCCATCATCCTTCAGATGATAACCTATTTATATACTACTAGATTAGTAAATAACTAATACATAATTGTTATCGGTCATGTTGTAGATGATAACTGATTTACCACTAGGATTGCTATGTATATCATATGGCCGAAGGTCACATGATAGAGTAGCATCCTAGTGTAAATCAGTTATCATAAATATGACTGATAATAAAGTTATTGGATATGTATGACGTAAAGCAACTGAGACCTTTTTCGCGTATTTTATTTATTATTTTATAATAATGTGATCAAAATTTTGTATATCACTAATTATAAAGTGACCAAAATTTATGTATCACTATTATAAAGTGATCAATAACATACGTGAAAAATGTCCAGTGCTTACATAGAACATATACAATAATTATAAGTTATTCCTTCAAATTCAACGAGATCTTATGTTTTTAGATGAAGACCTTTAATATTCATTGTATCCATATACAATCGTCCCTTTCGTGTAGAAGCAGGTAGTGGTTCAGTACAATTCTTTTTTATTATTTGTAACATTGCATCACCTGCTGCATCTGAAATACGATACTGTGTTATTGCTATCATAAATTCTTTATATGTCTGACTTGGCCATGTAACAGTTTCTTGTTTATTATTGCCATTTAAATCATCAAGTGCAGCAATATAACTTCCATTGTAAAAATCGTCAATATTACCAGAAGAATTTTCACTTTTATCACTATTATTTGATAATTCATTATCATCATCATCGATACTTTCATCCTCATCGATCATTTCACCATTATTGCCATTACCATCTTCGATCCTTTCATCATCATCGCCTTCGATCCTTTCACCATCATCACCATTAACATCTTCGATCCTTTCATCATCGTCGTCTTTGATCCTTTCACCATCATCACCATCAACATCTTCGATCCTTTCATCATCATCACCATCAACATCTTCGATTCTTTCATCATCATCGTCTTTAATCCTTTTACCATCATCACCATCAACATCATCGATCCTTTCATCATCATCATCGATTTCGATCCTTTCATCATTTCCAAAACTTGAAATTTGCGATGGTAACAGATTTTGATCATCTATTGGTAATAAATTATTCGCCTCAGTCTCAGCAAGATTGTCTGAAGATCAAGGTGGTTTTTGGTACGCATATCATTGATCTTGTACCCAATTTAGTGTTCGTGACTGTTGGAAGTATAGATGGAGTTGATTAAAATGTTGTGTAAGACTCTCTCTTCGTGAAAAACCTCTCTCACAGAAATTACATTTATACATTTTTGTATTTTGTCTTTCTTTAATTTTCTTATTCACTCTTCCTTACTCTTTCCTATTAATTAGTAACCAGAATTATTGCTTTACTAGTTTGCCGAGAACCTTATATCATCCAAAAAATATTGGTTCAGTTGCACTACCAAACCACCATTAATACTTTTTAGAAATAATTACCTAATCTTATATTTTCTCCAATATTATCCAAATATATAATAATTTCTAAACCATAAATATTTGACGATGGCGTATATTGTCTTTCAAGAAATATTTTTGGATGAAATATATAAGGGAAATGTGGAAAGAAGTTAAATTTACAATAGACGAAGATAAATGAATTAATCAGTTTCAGTTATCATCATTTTCTTACTGATTTTAATTAATCATTATGTTTGTTACTATGTAATTGATTAGTAAGTATTCAGGGATAATAGTCTAATTTACATTGATTTTGCGGAGATAGAAAATAACTTATTTAAACTTTTTTTTTACTTTAATTCTATTTCTTTCTCAAATTTTTTTTTTATATATATCACGGCAAGTAAGGTTTTTTACTTCTTTAACGTGTAAATTATTTTCGTGTCAATTCACTAAATCTCAAAAAGACAAAATAAAACTTTTCAATATTTCACTCTTCAGTAATATAAGACATCATTATGACTAAGAAAAAAAGCAAGTAATATGTTCAACAATAAAATAATTTGAATATATTAGAAATTAAATTTTTATATTTCTATTTATTATTGTAGCACCTACCCGAAAAGTCTTAAAAGAAACTCAGAAGACATCTAACGCTACTACTGATAATTCTGGGAGAAAAGTTAGCGAAGCAGACAAAATTGCTTTGAAGTTGGGCCCTAATTCTATATCTTTAATAATAGAATTATTTTATTAAACGACAATAATAAGTTCATAATATAGTGTGAGAAGTGAAAACTAACAAATTTTATATTTATTTATTATAAAAAAAAAGTCACAAAGCAAAAGAAAAAAAATCCCATTACGCTTGAACCTATTGTTATCGTTGATGCAGATCAAACAGAACAATGTAATACTGCAATGCAAGTTGAAATGGATCGTGAAGTTGCAGATATTAATGTGGGACAAATATCAAACAAGACTAATGGTAAGATGTGTTATTTGTCATTATCATAAGCATAATCAAAATATACATTTTAATTTTGATTTATGATAAACACATCTTATTATCATCTTATGGAAGGTTTAAAAAACTGTTTAACTCAAAATAAAGAAATATTTCAAGTAATTTATGATGTTAAAAACGAGCAAAAGGAATTTTATAAGAAAACTCGTGAACAATTAAATGAACTATTGGAAAAAGTTGACCAATTAATGATTCCTGAAAACTCTTATTGGAAGGTATGTATAATTTGTAATTGCTTTTTTACTAAATTTATCGACTACTTATTTTTATGTATTTATAATTTAGCGTCAAAAACTTGTAAAATTCAATTACCCATTCTTGGGATTTATCCAGACGGTATTGCATTTCAAAAAGCATTTGAGGCTATGCTTGAACAAGAAAAACCTGGATACATTGAGAAGCATGGACCTCAATGGATGCATATTTATGAAGGACGAATTAAACCTTTGGTAATTATGGATTTGTTTGTTTTATTAATAGTAATACTAAATAATAACTATTAATATAAAATTTCTATTTTTAGTGTAATGATATAATTAAAAGTCAGTGTTGTGATAAAGTCAAAGATATTTGTGCCACCATGTTTGACATATTTGGTGAAGATTGGCTAGTTCGTATAAATACTACTGCATCAGCTGATGATATTTATTCATTTAAACAATCATGTAAAACCAAAAAAGCATGTGAATGCTTATTTAAAACTGATGAAGAGGGAAACCTTTTATATATTCAAGCAATAAAGAATAAGGCATGGGGTAAAAAGAAAACAAGTGAAAAGGATACGGCTTTTACCCTAGCTGTATGTGAAACTGTATTAAATCCGAAACATCCGAAAATATCTATTGGTGATAATTCTTTGCAAAATAGATATAATATTTATTTGGTATGCAATATGTATTATATTAATTATTTAATTCGTTAGTTAAAAAATATTTACTAATAAATTTTTTTAGGATTGTCTTTCTAATTCAAAGGAGATAACCGCAAATACTACTAAACAAATTAGACTTATGGAACTATGTAAAGAAAATGATAGTGATACTAGTAGCAACAATAGCGGTGATAGTGAGAGTAATTATGATCAAGAATTGGAGGATAATCAAGAATTGGGGGATAATCAAGAATTAGAAAATAATTATAATCATGATAGTAACCAAAAATTAGATAGTTAAATTAGGAGTAAAAATTGTATAAATTTCGAAATAATAAACAATTTTTTTTTTTTTTTATGTTTTAGGAGACATCAGCATAGCCGGCTCACCAAAGCTACATGGAGGGAGCATTACAACACCAGTTGCAGTAATATACTCATACCATTGAGCAACAGATAACCAAGCAACCTACTCTAATTATTTAGAAGTAACCGGATGTTCATCCCCCTACCCCCTATATACCACACTGGGAAGACGACCCAAGTTTATACCCATACAAGGATGGATCGTAGTGTAGCAGGGTTTCTGACACAGTTATGCTACCCACTAGTGCCTATCAGAAGTGAGCAACTACCCACGTACGGCAGATATAACGGAGCAGACATCTAGAAATTCTTTCATGATGGTTAGCTTAGAGGTACTGTCGAAATAATAAATAATTAATAAAAAATTAAATAATTAAATAATATCCTTAAGGTTTACTTAAATAATGTCCCTAAAGTTTCTTTTAAACAATACTTTTAAAGGTTTTTTTAAATAATATCTCTAAGGATTCTTTTTAACCTTTAGGGATTTCTTAATTTTTTTTTCAATAAGGAACCCTCAGCGGAGGGTAAGGTTGCTTGCCGAAATCTAGGGGTTTAGGCAAGATGGCGTTTCGCCGAAAAGCAAAATTCTGCCGAAACTATATTAAAGTTATATTAAAAAACTGGCGAAACTTTGGAGAAAAGCGAAACTGCCAAAACTTATTATAAATGCTGAAACTGCCGAAACTTTGCCAAAACTATAATAAATCTATAGTAAAATTTTGACGAAACTAATCGTAGGATTTTGAAAAGGTTTAGACAAGCAACCTTAGCGGAAGGGATGATTCTTTGAGGATCCTTCTTATGTTATAGATTTTAGGATTCTTTGAGGATCTTAATACTAAAAAACTTACTGATGTTAGTAGCCAGCATTCTGATTAAAAAAAAATAAAAAAATATTTTAGAATGTTTATAGCTAACATTTCAATTAAAAAAAATGAAAAAAATTTTGAAACATTTTTTAACGTTTCGTTAAAAAATAAAATAATCAGAATGTTAGCTAACATTTTTATTAAAAAAAAATTTTTAAATATTTTTTAATATTTATTTAAAAAATGAAATAATTAAAACATTAGTCAACGTTCCAATTAAAAAATATGAAAAAAAAATAATTTTTGAGCCATTTTTTAACATTTCATTAAAGAAAGTGAAGGGAAAAGTAAAAGGGGAAAGTAAAAGGGGAAAATAGGATGAAAGGCAACAATAAAGTTTTACACATTTTAAGCATTTGTATAAAATTTTTTTGGAAAATATTTAATATTTTTTTTCAAAATGGAACTTGTAACATATCTGTCATGTAATTAACTGTAAATTCATATATTATTAATAAAATCAATTCAGGTCTTATATTTTAATATGAATGCAGGTAGTATTGATATGTAAAATGTGTATTGGAAAAGTAAAAACTTTATATGCTGGTTTTAGTTTATTCATGAACGTTAATATCACAGATTTTGGCAAAGTATGTAATCATCAATACTTTTCGTGATGAAATTTTCTTGACATTTTATCAGAAGAGGTATTACTCAAAAGATCATGTCACAAAATTAGCCTAAATGCTCAGCACTCTTAATATTACCTATTTCTTACATTACAGATAATAGAACATAAACAGATAATACATGGTGAAAATTATTAGCCAGGTGATTAAATATAATAAAGAAACCTTTGATTAGGGAATATGAGAAACAAATTAAGGTATAGGTGTTAATTAATATTGTAAAACACGTTGAACAACTAGCTGGTATTAATCAACGCGTATACTAGTATAAAACTGTAAATTAACACTTTCAAAACTTGCTGATGAAAATATAATTAATTCTTTTTACCAAAATGATTAATAACTCATTCTGACTTAATGATTATTTGCTAATTAAATTGGATTGTTTTCTCCTTATTAAGCCTTTTATAATTAAATGGTATTTTATTTGAAAACTTATTTGGATACATCTCCTTTTTAATTACTTCTCATTGTTATGTATCTTTACATGTGGCTGGTATTCTATTAATATAAATATTTATTTGTTTAGAATGGGAACTAGAACATGGTATATTTGGAAATAATAATGGTGATGTGATGGATTTTCTGAAATTTCTAAACTTTCTTTTACTTTTTTAAATTTAGGTAAAATAGGAAAAAGACTGGGTAAACCAAATTGATGTTATTCATTTTACATCTTAAATTTCTAGAATGTTTATTAAGCCTTGACTCACACAGGTCGAAAAGTGAAAAATCAGGCACCAATCAGTCACCAATCGGTCACCAATCAGGTACCTGATTGGTGACCGATTGGTGACTGATTGATGCCTGATTTTTCACTTTTCGACCTGTGTCATCATAATCATTATCAAAAATAACCTTTTGTTCGCATATGCAGAATACTATATGTTTATCAATAATAGCTGCACAAAATTTATTTTCAGATAAACAAGTTTTAGTATATTTCCACTTTATTATAATATTAAAGCTTTTCAAGTTTTAACGTTAAAACAGAAATAAATGAAAGTAATGGCGTTGGTGACACGAACTTCACTATCCGTTTTGTTTTGTAAATAAACTAGTTTTGTATTTTTGCTATTTATATTATAAAGAAAAAAAGGACACAAAATGATATATATTTTAAAAAATCAATTGTAAAAAAAAAATGAATATCAATACTAAAAAAAATATAAATTCACCAAAATGCATAGTATGACTTTATAAAAACCTTTTTAATCTAATAAACCTAAAAATATAACAATTATTTAAAGGCAATTTCTATTTGTACACAGGGTGTTTAAACACGGGTCATATTAGTAGATTAAAAACGGCATTCAAAACCTCCTTTAATGCCTTAAGTAAACTTGCAGAGCAGGTGAAAATACATATATTTATCTGTAATATAATAAGAATAAAAAGTAAAAGAGTATAATGTCAGTAGCATTCAATTTCAAATTAAAAAACAAAAAATTAATCTATTAAAAATTATATTTATATGACCTGTGTACAAACACCCTGTGTAAACTTAGAAATTTTCTTATTTAAATTATTGTAAATTTGCTAAAAATTAAATTTGAACTTCAGACTAAATTAGAACTAATTTGCTAAAACTAAAATATGAAATATATGAGAATCCTGAATATATGTTTAATAAGTATGATATTCATTTATAGATAGTTGAATTTCTGTACAAATTTATTAAAAAACTATTTTTAATTTGAATAAGGATGGCCAATTTCTTCAGTTATATATTAAAATCATTAATGTCAAAAAAAAAAAAATAATAAACCAGAAAATTATTTTATACTATAATAACTTTAAAAAAAATCTTGAGAAATGTTTAAATTATTACAAAACTCTTCATCTGAAATAATCACTAAAATATTTGCTAATGAAAAAAAAAATAACAGAAAATTTACTTTAAAAGAATAATGAAAAAGCACAAAAGAATTGTGAATTATTTAATAGAATTAATGGAAATACAATGTTCTGCAGTAGTTAAAATAAAAGAAATAAGTTAAATAAAAGAAATAACTGAATAGATACAGCAACAACTCTTAATTTCTTATTATACTTATATATATAAATTATTTATTTGCAATACAGATTTATTTCACTTTATTTATTAGCAATAAATAATATATAATGATTAAAAATTTATTATATATTCTAATACTAAAATTTTATTAATATTTATATAATTTATATTAGCAAAAAAAAGCTATAAATAGTTACATAGATTATGAGAATACAAATTATATGTAAAAGATAAAGCTAATCTGCATATTTTCATTGATTAAATATTAAACCTTATGTTAATTTGAAATATAAAATAAATATAATAAAGATTTTCTATACAATTAATTCAAGTATTCATCTATAAAATCAAATTCTTAAGTGGCGTCGTATTGTGGTTTGAAGTTCCCAAAGATCTATATTGCATCCAAGATTAAAGTTTGGTGAAAGATAAATTGCTGGAACTCTATCAAATAATTCTGTTCCAGGAATATTCATTATATATGTTGGAATACCAGCCGCATTACAGGAAGGAAATGGAATATTATTATTATTAGGATCAGGAAGTCCAAAACCAATAAAATTAGCAATTGGTGTTTTCATATCCAGAATAATAAAGTTTACAATTTTTGAATCGAGATTTGCTGTTCCAAAAGAAACAACACTGGTTGGAACTAATGGATTGGAATTTGTACGAAGAAATAAGGCAGCAACTAGTGCGATAGTAGATATATTTGTATTAGGATGTGTATAAATTCCAAATATTTTAATGATCAATACAATTTGGATCGTAGTTCGTTGATTAAAATATTGAGTTACTGCTTGGTAAAGATCAGAAAGAGATTGTGAAAAACCAATTTCTACTACCATCGTTGGATATGCTCCTCCTATAGAATCAGCAATTTGTGCAGGATTTGCTGGTAAAGAACGATGTTTTGGAAAGATCACACAATTAGGTCTTCTTGAACTGGCTGGACCTAAAATCAGATCTTGATTATTACCATAATCAAAATCCTGACGATTCCATGCACCCATTATTACATTGATATTTCCTGATGTATATGCATGAAGAGCTAATGGTACTTCATATGCTTTAATACTTCCATCATGTAAATATATACGAACTAAATTGAATTTATCCTTATTATTTTTAATATAACGTAAATAATTATCAAGTGAAACATTTTCTTGCAAAGTTATTTCTCTTGATCCTGTATATCCTTCTTTTTCTTCTTCTTTTTCTTCTTCACCTTCTAGATGGATCTTTTGGTATTCAAGCAACTTTTCTCTTGCTGAAATAATAAGTATAGAGGATATATAAATCCTTTTCTCTTTTATAAACTGTCTATTAGCTTGAAAAGTAGATAAAGGAATAAATTGAGTTAAATAATACTGAGAATATGTAATGCATATAGATTGTCTATTATTCTAAAAAGTAGATTGAGTAGATTGAAATTGAGATATAGAATATATAATAGTACAGTAAGAATAATGACCTTCTGTTTCTGAATCTGAAATTAACACTAGCTAATAGACTTTAATAGATTGGAAAACTGTTAATTACTTATAAACTTACCTGAAGTATTATAAGGAGAAGTCATAATCAATTTATTTTGTAATTATTAAGAGAAATATATATAAAAAAATTTTGATTAGTGTATAAATGATTAATTGCTGTGCAATTTTTATGTAAAGTGATGTGCAGTAAAGTTCTGACAAATTTTGATATTTTTTGAATAATATCTGATAAATTTTGAACAAAATTTGATATCTTAACTTGAATTACACCTCATATAGGAATATATAGAAAGTAAATAATATAGTAAGTTAGAGGTATAGAAGGAGGACAACTTATTTGTTGTATTACTTAAAAACTGTTACCCCTGAAATTAACACTATTAGCTATACATGAAACCGAAATTGGTTAATTTTGACCTCTGAAATGGTCAAAATTACGTCATAGTCATATGATTTTATAGTAAACAATAATATTAAAATTCAAAGTTAACGAACTCTGCATCCAGTGATTCGATTTTTATGATCTTTACACGATTAGATTCAGCTCATCGAGAGGATTCTAATGATATGTATTTCATATTTGTAGCATCAATATTGACGGAGTTATTCATGTTTAAAATTTGGTATTAAATAGTCTTATAATTTTTATAGTAAACAATAATTTTAAAATTCAAAGTTAACAATCTCTGCATCCAGTGATTCGAATTTTATGATCTTTACACAATTGGATTCAGCTTATAGAGAGGATCCAATGATATGTATTTCATATCTGTAGCATTAATATTGACGGAGTTATTCATGTTTAAAATTTTATATTAAATTATAATTATAAAAATCACATGACTATGATGTAATTTTGACCATTTCAACTTTAATTTTGACTTTTAACCTTCCCAAGTTGAAATATTTCTACTTTTGGGCTTTAATTTCAACTTCATGTATATTTAACACTTGTTTTTAAATTTTAAGAAGACCTTAAGTTAACTTTATTAGTAAAAATAACATTAAATTTACTTTATTTATTATATTTACTGTAATAAAAATAGCTGATAATAATTTTTTTTTTCTGAAGAATTCAAATAAATTTTTAACAACTTACACATAATAATCAGTATCATATTTTAAGAAATGGTATATTAGGACCCAAAAATATACATATAAGGGTTAGATTTGAGTTTACGTATTTTGAACTAAAAAAGTCATGAAAATCTTTTCATTTTTAGATAATTTTTGATAATGCCGGTCAGAATTTTATCTCTTAACACTGGTAAAAAAATGGTCTATCCTACACATATCTTACACATATCTTACATATATCGCGTACTCAAAATGTAGAAAATCATACACAAATAATACACATATCATACACATATCGGGTACTTATATATATAGTATACCTATCAGGTACCTGATATATGTATGATATATATATTAGTACCCGATATGTGTATGATATGTGTATTATTTGTGTATGATTTTCTACATTTTGAGTACCCAATATGTGTAAGATATGTGTAGGATAAATCATTTTTTTACCAGTGTAATATAGTAACTGACTGACATTATCATAATTCCGACTCTGAAAAAATGCGTACAGCTCATAGTAAAAATTTTTTTTCATCACTTGACCCCTATATATATATTTCTGGGTCCTGGTATATTTATTAATTAGTAATTTTTTTTAATTGTGAAGGTATTTTGTTTACCAATTATTATATTTTATTAGTAATACATATAGTATTCTGAAAAAATCTGATTCGATTCATATCTGCAGATCTGATCGATCAGACCATATATTTTATGATTCATAATTCAATCTGAATCAAAAAAATTTAATCCATTTCCGTCAAATCGAATCAAATTAGATCAACAATTCAATAAAATAAATTAGATCAGATTGATTTGAATCAGATTATCTCTATAGACACATCAGGAATAAAGCTTTAATCAGTCTGGACTTTGGACCTAATCTGGCAATCCAGAGTTTTAGACCGAAAATTAGAATTAGTCCAATCTAGATTGATGCTTCAACCTGAATTGAAATATTAGGTCTGATCCAGTTTGGTCCAGGATTATAAATCTAACCAGACTGAATTAAACAGATTGGGACTAGACCAAAAATTTGCCTGTATTCTAATTTCATAATTCTGGCTTCATATCGATCTTCCTAACATGTGTAGTTTCATTTTAAGCCTATATTTACTTTGTGTGATATTAGTGTATAAAAATGCATAATTTCCTTATATAGTATATATATTACACAAAGCAAATATAGGCTTAAATCAAAGCTACATATATCAAGTAGATCAGGATCCAGAAATATATATACAGGGGTAAGGTACACAGATGCGTCGCCATCATAGTGGAATTAGACGGAGTAAAGTTTTGATTTGCGTACAATTTTAGAATTTTTCATCTATAGTTAGGTCATCAAGATTGCATATTTTTTATCAAAATTTTTATATGTAAAAAATTAGTTTGCGTATTTTTGGTCTAAATTTGGCTAATCTTATATATAAAATATTTTTATTGTACGTACTTATTTAATTAACTGCATTGTAATATTTAGTATTAATTGAAAGAAATTTCTAATGGTTAAAAGTGAAATTTTAGAAAAATATTATTGAAAAAATGGTAAATTCTATTTTTTCACATTAGTATTTGGTTTTATAAATAATAGAGAAGCCATGATAAAATAATTAATAACTTAATGTCTGAAATTTTATTTGCGTATTTTTGCAGGATTTTCAATATCAGGTGTCAATTATGCGTACTACTCATATAAAAAGTCTTTGCGTACAGCTCATAGTAAAAAAATTTTTCGCCACCTGACCCCTATATATATATTTCTGGGTCCTAGTAGATTGCTACAGGCCAGAATTATGGAATTAAAATACAGTTATAATTTTGGTAAAAATTTTAATTTTAGTCACGTGATATTATAACAGCCAATCAGAATTTCAGATTTTTTATTATAAGATCAGACTGGCACTGGTCAAAAACCAGGCAAACATGGCATAGTAGCCTTTATCTTTATTAAATTTATTCGAACTTTACAATTTACAAAAAATAAAAATAAAAATATAAAAATAAAACTAACTAAAAACAAAGCTATATAGTCCTAAGAAAATATAAAGTAAAAAATTAATCTAAAAAAGAAAAATCGCATTACACTAAATTTCCCCAGATCTTCCCCCTTGATATATTCCAACCAAAGTAGAAGCAACTATGCTAACAAAATAACGAATAGCACGCCCACTATAAAAATCGACACTCCATCCTGCAAAAGCTGTTATTAAGTAGCACCGTTAGACGACCCATAAAACCTGAAAAGTGATTAAACTAAGGCAATCCATATTTTATCAAGTTCTTCAACCAATCGGTTCCGGAGTCACATGAATCGTGTAGGGTCGGAGGTGGTAAAGATGAATAGGGAATGTAATTTGACTTTGGCAAATTAGATGGCTTCGGAGTAGTTTTCAACTTGTAGGTAATATTCATCGCGTTTTCCCATCTACACTTTTCATAAGAACGCGGATTCCAAATTCGTCTTCTGAATTTGTAGACAAAATTATTGTGTATAGCAGCGATAACCATTATCGCAGAAGTTCTTGGAATGGATAAGTCAACAAATAAATCAATAAAAAGTTTGGGTAAACAACCACGGACAAGAGCGTAAGAGGACCAATTTGTAGAAGAAAAGGACCAGCATGAAAGAGAAGTGAGTTTAGCAATAAATGGAGTAGGATCAATGTCAGCCAATTTTCCGGCTTCCAAAATTTTTGAAATCAGATGTTTTTGATAAGATTGTAAAATTTGTTGCATAGGCAGACGACGATTTTTGCACATAAAAAGGTGCATCAAGTCTTCCATGCGGTCGAACTGGTCAAAAACCAATATATCGGGTAGCAAATATGTATCAGATATGTACCCGATATGTGTAGTATTAATGCAGAAAATCAGGTACCTGATATGTGTAAGATATATGTAAATATATATATCATATACATAAGGTTGCTTGCCAAAACCTCTCCAAAATCCTGTGATAAATTTTGGCAAGATTTTACTATATGTTTACTATGGTTTCGGCAGGGTTTCGGCAGTTTCGGCAAATGGGGGTTTCGGCATTTTGGCAAAGTTTCGGCAGGATTTTTAATATGATTTAATATAGTTTCAGCATTTTCCATATAGGTTTCGGCAATTATTAAGAAGGTTTCGGCAAGCAACCTTACATATACATATCGGTACCCGATATGTATATGATATATAAATGATATGTAGACGATATATATATTTACACATATCTTACACATATCAGGTACCTGATTTTCTGCATTAATACTATACATATCGGGTACATATCTGATATATATCTGCTACCTGATATATTGGTTTTTGACTAGTGTGGACTGAATTAAATAACTGGTCTGGTCTGGTCCAGTTCTGGATTATCTTTTTAACATAATCCAGATTAGACCGAAATGAAGCAATTTTTTGGTCTAGTTCTGGGTTACTCTTTAATCCAAACCAATCTGGACCATTTAGAGTTTTAATCAGGAATCAATTGTAACAATTGTAATATGATCACATGAGCATGGTGGAAATGCTTATATCACCTTGCTGATCATTTGCCGATCACATAATTCTGGATTTTAATATTTATTACAAAAGCCACAAATATTTTAAAATAATGTGGCAAAAAAATAATGGAAATCTAAGCTAAGCATAAAATTATCATATAATTTTAATTATATAATTATTAGCATAATTTTTTTTAATATTTTTATAGCACATTATACATGTGATAATTCATAATTTTTTGCCGATCATCAGACAAAAATTGATGGGCGGAGATGAATATGCATGGACGAAACACAAAACTTTGCACAAATATTCCTTATATTATGTAGAATCTATAAAAAAAATAATGCAGTGATCCAATTCATAATGCAGATGTTTTATTATTAGAGATTTTAATGAATTAATTTGCAAAATGAATAAGTAGATGCCACGAAATAAACAAATAAATGCCACGAAATTTAATAAATAAATGCCACAAAATTTGATGAATTAATGCCACGAAATTAAATAAATGACATAAAATTAAATAAATAATACTATAAATATATGCTTTAATTATTTCTATTAGTAAATTTTAATAAAAAATATATAATTTTTATTTAAATTTAAATTTATTTCAAATTTTTGAAAAAACAAATAGAACTTTATTTACATTATTTATTAACCAGATTTTATTTACTATTTATTAAATATAATTTGAATTTTAAAAATGTCAAATAGTGATACACGAACTTGTGCATTTGATTCTAATGAATGTAATGGAAAAATTTATAAAGTAGGAGACAAAGTATCAATTCCAGAAACTAATATTGAACTAATTTCATATGGAATGTTTCTTTGTACATTTCATTATAATAAATTTATTCTTAATGAGAACCATAGATTGGATAAATTGTTGCAAGTTTGTTCTCATCCAAAGCATGAGGAATATAAAAGTCAATCAAAAAATTCAAATAAAAAACCAAAAAAATTTAGTCTTGAAAAGGTTCCAAAAAGACTAATTTCAATTTTACAATTAGATGAAAATGCTAAAATTTGCAGTTTATGTAGAAAGAAAACAGATAGTGATCCTGATTATACTACATTAGAAAAATATAATATACCAGTTTCTAAAAATAAGAATGATAATAATATATTAAAAATAGGAAATCATACTTATCCATTAAGAAACAATATTTTGTATAATTAAACAGAATTAAAACAATTAGAACAAGATTATTAAGAAATTATTACACAAATATCAATTTCACATGAAGTTAGCTTAAGTGAAAAAATTAAAATAATGTCAAATATTCTTTATAAAAATCAGCACCAGCTAAAGCAAAAGCCAATATATGATTATACAGTTTTTAAAATGATGTTAGAAACAACAGATGAACAGTTAATTAGATTTCTTAATGAATTATATGAAGGAACTAATCCTGCTAATAAATCAGAAAAAACTAATAATAGTAATAAGAAAAAATTGGTTTCTCTATGTTACTTTTTAGCTAGTATTAATAATAAATATATTAATGGAATTAAAGTTGATATTGGTTCATATTTACAAACTTCTGGAGCATCGGCTGCTTCTATTGATACACTTGCAAACATAGGATTATCAGTATTAAGAAAAACTGTAGATAGGCAAAAAAAAGTTATTTCAGATGAACATGAACAATCTGTTGATAATTATTGCTTACAAAATATAGAAAAAATGTTTGTTTTAAATATTGATGATTATCATAACATTCATCGTCGTACTACACTATCATTATTAGAAACACATAATATCTTTCATTTTGTTACAATTTTATTAAATTCTAATCCCAATATTTCAAAAATACCATATTATTCAAATAATATTTCATTACATAATCCTAAAGGAATTGACTTTAAATTAATTATTGAAAAATTTGAAAATCATTTTATGAATCAAATAGGTAAAAGTTATTATGAACAAAATGAATTATGGAAACAATTTTTGATTGAAGATTCTTATGAAAATAGAATTAAAAACCTTAATGTACATAATTATGATGGTCGTATTCAAAAACATCAAGAATTAAGATCATTAAATAATAGCAAATTAGTAGATTTTATTTTGCACCCATTACATAGTATTAAAGATTATATTGAATGTTCAAATGTTTTATTTAAAGTATTTGAAAGGTCAGAAAATACTGATTATTTAGACCATTATGTTATTCCTATAATTGCTGATTGGCCAGGATAAGTAAATTTAAGAAGAGCTATAACATTAAGAATTAATAAAGGACTTGCATCTGGAATTTCAGAACAAATATTAAGTTTAATTCCTATGATAGGACCACTTCATATTTCTTTAAATAGTAGAGAAACCTTATTTCAAACATATTATTTTTTTTTTTGAAATGTTGTATCATGATTTATTTGGAGATAAAAAAGTATTATCTCAGAAACCAAAACAAACTGTAATTAATCTTATCTTAGATTTAACATTTAATGGTTGGAAAAAAATTTGAAATGTTATTATACATCGTTTTGGAAATTCTAAGGATGCAGAATATAGAATGATGATTGATTTGTTAGATAATTCTATACCACTTACTTTAGATATATATGCAGTACTTTTTAGAAGTGGATATTTTGAAGGATATTTAAAAGGTGTTGTAAGAATTTGGGTATTATTTCAAAGATTAAGGAGGCGCAATTACAATAAAGCACCACTTGTATTTTTGAGTGATGTGTTTTATTGGGAACTTAATAATCATCCAATGTCTGATACTTTAAAAAATAATTTACCAATTTTTAATGATTATTTTGTTGAAAACTTCCATAGTTCTATTAGAAATCAGACTGTTGAATCAAATAATGCATTGCAAATTATTCAAAAAGCAAAAATTATTGATGCTGAAAGATATAATAATTCTTTTAAAGAATCTTTTATTAATTCAAGAAATCTAACTATTTCTCAAGATAAATTAAATTATTTAGAAAAAAAAGTTTCTTTATTTTTATTTTCTCTCTTTGATAAAATTTATCATAATATTGGAAATACAATTCAAATTGATAATATTAAATATCCAAGTTTTATACTTCCAAGTTTTAAAATTAATGTAGATATAAAAGTTCTTTCATTAGCATAGAATACAGAATATAAACCTGCTGATAATAAATTTTGTGATGCAGAAAAATGTTTATTATTTAATAATATAGATTCATCTGATAGTATTGTTTTAATTTGTGGGCATGGTTTCCATAAAGAATGTTTAGCTTTATATAATGGGAAATGTAGTCATTGTTTTAACTATTTATCATTTGGAATTCAAAAAAATATTAACACCTTAACAGCAAGATTAACTACTGCACTAAAAGATAATGAAATACCTTTAGTTGAAGAGGAAATGAATGATAGTTTAGATGAAAACAATGATGAAGATATGCAAAATATTTTAGAAAGATTAGAACAAAATATAGATAATCAATTTGAAATTTTATATCAAAAATGGTCAGATTATGATAGTTTATAATTTAAAAGTCAAATTTTATGTATTTTTATTAATATTTAAGAAGTTTCTACTAGTAAAAGTTGCCCAATAATAATGCAATACTAATAAAATTTAATACATAATATAATAAGAGAATTACTAAACTTAACCTGGGGGAATTTTCCTCCCCTTTCCCTTTATTTCAATTTTTAATTAAAATATTGACTTGTATAGTAATTTAAGAATAAGATTATATGTAAATTTATGAAAAGAAAAGGTTTTATTAAGTTAAAAAGGGTAGTTGTTCAGATGGTTTTTGAGAAAATTACATAATTTTGATTTTATAGTTAAATTGTATTTTTCATGATAAAAATTTTTTTAAAACCAAAAATTGCCAAATTTTTATGCGATTAATATCCACTTATATTTGTTTTATATATTTCATAAAAAAAGTTTATTTTTTTTAAATTTTTAAGGGGGGGAGGAATTATCCCCCCGGTTAAGATTAGCAATACTCATATAATAAAACTAATATTAAGTTGTTTGTAAAATTTAAACATATATTATTATGTAGGATTGTTTAATTAATTTAATAAAACACTAATTTTATTAAAATTTAAAAAGTTACTACTAGTAAAAGTTGCTCAATAATAATGCAATCCTAATGAAATTTAATACACAATAAATACAAATTAATGAGCATATATTATTATGTAGAATATCTCAATTGAAGCTATTTAACTTAATTGTAGCGAAGTGATAAAATTGAATAAATGATCGTCAAATGATCGTCAAATGATCGTCAAAATTGTGATAAAATAGGGATGTCTGCCATGCTGATCACATGTTAGTGCATTAAAGTAGGATCAATATATATTTATGTATGTACATGTGACGTTCCTAATGGATTTGTAGAAGTTTTCATCTAAATCAGAATCAGTTTAAAATTATTGCAAAATGATTTTTAATTAAAATAAAAAATGTTTTGCAATGTTTTTTATTAAAATTATTAAAAAAATGTTGTGAAACATCTTTTACTTCATTTAAACCCTTTTGTGCAATAGCAATATTTTTTTAACTAAATTATTTAATGCATTTTTAAAATTTAAAAAGTTCACATATTTTCAGATTTTCTGCAAAAAAAAAAGTAGCTCATTAGATATAATTATATTAAAAAAAAATTTGCAAAAATGTGGAATATTTTGTATTGATAATAGATTAATATATAATTTATCATGGGAGTTTACTTAATAGTTTTATTTAATATACTAAACTATACATGTTTCTCAAATTATTTTGGAATGCCGTAATTATAAGTAAAATCCCAAATTCAAATTACAGCATCCCAAATTATTTTAGCACTTTACATAGTAAATTACATATAAACTAAATGAATTATAGCATCCCAAAATAATTTGGATAGCATGTATAATATAAACTTCATATATTTATTATGACTTTCTATTTTATTATCTGAAATGTCTTTAATTATATATCTTTAATTATATATTTAAGTTGAATTTAATGCAAATATAAATAGTATTATTTAATTACTTTTTCTTTTACTTTTATTGTTTTTATTAATATTATTACCATCTAATATATACTTTCTCCGCTAATTAATTACGTCATATTTCGGCGAACGGACTAATTCACTATTTATTATAAAATTACTATGAATTAATTATGTCTGCCAAAATACATTACGTCTGTCAAAATAAATTTAATTAGTATTTTGTCATTTTAACGAAAAGTATAATCTAATACAAGTATTTTTTCATATTCTTTTATTTTCATTATATTTTTTTAAAAATTTTCGCAGTTTTTTAAGTATTTATAATAACTAGACTTTACTTTATTAGTAACATAATACTCTTTTATTGTTATTGCAATATTTCATATGTATTCTTTAATACAGCAAAGATACATAATATATTTATTACTTTTATTGTTTGAATTATTTATTACTAATTCAAAATATGGATAAAAGAAGTATTGTGATTTGCCTATTTTTATTATTTAGAAAAACGTATAAAATAATAGTGTGAAAAAAATATAAAAATGTTTTAATTTTGTATTTATCATATCTAGATTAAATTAAAAATTTATGTATAGAGATCATTACTATTTTTTAATGATAAATGACCAAATAACAAATGATTGATATTATTTGTTATGATTATAAATCATTTGGCATTTGTCATTTCACAAATGATTCAAACGACAAATGCTAAATGATTTATAATTATAATAATGGATTAAACAAATTCTTTGAATAGTTAAATAACCAAATCATTTTTGAATACTATATTAAACTGTATATATATTTTATTTTATTTTTTTTTTATTTTATAATTTAATGGTTTATATATGCTTACATTAAAATTAGCTTTACAAAAATGAAACTATTTTCTAAATTAGCTATACCCACCTGTATGGATGCAACCATCAAATTTCTTCAAATATCCATATTACCATTGTATTAACATTAAAAGTAAACAAAAACAAAAGCCAAATCCTTTTATAATTCCTATAAAATCCTCATCTGGGAAAGCTCGATAGAATTGGAGTTTGAAAGCCCTTCGTGGCGGTAGGAATCATACTTCCCAATGTTACTGGATTATCTCACAAAATTCAAGCAGATAACGTAAGGTCCAATCCAATGACATTGTAATCAATCTAATATTAGTACTTTTGATGGATTAACTGCTGATCAACTTGATTAGTAAAAATTAAAAACTAAAATCCACCAATCCCATTAGCCCTCCTAAATAGACCGATCTACATAAATCCAAAAAAGTTAAGTAACACCAAACCTCCAGCTCAGATAATCAATATTCCAGTATTCCCAGTTCCTCTAAAAGAAAACTAAAAGTGAAAATGCTGAAATTCCAGGAAAATGAAAAAACTAAAAAACAAAAAGGAAAGTCATAACCTCAGAAAACCCCTAAGGAAAAACTGAGTAAAAAGGGTAATAAACACCAAGTCTCTGTCTACCACTTCAAACCCTTCAAACAATAACTAATAATAAGAAAAAACTCACTTCCCAAGTAATCACCTCTACTTCAACTAATACTCCATAGGAAAAATTTTTACAACACTTCTAAAAGTAAAGAAACTAACGGGAAAACTTCACACTAGTGCAGAGTTCAAAGTCCAGCCGCCCAATGCGTAACTGTTACAACTTTCAAGAACCCGGTGGGAGAAAAGCTTCGCAGAAGTAAAATTACTTTTGGTGAAAAACCACTCCATAGTTTTGTAACTTTAAAACAAAACGAGCTTTAGTTCCTATTTGAGTTTTCAAAGAATGACCAAGAAGTTTAAAACAAATAATAAAAGCACTCTATAATCACTCAAGTGAGAAAACCCAAGTTTTTTCTTCAGCAACTTCCGCTAGAAAAATGGGCAAGTGATCGGTGAGTGAGAAATGTAGTCGATCCTCTGTATATAATTTTATTTAAATAGAATATAGTAGTAAATTTATTATCAAATGGTAAAAAAATTATTAATTTATATGTGAAAATTCCTTTTTTTCATAAAAAATATTCAGGTTTTTTAATTAACTATTTTCAATAATAAATGAAATATAAAAGTATTAATAGCTTAAAAGTATAATTTACTTTTTTACTATTAATATCAGCTGTAAAAATCCTAATAATATAAAAGTATTTTTAAAATATAAAATTAAAGATATAATTAAAAAAAAAACAGCAATTAATTAATAGTTTATATATACAGTATAATACTATTATTTAAATAGAACTATTAATTTTTCAAATGAAATAAATAAAAAAATGCAAATAAAAAAAGTTATAAAAGGATCAAATATTGATTTTTTAACTAAAATAAAGTAAGCTAATATATTAATAATAAAATATAACCTAAAAATTTTTTAGTATTTTTTTTTTTTGGAAGAATACTCAAACTTTTGAAAAAAATAAATATTCTAAAATACCTGAATTTTCCAATTTCTTAAAATTTTTAATTTTATATACTTGTTTTTTTGAATAATTAATCCTTACCTTATAAATTATAACTAGTTGATTGTACTTTAATAACTACTATAAAAATTTACTTTAACAATTATTCCATTTATAAAGAGTGATATATAAAGGTATTTTACAACTTGCAAATACAATCTACTGTTTAAGAAACAGGCTGGCAAAATCTATCTAAATATTGAAGCATTTTAAAATTAATACTACAAAGAGTTATTCCAACTAGATAGATTTAAAAGCAATTATATAAGCATAAATATAGTTTGTAGTAATAGAAGAATAATATTAAGAATATCTGGACTTTTAAATAAAAGAAGAGCATAAATAGTGTAAACTCAGATTATTGAATATAATAAAATTACAAGTATTATAAGAAATGTAAAATCTTATAATAGTAAATTTTATTAAAAAGATATATTATATTACATAGTAATAAGTATAGTAAACTAGAATTATGTTCTATATTTTTTATAATAGAGAACTGGAGGTTATACTTAATTATATAACTGATACCATAATTTTTAATAAGTTAATCAGTTTATTATATAAAACTAAATTGATTTTTGAAATTATCTATGAAGAAGTAATGACTTTTCATAAGATCAATTAAAGAAATATCTCCCTAGTAGTAAAAACTCAAAAAAACATCATACCATCACACAAATGAAACTTCAAATTTTTCCTACTTATATCAATTTCTTATTTGAAGTATTAAATAAATATAATATATATATATATATATATATATACATATATATATGTTAATCAAATATATTATCTATAAACTTTTTTCATCCTTCCTTTCTTGTCTTTCTTTTCTTTTTTCTTCTAATATACTAGTTTTACCTCTCTGATATTTAATTTGAGCAATTCTAGCTTTTCTCAATAAATGTAATATTTCGTTTAATATTAACACCTAAAATTATAACATAAATTAATTTCATTAAAATAATACTTAATATGTATATTTATGTATTAAAATACTTACTATACCAATTACAGAATTACATAATAATGGAAAAGAAAATAGTATAGAGATAAAAGCTCCTCCTTCATCAAAATAATTTTCCTTAGAGAACTTTTGCCAGTTATTTTGTGCCAAAGTATTGATTGGTTTAGCAAATCCAGTTAATATCACTAGAATCAAAAAAATAATTTTAGAGTTGGTTATCGAAATAAAGTAAAAATTTTGGACTTACTTGAACTGAATGTTACTACTGCTAAAGAATTCGTATTATTTCTCAATTTAATTATTATAAATAATGTTGTAATGTGAAAAGATAATAACATCCATAACCAAGGTTGTGACCAATCAATCTTTTTCACGGTTTGGTTAAGTTCATAGAACGAATTCAATTAGGTTCAGTAAAGGAAATAGTTTCAAAATGAAATAATCATAAAAATTACCGCATCAATAAATGCTTGAATGCTTTCTACAAAACCAAAATCATAAGTCTGAAAAAGAAATTCTCCAGTTGTTTCTGTACTAAAAAAATTATTTCGTCATTCGTCATTGTAGCGTATATATCTAATCCAAATTATTAAATATTTTTAATAATACCTATCACTATACCTATCAGGTTCGTAATCCATTTTTTTTTGTTCAGTTACCCGCAATTTGACATATATTTAATTAAAAACTAGTCAACTGGTTAAAAAATTTATAAAATTAATAGCGTGAATCAAAAAATAAAACGTGCACAAACTTAACGTAAACAGCCGATTTATCGTGTGATTTTGATTAAAAAATGTCTAATAAAGAAAAAGTGGTTAAACAACGTATATCTCCAACATATTCTGATACTTCACCTTCAAAAATATCAATTTCCTCCTCTGTAACGCCATGCTCAACGCACCAGAACAAGGACAAAAAAATGCAAATTACACCACAATTACCTAAAGATTCTTCAATTCTTCAAACAACCACCGGAACTATTAGAACTCAAAATGATCCAATATCATTAAAAAATTCACTAGAAGCAGCTTTAGGAATAAACAAAGAAAAATATTGGTTATCTATACAATCTTTTATAAAAGGTGAAATAAAGAAGGTTGAATTGGATTTTTATGTTCATTCTTTATTACCGAAAGAACAGGGTAAGTTATTAATACTAAAGGTAGGCTTTCTTTTACACTTATTGAATAATTTTGAATAAAGGTGTATATTAATATTGAATTTGTGTTTTTATTAGTTCATTTACATGATGAATTTATTCGTGCAAGTATCAATACTCGTAAAAAAAATCAAAATAACGTTAAAAATGCATCATCATCACAGAAGAAAAAATCTCTGAAGGAGATTATGTCTTCAATGGGAAAAGAAGAGAGAGATAAATTACATGTTATTTTAAAGGTGCATAATTAATATAATTGTGTCTTTGATGTTTTTCAGGATAGTATTAACTTTAAAAGTGTTTTAAATTAGGGTGCACAAAATAATCAATTTCATACGAATCCAAATTTGATGTTATTCGAGAAAAAATTTCCAAAAAATAACATTAAAGATGACTTGACAACAATATCTCCATCCTTAAACACTTATTTTTCAGTAAATGAGAGAGAAGATGAACTTTCAGAGTTTGATTCTATTTATACAAAAATGACGGAAGTTGCTCTGGATAATGGATTAATTGGTGGCGTATCTGAAGATTGTGCAAATTTGATGATTTATGCATTAGAAGTAATTTATTCTTTACAGAGATATTTCCTTCTTCCTTTCAAATTCATTCTTACTAAAATTCGTTTTGTTAAAAATTTTTTTTTAGGCGCATTTAAAGAACATTTTACATAGTTGCGTAAATAAGATCAGATCAAATGATTTTGATAAGAAAAAGAAAATTAGTAATTCACCAATATCGTTAAGTGATCTTGCATTTTCATTGGAATGTACTCCTTATATTCTAGTAGAAAATAATTTTATATTGGAAAGAATACTAAACAAAATTAATAAGAAATTATGATCTATCACAATATATTTTAATAAAGTTTATTATTAATTGCTAAATAATGATTTGTTGATAATCAAATACTTAAATCCGCAGTCCGACATTTTTGATACGTTATTTATCACATGACATTGATCCCGTTTAAGTATATAATATTTTAACACTATTATTTACCGACATTTTTATTACAATGCAACCTACTCTTAGTTTGTTAAGTCGTTCGGTTTGGAAAGGTAGCCATCATTTTTTTTTAAAAAAAAATTAAATTATATAATTATACTATAATTAACTTTTCTTTCAAAATAGGTCCTTTTTTTGTAAAATTTCCTGGTAATAATCGGATATAATTTTTTTTAGTCCTTATTATTTTTACCTATTTTACGTGATAAAAAATGTTATTTAAATCTTTCAGGGTTACGTCAGGCTCAGGCAAATAACGTTCCGATAAAAACCCAAGCAAGATCATGTACAATCTTACCAGCATTTGTTGGATTAAAGTTTTTGGTACATAATGGTAAAGATTACATACCTGTTACAATTACGGAAGAGATGGTTGGTCATAAATTAGGAGAATTTTCCCCTACTAGAAAGAAATTTACTTTTAGAAAGACTAAAAATAAATAAATAAATATAAAACTATCCGTGACTTTCAAAGAGGAAAATATTGTTTCACACATTGTTTTTTACAAAAAAATAAAAAAATTCAATTCATCTGTAATTAATTCATTACAGCTAACGTTAAAACATTTATTCATCATATTTAATATAACCTTGACGATGTCTTGTAGTAAAATGTTTTTTACCTTTATCATTTCTATAGGAAGATTGAATAAATTCATAAAAATATTTATAATACCATAATAGATCATCATATTTCCCGTTGTAACTATTTTCATTATCAGTAATAGATTCATAAGTTACGTAATATTCTTTTAAAAAGTAATATAAAGCTTCTATAGTAGCTAAATAATTTTCACTCTTATTTTGATATCTCCAAAAAAGTGTTTTTTGTGGGTTTATAGTAACTTTTCTTATATTTTTTAATTCTTCTGTAAATTTTGTTAAACTTGACGCTTGTTGCCATGTACCATCTACTACTAATAATTTATCGAACGAATCTCTCGGTATTTCGTTTAAAGTTTTTGAATCCTACAATTAAAATATATGTGTATAGATGTATATAATGTATTTAAAATTGTTTAAAGAAACAAATTAAATTTAACTTACCGGACCAGGAAAGAGTAATAATAATCTATCTGGATTTTCATATTTTGGAATTTCTAAACTAGAATATATCGAAACATCATTTGGAGCTATAATCTTCGCATGCGCTACTGTTGATTTACCTTCCAATTCTTTGATATGTTTAATTCTAAAACATATGCAATATATATTGTGTATATATATAATATATATATATCGGAAAAAAAAAATGTATTTTAATAAAACCAATTCTTAAAAGAAAACAAAAAAATTTTACATAAAATTTTAAATGAAATCCCACACATCAATTTTAATAGGTAATTCAAGATAAGGAACATCACTTCTTTGACATCCGACAACTTGATAACACCAATAACAAAAATATTTCATTGAACGAGTACATTTAGGACAAAAACTTCTTGTATTCAACGTATCAAGTATTGCTGTTGAAGATATTTTGAAACTGTCAAACGGGGAATGTTGAAGTTTGGAATCTTCCTCCGGTGATGTTCGTTTTGAGTTTTGTTGGTGCTTATCGAGTGATAATGTACCGAAAAGTAAATCCATAGGCTCTTCGCCTAGTTTGATAACTTTAGGAAAAAGGGTGTTAATTATAATTTTACATTGTTATATGAAGATAAGTTTGATTAATAAAGTAAACCTTCTTGTCGTTCTAATTCGCTTGTCATAATGAAATTTTGATTTTAGTTTACGATAAACATGATCAAAGATTTATAAGTTGTGCAACATTAATCAGACATTTAAAAATTCGCACAATTTAGTCGTCATTTAAATTAAACCATTAGAATTTCAAGCTTTTTTCAGAATTCCCAAAAGTATTAATGTCAACTACTGCCTCACCACAAAAGAAACGAAGGTTATCAAATCCTTCGATAGAAGGTTAATAATATGCTTGAGAATTATGTTTTTTATTTAAAAATTTTCTTTAGAACTAACAATCTATATATAGATCGCAAAGTTGTTATAAATGAACCAACAAAAAAAGTATGAACTTTTATTATCTCTATATTATTATTATTTGTTATGTTTATTTAATGTTTGTTTATGTTCAGACCAAACAGGACAACTTAAATAACGGAGGAGTTTCAATTAGCAACAACGCAGTTACTACCAATACAGAAACAACAGAGACACCTTCAGTTTTATCAAATTTACCAACCAGTAGTAACACTCGTGCTAATGTTAACACTTCAGTTAATAACTCACCAAAACCTGTAGGGCAGAATAATAATAGCAATATGTCAGTTAGTACTTCAGGGATTAACAATAATAATAAAGAAAAAGAAAAAGAATCAATATCTGCTTCTACAACAAGTCCAACATCCCCTGTTAAAGGAAAAGGCAGTATGAACCAACAAATACATCAGAGAACTTCTTCGACTTCTTCAACACATACACAACAACTTAATGTGCCCTTATCTCAATTACCTCCACATGAATTGTTAATTCGCTGTACAAAGAAAGAAGAAGAAATTCAAACTTTGCTGGTAAATCTTATAAAAATTTCGGTAGTTTTATTTATTTATTTTTTTAATTAAAATATAAATACTAATTTTAAAATTGTTTATGTAGGGAGAACTTCAAACTCTTTCTCAAACTCTTACTCCTGAATTTTCATATGATCTATCACTCCGTAAAAAATTTCTTGATCCTGCTACTAATATTTTATTTCGAACCATGAAAAAAGAATTGGAAGATAAGGATAAATTTATTGAAAGTTTACAAAGAGAATTAGAGGGTGTTGGCTTTACTCCAAATAGGTATGTATATTAATTAATTTATATTAATCGTATGAAAAATCACTTTTTACAAATTAATATATTATTATGAATTATAGTATTACGGGTAAAAAACTCGTTGCAAAATTACTTGCATTACAAAATGAAAATGAGGAGCTAGGAAGACAGCTTCGACAAGGTCGTGTCGAACAATATGAAATAGAAATAGCTTTACAAAGAAAAGTTATTGACGAACTTAAACAAGGACTTGAGGGTATTTTATCAGATAGATTATAAATTATGATTAATGACCTTTAGTTTGACTTACAAAACAAATTTTGATGTATGTAGAATCGGATAATCAACTTATATCCTTAGATGCAGAAATGGAAAGATTACAAAATCTTTTATTTCAAATGAGAGCAAAAGTTAAAAGCTATGAAGAAAAATATGGTCCTTTAGAACCCGATAATAAAGATGATGCAGCGGAAACTTCAACTATTAAAGAGGTAAGTGAAGTAAATTAATTGATAAGAAAATCTTAACTTTGCAAAAGTATTTTATTTTATTTTTTTTTTTAAAAAAAAAAGAGAAGGAAAAAAAAATTGAGGATTACAAGATCAATACAATTAATATGTATTAGAAATACTATTTAATTCATTTGATTTTTTAGAAAAAATTAGAAACGTAAATGTTTCTATATCCAGATCGGTGAATTTCGAGTGAATTAAACGATTTATTTATACAATGCCTGTCATAAGATAATCTGCTACTATAAATAAAATTATAATCATCATGTGATCATCCGAACTCTATACTGTAGTATATTTTTTTGCAAAAAATTTTTTATGCAGTTTCAATACAATTGATGTTTTTTCAAATACCGTTGATTTGCTACTATTTTTAAACGGCATACACTTTATCGTTTTTAAAAAAAAATATTCTTATCTGCCTAGTTTCGCTTTAAAAATGTCTACTTCATGTAATGGTGAAATTGATGAAGAAAAAAATAATGACGAAGCTGCTTTTAAAACCGCCACAGCATCGGTTCTTCTCCGTTCAACTCCAGTACCAGAAAATTCTGTAACAGTAAAAGGACCCGATTTTAACCAACAATTAACTTTACATGAATTACTGGAAAATTATTCTCGAATTGGGTTTCAAGCTTTTAGTGTCGGGAAGGCTATTGAACTTATAAATAAAATGGTAATTTAATAATTTTAATTTTTTTGGTTATTTGCTATTATTTTAAACTCTTTATTTCACATTATTATAGCGTAGATGGAGATTATCAGATGAACCAATATTACCGGATGAGACAGAAGAATATAAAGATCCATTAATAAGATCTACAACAAAATGTAAAATTTTTTTAGGATATACGTCAAATCTAGTTTCATCTGGATTACGAGAAATAATTAGATTTTTAGTACAACATTCATTGGTTGATGTTATAGTAACAACAGCTGGTGGTATAGAAGAAGATTTCATTAAATGTTTAGGTCCAACTTATTTAGCAGATTTTGAATTAAATGGATCAGAATTAAGAAAAAACGGTATGAATAGGATTGGTAATTTAATTGTACCCAATGATAATTATTGTAAATTCGAAGATTGGGTTATACCTATATTAGATAAATTATTAGAAGAACAAATAAGTAAGGTTAGTTAAAAAATGATGATTTTATCAAATATACAATTAATTTAATTTTTATGTATGTTAAGGGAATAATATGGTCACCATCAAAAGTCATTAATAGATTAGGTAAAGAGATAAATAATCCTGAATCAATATATTATTGGGCATACAAGGTATTAAGTATTTATTTTACAATTTTTATAGAGCCAAACTAATCATTATTTTATTAATACAAAGAATAATATTCCAGTATATTGTCCAGCTCTTACAGATGGTTCATTGGGTGATATGATTTATTTTCATACTTTTAAGAATCCGGGATTAGTTATTGATATAGTATCCGATATAAAATCGATAAATCAACAAGCTGTATTTGCAAAGAAAACTGGAGTAATTATTTTAGGCGGAGGCATAGTTAAACATCATATATGTAATGCTAATCTTATGGTAATTATTTTGATTCTAATAATTGATTTATTTATGATGATCATTCATTAAATCTTTTTTTTTTCTAATAGAGAAATGGAGCTGATTATGCAGTTTATATAAATACTGGTCAAGAATTTGATGGAAGTGATTCAGGCGCTAGACCCGATGAAGCTGTTAGTTGGGGCAAAATTAGAATGAATGCTGAACATATTAAAGTATATGCTGATGCTACAATTGTATTTCCACTTATTGTTGCCGAAACTTTTGCTAAAGATATTCATAAATAAAAAAGAAATAATAAACCTTTTTTTTAATAAATTGTACTACCGGCATTTATATAAGCTTTCATTTTCGTCTTTTTAGACCGATGGGGAATATTAAAAAAAATATATACAGTATATTTAAATACTACCGAATCTACGGAATTATCCTTTTGTTAAAAACCATTAAATAGAATTGTGTGAATTATTTTATAAATTATGAGAGTTTATAGATTTATAATTTATATAGTTCAATACCATGATAAAAATTTAGCAACAAAAGACCAACCGTAGATCAGCCGCATTAAAAATCACGTGATATTTTTGAACAATCATGGGTTTTGATCTTACAGGGGGGGTGTACGATCTTAACGTGACCGAGTTTAGGAACATGAAAAGATCATCAAACCAAGGCATATGTACATGACTGTACTCAGGTATGTGACTGAGTAAGGTATTACCCGCATCTTTCTCTGGAAATGAATGAGATAGAAAAGCAGGAGAAAGAATTTTACAGTAAATTGCAGGTTGCTGGAAGTATTAAATTTGTCGTTGGCGAAGAAAGTGACGAGTTTATTGGTCTGACGAAGCCGAAGCTGACGAAGAATGAGAAATTTTCTCGTGATTTAGCAACAATACTGGCAAGGAAAAAAGAAGCGGTGGCAGTAAATTTGACAACTTACCCAGATTACTGTATAATTTATATTTCTAAAAACAGTAATTGGCTTCAAGTAGATTTTAAATATATCAATAAAATCCAGGAATGCCTGATAAAAATATCAAAATATGAACCCATGAAATGGGAAGAAGCAATTAAAAAGTCTGATACAAAGACTTTATCTGCCAGCGTAATTGCGTACTGTTCTGAGAAGTTCGAATCCAGACTTGATAAACTTAAAAGAGACATTAGAGATGGTAAAAATGATCAATATATTAAATCTTTTATAGAATATGCTTCAAATTCAGTTGACATTAATCATGATAAAGCGAATAAACTCATCATATCAAGGGTTTGTTGCTGTTATTATAAAAAAGTTTCTAAAGATGTTACAATTCCGAAAAAATTTCTAAAGCATCTCAAAAAGGTAGGATCATATATGAGGTCTTTGATCGATATCACGAGTTGCGCATGTAATAAAAAATACAAAGTCCTGTTTTCCAATATGAAACTGCATATATTGAAGCCCATTGTTACTCATCAACCCATATTTTCATGGAAAAACATCATCCAAAGGTTTATTCCTGATCCCATGGAGTATGAAAATTTCAAGAATGCATGTTTGGGTAATAAAATCAAAGCGAGCAGATTAGAAAAAATATATGATGATGTAAAAAATCTGGAACTTGAAAGCATTAAACAAGGCATATATTTACACGCCGAAATGAACATATTGAACGAAATAATGAATCAGAAAAAGAAAGCTAGGGTGTATATAGCAGTATCCAAGAAATGTTGTTACTTGTGTGAATTGTATATCAAATTTGCACAAAAACAAGGATATAATATCGTCATCTCTGGAACGCACAAAAAGATATATAATCTATGGAAACTTCCAACAGATGTTGCCTTCAAAAGTAATTTCCTGTCATATGTACTAAAAGAACTAGATAAAATCATACAAGAAGAAATAGATAGTAGCTCCAGTTTATTGGCGGAATCTGGTAGCGATGAAAGTAGCGCTGATAAAATTAAGGTTGATGATGAAGAACATAATGCTAATCTTGACGCTGAACTTAAAGGTGTTTACATATAAGAGTAGAAATCAAAGTGAACTCTCTTTTTTTATAATTTAATGATACCAATTAAATTAATTAATTATAGTAGCGAGTTCAAAGGGGGGATACAATAGAAAAATTTAACGCGGGAAAAACCGTGACATTTTGTGTCGAAATTTTTTATTATTGATGTAGCACATAAAAATAAATGTTGTAGATCTGTTGGCAAACCTATCCACATGACGAAGTCCACAGTTACTATTGTGATACCATTTTGATAAGCCTCCCAACAGAGGGAATCACTCTAGCACTTTGTTAATAGCGAATTTTTGCTTCCCTTCTGGATCATCAAGTAAAATAGAGATCAGTCTGGATTTGTTAGATTTTACTTACCTGAGATGTCACCTTTTCATCTAATATTGCTTTCGAGTCAGATGATTAAGTAGATACACTTTCACATGGCCTTCGTTTCGTCTAGAATTGCAGTTAAATAATAAGTTAATGACTGATAATAGATAACCATACTACCTTATAGCTGGAATAATTTAAAGAGAAGTTTATATTTAAATTGTAATATTTTTTATTAAGTATACGATAGTGGAACAAAGAAACTGAAAAGTTTTATGAATTTGATATACTATTACAGTAATTTAAAGATACTTCAGTTGTTTAAAATATCCTTGTCAATTACAGTATATATTCATAATAGAAAATACTAAAAGACTTCCTTCAAATGTAAATATACTTTACAATGTTAAAGAATGTGACATTCAAGATGATTGAAATATAATTACTGAATAAGATTTTATACAATTTTCGTCAATATTTAAACTATAAATATAAATTTCATGTTATTAGATTCATAAATTAAATGGTATATATAAACTATATTGAAATTCAATTACCAGATTTCTAGTAATTTGTGATTTTTTATTTTATATATTTTATATAAAAATTAAGTGTATAAAAAAATCTGAGTTGTATATATATTTTAGGAGTTCTGTAAAAATATACTGAAGTTATTAATTTAATTTGTTACTTACTTAAGGAGCAGTTCTGGAAACCATTGTTGAGCTAGAATTTATTAAATTGGTAATTGTACCATCATTTCTTTTACTCTTTGCAGAATAATTTCATTATTACATTCAATAGAAGAAATGACATAAGGTGGTGATATATGTGCTCTATCTAAAATATGTACAACAGGGTCATCATTTGTGTAGGTTATTTGAATTCGATTCTAAATGAAATTAATTGTCAAATTGGCAGGTGGTTTGATAATTAAATGCTGTGTATGTTAATTTTCTTTTACAGTAATTAATATTAATTTTGATAATTACCGATTCAAATAATAAAATCAAATCTTTTTTTCTTTGTTGCATTTTTTCTGATTCATTTTTAAAATCTTCAATTCTTTGATTAACTACGTTGTCTAATATATGTCTTGATATTCCATTCTCCTCATTATTCACTACAAAATAACATTTGAGATTTTAATATTTTATTCAAATACAATTTTTTTTAATATTATACCTTTAAACTCTGATATAGCATAATTCATGACAACCAAAATTTTATATCGAGATGGTAATTCATTTTTATTAAAATCATTTTCAATCTAATATTTAAAAAAAGAAATTATTTTAAAAAGTTTTCAATTAAAGAAGCACTTAAAGATACTTACTTGTAATAAAAATATTGTTAAAGTCACAGGATCTATATTATATAAATATCCTTTCAGATCTTTTTCATTATTTTTCAGTTTAATTGTGCATAATTTCCCCAAAGATTCTTCAATTTGTCCAAGTGTCAAATTATATGTCGACATATTTGTATGACCAAAGTGAAAAAAGTTTTGTTGTGCTTTGTACGAATAAAGTTAGTACCCTTAAAATTTTTGACCCCGAAATAGTTTTTGTGACGTATCAGTCGATTTTCGCAAAAAGTATTTTCTTTGATCTTGGTACGATTTAAAATAGATCTTTTATTTTGATGCCCTAGTCGTTCTCTTATTTTATCACACGAGTTTTATGCTTTATACTTTTCAAAAATTGCAAAATTCCATTTTCATAACTACTTAATATACAGATCTTTCACGATTACTGGCAGCTATTCGTCTAATGCAAGCTCAGGGCACAATTTCCTTGACTCAGCAGGTATGCCGTTATTATTTTTAGTGTCAAAAGCGCATAAAATCTGATATTGTACAATTTTGTCGTTATATTAAACAAGCTTTCTGCGCTACTCTCCGAGGCTTCATTGTTTCTACACTCAGTTAAAGTTACACCTTCTTCAGTCTCCGCTTCGTCAAAGAATAAAACTACCGATTCTACGTCAATCCTTACTCGTTCAAAATTGCAGGTATTTCAAGGATTTTCTCTTAATTTTTATGACTACTGGATTAATTATTATAATTTAAATTAGGTGAGCGATCTCCCTGAATGCCTACGACATAAGGATGTCCAACCGATAACGACGGCAGTGCTAGCAGATGCTATTACAATCTTGAAAACGGATTCTTCTTTTCAATCAATTGATATACAAACTTTATTGTCACAATTTTCAGGTTATTTTATTACTATTATATATATATTTAATTTTTGATATTATTCATTTGACTTTTTTCAATATAACTTTTTAACAGGAAGATTGACAGGTTTATCACCACTGTCTGCTTCTAGGTTATTAAGAGCTGGGGGAGTTTTTGGAATATCATCTTCCCGGTCATTTTTTAGAAGAGGTAAGTATGAAATTTAAAGACATAAATTTTCAATTCGAAATAAAATAATTAAATATAATCAATAAGAAATCTTATTGATTTTTTTATGGTTATTATTTATTTACAGATTCTGCTATTCAATATTTGGGAAGTAGTCATAGGTATTTTGGGACGAATTCTGCTGTTAGATATATAAATCAACGACGTTTGCAGCTATTAGAAGCTGAAGCAAATGCGTCACCTAATGATGCATCAAAACAGGCAGAATTTTATAAAGTAGGTGATTATCTAAATATAATATAGGGAATTCAAATTTTATTTTACAATTATTTTATCTGATATTCTTTTATTATTATTTTAGGAATTATTGAAATCAAATAACCACAATATAGTAATTGCTCGGTTTGAGCGTGGGAAATTCGCTCACGATGATGAATGTTTTCAGGCTTATGTTACTGCATTAGTTAGAGCAGGCCAAACTGATAAAATTTTACCGAAAATTATGCAAAAACTGGAGCAGGCTGGAACCGAAGGAGGTAATGCACATATAAATAAGAACTTGTGATTACCACATATTGATTGAATTATTAATAATTAGGTAACCCGATTTTAACAACAGACTTAGTGCAAGGCATTATGAAAAGTCAGGGGAAAAAAGCTACAGTGGAAAATAGTCCAGCAGCTATAGCAGCAAACGCGGGTAATAAAGAAAACCCGATTTATGTCGTAATTGAAGAAGGTAATGATCGGGATTTTTTAAACAATATGTATTTTATTAATTATTAAATTCATTTTTTTGCTTGTTTAGCGCGTGGATATATGTTTTGGCGCGCTTTGCGTTGGGTGGGAATTACATTTACATATGCTTTCTGCATCCTTACCTTCCTAAGTATTGCTATGGAAAATTCTGGTCTTTTAAAGACCGGTGGATCACAATCAGAATATGAGCCATCGTCTCAACAGGTGGTTAAATTTTCTGATGTTCATGGTGTTGATGAAGCAAAAGAGGAATTGGAAGAATTAGTTGAATTCTTGAGGGATCCATCGAAATTTACTGGTTTAGGTGGTAGATTACCTAAAGGTGTATTATTAACTGGTCCTCCAGGTACTGGAAAAACTTTGTTGGCACGTGCAGTTGCCGGTGAAGCAGGTGTACCATTCTTTTTTATGTCAGGTTCAGAATTTGATGAAATGTACGTTGGAGTTGGTGCAAGAAGAGTTCGTGAACTTTTTGGTAAATTATTTGTCTTATTATGTGTACATAGATGTTTAATTTTGATTTGATTATATTTAGCGAATTTATTATCTTCTTAAATTATTATTACAGCTGCTGCAAGACGTAAGGCGCCTAGTATAGTATTTATTGATGAATTAGATGCGATTGGTTCAAAACGTAACCCAAAAGACCAAACATATATGAAACAGACACTCAATCAATTGTTAGTCGATTTGGATGGGTTTGTAGGTTTTTTCATTATCCCGAAGTTTTTTATTACACTATTTATATGTTTATTCATGATAATTTTCCTACTTTATTATAGGTTTTCGCAAACTGAGGGAGTCATTTTTATTGCAGCAACAAATTTTCCGGAACTTTTAGATAAAGCATTAGTTCGTCCCGGTCGATTTGATAGACATGTTGCAGTACCTCTGCCAGATGTTCGGGGTAGAGTGCAAATTTTGTCTCATCATTTAAAAAACGTTCAATTAGCACGTGGTAAGTTTTGTTTATTTTTTTGGAAAAATTATATTATTACAACTCATAATTTTTTAATTATTTCAATTAGATGTGAACATTAGTATAATTGCACGTGGTACACCAGGATTCTCGGGTGCTGATTTGGCTAACCTAGTCAATCAAGCGGCAATACAGGCTTCGAGAGATGGTGCACGTGAAGTAGCGATGAGACATATGGAACACGCTAAAGATAAAATAATTATGGGAGCTGAACGTAGATCTGCCGTAATTACAGACGATAGCAAACGTTTAACTGCATACCACGAAGGTGGACATGCACTTGTAGCACTATATACACCAGGAGCCTTACCATTACATAAGGCTACAATTATGCCACGAGGTAATAGCTTGGGTATGGTAAGTAATAATACAAGAGTTAATTTTTGTATATTCTTTTAAAATTTTTTTTTTTCGATGATATATTTAATTATATTTTTTAATAGACTGTTCAGTTACCCGAGATGGATAAAGATAACTATACTAAGAAAGAATATCTTGCTATGATCGATGTTGCTATGGGTGGTAGAGTTGCAGAAGAGATGATATTTGGTAAAGAAAATGTGACTACTGGTGCACATAATGATATAATGACGGCAACGAATGTTGCTAAACGTATGGTCACATTGTTTGGAATGAGTGATAAAGTAATTATAATATTCTTTATAAGCAATTCAGATTTTAACTATATAGTAATAAATATTGTAAATATTTTAGGTTGGACCAGTGGCTCATCCAGAAGAAGAGTTAGATCAATTAAGTACACAAACTAAATTAGTTATTGAAACTGAAATTAGAACAATAACGGAGGTAAGTAATCTTTACGTTAAAAAATATGTATTCAGTCGGATATTTAATACGGCATTTTTTTTTAGAATGCTCAAATACGTGCAAGTAATATATTAAAAAATCATAAAGAAGAATTACATAGATTAGCAAAAGCACTGATGGATTATGAAACTCTCACACAAGAAGAAATCGAATCAGTTATTAAAGGAAAAAATATTCAACGGTGAAAAGACATCATTATTATATTCTTTTCTTGAACAATTTTTTTTTCTTTTTTTTTTTTAAAAAAAAAGAAGTAAATGAAGTGGTAGTAAAAAAGCAAAGCAATAATTTATAATTCCCTTTCATGACTATATATATAATGATTATACTTCATAAATTTGAAGTCGCAATTTTTCTATTTGTTTTATTATTTCGAAGAAATATTATTGAAAAATAAAAAGAAAACACGAACCAAATAATAATTTTAATTACGGTAGCAACAAAAAAAAAAAGAATAATGAAAGTTATCAAAATTTTTTTTTTTAAAAAAAAATCAGTTTGTTTTTTTCATTACAACTAAATTAATTATTAGAATACAAATTATTGTTGAAATAATAATATAAATTTTATCTAGTACACTATCCAAATACAGGCTTCTTTAGAATATTTTCTAATATTTATTGTTATAAATTTTTAAAATTCAACATAAAGTCCATGATTAAAATTTTCCTCCTTTTCTTTTAAAAAGAAAAGAATAAAAGTTCATCTATTTATTAAACATTATTTTTAAATAATTTAATAATTTAAATCAAAATAAAATTAAATGAAATTATTGATATTAATGTAAAACCGATAGTAGATAATAAAGGAATTATTGAAATTGAAACAGCGCTATTAATAGTACAGGTTGGACAGTTACCTATAAAAAAAACATTTTTAAGTAAGTTAATACATATTTCTTAAAAACTATCATCTCCATTTTTGATATATATATATATTATAACTTACCATTATTATCTTGTGGTTTATATAAACCAAATTCCAAACCCGAAAAAACTTGAAGACCGCCAGGAAAAGCAGGAGCAACAAGTCCCCTTTCGTCACAAATCCATAATTTATATTTAGCCATAGGTAAAGATGTTGCATTATCAGCCGTAACCCAAGTTACTTCTTGTCCCGTTTCATTAAGGGTTTGATTTAGTGCTATCGGATAAAAAGTTTTTGCATCTACTTGTGGTTGTGCATAAGCTGATATTGTTTTTGGTGGATCATCAAACTTTGCAGAATAAGTCCACTTAAATGTAATATTTGATCCTATTTTAAATAGTATATTCTTTGATGACATTTTTGGAGAAACCATATTGACTTGAACTGATGGTGTTAATGGATTAACACTTTTTTTTGGTATTGCTGTATCATTTGTTCCCGTTGTTGTTCCATCTGCAGGAAGTTTTCCTCCCGCCGCAGGAAGTTTTCCTCCTGCCGCTGGTGCTCCTCCCGCTGGAGGATTTCCCCCTGCTGGAGCTTTTCCTCCTGCGTCTGGTGCTCCTCCTGCTGGAGCTTTTCCTCCTGCATCTGGTGCTCCTCCCGCTGGAGCTTTTCCTCCTGCGTCTGGTGCTCCTCCCGCTGGAGCTTTTCCTCCTGCATCTGGTGCTCCTGCTGGTGGATTTCCTCCTTTGCCTCCTGCTGCTGGTGGATTATCCGCTGGTGGATTTCCTCCCGCTGGTGGATTATCTGCTGGTGGATTTCCTCCCGCTGGTGGTGCGTCACCAGGTGCTTGTGGATCTTATATTCAATAATTGATTAATATAATGAATTATAATTGTTTTAGCATAAAAATTTTTTGATAAGTTATGTAAATAAATACCTCTTCTATTTAATTCTGCAGAAACAAAGGATAATAAAAATAAAAGTAAGATGGCGACGAAAAATATCGTCGCTTTTTTTAGTGAACGCATTATTTTAAGTTTAATATTATATATATAATTTAATTGTAGTTTTATGCTAGAAGAAAAAAATGAAAGTTTTTAGTAAGTAATATTTCTTTAAAAGAAAGAGAGAAGATATTGTACAATACCTTTTTGACAAAAAAAAAATAAATAAATAAATATTAAATTAAAAAAAATGTAAAATTTTTTTTAAAAAAAGAAAAAAAGGGATTTCTTGTTATTAATATAGTACAACTTTTTTAGTACTGCACAATTAAATTACGAAGTTTTATTTTTATATAAATATAAATTCCATACAAGGAAGTCGTATAAATAAAGCTGCAATCGAGAGGCAAATTTTTTTAACATACGACACAACATGGCACATCAAATATTAGATATTTTTAGGTATTTAACAGTGTTTGCTTTGAGTATTCTAATATTGGCAATTCGATTTTACTTGATTACATAATATTTTAACTAACTAAATTTTAATGATTTCCCCCCGTTTTTTTTCAAAAATATCAATAAATATATTATGAATTTCAATTATTGTTTGATTTTCATGTTTAATTATAGCTTAAAATATATTTATTTATTTATCTTTTTTTTTTTTTTCTTGGATTTTATTATAAAGGGATAAGATTATAGATTTTATTTTTATAGAAATTCACTAACCAAAAAAAAAAATAAACGATAGATCAGAGGCTGTGTGAATTTTGGGGCTTGTTTTGATTACCGAGAATTTAAAATAAATTAGAACGCCTCGTTTCTGCTCCTTAAATGGTATTAAAGGTAATAAAGATTTATCAGCCGTTTTATATAACACGTGATTCTTAAGGGTAAGTGATCAACAAAATGTTAAAGGAGAAAAAAAAGGGCCTAACAAGAAATGCTCAGCAAGAGTCTAAAAAAAAAAAATGATCACACTTAGAAACTCGAGATTTTTTCTTTATGATTTATTAAAAAGTATAAATATTTATCTGCAACTATATTACATGCATGTTAGCGTTTGATATAAAACCCTTGCGACTTCTATGTCGCACCTCTATTTATAGTATTCATAAATGATCTGCACAAATCTGATTATTGGTTACTTAAAAAAAAAAAAACTCTTTACAGTATCAAAATATGCTCACAACTAAAAATTGTGAACCTTTAATTAATTAGTTTATTTAAAGGAAAAAAATATTTATAAAAAAAATTCAAATCCAAAAATTTCCAATGCTTAAATTATTTATTTCATCTATTTCATAATCGAAATTTTAATCATTATTTTAAATAAAATAATTTATTTTATAATACTAAAAATTGTGAATTTAAGAACAGTTTCAAAAAAAATTGAATATATATAAACACAACCTACTTATCTAAGGTTCTTTTCTACGAGTATTAATTCCATTTAACAACCCAATCGATTCATGATCTTGATCACTGTCTGGCTTATCCATCAAATCGTGATTTATAAAGGTTTTTGCTGATTCTGGCATTTCTTCATTTTCACTTTCATCTGTATTATTATCGACAGAATTTTGTCCACGTTTTAATTTGTTTTTGCCTACGGTAGATTTAGAACCATTGGCAACATAATCATTATTTTTAGTTGTTTTCGTAACGGGTGTAACTGCTGATGTCGTAATGGCCGTTTGTCTATTGCGGCGTTTTGAGAGGAATGAATAATATGATCTGGGACGTATTTGACGCGGTGGACGGCGTACAACTTTGATTTTATTATGTACTATACAAAAAAAAAAGAAAATCATAATTAAAAAGTTATTATGAATATATTTAATTTATTTAAACAATCGATTAAAATTACCATCAACGTAAACATCAGTTTCGTCAATGATTTCTTCTCCAATTAATTCTTCAATAACATCCTCGAGTGTCAAAATACCAATTGCACCTCCTTCACCGCCTGGATCATCCGAGACTAGTACCATATGACCTATAATCGAAAGAACAATTATTTTTAAAATATCAAAAAAAAAAAATTATAAAAAAACTTTTCCTTTGAATAACTTACTTCTTCCTTCTTGGAAAAATTTTAAAATATCTAAACAACTAGTTAAGGGGTGAGTTTCAGGTAACGAACTCAACGAAAAATCTTTAACCATCCAAGCATCTTCAGGATCATAAGTAATTAAATTTTTCACCAAAAGCATGCCTATAAAATTAGTTGGATTAGGTGGTTCATATACAGGAATTCGAGAATAACCTCTTGAGAGGATCTATAAATAAAGAATACAATTATACCAAAATCTTACAAAAGTAATATTAAAATATAAAAAAAAAATAAATATATATATATATATTTTTCCTACCTCATCGACTAATTCTTGATTCAAAACTTCATCGGCTCTTAATGTATAGACATCTTCAAGTGGTGTCATTATTACTGATACATATTTTTCACGAAGATCTAATACCGCACCAATAATTTGGACTTCATCTTCATTTAAACTTTCAATCCCCCCATTTTTATGCAAAGATACAAAAGTTTTTAATTCTTTATAATTAAATATATAATATTATTAGTATCAAAAAATATATATAAATAGATTTTTTTTAGGAATAGAAAATCAAGTTTGTACCTGATTTCCTGTACATGGTACCATGTTGTGCGCCAAGACAAAAATCTAAAATCAAAGCAATAGGATATGCTATTGGAAAAAGAACATACATCAAAAGTCTAACGAACCTAAATTTTTGATTAAAATTAAAACATTAATATTTTAATTGATATATAGATATTTCAAATATATTTACCATGAAAATTCAGCTCCGATTGCTAATCCATAACGCACACATACAGCTATTACATGAAAATAGAAAATAAAAAATTCAGATATTTCGTATATAAATGTATATATGAAATTTTTTAAACATATATAGTACCTTGTGGAATAATTCTTTAAATAAAAAAAAAAAGTTAATTAAATTGAGAATTAATAGATTATATATAAATATTTATATTATAAATATACGAGTTATACATACTCTCCAAAAATAACGATCAATGCAGTAGATAATAATACAGCAGGCCATCCACCACCAAACACAGAATCAAAGATGATCGGTAAAGTCTCATTTACGATCACATTTGAAAGTAATAAAGTGACCAATACCCAATGTTTTCCTTTTTGCAAAAGATGCATTACTTTTTTAGCGTGTCTCCTTTCATCATATTCACCTGCTACCATCAATACTTGTAAATTAGTCTCATCTAAGCCCATAAGTCCAATTGTAAGACCTTTGAAGATCAAAAAAAAAAAGTTTAACTCATGTTTAAACAAATATTTAATAATTAAGTTAAAGAATGAAATCATTGTATATAATAACGTACCAGCAAAGATTCCACCTAACATCACCAAAACTACAATCACACCTAATTTCCATCCAAATTCTTCATCTGTTAAAGGAATTTGATCATATTTATTATGCGGTATTGAAACATCTGTCGGAAGACCGTGTAGTGAATGTAGAATGGAAGCAAATATTGTGATAGTGTGAAAGAATCTATATGATAATTTTGACATCAAGGAAAGAAACGTATATATAAAAAGTAAAGGCGACTTTTATTTTCGGGTTTCAAAAGGAAAATTCAGTTTCTTAATAAAAAAAAAAACAATAACTTTTTATATTTTACACTTAAAATGACATTGGAACTATACAACTTCAGAAACTGCCAAAAGGGAACTTTATATACAAAAATTTAGAAATAATGCTCATAACGAGAAAAAAGTATAAGATGAATTGAAAATTCAACTTGCGCCTAGTATATAAATATGTAGTACCAAAATGTCACCATTGGATCGACAGCAAACATTTTGTAATACGATTAGCTTTTTTGGAAATTCAAAAAAGTGATGTATGAAGGAAGTAAGTGTTGAAAACATGAGTATTATTGTTAGATTGAAAGATAAAACGTTGACAACTTGGGACAGAAAAATATTTTTAAAATCTATTTATTTATTAAAATCTATTTATTTATATTATAAAAGTTATCTTTCAAACAGAATTTTTTTTTATATGCTATCGATGTTGAATCAAGAACAATCAATTGTACAACTCAATAAAATTATATTAGCGTATTAGCGCCATGTGTTGCCTAACTTTATCTGAACTTGATACGACGATTATTCCTAACCAACTGGAGTTTTATTCCTTTCCGACCGAAATATGGACATATTTATGCTCACGTGGTTATCGTGGTTATTTTAGAATGGTAGTATTATAAATAAGTACATATACTGTATATTGAAAAATGACATTGTTTAAAAGAAATAAATGATCTATTTCAAATTTTTTAATATATTATGATATTTTATAGGTTTATTAGTTATTTAAAAGTGCTATATGTATTAGTAATAAAAAAACTTGAGTAAATCAAATATGTATAAAATTTACTTTACCAATTATATTAATTTTTGAAATAGATCAAAAGTAATTATTATTTATTTTATTGTGGAAATAATAACAAAATTATTATGACCTTGAAAGTTCTTTTATTGAGCCAACTTTCTTTAATAGACGGACCATGTGTAATTATTTTTTTTTTGGCTGCCGATCAATTATAACTTCTGTTTGGAATCCTATTTTATCTTGATAGGAGAGGGTCTAAAAATTTTTTACTTACAGCAATTAATTTTCGTAAAAAAAAACTTTCTTGCTACTTTAATATCGCATAATCGTAAAATTATTAAATTATTTTGCAAAAAAAAAACTTTTAAAAATGATTTTAAATTTCTCATTTCACGTGTATCAAAAAAAAAAAAATTTAGTTTTAAAATGATGACATTAGCTATTTTTTGATTGGCTAGTTCTAGTTTATCCCGCAGTCGGCTCAACTTCAGTGGACGCAGTGAGAAATGATAAGGTCCGTATAATAACTAGTATATACTTGATACTTTAGTGCTTAGTTATGGCTAACGAACATCGACAACCCACTAATTCAAATTCGCCCGGGTTGCAAGGAGTACCACACATGGAACATTCAATTAATCTACCCCTAAACGACGTGCGACAGTCTTCACAAAAAACGGATGTAAATGGTAGTCAGACATATAAAACATCTGAAAAAGATTGGGAATCAATAAATCGTGGTTCTTCGGGAAGTGGAGTTATTGCTTCAAATTCAAGTGGGAACAACGTACATAGTTTTGGTAACGAAGCTTTTGTTACTGGTCATCAACAAAGAATCATGAATTCTAATATAAAAACTGATTTGGGTGTGCTGACTGGTTTCTCAAATCTTGGACAATTTTCCCCAGTAAAAATGCCACCTGGGTTTAATAATTTAAATAACGGTGTATCAGGGAATCCTGGTGGTGGTGATTATAATAACAACAATAGAACTCCTTTTAATCACGCCTCAGATAATGCTCCTATTCCAGTAGGTTCAGGGTTTGGTCGTAGTAATAGTATTTCAGTAATACCTCAAAGTGTCCATGGTGGTGAAGATTATCAAAATTTATATAATACCTATGGTAGTTCATTTCTTGCAACTTCACCTTCTCCACGAGCTAATAAAAATAATTCTGGTTTTGGAGGTATGGGAAAGGTTTCAATTAAGTTCATTTGATTAATGAAAAAACATTATTATGATTAGATCAATTAATTTTAATCAAATCAAAACGAATCATTTTTTTATACAGGAAATTATGATAATTCTTATTTTGAGTCTGCTTTTATTAAAAATTCGTATACATTATCCGAAAAAGATGATCATGATTGGGAGAAAGCGATGCGGACTCCCGGACTTGAAGATTCGCCAAAGGTTCGTTAAAATGCGACAAAAAAAGGAAAAAAGAAAAAAAAATATTAGTTCATCATAAATGATTTTGAAGAATATTTAATATCTATTTAAATACTTTACGGGAATAAATTTTTTTTTTTTATAGATATGAAATAACATTTAATTTCGTTTGTTTTTATCAAAGGAATCCATTGTTTATAAGCCTTTGCGATCTGCAACATTGCCATCACAAAGCGAACTCAATAACAGTGTTTACACTCCTAATGCTACGGCTTCACCTTGGATACCGTCAATCTCTCAAAGTTTAGCTAATTTTTCATCTGTACATGCATTGAACAATAACTTCTCATCTCAAATGCAGCAAAATAATGATCAATATACAGGTTATAATGGTGGGTTGTTCGGGACAAACATTAAAAGATCATCTAGTGTAAATAATGTTCAAGGCAATGGCCTTATTCAAGATGACAATAGTCATGCAAAATTTGAGCACGGATTGGGAGGTCCTTTAGATTATTATGAACCAACTACATCTTCGAATGTTGTAACACCATCTTCTCCAACTAGTTATTATCCACAACCACAAATTTTTAGGTCATTCGGTAACGCTTTACAACAACAACAACAACAACAACAACAGCAGCAGCAACAACAACAATCTCAATCTCAATCACAACAGCAACAACAATCTCAACAATCGCATCAACAACAACAACTTCACATACAAATGCAGCAAAAATTGCAACAACAACAGCAACTTATTCAACAACTTAAACAAAAGCAAAAACAAACGCAATCAGATAATTCTTCACCATTTCGTCTTCCGTCTTGGAGTACATCTGTAGCTTCAGAGGGTTCTCAACGTCGACGTTTAGATGGAAATAGGGATTCCGATGATGGTATTAGTGGAAGCATGGCATTATATGATTCTAGTAATGATGATATCATACCATCACAACGTGATACAGGGAAATATAAAGAGAATAAGGACTTTGGGTTAAAATTAGACATTCGTGGTCTTCAAACACCAATTTTATCTGCCCCTCCTGGGTTAGAAGGTTATCGTAGTCCAACGTCACCGAGATCTGGAAGTATAATTACTTCTCCACCGCTTAATGCTGATAGAAATATTGAACATTATGGTCTTATTTCTCCAACCTTAGCAAGCGTTAATGCGAATCAAAATATTTTATTAAGAGAGGATATGTCAGGAAATGCTATGAGCAATCATTCAATTGCTGATTTAACAACTTCATTGAACAATATTAGTATAGGTAATGCGAATGGTAATGACGTAGGTAAAGTGACATCACCGGATCTTTCTGCGGTTCAAGTATCAGGATCTTCAGTCCCCAAGCAAAAATCCCAATTAAGTTGGGCCGCTATTGCCAAAACTGCCCCTAAACCACCTCCCGTAAATACTTCACCAGAAGTACTTGGTACAGCAGTTGGAGCTTGTAGTGCTGCAATTTCACCATCATCTGCAGTATCACCAACTTCAACTTATGCGTCTAGGCCGATGTCTGCACCTACTGGTGCGTGGCCTGGTAAAGCAAAGATTGTTGGAACACCTTCAGGTAATGGTATGAGCAACCTTTTTGTTACACCGAACGCAGGCCTTCCAACTCCAAATGGTTTAGGTCCTCTCCCTATTCCGACCACACCAGGGGTAAAGAAAGATATGTCATCATGGGTCTCGGCTAGGGGATATAACCCCAAGATATTTAACTGTAAACCAAATCATGTAAGATCATCTTTATTTTCAAGACATTTTTTCTTTTTTTTCCAATATATTAATTAATTATTTAAAATATTATTAAATTAGGCAAGATATTTTGTTATTAAGTCATATACTGAAGATGATGTCCACAAATCTTTAAAGGTTTGAAATTATTAATACTAAGTTATAGTGATATTATCGCAAATGATTATTGTTGCAACGGACTACAAAATTTGTTATTTAATAATAGTATGATATTTGGGCAAGCACTGAAATTGGAAATCGACGCTTAGATAAAGCCTTTCGTGAAAGTGCTGATAAAGGACCGATTTATTTATTCTTCAGTGTCAATGCTAGGTAAGCACATACTAATTTATGAATCATAATTATTGATGGTATGAAATGAATTAACGATACCGTAATCATTATTATTGACAATATACAGTGGTCATTTTTGTGGTATGGCACAAATGCTTACTCCTGTTGATTACACCACCAGCAGTAGTGTTTGGGCTCAAGACAAATGGAAAGGTGTTTTTAAAGTCAAATGGATTTTTGTAAAAGATATTCCTAATGGTCAATTAAGACACATAAGAGTAGTGTAAGTATTATTTCTATTACTACCATTTATTTATTTATTTCTTTCTTTCTTTCTTCTTACATTAATTCGTTATTATATTATTATTGCTTATAGAAACAACGAGAATAAACCAGTTACTAATAGTCGTGATACTCAGGAATTATATCCGGAACCTGGCCGTGAGATGTTGAAGATATTTTACGAATATCGCAGTAAAACGTCAATATTGGATGATTTTGAGTTTTATGATAAGCGACAAGTTGAAATGAGGAAAGACGGGATTGCACCATTAGTTGGACCAACAAGTCCAGGTGTGGTAACTACAAACCCTTATGCTAATTTGCCACCGCCAATAACTGAAAGCAGTCCAAATAACACGAACATTAATTTGAACGGTGGAAGTGGGAATGATAGCGCTGGTAGTCAAAATGAAGAATCAGAATAATTAATGAAAAAAAAAAAGAATATCCAAGAACAGTTATTATTTGAAGGACTATTATTTGTTATAAACATTTTCTCTGAATTACCTTATCATTTTTCACAAAAATCATGGACGATGTATTAACTTTCGTCTCTAATATGCATTGTATCAAAAAAAAAAAAGACTTTATTATATAGTAAACCAAAAAAACACTTTTTCTTATATATATATATTTATTTTTATAGCAAATACCAAAGTTGTTCTGCAACAAAATACTCTTTTAATTTTTTGGATAGAGTAGAGAATATAATTGGGTAACAATTTTTTTTGTGGGATTATGGAGCTCTCTTTTATCGAAGTTGCTGAACAAAACCTACAAATCTATTTTTTGAATTCAAGATTATGCTTTTTTTTATTCTTCATATATATAAAATATAAAACTACATGCTCGCTTTTAATGTGGGTCATTTGAATATTTGATGGGACTCTTTGTATTCAAATTTTCTACTTATAGTTGTAGGAGGGTACATTTTTTCTTTTACTTCACACACATCTTATACATTATATAATACATATTTGTTTATCTATATGTTTTTTTTTATTTTATTTTATCTTATTTTATTTTATTATTATTAACATCATGTCATATATAAATATATATACTTTTTCGTTTCTTTTTTTGCTTTTGTTTATGAGAGCCGCAGGTTCGGTATTTGCGAAAGCTTTTGTAATTAATTATTTTCTTTTTAACTTGATTATATTTATATGTTTATGGAAAAAATATATATATATATATATTTGTATTTTTTTTTTAGTATAAAATATGTTTTGGGATGCATTTTCTTATATCAGTAAATGTTTGAATTAGAAAAAAAGGATTTTTTTATTTTATTTTATTTTATTTTTTTTTTTTATTTATTTATTTCGCAAAATGTATTAATTGTAATAGATCATTATTAAAATAAATTATTAAATCATTTTTTTAAAAAAATTTTTTGTATTGTACATCTATCTGTACATCTTTTACAAAAACACCACTTTATCTCCGGAAGATCGGATGATCGCCAGGTAAAATCGAACCACAGTTTGACACTCTATCCGAACTTTACCGATAATCAAGTGTAATCAGGGTGATCATCAGTGCTTTTTTTTAGATATGCTAAAGTAATGATCCGAAATATGGAATAATTGGGTGAAAAAAACAAATTTTTATTAAGTAATGTGAACTAAAAATTTTCCTTTCTTATTCTTCATAGATAAAGATTTGTGTCACTCTTTAATTCTCACGCCAATCCTCGTTTTTTCCGAAATTTCAAATCGATTCTGTGTAACTAAGATTTTAACTCCAAAAAAAAAAAAATTTCTTACTAAGTGATAACGGAATTGAGCGTCCATCTCATTTCCAAAAAAAACAAAATTACCTCAACTTTGTTTATTTTTTTTTTCGCGTATACTTTTTTACGTTTACGTGTGAAAATTTTAAAACGGAGATTTGACTTTTATAGAATAAGCTTATCTTTTAAAATAAAATAATTAGGTCCAAAAAGTCAGAATTTTTTTAAAAAAAAGGACCCTGGTTTTTTATCCTCAAGGTATAAATAATTTCATTTTATTTGTTTCTCATTTACTCAAAAATACAAGTACGAATAATCAACTATAAGATGGATACGCGACCTAGTTTTGATAATGTTGAAGTTGAAACTCATTTACCTCTTTCATCTTCTTCAACTGATAAAAAACCTTGGTATAGAACAGCTTCAGCGTATTGGTTATTACCAATGTTTATAATCATAGCGATAACTGGTGGATTAACAGTAGCAACAGGAGTACAACTTTACCTAAAAGCAGTTTGTCATAATTATTATTCTAAAAAACATATCCCCGGAGTTTCTTTTTCGCTTGAACCAATAAGTCCTGATAATTTATGTAATAATCCTGATGTACAATCCGTAACTTCTAAATTTCTTGCGGCTACAAATCTATGCACCGCTATTCCAGGTAAATAAAATGATCCTCGATCTAAATTGTACTTTCTTCTTTCAAATGAATGATTAATTAATTGGTTCATTTAATCATTTAGCTATATTTGTTCTTGGGCCACTTGGAACATTATCAGATAGGAAAGGACGAAAAAGGACTTTATTAATATCAAGCGGAGGGACAATCCTAAGCACATTAGTTTTAATATTTGTTTCTAACTTTTTAGAAACATTTGGAATATATTGCTACTTGATAGGACCATTAATTGATGGATTAACTGGCGGATTTTATGCATTGTCTGAAGCAAGTTACGCATACGCAACTGATTGTACTCATCCAACAAGAAGGTAAACACGCACGTTATTCATTATGTCATCAAATTATTTTTCTTAATTTTCCTAATAAATTTGATTTTCAATAGGAGCGTGGTATTTGGATGGGTACAAGGAGCAATGTTCGCAGGATTCGCAGTAGGACCAATAATAGGAGCATGGCTAGTAAAAGTAACAGATAATTTACTCTCAGTAAATTATGTTATACTTGTAGTTTATATTATGTTATTTTTATTTTATATTTTTATATTACCTGAATCTTTATCAAAAGAAAAATTAGCATCAAATTTAAAACGTCAACAAGAAATAAGATCAAGACAAAAATCATGGATCCATTCTTTTCTTTACAGAATACTCGGAGCATTGTTAGTATTCCGTCCCCCGCAACAACAAAATGATGATGATAAAATTCCTATTACTTTTGCAACCAAATATTCATCATTAATGTTGGCAGCTTGTTATACTTTATTATCAGCTTCTATAATGGCTTTTACAGGTGTATTCGTATTATATACATCATTAGTATTTAAATGGTCATTATTACAACAAGGGTATTTCGTATTTATGATGGGTGCAACAAAAGTGGTTGTTTTATTTATTATATACCCTGCAATAGTAAAATTCAAAAAACCAATTCTTGCATTATTTACAAAATTCGAAAAACTAATTATAAAAGGTAGAAATAATAATAGGCAGAATGATAACGGTGACAATAATTTTATTACAGAAACGGAAGAGAAAAGAGGAGAAAGAATTGTTGTTAATGATGAGAATATTAACGATAACAATGTTAATGATAGCAATGAATGTAAGGATGACGATGATGAACAAATGAAAAAAGAATTAATTTTCGAAGTCTGGGTTATTAGAATAATATTTTTAATTGACACATTGGCTCATATTATGTATGGTTTTGCAACAACTGGTTCAGTATTCACCGGAGGTAATTAAAACAATTATGTATTATTTTGTTTAACTCTTAGATAATTTAATCCTAATTTATTATCTTTTAAATTATTTTAATACAGCAACTGTAATAGCAGCATTAGGTATAATAACCACACCAGCAATAAAATCATTACAGACAAATTTAATTCCTCCGTCTCAAATAGGTCGATTATTAGGTGCAATAAGTGTAATAGATTCAATCCTTCGTATAGTTGTTCCTCCTATATTTGATGGATTATATTCTATATTCGTTAAGACTTCCCCACATTTAATTTGGTATTGTATGTCTGTTTTATTAATTTTAGCTTTTCTATTTGCTTTTGGAATAGGTCCTAAAAAACAATAATTGAGAAATAGTTATATTTTATTAAATTATTCATGTTCAATAACTTACTATTATGTTTATGACAAATTAACATATAAATACTGATTAATAAAGAAATGTGTCTTTGATATTTTATTATATTTTATTTTATGTAAATAATGAAAACGACCCTCAAGATTAATCATAATGTAAGTAAAAATGTCAAAATAAAAATGTCAAATAACGAGTTAAATTAATGAAATTCTAAGAGATGAAAGATAACGGCAATTGAAAAATATACAATTACGATACAGTTGAAGTGATGATTCAGATAATTTGTGTATGCAATTTCATAGACTTAAATGATTTTTCATAATAATAATTCATATATCCAAATATATTTTTAAATGGTCTTGATGTAATAAAAGACATTACAGCTCCTAGAAAAGCTAAATATTTAAGTATAAAAAGTATCGATTCCATTTTATCTTAAATTTAAGTTTCTAAAATTCCAAAATTCAAAATGTCAACTAGCACTTCAAGTACGCAAAAGAAGAAGTTTGAAGAGATCAATGTCACAGTGCATGAGTGTTTCGTTGAGTTGTTGGATATGTTATCAGGGTGCTTGCACCGGGTCACATATTACATTGGTATTTCATAGATGCATTCCGTGGCTCCAGATATTTATCTGCATTAAGAAGCAGAGGTTATGTACCTTACTCTCATGTTTTCATGAAATATTGGGAGAAACTACTCTTATCTGGTGGTTTCACGGCAAAATATGATATGGCTATACTTGTTACTTCAGATAAAGTTCGCGGTTTAACGACCGTATTGAGTCTGGTGTTACCTGTATATATAGGTCATACTATGTTTTGTGATGGCGTGCGGTCGAACCGGGTTATCGTGTATGTTATGCTGTCCTATAGATGTGTGCATTCTGTATGGCAACAAAGATGATACAATTCACTCATTCATTTTATTTATTTCAGAACGAGTTACAAGACTAGTAAGGGTAATATCCTAACGGGGATGGCGGAACTTAGCAGATCGTGAAAATAAGTCTAATAGTACCATAGTATTATTATTAAATCAATTTCTCAACTTTATTTTTTACAATGCTGAAATACGATTTATAAAAATAGCGTGAAAAAAATCTATTGCTATCATTTTTTATAAATAAATCAAAATTTAAGCGTAAATCCATATTAATATTTACTAAAATCTAGAGACTACAAATATTAATCACAATGAACAAGATTATGTTATTTTCTCCAAAGACGATAAATGCCTTATTTATGTGTTGATTACGATTTTTTATAATGTTGATTTTTTTTGTTGATGAAATTCTATGAGGAATTTGATAAGATGATTAGTGATAGTTCGAGTTTTATGCGGAAAATTGTAACTAGGGTGTCTAGTAGAGTTAATTTGAAGGATGTGGTTTGTTATGGTATTTTTGATAGCTACGATATCTTGTTTTGTAGATTGATGGTTTTGTTTTATGTTAATTCATTATTTATGAATTTCAGATTGTTTTAGATTCTTCATTGTCTTTTTTCAGAACCTTGAGGTCAGCTATTTCTTTATTCATATAAGCAAATATATTATCGCTATAGATGGTATGGTCTGGAGCAGTTTGATGGATTTGTTTAAATGAGCTGTTTCTATTTGTGGCATTTCGGTTAATATTTGTTGACTTTATAGAATGTACGGTTGGAAATTATCCTATTCGAATTGATAATGTTTGTGCTAACTTTCTTGAAGAATGGTTTGGAGGTCACGTTTATTTGTATATTTGGTGATTTCGATATGAAATCGTTCGTTTATTTTGAATGTTTCTGATTTCGATTGAGATGGTAATATTCTAATAAACTCCATTTGATGTGCTGAAAATACGTTGAAGAATGCACTTGATCGTTATTTTGAATGGGTTCTATTGATAATGACGTAACTTGCTATTTTATCATAAAACTGGATCAAATTATCAATTGATTATTATTAGGGATTCTGATTGTACGATCATTTTTTTCTTGTAATTCTTGTTTGATGATTTTAGTAAACGTAAATGTAAAATTTGCTTTTAGTCGACGTCACCTTGAAGTTTTTCTGCGTTTCGTTGTAGAACGCGAATTTGAGTATTTTTCTTCTAATCAAGTTGAACGAAATCGGTTACTTAGTCTTGATTAAAATAATTAATGTCTTTATAATTCACAATTTTATCGTTTTTTATCGATATAGTAGTCTCTTATCTTTCAATTCAATTTCTATAGAAAAGCGCTCTATATTTAATAATATGGAATCACTCAGAATTTGAATTTGAAAATTCTATTGTGAAAACGATTTTTTAAACCATCATATAAAAAAAAAAATCGATCAGATAATCCGATCATATGCTTTTTCTTCTCACGTGATATTAACTAGTTCTTTAAAAATTTTTTTTTTTAAAAAAAAAGTATTAGTATAGGGGACTGAAAAAAAAAGAAATCTGCTGGCATTAAGTATTTGATTACCATGAGAGCTATCAATTTCTCCTTGAGACAATTGTGAAATGAGAGTTTTTCCTTCTGCTAGAATTAAATAAATCAGTAATTTTGTTTTCTCGTGAATTGTTTCCTTAAGTTTTCTTTCAAAGCATCTGAGGCTTGAAAGTCCCAAGAGAAGCCACCACAGGATGGGATCACGAAACTCAAATATTTTCAGGAACTTTTGTGTTTTTAGGATGCGGAAAAAAGAGATCAGACTTAAACGATATTTTGTTACTGCAAATTTTTTGATCGAGAGGTAAATTATTGGGAGACACTTACCAGCGGTGACAGGGACAAATTATGCGAAAAAAAAAAAATCAATTACCAGCGCAAATTTCGGTCGTGACTACTCGTAAACCTGATTGTGTCAAAAACGTTGTGGCGAAGAAATTATTATTGGCTGACGAAAAAATGACATGAATATAATTTGTCTGTGGTTACACAAATTCACAAGGAAATATCCATTTTTTTCGTTCAAAAATTGAGCATCACGGAAGGTGGACAACATAAACTTTCAAAACTTTCAACCGTTTCGGACAAATGAAACCGGATCATATAGTTAATATCCTCATAATCGAGTTTATTCGTATGAATATCATGTTCCCTTTATGCGTATTTCGAAATTAATCATGTTATTGTGACACAAAATAAAACCACATTTCAAGATAATGATTTAAAGATTTTACAAGAATTCAATTGTTAATTTATTAAACAATTTAAATGAAATCTCGAAATTATACATATTAATACAGAAAAAAAAGATGGAAAGAATTCACAAAAAAAATATCTTAAGAATGTAAAAAATAAATCTAATCTAAGGAAAAAAAAACTATTTTTATGTACAAGATTTTTAATAAAATAATTATTTACATTCTAAAAGATCAAGGAAAAACTATTTACAAAAATTGATGATTTATCTAATAACCACCACTACTTGATTTATGAACTGATTTAACTGTTTTAATTTGTACTGTTTTAACGTGTACTATTTTAGGAGCAGATTGAATTGTTTTATGGATAGTGACCTTTTTTACGGTTTTAATTTTTATGACTTTAGCCGTCGTACCAGTCTTAGCATAATGAACTTTAGCTACTGTAGCTACTTTAGCAGATACTTTAGCTTCTGTAGCTACTTTAGCTTTAGCAGCTACTTTAGCTACTGTAGCTACTTTAGCTTTAGCTGTTGGAGTTGGAGCTTTAGGAGGGGCCTTGCTGATCTTAGCGATGGCAACAGGAACTTTAGGAGGAGGTGTCGGTGCCGTTTTAATTTTAGCTGGTGGTGGTGGTGTGGGGGTAGGTTTTTTACAAGCATTAGTTATGGTGTAGAAGGTAGTTGAAGTTTTAACTGTAGCAGATGTAGTAGTAACTTTCTTTGAAATAAAAAAAAAGAGAAAGAAAATGAATAATCATCAATTAAACAAAAAAAAAATATTTTTAATAATTATTACCCTTGTGATAGTTGTAGTAGTTCTTGGACGATGGGTTATAGTTTTTATCTCAGTAATAGTACTGACGCAATGAGGATGAGCAAATATAGCTATGTTGAAGAAGAGAGCAATAATATAGGTGCTAAGGAAACAAATATAAACGAACTTCATTTTGAAAAAAAAAAAAATAATCCACTATTAAAGGAAGATATTTTTTTATTATTATTTCTTCAGTGAAGTGAAGATTTAACTAGGAAGGAAGACCGTGTTTATATAGCTTTTTTTATATAATATGGTTCATTCAAGATTTACTTCAAATCAAAAAAGAAAACTTTTTTTTTTTTAATTCAAAGCCTCTTTTCTTTGTGAAAAAATTATCAATTATTCTCAACGAGAATTATTTACTTTTTGAAAACTTTGTCCTCGTTCAATTCGTAAAGGAAACATATTGGATATTCGAAACGCCTATGTTCAATTATTTCGTGTCGATTTAAACATCAAAAACGTTTAATTTTTTATCAAAGCCATTTAAGCCTATAAGAAGGCTTGCTGATGGCTTACTTAATTCAGCCGAGTATTGCCTAGATTAACAAGATCGACTATAGGCTGAAAAATAAATTGGCCACGATTCGTTAGATTACATTACTACCCTAATCGTGGCTTAACTGGCTTGCAACTCATTTTACTTTGCCAAAAGCCACATCTAATATAAAAGTTGAATAATTATTAAATGGCCAATTACAATTATGTTATCGGACATCAAATTTCGACAAAGCCCATTTGAATATTAATTACGTGTAATTTTAACGAATTAACCACGTTCAATATTTTATTCTGAAATATATTTTGTAATTTTTTTAAAAATACATAATTTAAAATCAATTGCGTGGCATCAATTTTTATAATAATTAAATGTGGCTAGGTATTATCAAACTTGAAAAAAAACATTGATGTCATTCATAACTTGATTAGCAAGGACGATTTCTGATTTTATAACATTTCAAATAAAAAAAGGGGGATTTTTTTTTGCGTTCACATAATAAACCATAAATTTAGTAGTGATTGGTTATTCTTTTCAAGGCATTTTAGGAAGTTTTTTTCAACGATTGCCGACGTTTGATTATAGTATGGACGATGACTTTCATACCAATTTCTAAAAAATTAAATAAGTCATTTTTATTCCCGTCTTTATCTTGTTCATTTCTAAGTGGTGAGTCAAAAATATGATAACTCACAACCTGGATCAAAAAGCTCAATATTCAATTATTAAAATTTCTTTTATTAGTAGCATTTCTTATTATTGTAAATTTTCAATATACGAATGATATATTTCTCGTTTAAACATCATTTAGCAGGTTGTTATCTCGATTGTTGCAAGGCGCGACAATTTGTCATATATGGAACATAAATATTATACATAAAGCGATAAAGGTATATAAGAACCCGAAATCGATTAAGAAATTGTTAAATATTGTATGATAGAACAATAGACGAGAAGAGTTTAATATAAATGGGTTTAAATTTTATACGTAGGTGCGTAGCAACGCACCCCCCTATACAGTATTATGTTATATGTAAAAGTCCAACTAAATTTGTCATTAATATTGTTCAGTTAACCATATATAATGTAATTTTATATACTGTGGTTTTGAAATGGTAGTAATTCTTGGATCAGATAAGTTTATGAATTTCTTTCCTAGTACAAATTATTCGGCCAATTTCCGTTAAATTATCCGACTGTGGATTTATATTGAAAGTACAATTATATACCGTTGTTATTTATTCATTTTGTCTAAAAAATACATCGTAAGTAGAAATGGTAAAGATTAAATTTAGCTGATGACATTTCTTGGAAGATGATTTATCTTAATAAACTTATAAAGTCACAAAGTAACTTTACCCTTCATTTCTAGAATTTACAAAAAAGATTATTTAAAAGAAGATTGTTAGTTCAATTTTAAACAATTTAGAATAGTGTGAATCATTCCACTTCTAAGTTCTAACAGTATTGACAAGTGGCGGCCTTTGGTCGAAAGCAAAATACGGATCCTATCTAATTTTTTCTTTTTTTTTAGGGTTGTTTTTTCATTTTTTAGCCCGTTAATTTTCTCAGTAGCGTAGTCTTACTGCTAAAATAGTTCCATCGAAGGGTGAGGTCCTGCGCTGGGATGAATATCGAGAATCTTTGTCTTTTTTTGTACATACGATTGATCTCGATAACCACTCTTTAAGAAATAAAATAAATAAATTCATCTTCCTGAACTGATAATTTAAATAAAGCGAAAAGTCACTTAATATATTTAATATGACACTTTTTTTATGCTTAGGTAAATAAACGGGGCCACTGAAATCGCATTCAATTAAAAATAATTGTCTTTTCTTAAAGCATATTTTTGCGCCAATTGCTTTTTTTGTGGAAAATAATGAAATTTTTTTCTAAAATAATTGCCTTTCTTAATGAATATTTTTGCGCCAATTGCTTTTTTTGTGGAAAATAATGAAATTTTTTTCTAAAATAATTGCCTTTCTTAATGCATATTTTGCATCAAATTGCTTTTTTTGTGGAAAATAATGAAATTTTTTTCTATAATAAATTGCCTTTCTTAATGTATATTTTGCATCAAATTGCTTTTTTTGTGGAAAATAATGAAATTTTTTTCTATAATAAATTGCCTTTCTTAATGTATATTTTGGCATCAAATTGCTTTTTTTGTGGAAAATAATGAAATTTTTTTCTATAATAAATTGCCTTTTCTTAATGAAATTTTTTTCTATAATAAATTGCCTTCTTAATGCATATTTTGCATCAAATTGCTTTTTTTGTGGAAGATAATGAAACTTTTTCTTTTTATAACAAAAATTAAATTTATTCTTCTCTTTTTCTAAAATAAAAAAATTTTTTTTTATTTTTTTTTTAAATTGTAATTTTAGAATTCTGGTTACGCTTACGAGTTTAGAAAAAAAATTTATCGATATGACTGAGGACAAAGAAAATAAGACCAAAGAGGACAAAAATAATAAGACTGAGGATAAAACCAAAGAAGTTTATGGTTATAAAAAAGAAGATAGAAAAAAACTTTTTGTTCTTCTGAGTATGAAGGAAGAATGGAACAAAGCAGAAACAAATTTAGCAAGACGGACGAATTTAATGATAACACATCTTTCGATCGCCATTATCACTATATTTATTGGAGTATGTTTATTTCTTCTCGCAAAATATAATAACACTAACAAGATTTTGAAAATTACGTTGCCAAGCTTAACAGGTATCAGTGGAGTTCTGGTACTCGTAAGGTCCTTTATGGAGAAATTCAAATTAAGTAAAAATAACTCTACAAATTTGTTACAAATAATAATTGATAAAACCGATGAAACTATACCCACATTGATGAAGATACCTAAAGATGAATTTAAGGAATTACCTATTGAAAGACACAAAAACTATGAAAGCTTTTTAAGACGTATCAATTATCTTATTTATCTAGAAAAGAAATTTGGTATAGGTTTCTCTATTCTAATGTCTTTGTATGTCATCATTTTGGCGATCATCTCAATTTTATTAAGCACAAATTTGATCGATTCTTCTTGGCGATATGCTGATTATTTTTTGGCTATAAACATAATTGCGATTGGGATAGTCTGGGTCATCAATATAGTCTTATCTTATTGTGTAAAACTCTATGAAAAAATTATTAATCTTAATAATATTCCTATTAAATTTATATCGATTCCTATTTTAATTCTTTTCATTCCATTAGCAATTTATTATAGGCTATTGAAGAGAACTTATTTAATAGAAAAGGATGATTATGAAACTTATTTTGGAAAATATAATACAGAAAATGATGACGTGACATTTTTTGGAACGGAAGTTGAAGCAAAGCTCGTTTTGAATCTAGTTCTGAAACTTCTGAAATATGAAGAAACCGATGATGAAATCAAGAAATATTTAATAAAAGATTTACAAAATAAAGTTACCCGAACTTGTTCTTGTAAAGAGATTGAGATTAAAGATGATGAATATTTATGTAGGAAGATTAAAAAATATTTAATGAAAAATAAAATGAATGATGAAGAAAATATAAAAATTTCCGCGATACTTGCTGGAAGACTTATTGAATTAATTGAAAAATTAGAAACAAGAAATGGCAAAAATCATGAAGATATCAATATAGATGAATTAATCAACAAGATTTCCGGAAAATTAAAAACAAATGAAAAAAGTAGTAATGGAAATGGCAAAAATCATGGTGATAAAGAAATAAGTGGTGGTGCATTAATCGAAGATTGGGAAAAGGTACCAACTGATGATAAGATTTTAAAATATTTTGTTGAAAATACCGAGAACGAAACATTAATGAAAGCTTATTTAATGGCTTTAAAATTTAAAAATCCTAAATATAGCAACGATAAAGATGTGAAAGATTATAAAAAATATCATACACAAAACGATGACGAGATAATAAAACTTGCTATGAAAATTATTAAGAAGAAAATTTATAGAAGATATTTAAGAAATGATATGAAATATTTTAATTTCAAAAAAATATATAGATATACAGCTAATGATGACTTTAAATACTTTAATAGGGAAGACTTTATGAATCGGATTATAAAATTTTTATTTTTAAATAATAAAATTATTTTAAAATTAGAGCCTATAGAATTAACTAGAAAGCATAAGTATGAAATCAAACGTCTTTTAAGTGGGCTAGATTTAGATGATGATAGTAGTGAAAGTGCTGACAAATAGACAGAATGAAAAGTTTAGAGCTTTTATTATAACTATATTTTATTCATACCTTATTTTTTAAATTTCATTTTATCATTATAGTTATATTTTATTTCAAATTTATCACACGAATAACAATTATTAAATAAATCCATCATATTCTTATTATTAAAGTTAACTGAAAGCAACAGGAACATTATAGCGAATTCCCCGGCATGACGAATTGTGACAGGAACAATTATTTGCAAACTCCTGTTCCGCAATATATAAAGTTCAAAGAATTATTAATTATTTTCAATAGAGAATATTTGTAGCGCAGTATCGTGTCAATTTCGCAGTCACGTGATTACGATTTTATTTTTCACATATCTAACGGACTTTTTTTACTCAAGATTGTACTGAATGAAGAAGATACTGATTTAAATTTGATAAATTCATCGTATACAGATTCATTTTCACTAGTTGCATTATTAATAAACCAATCACTTTCCTTTTTTGACCCTTCTTGTACTGTGTTATAAGTTGTAGCACGCGTCTTGGCTTATTGTAAGCGTCCCAAAATTTTAATAATATTAAAACATATTAATATTTCAATTTTAGAAAAATTAATCAGAATTCTTCCTGAAACAATAGGACCCCACTTACTTATAAGATAGGTTACCCCCAGGCCTAAGATAAAAATCATATAGATCGATTTCAAATACATATTTCAGCGGGATCGATATCAAACTAACTCACCTCTTGACTCAATATCGAAGTAAGCAAATCAACAGATTCATCGTTAAAGTTTTTAGTACAGTTGTTAAATCATATTACACAAGATTATGCCAATCAAAATTTAAGCGTCACACTAGATTACGTTTTGTGCTTTTTTTGTAATATTTACTATATCTTACTAAGGTGAAAAAAAACAGAAAAAACAGCAAAAAAAAAACATATGGATAAGAGAAATCTGTCACAAAATTATTGACAAAAATATCCATGTATTGAAAAAGATGATTTCAAACTTATCAAAGTTTAAAGTTTCTTGATTTAATAAAAGATATGAAGATTGGGTTTATTATTTCAAATTATTGTACGAAAAGTTATTTCAGTAGAATAATAAATATAACAAGATTATGAAGAGTCCTACGCAAAAAGTGTATATTTAATAGATAAAAAAATGGAAGTACACAGAGTTTTTTAAACTCTTGTGACCAGTGATAATTATTTGAACTATTGGACTATTGGATATTGTCCAATCCAAGTCCAAATTTTTGATTGGACATATAGATTATATCCAATTACAACAAAATTTTATTTTTTAATTGACTTACAAAAAGAGAATAATTATTAGAAATTATCATATTGAAATTTACTATTTAAATAATCAAGTATTTTCCCGAAAAAAAAATCCGAATTTTTCGGAATTCTACACTTCCGAAGATAAAAAAAATTCGCCACTGAGAATTACCCTTTTAGGCTGATCTGTGGCTTGTGCTTAAACCATAATCGTGTATTTTTCAGAAAGAATATTCCGAATTCTTACACTTCAAAAATTTACCCCTTTTTAACTATAACATGTTAGACCTAAAAATTTTTATCAAATATTTCATAAAAAATACTGTATATTATATAATAACGAGAAAGACGCAGATCACTGTCAGTTATTTTATAAGAATCTGATATTATATGTAATAAGAAAACGATTAAAAAAAAATAATTTTTTTTTCAATTGAATTTTTTTTGTTACACTATTATTAATGCAAGTAATTTGATAATTTAATCACTCAAAAGATAGATCGTGAGAAAAGATAATGATATTTTAGGAATTTTAGGGAGATATGACGAAAATGAAATGACAAATTAACTTTTTTAATATTTTGAAGCATGTTAAAATAACAAATTTAACGATTTTATCCATTGTTTACAAATCAAATAAAGCTTAATTATACTACTGTAAAATATTCGGGAAAAATATATTAATAAATAAATCCTGACTTTCGTGAGAATTATTTGAGACGAAAAAATTAAATAAACAAATTTCAGATATTCTCTTAGAATACTGTATATCATTTAAAATGAATTCTTCTACTGCCGCAGATATTTTATATTCCATCTTTGATTTTCTCAGTAAAGATAATATAATGCTCAGTGAAGTAATTAATTATGGTGTTCAGTTTGATACTACTAGTATATTGCCCAATATAAATAATAATTTTATTAACGAAAAATGGAATGAAGACAATCAAGACCATGAAGCAATGAAATTGCTTCCAGAAAGATATGAAGATTATATCTGTATAAAATCGTCACCAGATGGAAATTGTTTTTTCAACAGCGCATCTTTAATTGTATTTGGGAATGAAAATTTTAATCTTCAATTACGATTAGCCACAATAATTGAATTGATGACGCATGCACTATTTTATTTGCAGCAATCAATTTTTGAACAGGATATTATCTATTGAAATGAGGTTTTTGATAACGAAAATATAATTATAAATGATTGTGGTTTTAAAAAAGAAAGTGAATATATTTCAGAATTGAAATTAATGTGCAAGCCACACTCTTGGAATTCTATGATGGCATTTTTTGGATTAGCGTCAGTATTATATAAATGTAGCTGGCATATCGTGTATCCTTATACCCATTTTATTGATTACAGAGACCTTAGGGGTTTTGTAGAAAAAGTCGCTGATAGGGTTGGGAAGCCATACTCAGAGTTTATTGATGTTGGACTCTATAAATCTCACTTTAGTCACCGCCTCCTTGGATCAGCAAAAGAGGATAGAGTTAAAAGACCTGTATTATCTTCAGTTAAACAAGGATATTGCAAGCTAGAAAATTATTTAGTTCAGCCTAAATCCAATTATTCTGAAATCTGGCCCCGAACCTTTTCTTCTGAAAAGCCAGAAAAGGATGAATTCCAACCTATCAAAAATGAAACTGCTTTGAGCAAAGGAGCTAGTCAAGTTACGGCAAAATTTGGATGGCTTGAGATCGGTAGCATTAAAAAGGGATTTATCAACTTTCAAGCGAAGTCATATGAAGCGTGTCCTATTTGCGATATCTGTCACGAAAGAGATCAGTTATATGGCTTTCTTCTGAGAGATGGATGCTTTATACTCAAATGCTATTGGCAAAAACAATATAAACCTGATCATAGAGGATTGGTATTTAAGGGAGCATCAGATATAATCAAGCCGAAAGAAAGACCTAAACAAAAGATTGTTGATAGAATGGCCAATGCCATATCAAATCCATACCCACTTTCTGAACTATCTGGAGGAGTTATTAATGTAAAGGAGATGGAAGATTTCCCAGAAGCTTATCCCGATTTCTTGAATGAAGTGCCTAGTACAACTCTGATTCGTTCCCCTATAATAACAGGAAAAACAAAAGGTTTAAGAAAACATCTCCATTCCTTAGCCAGGAGTAAAGCTAATTTGCCCTGCATTCTCTGGATTTCTTACCGAAAAACTCTTAGTAATGAATCACTGGGTAAAATTAATGATCTTAAATTAGCTGAGCTCAGAATCTGTAATTATCAAGACGAATGGAATTTATCTGTAGATAAGTGGGATATTATTATAGTCCAGGTTGAGTCTTTCTCGTATAGAGTTTTTAGCCCGTCCGATTGTAGCTATTTTAGATGAAGCTAATGCAATTCATCGCCAAATGAGTAGTGGTGTAAATGCACGAGAATCTGAGAGTGTGATGCATGACGTACTAAAAACGGCCCAGCATATACTCGCAATGGATGCCTTTGCAAACGAGTCGACCCTAAACTTCCTCAAAGCCTATCGTGAAGATGATATTTGGTGATCAATAACAAGTTCCAGCCTCTTGTAAGTAAAACTGTAGAGTATCACTGGTCGAAATAGTCCAAATCAGCTAGAAATCGGATGTCCGATTTTAGGTTGAATTTGGTGATAAAGATGGCCAAATTATCAACCCAAAAAAAGTTCCGATTGGCAGGCCGATCAATGCTGATCAGAATGTCCGAATTGAATCTATTTTTTATTCTGAATTGTTTAGTAATTTTAATCTGAATTGTTTAACTAATTGTGATGAATTTTGTCTAAATTATGGCAAATTTTAGATAATTTTTTCTGAATTGTTTTAACTAATTGTGAAGAATTTTGTCTGAATTATGGCAAATTTTAGATAATTTTTTCTGAATTTAATCTGAATTGTTTAACCAATTGTGATGAATTTTATCTGAATTACGGCAAATTTTAAATGATTTTTTTCGAATTTTGTCTGAATTTTGTCTAAATTTTAGATTGAATGTGGATGATTTTTCCAAATTTAGTTTTAATTTAATTCAATTTTATTAGACATTTTAAATTACATTGTTATTAAAAATTACATTTAATATATATTCTTTAATTAATGTCTACCTTAGGACCCAGAAATATATATACAGGGGTAGGGTACACAGATGCGTCGCCATCATAGTGGAATTAGACGGAGTAAAGTTTTGATTTGCGTACAATTTTAGAATTTTTCATCTATAGTTAGGTCATCAAGATTGCGTATTTTTTATCAAAATTTTTATATGTAAAAAATTAGTTTGCGTATTTTTGGCCTAAATTTGACTAATCTTATATATATAATATATTTACTGTATGTACTAACCACATTGTAATATTTAGTATTAATTGAAAGAAATTTCTAAGGGTTAAAAAGTGAAATTTTAGAAAAATATTATTAAAAAAATGGTAAATTCTATTTTTTCACATTAGTATTTAGTTTTTATAAATAATATAGAAGCCATGATAAAATAATTAATAACTTAATGTTTGAAATTTTATTTGCGTATTTTTGCAGGATTTTCAATATCAGGTGTCAATTATGCGTACTACTCATATTAAAAGTCTCTGCGTACAGCTCATAGTAAAAAAATTTTTCGCCACCTGACCCCTATATATATATTTCTGGGTCCTTCTACCTTTCTAATCTAAAACACACCTATGCTATATTAATACCTATAATAAATCATTCTAAATTCGCTATTTTTAACCTAAAGAATAAAAAACAAAAAGAATTAATAAAAAATTAAGCAAAAAACTCACCAACAATTGACATTTTGAAACTCACCTGCAAATTGTTTCAAATTCATCATTCTTATATATCCAACCGAAACTTGCGTCTAAAGAGTCAAAAAGTTACCTAAAAGAAAAAACAAAGCATTAGAAATTGTTTTGCTAAAGAAATAATCTAAATATCCCTTCTTACCAAAATCCACATCTGAAGATATTCAAAGAATTGGTAGCTATCTAAAAAGAATTCTAACCAAAAATCTATGTTTCGGATCGTGATACTTCATGTCTTCTAAAAAAAATGGAAGAAAATGAAACGTCAGTAAACGTTTCGTTAAAATAAATCAAAAAAAAAACTTCTATAACACCTATACCGAATCTTGCACATCCAAATATTCCAAAGAACTGGCCATATTTCCATTAATATTTCCATATGCTCTTATTAATAGACACGAAGGCTGGGCACCTAAAAAAAAAGAGTAAATGAAACGTTAGTAAAAAACGCTTCGTTAAATGAATTAATTGAAAGTAATAACTAGTAAATAACCTTCCTCATTAAGCTTTTGACGTGTCATCCAAATATCGAAGAACTGGCCACCTATAAATAAAAAATGAAACATTATTAGAAACGTTTCATTAGGAGAATTATTTATTCAAAGAAAAAAAAATGAGAAAAATGAACGTTATCTAACGTTCATTAAAAAAAAATTAAAATATTTCGAAGTTACCTTCAAAATAGAGTCCAAGACCTGCACTTTGGTGTTCTGGACCTACAAAAATTAAGAACAAATGTTAGTAACATTCGTTAGATAAACTAATGAAATCTTTCGAAGTTTTACCTTCGAAATGCCACGTTGAACTCATCCCGAAACCTAACCGAGGATACAAAAGGGAAAAAAAAGTTAATGGTTTTTTTTTAAATTAAAGTTTCGAAAATTTGTTTTGAAACTTACCTGGAATTTGGTATCCACGTCAGAGCCGATTTCCCTGCAAAAAAAAACAAAAAAATGTTAAAAATTAACATTTTTTTTTAAAGTTTCAAATAAAATTTGAAACTTTACCTGCGAGATTCCGGTATCCAAATTGGAGCCAATTTCCCTGCAAAAAAATTAATAAAAATAATAAAAAACGCTAAGTTAAATGTTTTTTATTAATATTTTTCAAAAAGTTTTGAAAAATCAAAACTTTACCTGCGGGATTCCGGTATCCAAATTGGAGCTGATTTCCTTGCAAAAAATTTAATAAAATAATAAAAAAAACATTAAATTAAACGTTTTTTATTAATATTTTTCAAAAAGTTTTGAAAAATCGAAACTTTACCTGCGGGATTTCGGTATCCAAATTGAAGCTAATTTCCTGCAAAAAATTTAATAAAATAATAAAAAAAACGTTAAATTAAACGTTTTTTATTAATATTTTTCAAAAAGTTTCGAAAAATCGAAACTTTACCTGCGGGATTCCGGTATCCAAATTGGAGCTGATTTCCCTGCAAAAAATTTAATAAAATAATAAAAAAAACATTAAATTAAACGTTTTTTATTAATATTTTTCAAAAAGTTTCAAAAAATCAAAACTTTACCTGCGGGATTCTGGTATCCAAATTGGAGCCGATTTTCCTGCAAAAAAATTAATAAAAATAATAAAAAATGTTAAGTTAAACGTTTTTTATTAATATTTTTCAAAAAGTTTCGAAAAATCAAAACTTTACCTGCGGGATTCTGGTATCCAAATTGGAGCTGATTTCCCTGCAAAAAATTTAATAAAATATAATAAAAAACGTTAAATTAAACATTTTTTATTAATATTTTTCAAAAAGTTTTGAAAAATCGAAACTCTACCTGTGGGATTCCGGTATCCACATTGGAGCCGATTTCCCTGCAAAAAAAAATAATAAAATATAATAAAAAATGTTAAATTAAACGTTTTTTATTAATTTTTGTCAAAAAGTTTCAAAAAATTGAAACTTTACGGTAACCCTACAATAATATTAAAAAAAAAACGTTAAACATTTTTTTCAAAGAAGTTTCGAAAATGCGAAACTTATCTGGAATATTGGCGTTCACATTAGAGCCGATTTCCTATACAAAAGTAAAAAAAAAAACATTTTTAATATTAAAAAACATTTTTTAAAGTTTTGAAACTTTTGTTTCGAAACTTACCTTTGGAAATCGGTATCCAAATAAGAGCTGATTTCCTATATAAAATATAAAAAAAAATGTTAGAAAACGTTTTTTTTTATAAAGTTTTGAATTTTTTTTTCAAAACTTACACAGGTCAAAAAGTGAAAAATCAGGCACCAATCGGTCACCAATCAGGTAGCTAATTGGTGCCTGATTGGTGACCGATTGGTGCCTGATTGGCAATTTCACCAAATATCATCACCAATCAGGCAGTTTGCTAACTTTTGATCCAGTAATCAGAAAAGGTGAAATATAGCTCATTGGAATCGTCTCAACATGACAAATCTAATGGTAGTAAAATCTCATTTCTAGGATTAATACTTGATGAGAAATTAAGTAAAATATAAAAATAAAAATGTATCATTTATATTTTATTTAATTTTTTATTAACTATTAATCCTAGAGATGCGATTTTACTACCATTAGATTCGTCATGTTAAGACGATTCCAACGAGCTATATTTCATTCTTTTCTGATCACTGGATCAAAAGTTAGCAAACTGCCTGATTGGTGACGGTATTTGGCGAAAATGCCAATCAGGTACCAATCGGTAGGGATGGGGAAGTTCCACAAATGAGCAGCTCGAGCACGGTTCCGAACTGAGAACTGAGCCAGAACCGAGAACTGGTTCCGGTTCTCTAGAACTGAACCGTTTGACTCGAGCAGTTCGGTTCGGTTTATAATTATATATAATATTATAATGGTCGTTTGTTGTTACGCCAATTGGCTGAAATCAAAAATGGATGATATTATTTTTCAGAAATACGTCATAATATAAATATTATATCATAATTACGTCATTGATTTTTTTTAATTTTTTTTTTCAGTTAAATAATAAAAAGACAAATAATATAACCATTTCAATTATTCGTCAAAGATCAAATATATTTTACATTGGTTAGATGCTAAAAGGCAAAAGTTTTCTAATTCTTACGATTATTTTTTAAAACACCATACGAAAAAATTCACCAATAATCAAAGAACTGAAAAATGTTTGAATTAAACGGGAAATTTACGATAATTATAAATATACAAAATAGGAAATTTTGATTGTTCCTTTAAGTTGAAATAATAATTAATCGGTTAAGAAACTTGTATTTGATCCCATATACTATGAAATTAACATAATCGTCCCTATCAATATGATGATTTGCCTAAAAAATAATCTGTAATAAATAAATACTGATAATCTAAAAAGATTACTTAAAAAAATCCACTCTCATCTCGGAATGTCATTAAGTGACGAAGAATTTGTTCCCGACCAAAAAGATTTAGTGCTTGATGATGAAGAGTTTGATGAAGAGTGGGAAGATGTTTTAGACCTTGATGAGACAGCTAGCCAGTTGTCATGTATGAATATAGGATCAGATACTGACGCTTCGGATATAACAACTACGTTAGGAAGTGCTGTATGGCAATACTTTGATAAAAATCCGTCATATGCTCCAGGCTATAATATTTGCAAAATATGTTCCAATAGATACAGAATAACAACGAGCATTAGTACTTTGCGAAAGTATCTTAATAAACATAGTTTAAGTGTACCTAAGAAAAAATACGTTGTAATTGAAAAAAGAGATCCTTTTGATGAAGAAGAACAACAAATTCACGATAAATACCTTACTGATTGGTTGATCTGTGACCTTCAGCCATTCACGGTTGTTGAAAACCATTATTTTAAAATGTTCATCAATTTTTTCTGCCCGCGATATATTATTCCTGATAGACATAAGGCAAAAGGTAATTTATTTTAAAAAACTTTTTAAAACTCACATAATAACATCTAATTTTCTTTCTATTTAAATAGACTTAATAATCGCTACATTTACAAACCGAAGAGACGCAGTTATCAACGAACTCCATAAAATCAAAGGAAAATTCGCGTTAACGGCAGATATGTGGACGTCTACCATAAATCAGGAGGCGTTTTTAGGACTCACTATACATTATGTGGATTCCAATTGGAAACTCCAGAATTTTCTTCTTGATATCGTCCCTTTTACAGTTAGCCATTCTGGAGCAAATATGGCAAGAGAAATAATGCGAACTTTGGAGGAGTTCAATATTTCCAATAAAATCGTCGCGCTCACAACAGATAATGAATCTGCTATGATAGTTTGCGGGAGAGAGATTGCTTTAGATATGGATGATGGGTTTTCATCCATGATTTTTTCTCACTACCGGTGCGCTGCACACGTCCTAAACTTAGGTGTGAAAGAGGGACTAAAACTAGTTAACGATTCCATTAAAAAGGCTCGTAAACTAATGAATAGCATTAAAAATTCGACCTGTCTATGTGATAATCTTCGCCTCTTGTGCAACTTAAAAGAAATTAAGTACCTTAAACCTATTATTGATGTAGAGACACGCTGGAACTCTACCTATTATATGTTGAGGCGTTTGGAGGTACTTGAACCAGCACTAGTTTTACTAGTAGCTGATAATTGATCAATTCATGCTTTTTACCCAAATGATGACGATTGGATTGCTATCAAAGTAAATAATTTCTATTAAATTTTAGAAAATTTAATATTATTAAAAAAAAAATAATGCACCAATTTTTTTTTAAAAAAAAATTAATATTACTTATTTTTAAATAGGATACGCTCTTGCTTCTTGAACCCCTAGAAAAAGCTACCAAATATTTGTCGGCATCATCTTATTCAACGATGGGTGAGACTCGCTTTATTTTTTCGGGAATCCAGGCACATCTAACAAAAAATATGGAAAATGAGACCTTTACGCAACGTGAAATGGCAACTTTGATACACCGGAAAATAAGACAATATTGGATGATTATGGATAAATCTTCGATTACTTCTGCAATTCTGGACCCTCAAAATAAACTTACAATATTCTCGGATGAGTCAAGACTAAGTGCTCTCCAACATATTCAAGACACATACAATACATATAAAGAATGGTCCTTACTTACGAATACAAAACAATATGCTCCTAATAGTACACGCCAGTATTTTGCACGATTGCAACAAATAAATGAAGAAATTGACCAAACCAGCGACGAAATTTCTCCAGTAATTCCAGCAGTAGAATTTGAAGAATTGAATCGGTATCTTCAACTACCAATTGATGAGGGGACCGATCCTCTAACATGGTGGCAAGCGCATTCTAACGAATTCCCGGTATTATGTAACATTGCGCGAGATTTTCTTTGTATTCAAGCAATGAGCGTTGCGTCGGAACAAGCATTTTCGGTAGCTGGAAATACAATCACTAAAACCCGGAATCGTTTATTGCCGGAAACTGCAAGAGTTTGTCTGTGTATGAAAAGTTGGATTAATAATAAGCTAGTCAAATAATAATTTTTTTTTACTTAGCCAGTTAGCCTAGCTGTTATTCGGTTTTTTTTTACTTTACTTTACAATGCCACTAACTCAAATTTCGTTATTTTTCACTGATGTCAAAAAAAAAACATTTTAATAAATAAATATATAAAGTTAGCCAAATATATAATAGTAAATAATAAGTGTCTTGATTTATTTGGCATAAGAAAAAGAGGCGATTACCGAAATTACAATAATTTTTTTATTTTCAGTTGCGTTTATTTAAACAAAGTGTGCAACTTTAAAAAACCAATTAAATTGGCAATATTTTTAAGGCTATTACTAAATTAGTAACGAATGTAGATGATTGGATCGTCATTAATTATAGATCAAATTTAACCGACTTGAGCCGACTCGAACATACTCAAACCGACTAGAGCCGTTCCATGAAACTGAGCTCGGAGCCAGTTTCACCGCTCAGCAGAACTGGAACGGAACCGATGGAACCGTCCACATCCCTAGTTGTACTAACATAAATCACCAATTAGTAAATGCCTGATAAATGTTATTATAAAGGAGCCAAGAAAAAGTATCAGTATACGTTACATCGCGAAATTATATACAATATCAATACAACGCAGTTTTTTTATTATATGTGAAATGGGACAATGAAAATTTATCAATACAGGAAATTATCAGTACACCAGGGATCGGTACATAGAGGTTTGACTGTATTATTAAGTAAATTTTATGAAATCCAGTAATTTAGTATAGGGGTCTGTATATGATCATATGATCTATTATCATGTAATACCATATAATACTTTATTAAAATTTTACATATAATTTTTTATAAATACAATTAAAGTTGATATAGTATACAAATTAGCTATTCCTTTTATTAAAATATTTAAAAGTACATTTATTAATAATATTACTATTATCATTTATATTACCATTTATCTCATATACATTTTTTTTTAATTCACTTTATTTTTTTTATAGTATTAGATTTACTTTTACCTTGATACTTTATTGATATACTTATTAGATAACTTTATTTTATTATCCAAATTTATATTATTATTAAGAATTAGAGTTCTAAATGGGTCAGGTTAGGTCAGGTTATATTACACTGGTAAAAAAATGATTTATCCTACACATATCTTACACATATTGGGTACTTAAAATGTAGAAAATCATACACAAATAATACATATATCATACACATATCGGGTACTAATATATATATCATACATATATCAGGTACCTGATAGGTATACTATATATATAAGTACCCGATATGTGTATGATATGTGTATTATTTGTGTATGATTTTCTACATTTTGAGTACCCGATATATGTAAGATATGTATAGGATATGTGTAGGATAGACCATTTTTTTACCAGTGTTAGGTTATCTGTTTGACCTAACCTGAACTGAAACCTGGAAATTTTCAGGTTTTTTATTAAAATATCAAAAAAAAAATGATGCAATACATTTTTTTTGAAAATATTGCGATTCACTTTTTTATATTAAAATATAAAAAGGTGAATCGCAATATTGCAATTAGCTTTTTTTATATAAAATCAATATAAAAAAAGTGAATTCTGATACTGCAATTCACTTTTTATATATAAAATCAATATAAAAAAGTGAATCCCGATATCGCAATTCACTTTTTATATATAAAATCAATATAAAAAAGTGAATCCTAATATCACAACTCACTTTTATTATATAAAATTAATATAAAAAGTGAATATAATACCATCACTTATATTATATAAAATCATAGTTTCAGGTCAACAGGTCATTCAGGTTATATTGATATTACAACCTGAACTGATACTGAATTGCAATTGCTAAACCTGACCTGATAAATTCAGGTCAACCTGTCAGGTTACCTGAATTTGGTCAACCTGTTTGGAACTCTATTAAGAATGGTATTTTTTCTTTTTTAATTGTAACTATTCTTGTACTTTTATTCTTTTTTATGAATATAAGCTAATAAAATATTATCCAAATTTTTTGGGTTATTATTTTTCAATAAATGATTTAAAGCTTATTTAAAATGTTTTATAAGTTAATCATATTCAATTTTTTTTTTGTATATATTATTAAATCTAAATGTTATTATGATACCTTAAAATGGAATTAGATTTCTAAATATTATTAACTTGAATTTAATTTAAATTTTTAGATAATGTATTAATAAATGGTTCATTAAAAATAGAGTTAATATAATTTTAGATATTGCCTTAAAGTTATTCTGTTGGTATAAAAATGAAAAATGGTCTTTTGATCTTTTTCAGTCTTTAAAAATTTTTCAAAAAAATAACAAGGCTACACACTCAATTTTTTGTAATATAGCAGAATTGGCTAAAGACTAAAAAGTGGCAAAATTTGGCCTTTATCTTATTTTTTCTAAGACCAGCAGAGATCAAATTAGCTTAAAGACTGCAGTCTTAAAACTTTTGTCATAAAAACCTATAAAAACCTATATAATTCTAAATTGACTGATTGAATTAAACCCAAATTTTGCCATATTTTGATCTTTAACTAATTCTGTAACATAATAAAAATTTGGATGTATAGCTTTATTACTTTTCAAAAAACTTTTAAAAACTGTTAGAACTGGATAAGTTTAAAAAAAAACTATTTACCATTTTTATATTGACATTAATATTATATGAAATAAAGTATTTGAATTTTCATTTCTTAATTATTAATTTAAAATAATGGTGACATACAATTCCATGTGAAACTAATAATAAATATATATATAAATAAGTTTCATTATTAAAGATTAAAATATATTAGTATGAAGTTAGTACCATATAAGAAATAACTTACTATACATCTTTGATTATTCTCTTGAAATAGAACTAATTAATGTCTTTAAATATATTTGCCAAAAATTATAATTTTCTTTTTATTTATTACCCATATTCTAAGATGTATAAAATACATCAAGAAAATTTTAAACATAAATACAAAATATATTAAATATATCTTACTATTTAATTATTATTAGATTTAACATTATATTCATTAAATTCATTCTGATTCTAAAATAAATATAATAATAAATTCAATTAAAAAACTCTTATCTTAATTCTAATCTATAACCTTAATTCTAACTTTAATTTTAACTCTAATTCTAACATAACCCTAACTCTAACTCCTAATTTTAAACTAATTCCTTATTCTAATTTCACTAAACTAATCATTTCTTACCAATTAATTATTAATAAATTCAAAAGTCTATTTACATTTATAAATAAAATACTGATTTATATATTTATTTATAGAATTTATGGTGAAAAGTATTTTTTGATTGCACTATTAATAGTATTAAAGAAATTATTTATAATAAATAGTCAATGAAATGTTGTTAATTTAAATTTTTATATTAAAAAATCTTTATTTATTAATTCTTTTTGTATTTGAAAATCTAAAGCTTCAATTACGTCAGCTATAGTTAAATTAGAAGAAATAGTTTTATAAATAATTGCATTAATTGATTCAATATGTTGTGTTGATTGCATTTCAGCTATAAATATTTAGTTTATAAATGTATGTGTTCAAGAATGCCACATTGATTATACAATTGAAATACTCATTACTATTAGAAAAATTTTTCAATAAAGATTGAAATCATTGCTCAAAAATGTTTACACATAATGAGTTTCATATTTTTCAGAAATTATGAATAAATTAATTAAAGTTTATAACTTTAAATTATTTGAGCAAATTTTAAGATATATATCAAATACAATAGATATGATAGATATTTTCTTATATGCAATGTTTATGGCTGGATCTATATTAATTAAAATAACCTTTAGTTCAGATTCTGTTATATCTAATATCTGTTGTAAATCCTATTCATAACTTTTCTGTATTTTATTATTTAAAAAAAGCTTAAGCTTCCAAATGTAATTTTCTATTATTATTAACTAATATAAATAAAAACAATAAATAATTGTATTTATATACTATTTTTATATAAATAAAAAAAAAAAAGTATTTATATATTATTAGTAGATTAGTAAATAACTAATACTTATTAGTTTTTAAAGTATTATCATGTAAAATTACTAAAATAACATCTGCTAAGTAATGAAACTATAAATTAATTTGATTTGCCATTATCCAAAATATACTACACAATCTGTCATTACTATTAATATTAATTAATAACTGTACAAATATTATTGACTCTTCCTTTTATTATTTGAAAAGAAATTTTAATAAGATAAATACATTTGAACCAAAAATCTGTTTTTTGTATTTAATCTTTTGAATGGCATTTAATAAATCTTGAATAAGAAAATTAAATATTCAAAATTTTGCAGCAAATCTTATATTATCAGTAAGTAGTTTATGATTATATTCAAATTGTATAAAAGTAATACATATAAAATTATTACTTTCTAATTTACTTAAATTAATATACCATTTGCTATCTATTTTTTTAATTTTTTGTTGCATTATTAGTCAATTAATTTTAACTTTTTAGGCTTATATTTTTCAGTATACTCGCAAATAAATGTTCTTTTTCTTATAATTCAATTAGTAGTATTAAATAACTGTGTTTTGCTATATTTAACTTAATACCGATTAATAATAAAACTTTTTTGTCTTTTATGCTCTTTTATATAATATTCAGTGATATTTTAACTGAAGAACTAAAATATGAAACAACAACTAATTCTACAGATTGAGTTAATAAAGGATATTCAGATATATTAAAGTCTTTTAATTCTAAACTTAAAACAAATCTTATAAAAAAGACAGTTATATCAAAGTTTTTTGAACCTATATAAAATTATATTAATTTATAAATTTATAGCCACACAAATGTAAAATATATATTAAAATACTAACTTTTATTAGTTTTTTAATTTTTATCTTTATTCAAAGTAAAATTTTTATTTTATATAATAAAAAGTTGAAAACATATTATTCCAAATGATTTACAATAATAAAATTCAAAATAATAAATTTAATATTTATAGTAATAAGAGCTATCCATTTTTTTTTATTTTTGTAACTTTATGCAAAAAAAAAGAAGACAAATCAAAAAAAATAGGCTTATTTATCATATAGTATTACATTAGTATTACATTATTTTAAATCATAGATTTACATTAATTACATTATTTGAAAAAATAAAAATTCACAATAATATTACATTTTTTTATAATAAAAAAATTTTTTTCAACAATAAAAAAATCAAATTAATGAAATATATAATAGAATATGAAAGATAAAAGATATATAGGATATAGATTCACACGTCAAATAAGTAAAAATCGGTCAAATATCGGACTGCCGATTTTTGGCTGTATTTGTCTGATTCGTGGCTTTATTCAGCCGATTTTATGGCGCGAATTGCTAAAAATAGAAATTCCTCTTTTTAATGACAAAAAATAGGAATGCCGCATTTTAAACCATCATGCCGATTCAAACAATAATCGGACTGCCGACTTGTAAATAAATTTACAAAATATCATCACAATCAGACTGCCGGCATGAAAATAAACATGCTGATTCATAACATATAGAAGTGCCGATTTTTAAATCAGAACAACAAACATTTTATATTACCTGCCGATTCTTCAATAATCTCCCAAATCGGACTGCCTATTGTACCGATTCGTATAATAATTTTTCAAAAAATAAGTGCCGATTTATAAATTGGCACAACAGACTTACACTACCATGCAGATTCATGCAGTAATCATCCAAAATCGGACTGCGATAATCATGCCATTCTCACAAATAGAAATGCCGATATATAGATCAGTAAGAACAATACTTAAAATAACATATGCCTGTTTTTATTTCGATCACAAATAGTTTTGAAAAGGAATGCCGATTCATAGATCGGTAAGAGCAATACTTAAAATAACATATGCCTGTTTTTATTTCGATCACAAATAGATTTGAAAAGGAATGCCGATTCATAGATCAGTAAGAACAATACTTAAAATAATCTATGCCTGTTTTTATTTCGATCACAAATAGATTTGAATAGAAATGCCGATTCATAGATCAGTAAGAGCAATACTTAAAATAATCTATGCCTGTTTTTATTTCGAGTAAGCCAGAATCTTTCTATTTTTGATTTTTTCGTAATTCATCATTACCCGTTTTTTTCTATTATTGACCGATTTTAATTTATATGAACACATTGTAATATACGTTTTTTTATTTTGCAGTTTATGATATATTTATTATTATATTCTTGCTATATTTATTATTACTATGTGCTATAATCATCTTACTATTTTCTTTCACTTTTTAAAAGAGAACGTTTTTTAGTAGTTGATCTCCTAATAATTTCTTTTGGAACCACTAGTCGAAATGGATCATCCTTTTCATCGCCTGTCATCGATAAAAATATAATCATTATTATCGGTTTTCTTATCGTCATCATTCTTATCGTCATCATTCTTATCGTTATTATCATCGTTAACGTTATTGTCGTTTTTATCGTTACTAGCATTGTTTTTATCTTTGTCGTTATTGTCGTCATTGTTATCGTCATTGTTATCATCGTCACTATTATCCTCTTCATCACCATCTTCGTCGGATTCTTGTGCAACCCAGCTTGACGAAATCCACCAACTGGGAATGTTCTCCTTTGGTTTGCTTTTTTTGTCAAAATTTTCATCTGAGCGGTAACGTGGACGACTTAAACCAGATCCGATGCTAATACCAATTTCTTCCGATCGATGTAGAATTTTTTGAATCTAATAAAAATTTATAATTTATTAAGCATAAATGTTATATTCATTAATAACATCACGACTTCGCATACTCCCGACGACCGCCACTTCTTGTCGTAAATCTTTATTACTGAATTATTGTTAATTAATCGACCTGATCTTGTATTTTTACTGCGTTCTTTGTTTGCTAATTCCTCGTCTTCTGTGGACCATTCGTCCGAGTGTATGTCTGAAGTATTAGTCGCCTTTATACAATCTTTGATAAATTCTTCCCATTTTAAGTTACGAGGTTGGCATTCAGTCAAAAGTTTGTCTCGTGTCGATATCATGTGCTGCAATCCTCTTCTGCGCCGGGACATCTTCTATTGAAGAGTAAATTAAAAAATTAATTAATTGTATATGTTTTTATTATTAAATAATGAATTTTATACCTGATCCCTTCTGGATATCATGTGTTGTCTTTTGGTATATTCCGGCATTTTACCCTCTTTTTGCAGTTTCCAAATCTCTCGGCGAGATTTATGCAATTGTTTTATGATTCTTACTATCTCTATATCATATGCTACAATAGAAGGATTCATGGCCGATTTTACTGCTGGCAAAAGTTTTCTTTCTATTGTTTTTTTTTGTTCACTGTACGTCTTTGATAGGTCGAATTGAAGCGACTGATTAAGATTATTGAGAATATGGACTACTTCATCCTATTTAATAAAACAGTCATTAAATGATCAAATATTTAATTTAATAAAGATAAATTTTAATAAAAATGTATATTTACGTGAAGTGTCTTCTTATAATTACTTGACATGAGTGGCAGCTCACGTTTCTGTTCTCTAATAAGAATAGGCGATAAGCTTCTATTGGGACGATTAACTAAAGGTTCTTCATGACTAGCATTTTTTTCGGTTAGGTTATTTAAGCGTTGTGTGAGATTTAAGATTACATTTCTTAATTCTTGAATTTCTTGGTTTTCAATGCCACCTATTATAAGTCAGTATTTAATATAATTCATTTTGAAATTTTTTTTTTACATGTAAGTCAGAATAGGAGCGTGAGGGAAATAATACCGCTATTTAGAGCCGGAGTAATTGAAGAGGAAGGTTGATTTTGCAATATCGAAGATTGATTTGTAAGTGTTCCTATAATAATTATGTTAAATCGGTATATGTTTTGAAATGTAATTAAGACTAATTTAAATAATATTACTTTTTGTTAATGATCTCCCTCTATTTTGTGGTGATGAATCTTTGGATGAGAGAGTGGTAAATTGATCATTAGAATCAGATACTTCATAATAGGATCGATGATGGTTAGAACTGTGGGATCTAGATTGTGATTTATGTGATCGATGATGTCGACGTGAACGGATAGGGGAACTAGAATGGGATGGAGAGATATGTTGTTGTCGTAATCGGTGACTACGAGATTGGGAACGACTACGACTACGACTACGAGATTGGGAATAACTACGACTACGAGATTGGGAATGACTACGACTACGAGGTTGGGAACGATAATGGGAACGACGTGAATGAGAATGACGATGTGAACGACGTGAGTGAGAACGACGATGGGAACGACGTGAATGGGATCGTTGATGAGAACGACGTGAGTGAGAACGACGATGGGAACAACGTGAATGGGATCATTGATGAGAACGATGTGAGTGAGAACGGGAATCTGATTCTTTTTGTTGAGATCTAGTATTGAGGTTCCTATGCATCCCGAGAAATTTGTAAAAATTTAAATCTTTTCATTATGGTATTTATTATTAAAGATCGGACAAGAGATAAAAAGGCACTTTATATACATATTTTGAATCATCCTATCATTTAACGCGTAATTGCCTAATCAAAATAAACATAAAATAAATTATTAACTTCGTTATCACATATCAATAAATTTATACTACATCGCTATCCATCAATTAAATATATTAATAATCAATTAATATCATTAAACTTAATTAAATTAATTACTTACGGAAGTTTGTTTTTCCGGTAGGAAATCTGTGACGCGACGAAATAGCGATACGTGACGAAAAAGCAATAGGAAATATTTTTGTGTTTTTCTGGTAGGAAATTTATAGCGATACGTGACGAAAAAGCAATAGGAAATATTTTTGTGTTTTTCCGGTAGGAAATCTGTGACGCGACGAAATAGCGATACGTGACGAAAAAGCAATAGGAAATATTTTTGAAACCGTGATGTGAACGCAAAAAGCGATAGAAAATATTTTCGAAACTGTGATGTGAACGAAAAGAGAGAAATATTTTCGAACTGTGATGTGAACGAAAAGAGAGAGGAAATATTTCGAACTGTGATGTGAACGAAAAAAAGCGATATAAATATCGTCGAAGAAAGCGTGGTAAACATACACAAATATATCATGATTGGCACCTCCGATTTTGTAGGATTTATGCATCTGGCGCGTGACACTTATGCGTCATCCAGTCACGTGTAGTAACAAACTGCGCCCAAGGCAGAAAATTAGTACTTATTGGGCAATAAAAGAATAACTTTTTATACTTTTATACGTGATTTTGATATTTTGATTAAAAATAACTCAATCAATTAATTTTTAATAAAAAATAATATAAAATCTTTCAACTAGATAACATACAAAATCGCCAAAATTTTTTTTTTCATTCTTTATGAAACTTGATTAAAAAAACAGCGCATAAATTTAACCACTAATAACATCGTTGATGTAATAAAGTTCTGAGTTCCATTCTGCCTGCGTACATGAATAACATCTACAGGGAGATGTTCCCCATGTCGATAGGGAGGATGATCCCCATACTAGACTGACTTTTTGTTTAAATTATAGTTCATATGTATTACTACTAAAATGATAGATGCAAGTTTATCACGATCATTCGGCGCTGATGGACAAATCGTTCGTTGAGATACTTGTTACATGCAGTATGATGATTAATTACTATTAGATTTATACAAAATTTATGACATTTTAAATCGATTTTAAAGGTATTAATATTATCTTATCTTATATTATGAAAAAGAAGCTGGTTTAATAGCCAAAAAAAAACATCATATTTACAAAATATAAAGGAATTTTCAAATTAAAAAATGAAAAAATGAAATATAATTGATTAATCATGACTTGTGAAATTTGAAGTATTCTGATAAGCTGCTAAATGTAGGTGATTGCGATTGTTGTTGCGATTGTTGTTGCGATTGTTGTTGCGATTGTTGTTGCGGCTGCGTTTGTTGATGTTGTTGCGAAAAATATAATCGTAAATTTAAATCATAAATTTCTTTTTCATAGTCTTTTATTTTTTCGTCGTATATTTTTAACCACTCCACCAAATTATTGTTTTCACGGGAACTTTTCTCCAACTTATTAAGTAATTTCTTTCCCGAATCGTACACAACTTTTTTAAAGTCCAGCAACTGGACTTGCAAATCGGCAACTTCCTTATCCTACCCCTTTAATTCCTTTAGCATTCGCTCTCTTCTATTTTTTTTGCGATTTCGCGAGGATTTGCGAGAATTCAACGATGGTTTGCCCATTTTTGCGAAAATAATCTTTCTGGCTAATCTCAGAATTTATAATTCGATGAATAAAGCATGTATTATTGCTAAAAATGGCTAATAACATTCATTATGCTATATTTTAGGGGGTGGGAGAGGCGCAAAAGTGCCTGTCAGGTGGTATTTTCCAATCATATATATATAAATTGGTTAAAATCCCAAAAGATTTTGAGTAAATATTTGTAATATTATAATTAATACAAATTAAAAAAATGTGGCTGATTGTTTCACTTTAATAAGTATCTAGCGGCTTTTTGTGAATCAGAAATTAACTTTTAATATTAATTCAGGATCTCAAAAAATTTCCTAGATAAAAAAATTTTTCAAAAAAATTTCCTATATAAAAAAAAATTTTCAAAAAAATTTTCTAGATAAAAAAATGTCTAACCCTCGAGCTGTTGCCAAATCTAATAGAACAAGAATAAGAACTAAAGTATACTGCTTTTGTAAAGAATGTAATGGCAAGTTAGTGGACCCAAGAACGAAAACTAAACATGGGTTAAAATATAATATATCTTATGCGAATAATAATTTTAGTAACAATTATCAAGAAGCTGAGCCTTCTAATGCTAATCCATCTAATAATTTTGGTGATGATTATCAAGAGGCTGGGCCTTCTGATGTTGGACAATATACTGACGATAATAATGCAATGGAATGCGAACCTTTACTCGAGATGATACCTATACATGAATCGGCAAAACATAAATTCACAAAGAAAGGGAAAATATCTGATCACGTTCTTGAAAATTTATTACCGGATAACGGAAGAGATATGAATGATGATCAAGATAGAGATTTTGAAGACTATGACGACGAAAATAGAGATTCTGAAAGGTTTGAAGATGATGACGAAGATGGTGTTTCTAGCGATTTTGAAGATGATGACGAAGACAGTAATTTTGGAGATTTTGAAAGCGATGAAGAATATAGAGACTCTGAAGATTTTGAAGATGATGATGAGGAAGAAGTCAATTTTGCGTCAAAAGATTTTGACGATGGTGAACCAAAACTTCCTAATATCAACAATGATAATTATACCTGGATTATCTTATGGATATTACAATATCAACAAAGATATAAGCTTCCTAATGTTTCAATAGATTCTTTATTTAAATTTCTAAGGTTTTTTCTTTTAACGGTAGATGAAAATAAATTTTCATCTTTTCCTTCCTCCCTGTACGTAGCCAAAAAAATATTGGGAATATCAACGAATATTATCAAATATGCCGCATGTAATAAATGTCACAAATTGTATGACATAAATGAAATATCAAACACAACCGAAGTACCAACATGTAGTTTTATAAACTACCCGAATCATAGCATAGAAAGATTTCGACAAAAATGTAATAACCCTCTAGTCAAAAAAATAGACAGTAATAAAGATGGTGGAAATAATCCAATTATCCGTCCGATAATGACATTTCCATTAGTTAACATTAGGCGCCAACTAACCCTATTTTTCGGTCGCAAAGATTTTGAGGTGACATGTCGAAAGTGGGCAGAAAGGGAAAACGAAACTGAAGCCTTATTTGACATTTATGATGGGAGGATTTGGATGAGTTTTGAAGATGGCAAAGGAGAACCATTCTTCAAAAAAGAATACGCCGAAACTCATATCGGATTAATGCTAAACATGGATTGGTTTCAACCCTATATAAATTCCCAATATTCTGTCGGTGTAATATATGCCGTTATTTGTAACTTACCCCGAAGCGAACGTTTCAAGCCCTACAATATTCTCACACTAGCAGTTATACCCGGTCCTAAAGAGCCAAAGAAACATGAAATCAACAATTACTTATACCCCATCATAAATCAGCTGAATCGGTTATGGGAAGGGTATCATATAAAAACCTACGAATATAACAACGGTCGTTTTATCCATGGCGCGATAATAGGTTGTGCTAGTGACGTTCCTGCGACTCGAAAATTATGTGGTTTTATATCAGCTCGAATCGCATGTTATCGATGCTATAAATCAGCAAACTTGGTAAATAATCAACCCAATTTTGGTGGGTTTGAAGACATTGACGACTGGTTTGTTGAGAGAGATATTAATTTAATAAGGGAGAAGGCACGTGAATGGAAGAAATGTGCAACCGAAGAATCGCGTAAGGCTCATGTCTCACAGTATCATGTTCGTTGGTCGGAAGTATACCAATTACCTTATTTTAATTCTGTGCGCTTTTGCGTAGTTGATCCCATGCACTGCCTCTTTCTCGGGGTAGCAAAGTGAATTGTAATGAAGCTCTGGATCGACGAAGGTATATTAAATAATGAAAAGCTCAAAATAATGCAAGAGCGAGCCGACTTGATAAAATTTCCAAGTGACCTCGGTCGCCGTCCCGTTAGAATAGCCACTGGCGACGGCTTTTCAAATTTTACGGCGGACATGTGGAAGACGTTTGTTCTAATTTTTGCAATACCTATCACATGGAATCTCTTGGGAGAGATCGATCGAAAAATTCTTGCTTATTTCGTACGTTCCTGTAAAATTTTAACAAATCGGGAACTACAAAAAAGTGATCTAAACGAAGCATTTACAAAACTACTCGAAATGAATAAATTAATTGAAAAAAAATACGGACAAAAAAAAATAAGCCCAAATCTTCATTTATGCCTTCACATATGTGAATGCGCTTTAGATTATGGACCTTTATCCTCATTTTGGTGTTTTAGCTTCGAACGAATGAACGGAATTCTAGGTATGATATATTAATTTCGCCGATTTGAAAATCGTATTGTTTTTTTTTAATTTATACAGATTGACCAATTTATTTCTTAAGAACATAGGATCGTATAAAAATAGCAAACGTAACATTGAACCAGAGCTATTAAAAATAATGGTTGAAAGTTCCTTTTTAAACTATTACCTCACAAATTGCGATAGCAATATATTAAACACCACTTTGGACATTATAAAGCCTAGAAAATCTGCAGGAAGCTTGGCTGCACTTGACGATTTTACAAGTGATGAGTATCAAAATTTTCTGAGGCTTTCACTTATCGAAAATGAATCGGCTTATGGAACAGAACGTTTTCCTGGGTTGCTAATGAAACCGCGCCAAGAAACATTTCTCCCAAACCGCGTCTTGGACTTACTGGTTGAGTTTTATAATAGTTTGTATGAAGAACATTTCGTCCCCATTTATTCTATAACGGGTCCAAATAACGATATTGTTGTAATTTCCAAAATTATACAATACGGTAGAATAAGAATTGGGGCGGATATATTTGGTTCCATTCAGGCAGCTCGTCATGAGAAATCATCATACATATTAGCTCGTTTTGAGCAGGAAGATGGAACTATAGACACATACCCCGGTCAAGTTCAATTTTATTTTGAACATACTATTTATTTAAAAAATTCATCATCATTAACTCATTCGCTAGCACTAGTTAAATGGTACAGGCCGGCCCAAGATCATAGGACAAGATATTTTTGTCAAGTAGACGATGACATAAAATCATGTAATATAGAATTATGGACAAATGGGTTTTATGATATGAGTCGAGATAGTATTATACCGGTACATCATATATTAGGAAAATTTATAAAATGTGATTTTAATATTGGAACGAGAAAGATAAAAGAATATATGGCCGTGATTCCTTTAAATAAAAAAATTTCGTTTTAAAAAACAAATGAATCTTATATAAAATTGTTTATATGTAAATCGGAATGACGAATTTGAATTATATAACATTTGTATTTGATTAAATTATAACTAATTTTTTTTATTAAAGGATATATCATATTTTTATTATATTATTATTATATTATTGTTACATATATTATATTTATAAAACTACTAAAGGGTTATTATCGTTGTTGTTGTTGTTGTTGTCATCGAATTCGTTGTTATTATTATTGCCACTATTGTTATTATTGTCATCCTCATCATTATTGTCATCATTATTATTATTGTCATCATTATTATTATTGTCATCATTATTATTATTGTCATCATTATTATTATTGTCATCATTATTATCACCACCTTCATTATGACTTTCATTGCTGTCTTCGCTGTCTTCGCTGTCTTCGCTAACTGGCGCCCAGGTGGAAGAAATCCACCAGTCTGGCATTATTTCTGTCGGTCTACTTTTATTATCGATGACATTATCTAAACGATGACGCATACGGATTAGACCAGTTCCAATACTCTCCCCGATTTCATCCGCCCTACTTAGAATTCTCCTAATCTAATTAAAAAAAAAATATTATTTATAAATGTTATATTGATAAAGAAATAACTTTACATACTCTCGTAGATTTCCATTTTTTTTCATGTATTTTGATTACAGAATTCGATTTATCTAAACGTTCTGGTCTTTTCTCTAGATTTTTTTCATTGTTGGCAAGATTTTCATCTTCCGATGACCACTCATCGGAATGAAGTTCCGAGATCACTACAATTTTTTCACAATCTTTCATGTACTCGTCCCAGGTAATTTCTTGAGGTTTGCAGTCATTTAAAACCTTGTCTTTTGTGTTAATCATGTGTTGTAAACCGCGTTTACGTCGCGTCATTTTCTGTTAAAAAGTTAATTAATAGTTAATTAATAATGTTAATTGATTGCATAGACAATTAGAAATAATTGACAAATTTTGCATTTTATTAAATTTCGTACTTGGTCTCGCCGAGAAGTCATATGTTGACGTCTACTGTGCGTATCTAATTTGCCATCCTGGGTTATTTTCCAGATATCTCGGCGAGACTTATGAAGCTGTTTGATTACATTAACAATCTCGGTATCGTATACTTCAATCGATGGATTCATTGCCGCTTTTACCGCTGGTAAAAGTTTTTTGTTTATTGATTTCTTCTGGTCACTAAACGTTTGTGAAACATCAAACGAAATTCTGGAACCTAAATTATTAATGATTTGAACAACTTCATCCTATTTAAAATAATAATGAATATGATTAAAGATTATAAAAGATAAATATTTTATAATAGAGGTGTAACTTACACGAAGTGTTTTTTAAAGCCTGGAGTCATTGGTGATAGTTTTTTTCCTTTATTTCTGCTTATTACGGGTGATAGACTTCGATTAACACTTGTTGTTATACTCGCGATCGTCTTATCACTAGAATGGCTGGAGTTACTGCCTGTCAAAGCCTCCAGTCGACTAGACAATTGTGATACCGCGCTTTTTAGTTCTTGAATTTCTTGATTTAATAATTTTATAATAGGAAAAACAGTTATGCAAAGAAGCGCGAAGTTGATGAAGCGATGATATGAATGGGTCCTCACCTAAAAGATTGCGAAGATTGCTCTTCTTGATGATGTTGCTGTTGTCCACCTATCAGAAGTTAATAAAATATTATAAATTTATTATATTTTTAATTGATTTGATAATAATATATATATATAACCACCTTCCGATAAATCCGGCAAATTTCCTATTATTTTACAAGTAATTAGTACAGGTCATATTAAATATAATTTCAATAAAAATATAAATAATAATACTTTTTGTTAACGATCTCCCCCTAGAGGGGAGAGAGGATTGTTGAGAATGAGAATTGGAAGAACGAGAATGATAATGATGTCGACGTCGACGAGAGTGAGAGGAGGAGGAGGAGGAGAGAGAATGATAATGGTGTCGAGAACGAGAATGATGTCGACGTCGACGTCGACGAGTGAGGAGGGAGAGGAGGAGGAGAGAATCATAATGGTGTCGAGAACGAGAATGATGTCGACGTCGACGTCGACGAGTGAGGAGGGAGGGAGGGGAGGGGAGAGAACGAGAATGATGTCGACGTCGACGTCGATGGGAGTGAGAGGAAGGAGATTGATGATATTGCTGAGAGCGGACCCTGAGAAGGAGAACGAGGATGTGATTCGCTACGTGAAATAGGAATAAGCGTCAATTTATTTTTTTTTCATTTTAATAATGTAAAGAAACAAGATTGAACCGAAAAGAAAGGTGAAAAGTCACCTATTTAACCATTACTTACATCATTAAAATAATATCATAATCGTTATCTCTTAATTAAAAATTAATATCATCGATATCACTTAATTAAATTAATATCATCGATATCACTAAATTAATTATCATGTGTATATCACTATTAAAATTAAACTAAAAATTGATACCATCGATATCACTTAATTAATTATCATGTATATATCACTATTAAAAATCGTAAAATGAAATTTACTTAACAAAACAATCAATCAACCATCGTTCTAAAATTCGATAAAGGGATGGAGAAAGTTTTATATAAATAATTATTGATTTGTTTGTTCACGTGAAATATTAACAAATAATTATACTACGATTATTGCCGTTTTCGACAATTGGAATGTCGAACAATATAAGGCGATTTTATAGTAACCAATCAATTGACAAAAGTATTTTTTTTAATCATGATTGTTGCAATTGGGCGTATGTATCAGTTTGGAAACGGCTAAACTATCACTCGTAAATACTAACCATTGTGGGTCCAGAGTGAAAATTCATGTGATTTGCAAATTTTTAGACATTCCGGACCTATAGACCTTAAGGGACAGGTCTATTTAAATAATTACTTGCACTAGTTAAATGGTATAAACCGATTCATGATTCTCAAGATAAGATTTTATTGTCAAGTATATAACGACATAAAATCATGTAATATAGAATTATGGATAGAGATAGTATAATACCAATATATAATGTATTATTACATGTAATTTAATGTTGAAGTGAGAAAGATAAAAAATTATATGGCAGTTATTCCTTTAAATAAAAAAATAACATTTTAATAAAATGAATTTTCTATAAATTTGAATAACGTTATTAAAAATCGGCTCAAATCTCAAAATAATATATTACTAATTTAAAGTTGCTATTCTCCTTATTCTAAAAATAATTATTCTAAAATTCACGTGTATTTTCATCAGCTTGTTCGCGTTTTTCAGGACGCGTATTTTTATTATATAAAATCTACCTTTCATCATTCCATGCCCTTTACTTTCGCTCAATAATTTTTGTCTTTTCATCAATTATATTTTATTAACGCCATTATGGGTTCTCGCCGTTCCACAACCTCGCAGAAAAAATCTAAGGAGCGTTTTAAGACGCTCAAAGCGAAGCGTATGACGACCGTAAAATTTTTGAAAAGTGGGTATCGTACGCAAGGTTCATGGTTGTATTTCTCTAATGGAGTCGCCTGTAGACGGAGTTTTATACTCCAGAGCTGTCCGGTTCTTAGATGGGTCACCTGAAGAGACGAGGTCTTGTACCTCCAGGGCAGTCTCGGTTCTTAAATGGAACAATCCTGAAGAATGCTTCCAAGGACTATCGACTTATTCACTTAGCTTTTGCTAACCACCCATTATTTTTATATACTGTATATGTATTTTTTTATTGCTCAGTGAATGTCGATTGTTATAACAGAGGCCTGGGAACATGCCTTGCGGAGTTAAAAGCAACGAAAAAAGCATTAGATGCTTCGCAAACCAAGATACAAGAGCTCCAAAATGCTCGTCGAAGGACTACTAATGCACTACAAGACTCAAAATGCTCGCAAAGGACTATTAATGCACTGGGGCGGACGCAGAAGATAGGGTTGAGGAGCTGGAGAACCTTGAAGTAGAATCAATTTCTACTCTTCACCGGCAAATACGCAAATTACGATGTAAGTATCTTCCTTATTACTTAAAAATATCTTTGTCCTATTATTTCATATTATTTCATTAACATATCTTTTGTTAATTTCAGCGGAAAATCAAGCTCTAAAAAATCCGAGAAACTTATTACGTTCGCGCTCCAACTTACCTGATAATAATAATAATAATAAAAAAAAAATCAAAATAATTTTTTTTTAAATAATTATGTTCTCTTTTTCCTATATGGTATAAGTATATTTCCATTTGTTAAGTTAAGAAGCTTAACTTAATTTTCATACCTAAGTCTAAGTTTATTATCTTTAAGTATATCGTGAAGGTTTAATTCACTTATTTTCCAATGCTTCCTTTTTTTCTTCTCTATCCGAATTTTCATTGTTATGAAGTCGGTACATTAGTGTATATATATATATATTAAAATTATTAAGTCTGCAGTATTACCGCGACAGTATTATACTTTAAATCGGCAAAGATATGCTGTAATCGGCATGGCTATATTTAAAGGAGCGAATTCCGATTTGTACATCAGACCTGCGATATGAAAAGCGAACAATACTATATAATAATAACGACATCCGAATTTAATATCGGTTTTATTTAACAAAGATCGGTCATTAAAAATTGGTATTTCCGACTGAATTATCGGATTTCGTCGAAAGCTATACTGAAATTAGCGTGGCTATATTTAAAGGAGCGAATTCCGATTTGTACATCAGACCTGCGATATGAAAAGCGAACAATACTATATAATAATAACAACATCCGAATTTAATATCGGTTTTATTTAACAAAGATCGGTCATTAAAAATTGATATTTCCGACTGAATTATCGGATTTCATCGAAAGCTATACTGAAATTGGCATGGCTATATTTAAAGGAGCAAATTCCGATTTGTATATCAAACCTCCGATGTGAAAAGCGGACAATACTATATAATAATAACAACATCCGAATTTAATATTAACAAAGATCGGCCATTAAAAATTGGTATTTCCGACTGATGTATCGGATTTTATTAAAAATCGGCATAAATGGGCAAATCTATACATAAATACGCGAAAAATCGGCATGTATATGCTAATATCGGCAAAACTATTTTAAAAGGGTCAAAATCCGATTTTTTTTCATTCGACCTGTGATTATAAATGGAATTATAGAAAATAGAATGGAATAATAAAATATGAATCTTATAGAATGAAATATAGTTATATAAGATAGGATGGAATGTAAAAATTTTTCAATTCTATTAATATAGATAGTAAATATAAATGTAAATTATAGTGTAATAAATAAAGAAATAACAAATCTAATATTTAAGTAAAAATAGAGTGTTTAATATTAATGCTATTTATACAATTTTACTACTATTTAATTTATCTTGATTGAAATTTTCAAATGAATTATAGATTACAGTCAAACCTTGATATAGTGAACTCTTGATATAGTGAATTTTTCAAATAATTATAATAAATTTCCCTCACTATAACGAATTAACCAATCAAAAATCTTTACTATAGTCTTATAGTGAAGTTGATATTAAATTCTAATTACTAGATACTAAATATTATTAAAATAATTTTATTATTAAAAATTTAATAATTATAGATAATTATTTAATATTTAATTTAATTATTTTGACTTTTAAGAATTAAAGTTAAATTTATTTTGATATTTGATTTTTGACTATTTAAAGATTAAAATTAATCTAATTTCAGTTTTATATATAACAAGAATTTATTTTATCTGATATTTTATCATTAAGAACTAATTTTAATTCTGATGATTCTAAATATAATATATATATATATATATTATTTAGTATATAAAACTAATAAGATTAAAGAAAATTAAATTCATTTTAAAATATGAAATAATGTATTTACCGCACCCTGCCTTACAAATTTATATATATTTGTATGTTTATCATTTGCCATTTTAAGGGGGGGTGCGGTGTATAAACTAAAGATCGACATAAACAATTTACAAAAAAGGAAGGATGCGTTGTAACGCAGGGTGCGGTAAATAAATTCACTCTTAAAATATATTCTTACCAAAATTTATTTCATCAAATTTTTTTAATTCTTTAAATATTTTTATAAGTAAATAAAATTATATTAATATATTATATTTTAAAAATCAATTATTTTTATATAAATCTTACCTGAATTTATTTTATTTAAAGGGTTTGTTTTTTTATTATTTTCTTTATAAAAAAATATATTTATTATTAATAAATTAGTTTTTTTGATTATTTATTATAAAAATATAATAAAAAATCTTTATTTATTTAAAATAAAAGTATATTTTACCTGTTTCATTATTAAGAACTAATTCTAATTCTGATGATTCTAAATATAATATATATATATATTATTTAGTATATAAAACTAATAAGATTAAAGAAAATTAAATTCATTTTAAAATATATTCTTACCAAAATTTATTTCATTAATTCTTTAAATATTTTTATAAGTAAAATAAAATTATATTAATATATTATATTTTAAATAATAATAAAAATCAATTATTTTTATATATAGTTAACCCTTGTTATAACAAACCCTATAGTGAAGATTTTAAGAGATTTGATTGGTTAATTCATTATAGTGAAAGGAAATTTATTATAATTGTCTAAAAAATTCACTATATTAAAGGTTCGCTATATCAAGATTTGACTGTAAATCTTACCTGAATTTATTTTATTTAAAGGGTTTGTTTTTTTATTATTCTCTTTATAAAAAATATATTTATTGTTAATAATTAGTTTTTTTGATTATTTATTATAAAAATATAATAAAAAATCTCAGATTTTATTTATTCAAAATAAAAGTATATTTTACCTGTTTCATCATTAAGAACTAATTCTAATTCTGATGATTCTAAATATAATATATATATATATATATTATTTAGTATATAAAACTAATAAGATTAAAGAAAATTAAATTCATTTTAAAAATATATTCTTACTAAAATTTATTTCATCAAACTTTTCAGATTCTTTAATAAGCAAATAAAATAATATTATAATATTAATTATATTATATTTTAAATAATAATAAAAATCAATTATTTTTATATAAATCTTACCTGGATTCATCTTATTTAATTGATTTGTTTTTTTATTTTCTTTATAAGAAACACATTTATTATTAATAGATTGGATTTTTTGATCATTTATTATAAAAATAAATATAATAAAAAATCTCAGATTTTATTCATTTAAAATAATTAAAATAATAAGTATATTTACCTGATATTTTATTATTAAGAACTAATCCTAACTCTGGTAATTTTAGATTTAATATATATATATTATTTAGTATATAAAATTAACAATATCAAAGAAATTAAACACATTAAAATATATTCTTACCAAAATTTGTCTTATCAAATTGCTTTGATTTTTTAGATTCTTTAATGCAAGAAAAAAAAGTTAATATTATAATCAAATACTAATAATAAGGTGATTTTATATAAATTTTACCATTATTTTTTTCAGCTTCTTCAATAAATTTGTTAGAAACAAATTTGCTATAGCTATGAATAAATTGGCTTTCTTGATTTTCTAATTAGAATAATAAAATAATTTCAGATTTTTATCTAATATTTAAAATAAAGTTAAAGCACAATTTACCTGAAGTTTTATTATCAAGAGCTAATTCTAGTTGCGTTGATTCATGTAACATAAGCAAATATATAAAGTAATATTTTTTTAAAAAAAACATTTTTTTTTAAATATACTTTTACCTAAATTTATCTCATTTAATTGTTTGGATCCTTTAATGTTTGTAAAAATAATAGTTACTTATTTTAGGCTGTTTGATCACTTTGGACAATTCGAATACCAATATTTACCTTGCATCTCATTATCTATAACTAATCCTAGTTGCGTTGAATCTAATACATTACTTACGTCATAATCTAATGCTATTAATTAAAAAAAAAAATTACATTTAATAAAACAATAAACTAACATCATATTATTATGTATTATTATTACAAACTTACGCCGACAAATTGAACTTTTGTGACTTTTATAACTAGAAATAGGTTGACTTCGTTGTATAATATTCGTAATATAATCGACACTTAATTTATCAGCTTGTGCAAATTTATCATAAAATTCCCCATTAAAATACCATTTTCTAAATGTTTTTTCTAAATCAGCAGCTGAAGGTCTTTTTAATGGATCAGGATCCCAACATTTTACCATTAAATCTACATAGATTTTAGGAATTCCTTTAATAATAGGTGGCCTTACACATTCCGTTACTATTCTTAATGCCAGATCACTATTAAGTTCATAACGTGAAAAAGGATTTTGACCCGAAGACACCGCCCACATGATCATTCCAAAACTGTAAATATCGGAAGCTTTAGTATATGAATTTCCGCGTAAGACTTCAGGAGCAACGAACGGTAACACACCAAAAGCATCAGATTTAGATGATTGTATATTAGCGGGACGACTTAGTCCTAAATCTGCCAAATAGGCTGTACCCTCTTTTCCTATTAAAATATTGCCAGTATGAAAATCATGATGCACAAGATCTACTTCATGAACTACTTTCAATCCACTAGATATTTCTACAAGTAATCTTAATTTATCTTCATTCCATTTAAGAGTTGAAAATTTTTTTTGTAAATATTGATTTAAGCTTCCATTTTCTACCAAATCTATTACAATCATATACGATCCTGAGACGGGATCTTGACTTAAACCATAACACCTAAGTACAGCAAAAAAATCGCTTGAATATGTTGTAGCACATTTTATATGAGCTTCTAATTCATGTAAAAATTCTTTTGTAATATTATCTGAACGACCAAGAGTTTTTATAGCAACTTTTTGTTGACCGGATCTGTTAATCCTTCCAAAATTTCCATTTAACATAGTTAAAGGACCACTTTTCCAAGTTGCGGAATAAACTGTACCAAATCCTCCTTTACCAATTTCTTTGATAATATCAAATTCATTAAAAGGAATCCATTCTATACATTCAAATTCATTTTTTGCTTTAAATTGAAATTCTTTAATTAAATTATCAATAACTTCATGACCGCTTGTCCATTTTGATATATTATTAATAAAATATTTCTTTGCACAATTTTGACACCAATTCCGCTCTGATCGCGTATGACCACAATGAATGCATATTGGTGGTAAAATACTTAAAACTTCAAACACCACCAACCAATACAATTTTTGCATTTTCAACGAAAATAAAAAGTAAGTATAAAGTGAAAGGTTTTTGTTGTAATGATTAACAAACATCTGATAATTAACCGTTGAAAATATTAATAAAAATGGAATTGCAAACCCCATTAAATAGAACATTAATTCCTCATAGATAACGGAAGATAATATCTCAAGAGTCGATTTTGAAGTCATTAATATTGCTAGAAACAATTTAAACAAAATCACCATTATAATTGGTGGAATAATATAATGTACAATTTTAAATATTTTTGACCCAAATTCAGAAATTCCGAGTAAATTATTTGGTGCGAAATCAGATAAAAATGTAAATAATATAATAAGAATAATAGAGCTCACATATATATTGTAGTATAATATTGACAATATGAAAAGAAATATGCAAGAATACGCTTGATGAGGTTTTTTATCACAAAATCTCAAAATCACCCATTGAAATTCTTGTCTTGATAATCGCATTCTATCTGCTTCAGTATACAATATATAAGATAACCCTATTACTATAACTATTAGATCAAATCGTGTATTATTAGTATCTTCCGTGTAAACCCATGCACAACTATCTAAAAACGCAATAAAAAATGCAACCAAAACAAGTTTCCATCCTTTATTAAATATAATAGCTTCTAGCAATTCTTTTAAAATAATTAATGTCATTTCTTTTTTTTTAAGGAAAAAAATTAAAATTAGTGTAGTTAATATCATTTTTATTTTGATTTATCTTTTTTTTTTTAAAAAAAAAGAAAGAAAAATTTACGGTAAACGAATTCAATTTATAAAAGAGGGTACACTTATTTACCAAATAAATACATTTGAACGAAAGCGTAAGGATAATCATGTGATCTGATTCTCCATTGTAAATTTATTAAATTTATTTGATTATCAAAATACAGCAAATATTTTGGTTATGGGACCACTAAGCCGATTGTTTCGGTTTCACACAAATTTATTTCGTTATTCCAAATTAAGGTATTGTTATTGAATTCATGATTTTAGTCAAACAAATAAAAAAGAAATCGGAAATTTTCGGCACCGAGTATCATTTTAAATTCCATAATTTCTGGCCAGCTTGACAATATAACAGTTGCATTTAACCATATCACGTGATATGAATTAATCCTATCAGATCTAAGAGATTAAAAAGTTCCAAGTAAATGTAACCTACTGATGTAGGTGGTCCGGGGTGGGTTTAGGGTGGCACTAGTTGGGTCACCCTAAATCTCTTTACAAGCGAGGGTCTGATTTTTTGTTAGATGACAACTGTTTTTGGTAGTTAATAACTTTCTTTTTGATTGTACTACATATTCACTTGCCCGCTTGACATAAAATAAATAAATAAAAATCCAAATGTACAAAACGTTTGATACTTATAAATATTTTTCATTATGAAATTTATAAATTCTTAAGGATACCGATTAAATAATGTAATTTCATAATAGAAAATAAAGAAAATAAGTAATTGTTGTAGGATTTCTATGTATATCATGTGGCCTTCGGCCACATGTTAGATTAGTTATTATAAACATGACTATTGTATATGCTTATGTAAGCACTGGACAATTTTCACGTATGTTATTGATCACTTTATAATAGCGATACACAAATTTTGGTCACTTTATAATTAGCGTTAGTGATATACAAAAATTTTGATCACTTATTCATAAAATAATAAATAAAATACATGAAAAGGTCTCAGTTGCTTACGTTATACATATCCAATAACTTTATTATCAATCATGTTTAATGATAACTGATTTACACTAGGATGCTACTCTAACATGTGCCTTCGGCCACATGATATACATAGCAATCCTTGTGGTAAATCAGTTATAATCTACACTTCCTGAATGTAAATTAATATTAAACATTCAAATTTCAAAAGCAAGCACAAAAACTTTTTTATTTACGTAATATAAACTTTGATAGGTTCAGAGTAAAATTCTTCGTAAAATTCTTCCTTTTTTCAATAAGTCCATTATAATGTTGCAAGGAATTGTCGAATCTGCTATTATTGTAGATCTTAACAACATTCTTTGTAGGCGTTCACATTTGTCGATAACGTTTCACTATTATTTTGAATTGATTGTTGTAAAGTTTACATTGTTGATACTCATGATAAAAATGCAGTCACACGTGATATAATATGATATCCCCAGATTTATTAGAATATAGGCTTATAGGCATTTACCAATACAGAAAACGCGATAAATCGCGTCATATTTAGGAAGGTCGTACAATTCGATCAATATACTATAAAAAAGATTGTGATGTATGTGACGTGAACAATGATGACTTTTCTGTACGGAATCCACCGCCGAGATGATCGAGATGCTTAAATAAAAAACTAAATTTTCTTACATCATCAATCACTCGAACTTCAAATTATTATTATAATGCACTTTTTTAAAATAATCACGAAATGATATCATAATGACTTTTGACAATATATGCTGATTATGTTCAATTTTTTTTTTTTCCTGGATATGCCGATTATTAATAACAATTACTGAAATTGCGCAAAATTCCGAATTTTGTGATATGCAGATCGTACGATAACGTGATAAAACTTTTCAAACTTTTTCATATGCGAAAACTGGGTATAACCGGATTACAACCAAGATTTGAAATAAAATTTTGTTTGTACGCAGATAGATAACAATTACATAATTTAGTTATTTTACATTACACGCAGTTCCATTATTTTTATTATGTGAATTTTAAACAATAAATTCTGGATAATACTGAATTTTTTTTTTTTAAGTGTAACAGGTAAAATGAATACCAGAATTTTGTGTCATTTTTGACAGTATATATATATGCATGTATATATATATTATGAATGTATATATAATATATACAGTATATTTTATATGTATACTATATATACATTTATATCGAAATTAAGCAAACTCGTTATCATACTTGTCACAACTTTTTAAGAAATTAGCCATAATTTTCGAAATTTTCAATCTAAAACCCATATTAAGAATATGCATACAAGTAAGTACATTTGATAGTTCTATGATTCTAGGCGCATACATAAATAAATATAAGCAGATAGATATCACCGAAAGATTTCGATAATTCATTCATTAGATGATGCATGATATGGAACATTTCACACAGCGATGATGCGTACAAATGCCCACATGATGCACACACGAGCATCTATTACTTTATATGATTATGATATATATGATATGATATGTATTAGATTAAGTCCTTAATGAAATTTTTTTACGCACAAACAAATTTCAAGTTTTTTTTGATCAACTTTTCACATGATATTGTTGCAACTTTATTATTGAATTTATTATTTTTTTTTTACGCCTCAAAATTTTTAAATTTAAGCAGTCATCCAAGAATAAATATTTTGGTAGATATGAAAATGAAAGAACAATCGAATGAAAACCAAATGTTTGTAATCTGCAATGTTAACGCCGGATTTGTTCTTTTCCAAGGAAAACTTCAATGAGTCCTTATTTTTCCTAATCAAATTTAGAAAAGATTTACAAAAGTTTTGAAATGAAAAAGGAAAATTTTAATAGTAAACCCTTGATTGAACTTTATATTTCCCACACACTTATAGTTTAATAAGTCACAAGACTAGTTTACAATATATGAGTAAGTGTGAAAAAATGTGAAAATGAAAGGAGTGGTCAATGCTCAGCCATAAAAATAATAATTTTTGATTGATAACGCTCGCACGTTCTTTCAGATCTTTTTATAAACCAACTTTATTTTTCTAAAATCGAACCGGATAAATTTTTCTTACCTTATAATTCCAGAAAAAGATTTCTTTGTTCAAAAAAAAAACCTCACATTTACGTGGTTTTATTCATTTTAGAATAATTTTGAAACATGTTTTTTTTTACTAAGCTTAATTTGTGAATATTTGTTTCAAAAAAATTTTATCTGATAATCTTTATTTTTCATTTATTATTTTTTTTTTTCTTTAGCTAAACTAAGATTGTATTATGTATTATACATACATATAAAAAATAAACTTTTTGATGTATATCAAATGAGTATAATGTTTATGTGCTTTATAACCATCAATTTATACAATTTATATAATTTATATGCACGTTCCATATATCGGCCATATTTTAAATTGTGGATCAATTTCCCGCCAATAAAAGAAAATGTTTTACAAAATTACACATTCGGATATTACATGACATGTACTTAACTTATATATTTTTACTTTATTATATATATTAAATGAAAATCTTAACCATTTTAATTAGTGGCTGGAATCTTTTTTTTCTTTATTTGATTTTATCCGATATACTTAAATTTAAATTATATTATGTGGTAAAACATACTTTCTCGTTACTTTTCGTAACCACATTTATTATAAAAAGAGTACACCCTTTCTCCGACTTTTTTTTCTTTGAACCAAAAAAAAAAAAAATATAAATAACAAAATAACAAATAACAAATAATAAAAATAAGAGTTAAATCCTCATTTTCTTTCTTTCTTTTTTTTTCTTTTTTCTATTGTTTTTGTTTTAAGATAAAAAAAAAGTATGGCAACTTACGAAACTAATGTTAATAATAATAATGTTTATGAAGAAGATGTTGATAACTCTTCTGAAACATCAAAGGATAATTATTCCTCTTCGGCTTCTTCTTTTGTTGATGAGTCAAAAAAAATCAATTTTGAGGATAACAAAGAAGTTAGAAACCTTTCTTCTTCTAAGCGCAAGAAACGTAATAGTTTTATAAGTATGTTCAATCCTAAAAAGGATGATAAAGAAAAAGAAGAAAAAGAAAAACATTCTGAAGGTTTGGTTCGTTCTCTATCGGGAATCTTTAATAAAGATAAGGACAATAATAAACGTAATAATACAGTTGAAAAGCAGGTCCGTCCTACTTCTCGTACTTCATCTAATAGTGATGCATCAAAACATGGACATGGTTACATTTTCTTTTCTGATGATGATGAAAAACCTGAAAATGATACTACCTCAAAGAAGGGAACAAAATCTAGACAAAATAGTAACGCCGAAAATTTAGAGAAAGACAAATCATCTAAAAAAGTAAAACGTATCAGTGTTAACCTTGGTAAATTTTTTGAAAATAAATCATCTCCAAAACCACAAGATATATTTGAAAATAGTTTTCTTGAACCTGGTGAAACTATGATTAAAAGTCCAAAAAAGGTTCATGGTAATAAAAATAGTAATAATGATATTAATAAAAATAGTAATAATAATAATAATAATAACAATAATGACAATAACAATGTTGAATCCCCTCAAATCGGTAACGGAACTGATAATGTTAATAATCATTTCTCACCTATTAAAAGTACTGATGATAGCCCCGTTGATGATGTTCAATCGACCATTTCATCCACTCAACAAAGTTCCTTTGATGATCAAGAAATTTCTTCCAATAATAATGTTAATAATAAACATGAATCTGAATATAATTCCGGTTCTCCTACTACTCCTATAACCCCTCGACTTATTGTCACACCTATTGAACCCCAATCTGCACCATTCGAGTTTATCACTCATAATTCCAATAAGCTCGAATTTGAAGATGAAAAAGAAGATCAGGTTGATCAGAATAATGCTTTTAATTCTATCATTGGATCGAAACCTTATGAAGGAAAGTCTGTACCTCTTACTATTTCAACTAAAAATATCAAGCCGAACTCAATCACAAATACCATTGAACAACAAAGTGATAGTAACAACACCAAAACGGTAAGCATTATAATAATTACGTTTTTTTGAATGGAGTGCATACAGTATCCATTATTTACATATGATATTTTATAGTTGCAGGAACTTGAAGAAATTAATAAATCCTTGAATAATGTTAAAGAGCAACTTGAAGCTAAAGTTGCCGAAAAAGATGTTCAAATTACTAAATTTAATTCAATGGAACATATTATGCAACAACAAATTGACCTTTCTAAACGTATGACAGAAACGATGCAACGTTTAGAATCGAAAGTTAATGTACAAAAAGACGAAGTTGATGGTACAAGCGTTAGTAAAATGTTTGAAGAAACTATTAAACGTTTAGAAACAAAGATTGATAGACAAAATGATGAAATAATTAATCTAAAATCTATTGTGGGACAGTTGTGCGTAAGATTTATATTTCAAGTTTCATGAATTTTTTCTTTCATTCTTTTCTTTCTTTAATTAACTCTTTTTTTTTATTTCTGCAGGAGTGGGGGAAGTCAACAATTATTATTAACAAATGGAGATGGTTCTCGATTGAGAATAACTCAGGGCGAGAATCAGAATCTAATTATAGCACAACAGGGGGCATTGATTCAAGCCAGTCAATCACAATCACCACAGATTTATTCGAAGGGCACCCTTGTAAGTACATTGGTGGTTAATCCATTATATAACACCATTACCGTATCTGCTAGTATTGCCACGTCGGTCTTGTATGCAGTTTATGTAAGACCTGTTGTCGGCCTCGTTAGCGTTTTGAGAGATGGAATCTCTACTAATTACGAGACCACGGATTGATCTCCATCACGTGCTGCTTCCGACATAAAAAAAAACTATCTCTGATAGAGTTGCCGGAACAAATTAATATATAAAAAGATTAAAAGTTCGAAAGAAATTATAAAGCGAATTAAGTGAATGTTAGAACTAAAAAAAAAAATTCCTGCAAAAAATACATAAAAGGAGCTGGAAAAAAAAAAAAAAATATTTTTTAAAAAGGGAATTCCTTTGATTTGTACATTGTTTTGTAAAATAGTTTTTTTAGGTGATTTTATTATTCATTAAGACATGAAAGAACATTTTTTTTTGTAAAACTCTTAAAACTCCGAAATTTTCCTTTGTAATTTTAATAAAGCTAATATTATATAAAAAAAAAAAAAGTAAAATAAAAAAAATTCGTTATCTGGATTATCAATTGTAAAAAAAAAAAATGAAGCTTTATTTGTCGATAACCTGCTTTTGTAATGTAACAGTTTCACAAATTTCACTTGTCATTTTATGTGCGCTAAGATAATTAGCATAAAAAAAAAAAAGTGTTTCATGATCATTATTTATCAAAGTAAATCAAAATTTTAAAGAATTTAGCTAAATGATTATATTATATTTTTTTTTTAATGGAAAGAAAACAATGAATAGTATTTGAATAATACTTAATTTGATTTTTCCCGTATTTTAATAATAATAAAAAATTCATTATTTTATATAAAGAATTAACTTTTTTGAAACAATGTTCCTAAAATCGAAATTTCATTTCTCTTTTTAGAATAAATATTACATAAATTGGTTGTGCAAATGGTTTTGATCGATGAAATTTTGTCTTATTATGGATTTAAAATTTGAGTGTGACACGTAAATCTCTTCTAAATCACTTTTTTTCATATAAAAATACCGAAAAAAAAAAATTCAAAATTTCTTGACAGATAAAATATATGATTTTTTCTTTTTCCTTTAAAAATGACTTCAGGTTACGAAGTTATTGATAATTTTATTATTAAAATACAAGAAAATTTATCAAATTCACAAAATTTTGAATGGATACCTTACGAACAATTTGAAAATATAAAATCTCTTGCAAGTGGGGGAATTTCAAATATTCGTATCGCAAAATGGATTAATGGTCCAATTATTGGTGATAAACAAAAACAAAAAAGAGTTGGTCCTTTAATGGTTGTGCTTAAAATAATTGATTGGGAAAAGGAATTATCTTCGATTTTAAATCAGGTATGTGATTTTAGATATTCATTAATGGCGCAGTAACTAAATTATTATTAATTATTATTATCTGTTATTTATTTATTATTATTAACAGGTCCAATATCATTATATTTGCTATAATAAATCTCCTGATAAATTCTTGCCAATTTATGGAATTACCAAAGATCACTTGAATAATTATATTTCCATAATTAAATATGCGGAAGAAGGGGATTTACATGATTATCTTGACAGCAATTTTTCATCTCTCAATTGGAACAAAAAACTATTGATTCTTTCCTCATTTCTCCGTGATCTAAAAACAATTCATGAACAAGGTTTTATGCACAAAGACATACACAGTAAAAACATTCTCCTTTCCAGAAATAATGAAGGGAAATTATTAATCGCTTATCTTCCAACATCCGGTCTAACAAGACCTGTGGCTCCTATTGGAAATAAAAATGAAAAAGAAGGAATTTATGGTATTCTACCTTACTTAGCACCTGAGGTTTTAAAAGGTAAAGAATACATTCAAGCTTCGGATATTTATAGTGTTGGTATTGTAATGTGTGAATTAAGTACAGGTGAATTTCCATTTAAAGACAAACAACATGATATGATTTTAACTGTTAATATTTGTCAAGGAGAAAGACCAAGATTGAGTGATAATGCTCCTAGTATATATAATGAAGTGATTAAAATGTGTTGGGCTCAAGATCCTTCTGTTAGACCTAGTATAAATAAACTTGAAAGTATCGTATTAGAATGGTGTGATAGGTTAGCTGAATTATTTGGCGAATCGGATAAGGAATAGGAATATTAATTACGATAGCTTCTAATTGTTAATAAAGTAAAGTAAAATAAAATGAAACGAAACAAGGATATACGCCTATTGTTCACGGTAGTAATTTCTGGGAAGCCACTTGATAAACATTGTCAGGTTTTAACGAATGCTCGAATTTCACACTTACAATACTAACTAGTTCTTGATGCAATTCAAAATTTCTAAATGTTTAATGTCATCCTTCCAGATAAAATTACCTTCTTTATTATAATCTAAAATAATTTAATAATTTTTGATTCCGTTTACGTGAATCATTCCCAATAGTATATGGTTTAAATGTTAAAAGAAATTTACCGAAAAATGTCTAGTTTCAAATTTAAAGTAAATTACCCATTAAATCATTCAAGAATTTGGGATATAAAAATTATTGAAGGTTGTTCTGAAACGGATAAACTGAAACAGTTATTATGATTTATAATAACATGATTTTAACCTATTTTTTTTTTTTTTTTTTGTGTTCTACGTTTCTACTCATGCCTGGACATTATTCTTGATTTCTTAAAAGAAAATGAAAAGTTATTATTATTTTGATTTATCATGTAGTGTAAAAGGATTCCTAGCCAATAATTCTCATTACAAAATAACCACATTCCTATTCTTTAATCTAATTGTGAGAAATAATTTGTTATTTCCTAAAATTTTGTTACTTTTTCTTAATTTGGATCCCTTTCTATTTTAATATCTACTGTAGTGAGTGATCCTTCTGTAAAAATAGGTATTATGAGTAAACCATATTTTCATGTTCCATATGTTAATATTGCCTTATTCCCAAACTCCGAAAATAAGATTCTCTATTCTTATGATCATCTAACGGTATACCGTTTCTTTTCCAATAATAATTTTTTTTGACCATCACAATATTCTAAATGAATTTGAGGACTACGATCTTTATCATAATCGTGGTAAACTTGAGTCTTTTTCTCGTTTTTAAATTTTCTGTGTTTAGAGTCCTCTTCGGGTGATGATGAACGTTCAATAACCATTTCATCATCATAATGTTCATAATCTTCGCTATAATCATTATTTATATTAGTTTCACTTATTTGTAATCTCAAATTTCTTTCATCATTATCATAATCCCCCCTTATTGATGATTGTGATAGTCCTAACGAATAACATTCATCACTTGGGTCACATTCGCTTCTTTTATCATGATATCGATGTCCACTAAACGAAAGACGTTCGCGAATATCAACTTTAATTGGAGAATATCTTCGATGATGATTTCCGGAAAAACTTCTCCTTTGATGGACTGACCTTCGTTCATAATATACATGAGGTGAACGAAAATGCGAAAGTGAAGGAAATTCTTCTGGTGGAATCGGATCGTTAAATTGAACTAGAAGTCCCGATTGTAACGATATAGATCGGTTATTTGGTCCATTATCATTTTCTATATTCTCTTCTAACATAAGTGAGTCATCTTCAGCTATACTATCCACCCCAGAAAACATATTATTGAATGCCTAATAAAGTTAAATGGTTAAAGTCCATTTTTTCATGTAAATTGTTTAATAAATAAATCATATTAAGACTGACCTCTGTATAACATCCACGATCCTTAGCATCTTCAATTACTGCTTTCCAGACATCGTTTTGCACAAGAATTTTCGCTGAACCAAAAATCCATAAAGAACTTTTTGCACGAGTAAGAGCGACATTCAAACTTTTTGAATCTCTCAAAAATTCAGAAATTTTCTCTATAAAAGTTAAATTGAATTTAAATATTAATATATCTGTATTATTTATTAGGTATAAAATTATGATACTTACCTTCGATAGCGCAAAAACATGATAATATTATGATATCTTTCTCTTGACCTTGAAATGCATCCTTAATTTATAACAAATAATACAATTAATAAAAATAAAATAATATAAAAAGAAATAATATTGCAAATAGAAAATAAGTTTTACCAGTGTATCGATTTCGAATTCAATAAATGTATCATTCGTAAGTTCTTTTATAAAATCAACTTTTTGACCTTTATCCGGAATGATAATACCAATTCGACCTTCAAACTTTTTCATTTTGAATGAATTAAATTAATTAAATCAAACAAGTAAAATTGATCTCAATTAAAAATTTTGCTTACATTTACTTGAGAAAAATCCTTAATTAATCTCTTACATGCTTGAGAAATAATTTTTGCTTCGGAGTTATTTTTTTCATTCCTTATTCTCTCGACATTAAAAAATCTGTAAGGCGAAAAGAATTGATTTCGATACCATGGTCGATTTCGCTTTTGTAATAAATAATCGGCATTTTTAATAAGTGAATCGTAGAAAAATTGATTGGGAAATTTGCTTATTTCTTTATGCATTCTATATTGAATTTTTAGTGTATTAATTGATGATGGACAATTTTTTTGTATGCGAGTAAATAAACTTTGATCATAAGAAAATTGCTTTGCTATTTTTGATAAGACTGTTGGTGACGACTGATTTGGATCTCCAATTAATACAACACGCTTTGGATTATATTTTAAAGGTATTAGCGAACTTAGCTCGGTTGCCTGAGTCACATTATCAATTATGAGCGTGCTGAAATTAATATTTAAAGTTGACAATATTTCATGACCACTTTCAATCAATGTGGAGCATATTATATGTGCTCCTTCCAATACTTTTCTTTTATAATAAGAAAAATCTTTTACGTAACCTCCTCTTACTTCCAACATCATTTTTTCGGCTAAAAAATCTAAGGACACATCTCTCATATCATTTGTGATAGAACCTAAAAGTCCCAAATATACAATATTAACTCTAACAAGATTTCCTGCTGAATCAAATATTCCAGCCTTTAATTTCTTAACCAGTATACTAACAATTATATTACTAGGCGCACAAATGAGACACGTTCCTTGAACATCTGAATGTTCTCTTAAAGCGGAAATTAAACCAACGACCATTTCCGATTTTCCGGTTCCTGGTGGACCTTTAACTAATGAAAAACCACAATCGTTGTCTAGAATTTTCCCAATAATTTCTGCCTGTAAATAATTAACATGAAAATTCTTTTTGTAATGTTCGAGTCTTTGAGTAGACGATGATGATGTTGTAATAGGAATTTTTGGGTTAATAATTTGATTCTTTAGTGAAAATTTCGACATGGAAATTAAAGCTGCATATTCTCGTGTTACTGACGTTAAACTTCGAGATAAAAAAGAAGGAATAAAAAATCTTTTTTAGAAAAATGGTTTAGAAAAAGAAAAAAAATGAATTTATTATCACTAACCTCATAATTCGATATGCCTTCCATTTACTGTCTCGAAATAAAAAACGTCGAACATCATGAGAAAAATCATTCAAGTAAAGTAATAATTTATTATTTTTAACTATAACCAAATTTTGAATATTATATTGTAAAGATTCTTGCTCTGAAGCTTCGTACTGAATATGAAACAGATCACTTTCCAGAAAGTGACCCCTATTGTGCTGTTCACAATTGAACGAAACCTCAATAAAATCATCGATCATACAAACGTTTTCTATAAAAATGTCCATCTGATCTTCATTATTCGCTTTTTCTTTTGAATTTACCAAATTCTGCCAACATTCCAAAATAAGAAACGGCTCAAAAATTTGCACATAATGTTCGACTGATAAAAATGTATTTGGAATCGATTTATAATTACTTAAGCAAGACTTTGGCGGTAATTCGCTACTTGCGGTATAATTTAAAGATAATATCTTCTTGTAGAAAAGGCTCACATTTGGCATCAAACGCGCTTCATCATCTTTCTGTTTTTGAAAACGTACCATCCATTGATTTTTTTCTTTATTTGAGGGAGCTTCAATTACGCGTACTTGTCTTTTTAAATATTTCGCGGACCTTTTCTTCTGATCTTCCTTGAGTTTATTAAGTAATTCTGATTTCATTTCGGACATTCCCAAACTCTGCATATTCCTTTTAATATCCTCATGTGAAAAATTTCTCATAATATTATCAAAGATTGTTTTAAACTTTGAGCTTTTTGAAGAGTAATCAAGGTAAAATTGATAATATATGTAATTATTATTTATTGATAAAGTTTGAATAATTATCTCCAAAATCGTATCGTAACAAAGGATTCTATACCCATTATCACAATCCGATTTTTGAGATTCTTTCACGAGAATATCCAACACCTTTTCTAATATATTTATAAAATTGTTAGAAGAAAAAGCTGAAATCATGTAAGACTTAATCCAAGTTAACAAAAACATTTTTTTTGAATGAACCCTCGTGAGATACTGGAAACTAGATGATTCGAATATGTCAAGAATTTTAACCTTCCACTGTTCACAGTTTGTCCAGAAATCTTCTTTTAATTTCTCTAAAAGCATATTTAGAGCTTTTAATAATTCGGCCAATAAGGATTCTTGATTACGATTACATTTTTTCCAATAAGTATATATAATTGGCTTGATAGAATATTGACTACATAAAATTTTATTTTCTAAACGGGAAAGGATTCTTCTAAATCCCTTCCAGAATTCTACAATATCTTTAGTAAAAGGATATTTAAAGTCTTGCTTTTCATCAAATCTCACAAGTTTCTTTAAAATATTGTCTATGATAATATCAAACTCAAATTCCTCGAATTCTTTAGCTCCTATCTCATGATTAATGGTTTGAAATGATATCCAAGCCCATTTTCTAACCTCTTGATTCTCATGTAAAGCACATAATAATAATCCGGGCATGCATCTACTCGTCAATTTAACAAACTTTCCTTGTTGTTTTAAAGTTGACAAAACAATGATAAGGAGCTCATTAATTTTGTTATTCTGCAGGCATTTGAAGTTCAAAAGTAACTCAAAAAACACGGGCAAATTTATTTCGTTAGAATCATCAGTCTTAATTTTTTCTTCGATATTGTTTAATGCCGCTATGATTCGATTTATTTGCCATTTTCCAAGATTTTCAAAGAATGTATCTATATTGTTATTTTCAAAATCCGTTATGTATATTGATTTATGACTAAAAGAAAAAGAAATTATGAATGTTAATTTAAATCAGTCAAAAATAAAAATAAATGAACAAATGTATTTAATATATACTTTTATGTATATTTACTTATTTATATTTATTTACCGTTGATACAATTTTTTAGCATTAATATGAAAAGCTTCGACACAATCAAAACATATCAAAAGATGATTTTTCAAAATATTTCGAAATACGATGAAATTCTCTTCTTCAACGACTAAAGCAGGAAATAATTCAACTACGATTTTAATATATTTCGGACAACATAGAAAGTGTTGATGCTTATTTTCTTTATTTATTTCCAGAAAATAATTTACGCCTTCTTGCGTAAATTTTACAGCGAGTTGTCTATTGTATGGATTTTCTAGTTTTTCTTTTAAGAGAACAAGAATATATTGCTCATTGTCAATCATGACTAGAATAAAATCTATATCGAAATTTTTTCCTTTTGCGAAAAAGAAATTTTTTTTTTAACCCATTTTATTGTTAAAGGACGTGCAATTATTACGCGATTTCTGTCCTTTTATAGGAACAACCATCGTTTTTGTAATAATCTACTGCATATTAAATAGATTATCGAGAAAATTGGAAAATATAATAACTTAATTTTAATAATAATAGTATAAATAGTTTTTTTAATCATAAGTACATATATTCATTCCCAGAAATTACTATCTAAGTTAACGGAATTTTTAACTTTTGTTATACAAATTAATTAAAAAATTGATACAATATTCCAAAGTCATCCCTATGTGAGTGCAACCAGACATGTTTATGACCTTGATTTCGTTGTTTTTTAAGTATATCCTGAACTTCAAGAACATATTCTTTTTGATGAAGTGGCGCAATATCCAGTACTTTTGGGAACAAATTAAAATAAAAATTACAAAAAATTTATAAATAATTAATGTAGAACAAAAAAAGACTTACTTTTATTCTTGAGTGACTCATCCTCTAATACATTACAATCAGACATTTTCCTCAGTAATTCTTTACTTAAATCTACAGCTAAAACAGGTACACTATTATCTTTAATCTGTTCCACGATGCCCGATATATTATCGTGTGCTAAAAAATTTAAGAGAATAAAATTTAAAATGCGCTATAGTAATATAAAAATTTGATCTTATATTACCTTTATCCATAAGCAACTTTTTCTGTTTATGTTTCATTTTTTTGTTATTCTTTTGTGTCGGAGGAACAACAACACTTATTGATAGACGACTTGAAGATTCCGGTGACGTTGAAAGACTTGTACTTGTATAATCGTGCGCTGATACTAAAAAAAAAATAAAATAAAATTATAATGGATTAGGAAAGAACAAATAAAAAAAATTTTTTTTTTAAAAAAAAATAAATAAAATAAATTAATTGAAAAACTAACAATAATCGGTCTGTGCAATTAAATCTGCTCTCATCGTCTCGGAACTCAATTTCATACATATTTCACTCCGAAGGACTAATAATTAAAAAAAAATCTAGATAAGCATAAAAAAAAGTATAAGATTAAACAATTCCAAAGGAACCTCATAAATCACCTTCTTCTTCGGTTTTTTTAATTAAATTTTTTATCTTTACAGTCATTAAAGCATCTCTTGAAGCGCTTGTTGTATCTTGAATTTTATATTTCATTATAACTATCCAATTAATTCCTTGATTTTTACATTTAGTTGTCAAAATTTCAGGTGTAAGATCTGTTTGCTCTTCATACATAAAATCTGCTTTGATATTATGAGCCCATAACTCTCTTACAAGGTCTAATCTTTCTTGTAATAATACTTTTCCAAAACTTGCTACATACACATCACACTAGAGAGACACAAAACATATTAATAATAAAAGAATTAAAAAAATAAGCTAACATATCTTTTCTTTCACACACCCTTCTAGGGGCCCAAAAGCCTAGGTTCTTTTCCTCCTCAACTTTCTTTGAATGTAATATTGCTTTTTGATAATTTTCCAACGCAAAAACAATTTTTTGCATAGCAATACTAACGCCAATTCCGTAAATTTGTTTGGCCCTTCCTTTCCCGCTTACAATGGTAGGATTTCGAAATTGTTGTATTAACCAATCATATCTTCCTCCTCCTGCTAAAACATCTTTACGGTTATTATCATTTACAACTTGAAATATTATTCCATTTTTATAATAATGCCAATTATACCTAAAGAAGATAAAGACAAATATGTAAAAAACTAAAATTATTTGTAGAAAAAAATTATCATAAAGAACACTAACACTAATAATGGAACAAAAATTATTTCATGATTAACACCAAGAGATTTTGTGTAATCCAATAGCAGTTTAAAACCTTTAAAAACTTCTCTCATTTGCAATTTCATGGAAGGTGATGGTATTAATTTCTCAAGAGAACTTGTTACAAATTCCAAATCACCTAAAAAAAATAAAGGAGTATATATTATGTAGAAATATAAATTATCTTTAGAAATCTTATGAAAATACCTTTAATATCAAATAATGCCAACTCATCCAGCATCATTTTGGATAATTTATATTTATTCATTAATTGAGCCTTAATCTGTGAAAAGGTGTATTTCTTATCTAATTGTCCAAGAAGACCACAAACTCCTCTACTTAAATCCTCGGGAATTCTACAACAATCAAATATTATTTGCAATATATTTGCATGATTCACGTAAAATACATAATTTATTGATTTAATTGGAGGGAATTCCAGAAGAATTTCATCTACGATCTTTATTATCTCTGCTTCGGCAACCATGGGTGCAGGATAACTATGAACTATATCAAAGTCAACTTCGTCGATTATACGTGGTTGGCATCCAACAATATTCTCTCTAAATATATATTACGCTTTAGTTTGAGTTTAGTCTTTTAAAACAAGACATGATTAATTACCTGTAAACACGATCAAATGTGTATCTCTTTAAGTCTGTTATGTTTCTAGAAACGTATCTCGCAAATGGAACAGTTAAATCATAAGGTAACTAAAAGTGAAATTAATTAGCAGTTTTAAATATAAATTTCAATAATACTTGTTCTTTTTCTTTCTAAAAAAAAATATGTATATTACCTGTACAAGACCACCATCAGCATCAATCAAATAAACAGCTTTCTTATCTTCCTCGTAAAGATTGTATTTTGGCATTAACAACGGTGTATTCAACTCTATAGCACCGTGATGTCGAAATGTTTTTATCATATGATCTCGAACTCTAATATATGTTAATAATGTACTTAGTTGATCAAAGTTATTTCCCTATTAAAGAAAGACGGATGTTAAATATCTAATAAAAAATATTGAAGTGGGAGTTTCATTTTACCTACCGAATTTATATCGTATGTATAATCTTTCGATATATCGGACGATTGAGTAAATAAATTTGACATCAACTTCCGATAGTACGGTGTATTTGGTTTCGCTAATTTGTTAAAATATATTAAATATGTTTGGTGTACACATTATCAAATTTTTTTCCCTAAAAAAAAAAAATTATTATAATTAAAATAATACAAACCTAATTCTCTAAGAAAATTTTGCAAATGTTCGTCCTCAATATTTGCTGGCAATAATTCACTCTTCAGTATTTCTAAAGCTGTAGGACGATTTTTAGCATTATGTTGTAAACATAATCTAATCAACCCCATTTTATTTTTATTTTTGGTGGTTATAAATTCAGTCGGAAAGTCTATCTCAGGTTTTCGTAAATTCATTATTGTCTTTGATAAATAATAGATTTTTTATTTAACATTGATTAATATCGTACTGATGATTAATATAATTAAATTACCGTACAATTTTATGTTCTTACCACGCGACGTTCCATTTCCGTAGAAAATTTATAACATATCTCGAAAAATATTATCCCTAAATAAAAATGAAACTCAGTAACAACAAAATAAAATATCTAGATGGGTTTCAGATCAGGCGCTTACCCAAGGAATATATGTCAACTAAATGAAACGGATAAAGATATCAATATGACGTACAATAAATTAACAATGTTGAAATTCTCAACCATTAAATACCTTTTTGATTATAACGCGTGCCATTGACCACGTTAGTAACGTTACTAGCAACTTCTGGGGCGACATATAAAGTTGTACCGATGCCTAATTATTAAAATGGCAATATTAGAAAAAACAAAATAAGATAAACAGTAATAGAAATTAAATAATAAATATTTACATGCCTCCAGTCATAGAATCCTCGTTGCCCATTTGAATACTTCTAAACGAACCAGGGTCAAATATAGCATTGTTTGTTGTTGCTAATCCAAAGTCTCCAATCTTATTCACATTTTTTTTAAAAGATGAATAAGACATTATGATCATAAATAAACAAATTTAGACTAAAACATACTTTGACATCACCATTAGCATCCAAGAAAATATTACTAGGTTTCAAATCACGATGAATCTATTTGTTAATAAATAGATTAATAATCGGTGTCAAGGAAAAGAAATTTAAAAACGCTATATAATCAATTACCGTTCCCTGATAATAAAACAAGAAAAAAATCCGAATTAATATAAAATGATATAATAAATTAATTGCATTCAAATTATTATGTACCTGTCTATGAATATGAGCTACAACAAAGGCATTTTTTAAACAAGAAATTTAGTTTAATATTTTAAACATATAAACATAAAATAAAGAACTCAAAATACCAAGTCCTTCAACGATTTGTCTAAAAATCCTAATTTTTTTTAAAAATATAAAATTTAAATAAATAAAACACTAATAAAATTAAAAAATTAATTCACAAACTTACTTCCATCCTTCTTCTTCTTCCATTCCTGTATCAATAATATCTCTAAGCGTTTTATTTTCGCAATATTCCATTTGAATATAAAGAATTCTTGTTTTCTCCCCTTTTGAATTATTCTTTTTTCCTGGTCCAGGGGTTCTATTTCTAGCACCATACCCTCCTACTTCCTTTGGAGAATCTTCGTTTTGTAATTCGAATTCATCATCACTATCAGATGACAATGATTCGCCAAAATGTATTTGTGAATATCCACGATTTGAGGAAGCCTCCAACATTAAATCAAAATCATCATCTAAATCTTGATAGTCTACATCATTAACTTTAGAAGATGGCGATTCTTCATCACCTGCTAATGTAATGTCTTCACTGAATAGTGACTCAGCATCATTCCAACTGCTATCAGAATCTGTTTAAATTATTTTTCACTTAACATTTAAAACTATAAACACAAATTTCAAAGAATAAAATTCACAAAAAAAAAAAATTTACCTTCAAACCATGTTGTATAATATCTTACAACATATTGATGATGTAACCTTGATAACGTTGTAACCTCTCTCAAAATTTTTTTCGTTTTCTCAATATCATTTGGATTAAGTAGCACTTTCTTAATTGCATAATATCTAATAATAATAAATTTTTAATACTTCACAAATACTTACCGTGCATAAACTAAATATACACATTAATTCTAGATATAACGGACAATAATCGATATAGCGAATTTTTAGAAAATTTAATTAATGTAATGGATTGATCCGTTATATCAAGAATGACTGTGTACTTTAACATACCTTCCATCTATTTTATTCCTAGCCTTGACAACTTCACCAAATCCGCCTAAAATTAAAAAATATAAACGTATGTATTTAAAATTTATAATAAATGATTTGTTAAATATTAACACGTACCTCTACCAAGGAAAGCAAGTTCTTCAAAGTCGGACTTATATCTTGAAAACGAAACATGTCGTGTTGATGTAGGCGGCGACATAGCATTATGAGATAACTTATCACCAAAACCACCGACTATTTCATTATGATTTCCATTATTAAGTGGAAATGGAATTGATAAACTCCGCTGACCTATTAAAATAAGAATTAATTAAGATACCAATTTGCTTTTTTAAATTCAAATCATACAACAAACCTTGTGACATCATATATTTTAAAGAAGGATCTATCATTGTAACAGAATTTTTACTAAAAGCTGTTCCTTCGTCAAAGAAAGAATTGTTCAGTAATTCTAATGGAGTCGGTCTTTTTCTTTGATCTCTAGATTTAAATTAAGATTCAATCTATTAATCGCAAATAATAAAATAAAAAAAACCGAATAATTTGCTTACATTTGAAGCATGCTTTTTAAAATGCTTTTTACAGGATCTGGTATTTCGAGTTCGGCTAAATAAATATAAGATCAACGTTCAATACTATGCTAATAGTATTGATAAGAAATTTTTATTATAAATTAACATACAAGACCCAAGGAGGAAATCCAATGAATCATAATATTGCGTTGTCTTTAATCCAAATAACATTTGTACAAAAATTATTCCCATGTACCAAATGTCAGTTTTCCTAAATAATTAGAAAAACGGTAAGAAATTATTATGATCAAATAAAAAATGATTATACCGATTACCTAGAATAAAAGTTTGGTTTCGATTCTTGTTCTGGAGCTAGCCTAAAGCAAATATAAATTTATAAATATATTAACTTAGATAAAATTAATAATAAATTCAATTATAAAAATTTATAATATTAACCATTTATTTACTTCTTCCGGGTATGATTTTTGAGTAAATGGATAATTCTTGTGCATATCTAAACATTTTTATAAATTAAATACATAATGGCCGTAAAAATTGGTTAGTTCGATAATACATTAATCATCCGCTCTTAATATTCGGTTTATTGAGATTGCGTTAAATAACACATATACAATACCCAGTAACTTCCTATGATAATTAATATCGGATAATTTGGCAATAAAATCTTCTGATCCAGGGACTTCTATAAACAATATATTTGAAGCCTTGATATCTAAATATATTTAAATTAAATTGTTAACTTACTGATTTCGCACTGCAGGACAATACCGTGTAAACACTAGAGGCGCTGCAATACTAGTATCCAAATGGTATTGTCCATCTTTGCCAAAGGACTACCAGCTACTCTAACATTTACTATTATCCCACTATCAATTACCTTTATGCACAAAATTATTGTTATGTATATACTCCAAAGCTGTTAATAATTGTCTCATATATTCTTTTGCTAATGATAATCTCACAACACCGCATTTTTTCAATAAATCAACGAGAGTTCCACCCATTGCATATTCCATAAGAATATATAAATTCCATCCGGTCAAACATCTTTTGAGTTCTGATTCATAAATAATAACAGTGTTCGGGTGACAGAGATTTTTCAGTCTAATAAGATCTTGTTCTATTTCCTCAAGCTATTTTTATCAATATGATAATTAGAAAAAAACAATTATAATCATAATCTGCGTAAGAAATAAAATGTTCGACTTACCTTTCTCTTGCCATCAAGTTCTAAATAATGTGGATTGGTTATTTCAATATCTTTAAGAGCTAATATATGCCTCAAAGGAGTTGATGATTCTTTAATTTGAAAATTTGTAGCTTGAACTATATATGTCGTACCAATTGGACCTAAATTAAATTAAATCAAATTTCTTATTAATAAATAAAATAAACTTCCTCTTTATCTTTTTTGTACTTACCCTTGCCAATAGATGGGCCAAGCATTACGGATTTAAATGGTACACACTATAATTATAAGATGGATTAATTAAAACATTTGAAAAAAGTTTTAATAATTTTTAAGAATAATTACTTGTGAATCGTCAGGATCCAACATTATCAGCGAATCAAAATCAATAGTTGTAAATTGCATTGAATTATGATCATTGCACTTCAATTCTCGAGTTAATAGTTTTCTCTTTTGTCTTTCGACTTCCATTTTCTCTTTTTGCCTCTGTTTTTCTTGTTCAATTTTTTGTAATAAATTCAAGTCTTCTTGCTCCTTTATTTGTTTAGCTTTATTAATTTTTTCTATTTCTTTTTCTTGTTGAATCTAAAATAAATATTTTAATAAATTTGATCCAAAAATTTTATGAATTCTAAATAGCATAAATTTCGAACCTTTGACATCTGTTCATTTCTGCTCAGCATTTGCTCATGAAAAGACGGTTGTATAACCACATTCGGAATTCCATTATTATTTGCTGTAATAAACTCTTGCACAAATCCTGCAATAGTAAAAACTACTTCCTGACCGACATTTGCTTTTACTTTTCTAGTAACTTCAACCTGAAGCTGTTTTAATTGTTCTGATGAAAGCCCTCGAACATTTTCAATTTTAATTTCTGGTGATACACGAGGATATGTTTTTGGAAATCTTGATTTATAAATATATTTATTTAATATAAAATGTATCGCAAATAAAAAAAACTATTTTTAAATTACAAATTACGTACTTCACATGTAAATCAACCTTTACATGCTTTTTTAATTCTTCTTCATGTGGCCACAAATGAAGTCTAAATTCATGACCTGTTGGGACAACCTAAAAATCATAAAAAAAAGTTTTACTAAATAAGTCATAGATCTTTAAACTTTCTCACGTAACTTACTTGCTTCCAAGCATTTTGATTTATAACAGGTTCAAAATCATCCATATAAATCGCTATAAAACTAAATTGTTTATAAATAGTATCCTTTTACAAGTAATCATTATAAATAAATATTCACTTTTTTAATTTGTCTAATATTATCGTACTTGCCTTTTAAAGCTTCAATTTCATCATCCTGTAATTGCTAATCAAAGAAATTTACGTAAATATGATGAAAATTAATAAATTGAAAGAATTTAAGGAAAAATAATAAATCATATTCTACCTTAGCCTCTTGCAAGCTCAGCTTTTTCGAACTATTCATTGTATATTTGACATAGGATGAAAGGTGATGTTTATAATAATTATCTTTTTTTTAAAAAAATTCTTAGCAAAATAATTACCAAAATTTGTAACAAATTGTAAGAAAAACAAGTAATCGCTGAATAAGAAGTTAACAAGCTTAATTTATTTCGGGAAAATAATTTTTAAATAGTCTATTCAATTTAATTATTTGAAAGTTTTTTAAGAAAAAAAAATAAATAAATAAAATAAGATAAAGAAAGAGAAAGAAGACAATAACGGAGAGAGAAGACTAATCACCAAATTATAGCGATTAAAAATATGAAATGTGTGCCAGGTTGCGCCGATGATGTGGCGCACCAGTGGCACCGAGAAAATTTTCGCGATCACGCGATCGCGATTAATTAGGTAAATAGATAAACTGTACTGTACGGTCAGTTAAACTCCCGGATAATTCGCAGTACTAATTAAAAATCCGATGAAAATTTCCTGATTTGATATCAATCACTGCGCGTATAACAAAATTAAAGGTTTATTTTTTTATTATGATTAATATGATAAAATTTTAGTTACAGCATTCTCATCAAATATATAATACATCTGTAAAGTTTAAAATCAAACTTAAAATTAATGAATTAATGATTTCGAAATCATAATTCTGGCCAAAATTTCTTAATTCCAGCCAAAATCGTAATTCCGGCCTAAATTTGAAAAATGCAGGTCAAATGTAACATTGTATTTATATAATATAATGTTTTAACCTAAAATGTTTATAAAACTCATATAACACTTTAATAAGTTTTAAAAGTCTAAATTTTCAGTAATTTTAAAAAGATCTTGTCATAAAAATCATCTATTTTAACTAATTTAATAGATAAAAAATATAATATTTTGCTATCTAGTAATTACAAAAGAATGAAACAGGATCCCACCTACTATTAAGATAGGTTATCCTATAGCCTAAGGTAAAGTTTACATATAAAACTCTTTGTAGATCCTACTATAAAGAAAAATTTTATATTATATTATATTGTTATAATTTTTTCTTTTTAGTTAATTAATCAATAAAATTTAAGCAAATTCTAAGGTAAAATTTCATATGAAAATAAAATTTCTACTGGTAACATATTTTAATAGTAAGCAGAATCCTAATAAAATATAACTTGTTGGAATCTTTTATTGAGACAATTTAAATGATAGTAAAATCACATCTTTAGTATTAATGGATAATAAATTGTGTAAAAATCTGATTTTTTGATATCTAATAATTATAAAAAAATGAAATATAGCTTATTAGAATTACCTTATTAAGATACTATTGAAATAATTCCAATAATAATAAAATTGCATTTCTAACATTAATAAATGATATAAACTTACATCTTTATAAATAATATTTTTTAATATAATTAACTTATTATTTATCAATACTAAAAATAACAATTTAATATCATTGGAATCATCTCAATAAGGTGATTCTAACAAACTATATTTCATTTTTATGAAGAGGGAACTTTTTTCACTGATCATTCAGTTCAAAAATTTTAAAATAAAAAAAATGGCAAAAAAGTTCAAAAGTATCTATGAAGATATTTATTTTTGTATTCCAACATTACCAACTACTTATTCTATCTTTTATGAATATTTTAATATGAATTTGAATGGAAGTTTGCTAAAAGTTTTCAAATTTTTTGACCAAAAAGTTATTTCTTACTGTCAGCCGTGATCTAAAAAGTATCAGAGGAGTGATATGTTACTTCAATAAATGTTTATTAAAAGTGATAATCAGACTTAGAAAAATAAAAAGAAAATGGATATTTAGTTAGTGAAATTTAGTTTGGATGATTTTATTTAAAGTGATTTCTTAGAAATTTTTTGTTGCAAAAATTTGTTTTAATGTAGCAGAAATTTTAATATGTGAAGGGAATCTAAAAGTAGTAATGGAAAATTCTGTGAGAAACTAATAGAAAAATAAAGAAATAAGATGATTTACTGTGAAACAAATTTGGCAGCAAATTTATCTGAAAGAGAAATCAGCTAAAACAGGATCCCAAACAATTATATATGATGTGGAAGAAAAAAAAATGATAAAATTTGGAAAAATTTACCCAAAAATTTTCAGATTTTGTACCCACTTTTATACATATTACATAAAAAAAATTACTTTATTTATTTTTTACTTTTTAATTAAGATAACGTAAAATACAAGACAAAATACTATTATTAGAAAGTGTTTAATAAATCTGATATACATTAGATTGTAACAAATACATATTTGCATATGATACACCCAATACCTCTACTTGATACCCCAAATAATAAAGTATTCGTTTAGATGATATGACAAAAATATTCATATTCTTCATTGTATTTTGGATAAAACAAATTATGCTGTAAATTTCTGAATACTTTAGTTAATACATATGTAATCAGATTAACTTCATTTATCAGGCATTTACTAATTGGTGATTATTGTTGGTTATATAAAAAATACCTATTACATAAGTCTGATAAAACAGTTACTTGACACAATGTGACCTTATAATTGCAGCACTGTCGTGCTTTACATGTATTAATACTCCTACTACCTCTTTCTCTGGTCAAGAAGTAAAATCGAAAGGAGGTGCAGTAAATATACACTCCCGCATTAAAAGTTTAAGACCACCTTATTTTTAATAATATTTAATAAAATTTTGTTTCTAATTATATAATTTTTTTTAAAAAAATTTTTCTTTATATTGTAATATTTTAAAAAAAAATGCAAAATTACTATATTATTATCTGTAAATTACATAATACAAGGTTTTTCTTTCTATGGTAAATTTTTAACTTTTCAACCAGAGTAGTTACAATAAAATAAATACAAAATTCTAATAGTTTGGCTAAAAATTAAGTTATATTTAAAATTTTATAAAGATTAGGTCGGTAGTTATTAAGAAATTAATTATTAAAAATTGGCAATTTATATATGAAAATCATTCATTTTAAAATTTTATAATAAATTGCCAATCTTTAATAATTGATTTCTCAATAACTACCGACCTAATCTTTATAAAATTTTAAATATAACTTAATTTTTAGCCAAACTATTAGAATTTTGTATTTATTTTATTGTAACTACTCTGGTTGAAAAGTTAAAAATTTACCATAGAAAGAAAAACCTTGTATTATGTAATTTACAGATAAAAATATAGTAATTTTGCATTTTTTTTAAAAATATTACAATATAAAGAATTTTTTTTAAAAAAAATTATATAATTAGAAACAAAATTTTATTAAATATTATTAAAAATAAGGTAATCCTAAACTTTTGATGCAGGAGTGTATGTCGAGTTTTACAAGAAGAGACTATTGGGAAGTTAGCTTAGTGTATTGTTTAGGCCAATCTTAGTGAAATAGAAGTAAAAGCAAAATGCAAGGTCTTAGTTGAATCAGCCTCAAAATTCTGCCTTATCACGCCTCTCCAGACTTTGAAAAGAATTACACAAACATAACGCTTCAGAAAAAATAATTTCTGCTACGTGTTTACGTTAGATCCTAACACAACCCATTTAGCTAATGAAAACCAAAAAGAGGGGTGTTTATGTCACAAAAATGAGGGCATTAATTATCTGGACCATTTTACGTTAGAATCAGTTAAGGAAAGATTAAATAGCTATAATGTTTCTAGTAACCTGATTTACAAGCTCTTGCTGATATAATGATAATGCTTTGTATCCGTCCTGCTGAAATTAAACTGAAAGTTTAAGAATTTGGAATGGGAGTGTAACTGGCTATGTAAAACATTGAAGTCAGATAGATATTCCTCATGCATTTAGATCAATGGAAAAAAAATGAGAAGCGAGTTAGACAGTTACTTAAATGAATATAAGATGCAATTTTAACTGGGCAGTTAAAAGATTGCAGTATACTTGGTATTAAATGTTTCCATGCATTCCTAAAAAAGTATAATTTACTCTCTCGATATTTACGAAATATAAGAACTGTATTTGCAATGGTAACTATACTTACCGTCAAAATTAATTACGGCATATAAAATTTATACCGTAATATATTAAATTGTCGTAATGCCATAATTATTTAATGCTAAATATACAAAAATTACATAAAGAAAGTAAATATTTTTTTATTATGCTGAAGATAATTTGTAATCTGTAAATCTATAATGCTGATCTTGATGATTTGTTAGATATTTAAATGGTAAAATCCATATTTCGTAATGCCGTAAATTCAATTTGGCAATTCTAACAGTATAACCGAAGATATGGAATAAATTATATGTAGATTAATGTTAATTAGTGATATTTAGTTAATATATAAGTTAATGATATTATAGTTTATATTTTAGATAGTTTAGTTTAGTTTTAATTTAATTTAGTTTAGTTTATTAATATGTAATTAGCACGTGACTTAATATATAATTCATAGTAATACAAATATTCAAGAACATTGTAGAATATTGAAGAACATTGTAGAATAATTTATAGTATCACAATAATTTAGTATTACAATAGTTTTAGTGAAACATCAAAATGTATAAAAAGGCTGAGTTTTGACTTTTGTCAACAGCTTTTGCTCAACTAAAAGAATTATTAATAAAGAGTTATTATAATGGTTTTATTATAAACAATGATTAATAATAAGTTCAGCTTTGGCTCAATAATATTAATTATTAAAAGTAATGCTCATAGTACACCTGAGAATTAATTAATGTTATATTATAAGTTCAGAGAAGCAAAGTGATGGGAAACTATCTCAGTTTGATTATTTAATATAAAGTTTATATAATAAGAGAGAAGTCATCGCAGTTTGAAAGTTAAATTTGAAGTTATAAGAAAAGTTAAATAAAATATAAAATCTAAACCAAGCATAATATTAAACTGAGATGAGATTTAATCTATCAAGAGGTGGCATATCGGTGATAACGGCGCCTATAGTAGTAACATATGGAGCTATAAATTTATCAAACGCTATGACTATTGCATCTGAAGCTTTAAGGCATTATCCTAGAAACCATACCTCTCTCACGCAAAATTATACTATAATTAATTACAGATCTCGTGGAATATCTTATGACCAAGCAAAGCTGTTCAAACTCTTTGACAAAAACTAATTATGTTTCAGAAAATCGGTTGAAGCGAGGATGAACAAGATATAGCATATATAACGCATTTATCTGTTTAGACATGTGCTGCATTTAATTTCAAGTATTTTCTGCGTACTCTACTGATCTAACTAGTTTGCAGCAACAGGGCAGATACCTTCATTTTATCACTTCGATTTTGCCAATTATTTATCGATCATTTATAATTTTATCACTAGTGCTATTATATTCTTTTTTTACTTCATTAAAAAATTTCATATATCAGAATATTACTAAAATTTACTGAAAATTTTATTTTATATCAAGTTTTAATTAAATAGATTTTTATCCAAATTAAATCATTACTGGCTAACTTTCATAAGTAATAACCTTTTAATTTTTAATAAGCAAATATTATAATTAGCTGAATTCTTTACAAGTAAAAGACCTGTATTATGAGAGCAAATATTGTATTATTTTTTTCATAGATTATATATGATGTAAAGAATATCTATGCAAAGTTTTAAACTTCTGCTATGCATATTCATTTTCTGCCATTATTTTTAGCATGATTATTCGATTTTATCACATAATACATAGATCTATTAATTTTGCTCCAATTGGAAATTTCAGATATTAATGTATCTTCAAATTTTATTTATAAATTTATCTTATTTTAACTTTTATATTTAATTTTTTTTAACCAAATTCAAGCATTATTGGCCAAGTAATATTAAGCGTCTAATGATCAGCAGGTATATTATTAAATTAATTAATGATTGTTAGTAGTGCCTCGACCTGTATCCGGATCAATCCGGATTGATCCAGATTTTTTTTTTCAGATATCCAGATTTTCACGATTTTCATCCGGATTATAAACCAGATGAAAAATATCCGGTTTGATCCAGAATCTGGATGAAATTTTTATTATTTTTTTTTTATTAATAATAATTTTGCTGATCCATAAAGATCTATATCTAAATAAGACCCCAGATAATTATAATAGAGGTCACATCCGCAGTACTAATTAAAAATCTAATAAAATATACATAAATTTTGCCATTTTGATATACATTTTTATCATATGACCTTATTTTGTACTACAAATATCCTTTTTTATCATATGACATCAATTTACTAAAAAATAGGTCAAAATTTTATTTTATATTAAAATTATACAGCATTATCATCAATTGACTCTGTAGAAATAATCAACTGTAATTTATCTATAGCTGAATTAAAAAATTATAGATTATCATTTCTTTTTTTCCTATGATCAAAAATCCCATATTTTCAGTGAAATTTTCGCAATTTCCCAAAAATTCATTAATTCTAAAATCATAGCTAGTCTAAATTGTAACGCTAAGGTTTAATAAACAACCCCCATTAGAAAAGACAGCTGCGGAAGTTAAATGTGAATATTGCAAATGAAGGATCTTTTCAGCAGTATTATCAATTCTGGCTAACGGTGAAAGAGTCTCATAAAGAGTGTCAAAAGTAATAGAAAAGATATCAGATATATTAATATTTGAAACATGAACAGAATGAATATTAGGAGGTGGAATAGGACCCAGAAATATATATATAGGGGTCAGGTGGCGAAAAATTTTTTTACTATGAGCTGTACACAGAGACTTTTTATATGAGTAGTACGCATAATTGACACCTGATATTGAAAATCCTGCAAAAATACGCAAATAAAATTTCAGGCATTAAGTTATTAATTATTTTATCAATGTAAAAATTTATATTATAAATACTAATGTGAAAAATAGAATTTACCATTTTTTTAATAATATTTTTCTAAAATTTCACTTTTTAACCCTTAGAAATTTCTTACAATTCGGTTAATTAAATAAGTACGTACAGTAAATATATTATATATATAAGATTAGTCAAATTTAGGTCAAAAATACGCAAACTAATTTTTTATATATAAAAAATTTGATAAAAAATACGCAATCTTGATGACCTAACTATAGATGAAAAATTCTAAAATTGTACGCAAATCAAAACTTTACTCCGTCTAATTCCACTATGATGGCGACGCATCTGTGTACCCTACCCCTGTATATATATTTCTGGGTCCTGGTGGAATTGTAGAAAGTATTAATGTTTAAAAGTTTCTCAAGATATTTCATTTTGTATTGATATATAATGACATTAAAGACAAAAATTAAAACACGAAAACGCATGTCTTAAGTCTTAACATTTTAAAAATAATTAATGGTAAATCATATTGAATTTCTGGTAAATTTATCTGACATGAAAAGCAAATAAAGTTAATAAATTTAAATAATTATATTACATTGTGATAAAAAAATGAACTTTTTGAATATAAATTTATTACGTTATCATTATGATAAAATTATCTCAAGCAAAATTTGCTATTTATATTAAATTTGATGTAACACTACTGCATATTATATTCCCACTATATTCCCTCTAAAATATACGCTTTATTAGAAAAATTACATGTGACCTTAAAATTTTACATAAAATTATATACTTATTTTACTGTGACCTAATTCAGAAGTATTCTATTTTTGCATGTGACTTTTACTTAAAATACCCGCTTTTGCATATGACCTTTTCATTAAAAATACAATAAAATATACTTTTTTTGTATATGACCTTTATTATAATTATCCGGGGTTTTATCTAAATAATATTATGGCTAATTATTTTTGCGCCTAATACCAATTTTTTTATTAAAATTTATTAAATTTATATTTGTTATATTAAACTTTTTAATACAGTAAGTTTAAGAAGATTTTTCAATTATAATTTATTTATTGAAGTTTGTATCAGATTTGTTTATTTAAATTTATACATTAACAAATAACAAATAATTTTAGATTTCACATTCAAACGTTCAAAAGAAAAAAAACTTTATATTATTTTTGTTACAACAAAATAATAATTATTGTTTTAAATGAAAAATTGTTCAATATTATAAATTTATATAATTATAACAACTTTTTTAAAAAATTAAAACTAGTGTTATATAATTTGATTCAAATGATTCTTTAATTTTTGAAAGAAGAAACAAATCCTTAAAAAATTGCCTTACTAACCCAACACATCTATTTATAGTAATCTTTAGCTGTATATAAAAATATCTTGTTTAAAATTTCATAATTAGTTAATTTACAAAGAAATGTTAAACAATAGTCTGAGACAATGCTGAAATAATATGAAATTGTTTTAAAGAAAAGTATTTAATGAAATTGGAATTATGTAAATTTCGTGGTCTTGGATAATTTTGGCCATTCTGGCCGAAATTAACATCACGTGACACCGGAAAAATAGTTTAGCCACCGGGCATGAAAATTTAATGTTACACAATTGTAATTCTGGCCGGCGTTATAAATTCTGGCCAGAATTATTGCCGATCATTTGTAAATCCAATCCGGTTTCCGGTTTCTATCCGGATTATCTGATCCGGATTCAAAATCCGGGTCAATCCGGATATAATACGGATTTTTTTTTTGTGTAATCCGGATGACGGTTTTCATCCGGGTCGAAGCACTAATTGTTAGGTGATAATAAGCATGTCCGCCCTATTTGTCCAGAGCAGTGATCACCAGTTCAGAAGATTTTCTTGCTGAGCTACAAATTGTAAGACAAAATAGATTGACTTCCGGCCACCAGGCAGGTCTGTGTGACACATTAATTTTCGCATATATCCAATACAACCATACCTCTATCTTTTTTCCTATACAAACACGAAAGGCATGTGAAAATTCTTTGTTGCGATACAGAACCTGCCCTATAAGTTAGTATTAACGTCAAAAACTTATGTTACGAAAGGGTGAGGACTTTGCAATTCCGAGATCGTCAAGCGTAAAGTTACTTTGAGTCTTGCGAGGAAGATCTTCATGTGAAAAGGTTTGAAAATACCATTTGCATGTGCTTTCAAGGGTTTCTTGGCATCATACGACAATGTTAATCATATTTCTGTTGGCTTTTTATTATTCTGCGAGCCCAGAAACTAGATATAAAGCGGGAAGGGCCGGTAGAAGTTCATTTAACCTTCTCGCGAAAAATTAAGGTACATGTATGGCAGAAGTTGCGTCTTCGTGTGAATTAATGAAGTAATTTCTAACCATGGCCCTTGAATTCAGGAAAGCAAAATGTCTAATACTATTACTCTCAATTGCCTTATCGTTCCTAGAGATCAATTTAATACCCTTCCACGCAATAGGGTTGAGTAAACGGATAGAATTGGCAGAGATCAAGTAGTTAGCGCACTTGAAGCTGTAATTTGAAACAGCTTGGGAGCATCGTTTAATGATATCCCTATAGACGTTCATCAAATTTGTCCTAGGTGTGTTGGTGAAAGGCACTATACGCTAGGTCTACTTTAACAGCTGAACATGACTCTTACTTGGTTGAGAACTGGAATATAATTTTGGAATTCTCGTTCCAATGACCCTAATCATAAAGTTTTGCACATAATTAAATTTCACGTTGATTAACATAAAATTGAGACATACTTGGCAAACATCGTTTTATTAAAAATCTGCAAGTCGAATTTAGCAATTTTATTTAGTTATAAAGTAATATCTTTGATATACATTTAAATTTTCTAGAAATATAAACTATTATATTAATATATTTGCTGAATAAAGGTATTCGATGTCATTCAAAAAACTCAAACTTTTTTTTTGTGGGGTGTATATGTAGATTAGTATAAAATAATAGCATAAACATATATATATAAAAACTTTCTCAATTGTATTCGTCTTAGCCCCTTATCTTTCCTGCACTTAAAAAGTCATCATTTTTATTCCGATAAATCTTGCAAAATGGATCTTTCGAGTAAGTAAATCTCCATTTACTGGCAGGCTATAAGCAGTGAGTAATCCATCAATTTGATCAGACGTGGTGTTCCCAATGCTTCAACGTCAACTGGATAGTTAGGTGGAATTGCTCCTGTATCAGTTAATAACGCTTCAATATCGGTATGACGGTCACGAATTGATGAATTACCAACTCACGCCGAGTTTCTTTGTTCCTCTAAAAATAAAAGAAACAGTTAGAAACGTCTTTAATGAAGGATTAAAAATAGGCTTGTTCAAAAATAATATACATACGTATAACCATTTGCTGGTGTAAATCCTGAAACAGTTGTGGAATGTTATTGTTGGCTGTGTTAGGAATGTTTACAATTTCTGTTGCCAATGTTTGAAACGCACCAGCCATATTTTGAAGGTTAGAATTTCCAATTTCAGTTGCAATTGTTTGAAATGTATCAGCCATAGTATTTTGAAGATTAGGTTTTGCAATTTCAGTGGCTATTGCTTGAAATGCATCAGCCATATTTTGAATATTAAGTTCTTGCTCCATCGTATCATCCATTGTATCCTCCATAGTTTCTTGTTCCATTGTATCTTCTATTATATCAATAATGAATTAAAGCAAGATAGAAGGCAAACATATGTGTTGTAATTATACAATTAAAATTTGTTGGTGACAACATGAATAAAAGATATTGATCTTGATTTTGTCATTTAAAATGACATAATGATGTCACTATATCATTTCATAGCACCCCTTCATATGGGCTGATTTGTCTACCTTTAATTAAAATATTGATTTTATTACATTTTTATTATACAAAATACTATACAATATACAGTAAATTGGGGGCGAGTATTAAAAAACTTTTATTTAATGTTATTATACTATAAGTTGGTAAATATTTCTTTTAAATTAATATAATTCTTAGCACTTACTATATATATTAAAAATTTGTATCTCAACTTTAAACGTAAATATCTCCAGATCTAATGGTCCAATCGGCAAGCTCTTTTTTCGCTCATATAGACCAGATCAAGGGCTTTCCGAAGAGCCTAAATTTATAAAAAATGGATCAGTGGATCCCAAGATACTTGCATTTAAGCATGTTAAAAAGTTCGTACCTCAACTTTAAACGTAAATATCTCTGGATCTAATGATTCAATCGGCGAGCTCTTTTTTCGCCTATAAAGTCCAGAACAAGGGCTTTCCAACGAGCCTAAAATTATAGAAAACGGATCAGTGAATCTTGATATATTTGCGTCTAAAGATGGTAATACAAATTCCAACATAAAATAATTATTTTATTGTTTGAATATATCTATTATGATACCATCTTTTATATGATATTTTTATTATACATTTATAGCTACTAAGACTATATAAATTTTTATTTTACTTTATATTTTATTAAAATATACTTACTTTTTAATAATATATGTTAAAAATTCCATATATATGAGAAATGGGTTTTTTCTACATTTAATAATTTAAGTTTCGCAAATGTAAATTTTTGTTCAACTTATTATTTAGTCAAGTGATTATCAATCAGATGATTTTTTGGTATTACAAAACAATTTTGAGTAATGAAAATTGTGCAAATCAATTTAATAACTCTTTTTAAGACAAATCAGCTCATATGTTTTTGTGTGCCATGTTTGATAGTCTGGTTGACCACCCTGGTGACAAATAGGTATGTGACAAATAAAAATCAGACCCAAAATTTAATACTAACTTATTTATATTTAGAATTAATGTATACATCGCGAAGTGTGATCTCCATATTTATCACTTCATATACAAATACTCTTAAATATATCATGCGATGATTATCATGCATTGCTCTTAAATAAAATTTTTATTGAGTGATGATTAATAATATCGCCTTATTATTTTACTGATTGATCATTGATAGTTTATATACAAAATTTTCCCATAGTATAATACATGTAATCTCTTTTTTCTTTTTATTCCCACGATAAATAAAAACATTTTTTTTCACCTTTATTATATTTTTTTTATCCTTTCATCATATTAGGGTAGGATCAGAAATGATGTCATTTCCTAAGGAGGGAGGTATCGGGCTATGATGATGTTATACTATTCCTTATTAGGAAATTTTGTAATTCTGGGCTATGTTAAATAAACCGTTAAATTACTGCACCATAGTCTTAAATTTTACTACACCATGTTTATCCTAATAAATTCATTACGCCATTTTAATGTGACATTTTTTGAATAACATTGAACAAATGTTACAATTTTAGAACAATAAACATTTCACATGTTTTTAAAATAAATATTGCATCACCTTCGTTGCCTTACTTTGCCACTTTCTTCACGTTAAAAATTAAATATTTTTCATAAAAATATAGTCATGTTAATTTTGTACTTTATATTATAATGAAATAAACGTATTTTTAGGAGTCAAAATACTCTAAAAATTACCCTATTCCAAACCCTTAAAATCTTTATGAGCAGTATGTGAATACTTTTGCATTCAGTGAAATGATAAAAAGTCAGAACTTAATACCAAACAAAAAGGAGCTACAACTGCAAGTACAAAATAGTTGGCGAGAAGTAAAAACAAAATACAAAAATACTATTCATAACTTTATTTCTGAACTATTGAGGACTCCTGTTCAACCTCCTCCTTTCACTTTTTTTTCACAATGAAATTCTGTATTTAGACTTTCAGTATCACTTCCAAATACTCTTTCCAAACCTTCTACTATTATTCAAGTTTCAAAAAATGTAACAGCACAAAATCAATCAAATGCTATTCTTCAAGAAGCTAATGCTAGACTATGTGAATATACTAATCTATCAAAAGTAGCAACGTCATTAGTACTTTATTCACAATTTGCTTCGTTCAAAGATTAAAGATCTTGAGAAAACTATAGTATTAGAGGAAAAAAAACTTAAGCAGTTAAAAAGTAATGCAACAGCTCAGCAACGAGCATGAAAGAAGAAAAAGGAAATGTTAGAAGAGGAAAATATTGTAGAAATATATGATGCACCAGGATGTTCATCATTTTTAATAAATAAACCCAATCTTTTGGAGAACATGCACAATAGCGTTGAGTTTGGAGTAGCAGATCATAAACGACGTAAAGAAGTAATTAAAGTATGAACAATTAAACATCTTCACGAAAAAATGAAGAAGGATTACAGGATTTATATGATAAGATCTACAATGCAAAATTATTTGCAATTCCAACATTCAAACACAAAAGAAGCTAAAGGGCATCATCACTCTGCACAAATCCGCCTGGCAGTTATTGGAAAAAATGAGATGAATGATCATGTTGATGAACATTATTGCTTAGCATTAACTAAAGGTGTAAAAGCATTTGCATTAGCTTTTTCACAAGATGTTGTTTTAATTTTACAGGATGATAAGGCTAAAGTAAATATAATTATTCTATAATTTATCTTATGATTTTAAATTAATATTTAAACTGTTTATATTAGGTTTCATTAGGAATTGCTGCAGTTGGAAAAACATTTAAAGCTATACAAACAGTAAATAAGCCTGTGTCTGTACTTGATTATGACTTTCCAAAAGGTGCAAAGTATAAGCTAATACCATCTGTTTATCTAATAATTAATTCTGATAATACAAATGATTCTTTACGCTCAGGTAAAATGAGAATTTTTATCCGTTCTGATATTTTTTGGGTACATCATGTGAAACACATATGGTTGATCTTATGACAATCACAGAAGAAGAGTCCTTTCATAAGTTTACACATCATGAAGATTCAATAAAACCTATTTGGTGTTTATTAACAGATAGTGGACCTGATAAAAATCCCCGATTTTTTGCAAATATTTTAAAATATTTGCTTATTTTCAAAAAACTTGATCTGGATTATCTTACAATATGAACACATGCACTAGGACAATCAGCATATAATTTAGTGGAGTGAAGTATGGCATCTCTTTCTAGTAAATTAACGGTAAATATTGTCATGTCAATTCAAAAAAGTGTTTACATGCCTTACTACTACAATAATGGCATTGAACTGTAGTATTCATAATGTGATATGATAAGTAGAATCTGTAATATAAACGATATGGAAGTCTAATACAGGATCACTATTTTTACAAATATCAAAGCGGCTGTTTTCAAATTTTGCCATATATTAACTACCAAACATTGCGTCCAGATATATTTCAATCTGATTTTTCACATAATTGCCATAGGGTTCAAATGCTTTAATGATATCTGTAGAATCTCTATTATGCTAGTTGAAAGGGCTGACTAAAGCTCTGAACGGTTTGGTTCAGTTCCATTTTTCAGTTCTTTTCTGATTGGTCAGAATCCGTTTTGCGCAATAACTCGCCATCCAGTAATCGTAGAAACCCGATCTATAGCTCGTTGGAATCGTCTTGTCGAGACGGTTCGAATGGTACTAAATTCATCCTTCTAGCATCGATAGATGGCGAGTTATTTTTTGAAAAATTGGCAAAATTAACTTGCCATCTATCGATGCTAGAAAGATGATTTTGGTACTATTCGAACCGTTTCAATGAGACGATTCCAACGAACTATAGATCGGGTTTCTACGATTACTGGATGACGAGTTATTGTATAAAACGGATTCTGACCAATCAGAAAAGAACCGAAAAATGGAACTGAACCAAACCGTTCAGAGCTTTAGGGTGACAGAAACTTGAATGAATGTGTGTTCAACTATAAAATCAAACCATAAATATTGTGCAAAACTACAGACCAAGGACTGGTTGTGTTGTGGTTCAGAAGCAAACTAATCTTTTTCAAGAATAGTGAAGTGTTTAAACTAGATATATACATTCATTGTACGATAATCTCCATTCAAATCTGTTGCCTTAAATATTATATTGTGATGATTCAACAGCTGTTGAAATAATACTTCCTCAAAGTTATTGCCTGTGAGTTGACCATTTTTAAGAAAAGTGACACATATATCTCTAAGTATTGGAAAAGTCTGATATATATTTAAAAGTGCATCTAAAGCAGTTGGATACAATGGTTTATACATCACATAATTATACTCATTTAAACTGATATACTAGCCCAGTATCCAAGAACTTCTAATCAAAGTTTACGCTACTATAAATGACTGAAGATTTTAAAAATATATTTAAAAGATTTCTGCAGTAATTTGTTTCAGAAATAGCATTGAGCGTTTCAATATAACTTCTTGCCAATTTTAGAAACTCATCACATCAATTTTTGTAAAAGAATTCTAGCGATTCATCAATGTTACTATTAGAAATATAAGTGTCATCACTTTTTATATGCCTATTGAAATATATAAGTTCGTGTGAGATGCAGTTGGTAATTTTTTTCACTTTTTGCGTAATATTCACTTTTTTCAGAAAGCTGTGAAATTCCAGCAACTTGTCAAAAACATCTTTTAATAGAGGACCAATATATTCAATATACTTTTACATGCCATTTTTCAGGTAATTCCTCTTGAACTTTGCATGTGCTGTACCAGTCAAGATTACACATGCCCCTGCTTTTTCTCCTTTCCAAAAAGTAAGTAACTTTAAGAGAACTAAGTTAGAAAAGCGATTAAATGCAAAAGGATCAATGTCAAATAATATACCATGCTCGTGTTCATTATCCTCAATCATGATTGAACTTGTCACCTGATCCTGCATAGTGACTTACTTTAACTGACTTCCTTGTCCAACACGAAAACCACCTTCTACCAATCCTAGTGAAGTCATGAGCCCCTCATTATTTTTCTGAAGATGATATTTTCCAGAGGTGAGTATTACCTCTTCTCTAGTCAGTTTAATGATTACTACATTATATGAAGGACATATAAGAGGTGGTTCAGTTTCTACTTGCATAATATACTTCTCAAAACATTAGCAGTGAAAAAGGTGTTTGCAATTTCAACACAACAAACGATTGAAATCAGAATTTTAGAATTACTTCTTGGTAAATACTGCAAGGATTGAGTTTCAGAATTCTAGTGGGAATAGTTAAAATCTCTTGATTTCAAAGATAATTTAATGCAAGTACTTCGAATTGGAAAGACTCAGAAATATCTGTTTGAATTTTAGAAGTACTGATCAAAGGTTCACTGGCCATAGTGATGAATTGTAGAGAGAATGAAAAGTGAAGTATGAAGTAATTTCCCATATTCATTCCTACTTATATTACTTTTCATATTCTATTATTTTATTTCGCAAATATAATAAATTCTAAATTACTGAAATATCAATCTTGCAAGCAATGCACTTATCTTGTTTTCCCATACACTAAAGATTTGCCAAGATTATTGCAAAACATGAATATCTCTAGATCTTCATTAACAATCCAACTTATCGATTATGAATCGCCTAAATTATCCTGCATTAAATATATAATTTCAAATAGACCAATTGGTTTATTATCCACGAGAAAATCTTAATTGACAAAGTTTTTTTTTGTTTTTTTTATTTGCAATATATTAGATAAAATTGGTTTTAAAGAGACCTGTTTCATCAGAACCCTGGACATTACATATACAACTCAGAGGGTAACTTTTTCGCAAATTTCACAAAAAAAAATCAGTTTTTTGTGATTATCTTAGCATCTAGTAGTCCAATTTGTATGAACTTTTTTTTGTTTTGTAGCTCTCATTGAGCTTTACAAAATAAAAAATCTGCATGAATCAGATTACTGAATACTGAGATAATCGCAAAAAAACAGAAAATAAAAAAAGTAAATTAGGTCTTTTTTTGGCAAAAAGTCAGTTGTGAGTTCTATAAGAGATATCTGGGATCCTGTTTTATCAGTCGTAAGGTTGCTTACCGAAATCTAGGGGTTTAGACAAGATGGCGTTTTGCCAAAAAGCAAAATTCTGCCGAAACTATATTAAAGTTATATTAAAAAACTGGCGAAACTTTGGAGAAAGACGAAACTGCTGAAACTTATTATAAATGCCGAAACTGCCGAAACTTTGCCGAAACTATAATAAATCTATAGTAAAATTTTGACGAAACTAATCGTAGGATTTTAAAGTGGTTTAGACAAACAACCTTAATCAGTCGTGATACTAATGAGAAGCTTAAAAGGAAAACTATGTATTAGTTACAAAGTCTTTTTGCAAATGTTCAGCTTATTCAGCTTAAACCAAGTAAACCTACCTTTAATTGTGTAATATCTTACCTGGCACTTTGTCAAGTAAGTTTCATGACTTTCATCACTGGCACTTTTTTCATGCTAGAAATATACCCATTATATTTGCTTGTTTAACAAGAAAATTTTCCAAAATTATACTGTACATTGCTCCAATATTTTATGATTAATCAATAATATATAATGTAATTGAGATTTATTTTATCTGTATTACTACTTCTAATCGAAGAGGCTGTAGAATACTAAATTAAAAATAAGTATTATTAGTGTATTTTATTATATCTGCACATCTTCATCAGCTATGGATCAAAACTTACTAACCAATTCTGATCTTAACGCTGGTAATAATTTGGATGAAGAATTTGTGACAAATGATAATGATGACGAATTTTGGGCGGATGATGAATGATAGCGATGATAACAAATTTTGGGCGGATGATGATGATAACGAGAATGATGAATCCTGTGATGATGATGATGATTGGTAGAATTCTAGAAAAACATATACAGGGTGGAATTATATAGCTCATTTTAGCGAAGATAATTAGGACAAACTTTATCAAGCTCGGTTGGCTTGTCATCATAATATTCTTCTTAGACTATTTACCAGACGTCTTTTAATTTATCTGAGCATGAAATAATGGATTGTTTAACGCATTTTTTAGATCTAGAGAATTTGGAATAGATGAACATAATTCATTACTAGACACGTTAACTAGAGTTCTGAATGGGTCGGATCAGGTCAGGTCAGGTCAGGTCAGGTAAGACCCCAGATAATTATAATTAAGGTTATATCTTCTATGCTAAAAATTTACCCTTGTCATCCTGAACTTACTTTTAAAGCTATAGATACAAAACTTTGTAATAATAATTGCCCTCCTATTATCTATAATTTTGTTACTTAAAAAGTAATATTTAATAATAGTAATTTTTATTTTTTTGTATATTTCTATGTATACCGATAGTGAAAAAGCGTATATTTTTTTGCCAAATTTTGCCTGTGTAATGATACTTATCTCAAATTCTAATCAGTAGATTTACAAGATTTTTGGTATCAAAAGATTCTTTTCTTCAAAAGAAACATTTTTTTCTATGGTAAAAAACAATATTAACTTAATAAAATTACATGTTAAAAGAAAAATAAAGTTTAAAACATAGTAAGATATGACCTCAATTATAATTATCCAGGGTTCTGGTCAGGTTATATCAGATTATCTGTTTGACCTGACCTGAACTGAAACCTGAAAATTTTCAGGATTTATATTAAAATATCAAAAAAAAAATGGTGCAAAACATTTTTTTTGAAATATTGCGATTCAGTTTTTTATATTAAAATCGTATAAAAAGACGAATAGCAATACCGCAACTAACTTTTTAAATATAAAATCAATATAAAAAAGTGAATCCCGATACCGCAATTCACTTTTTATATATATAATCAATATAAAAAAGTGAATCCCGATACCGCAATTCATTTTTTATATATAAAATTGATATAAAAAAGTGAATTCCGATACCGCAATTCACTTTATATATATAAAATCGATATAAAAAGTGAATTTTGATACTGCAATTCACTTTTTATATATAAAATCAATATAAAAAAGTGAATCCCGATACCGCAATTCATTTTTTATATATAAAATTGATATAAAAAAAGTGAATCCCGATACCGTAATTCATTTTTTATATATAAAATTGATATAAAAAAGTGAATTCCGATACCGCAATTCACTTTATATATATAAAATCGATATAAAAAGTGAATTCTGATACTGCAATTCACTTTTTATATATAAAATCGATATAAAAAAGTGAATTCTGATACCGCAATTCACTTTTTATATATATAATCGATATAAAAAAGTGAATTCTGATACCGCAATTCACTTTTTATATATAAAATTGATATAATAAAGTGAATTCTGACGTCGCAATTCACTTTTTATATATAAAATCAATATAAAAAAGTGAATCCCAATATCGCAATTCACTTTTATTATATAAAATCAATATAAAAAGTGAATTATAATACCATAACTTACTTATTATATAAAATCATAGTTTCAGGTCAACAGGTCATTCAGGTTATACTGATGTTACAACCTGAACTGATGCTGAATTGCAATTGCTAAACCTGACCTGAAAAATTCAGGTCAACCTGTCAGGTTACCTGAATTTGGTTAACCTATTCAGAACTCTATTTGATACTTTTTCAGATCTAATAGTATACAAGTATTTGGATTTCTTGAATCTGTTAATATCTTCTTGCTAAATATTTGTTATCTGAATTTTCTTTTGTAGAACTTGTAGAAGGAAGTAAACCTCTCCTACTTAATTATAGATTTGTGATTAATATTAGTGATAATAAGTTTATTGATTTTACTTCATTAACTTATATTATAATGGTATTTAAAAAAAATTCCCATTTCCATTAAATATATTAAGTATGATACAGGTGATGTTCATTTTAAAATCATATCAAAAATTCAGATACATATTTGGTCTAAATTAGGTAAGGTCAATATGTTTAAATTTAAAGTTGAATTATTTGTGATTATAATTTATAATTTTATTCAAAATATCTTTAACACTTAAAATAATCTGATGTGCAATTCTCTTTTTTTAAATATAAAAAATAATTCTACAGAAAATTAGTATTCTTTTATTTGTAAAATTCAGTAATCACATTCCTAATTTCTTGTTAGCATTAAATATTTTTTACAGAGTATTATAGCCAATTCATTTTAGTTTTAACCTATTTAGTTAGCTCTTGATATATTATAATATAATATTCTGGTAGTTTTTATTAAATTATTCAATAGTAACTATTTCCTCACTACATACATTTTATGCATGATCTTACTTATAATAATAGTCTATGAATTCTCCATATATTATTCTTTCAGTTCTGAAAATAATCTTTATATATTACTATTTATTAGTCCTAATATTATTAGTTGCAGAATTGCTAATACTGTTAATAAGTTTACTAATGCAATTGGTAATTTTTTTTCTTCTTGAAAATTATTAATAATTTCTAAGCATATCTTAAATATTGAATTTTTGGTTAAAAGTATTAAATATTTTAATATTAATGAGAATGAATTTTTAAGTACAATTTATCTTCAAGGATAGTATCATATATATTCATAATTTCTTTTAACCTTACTACTATTATACTCATCTTATTAAAGTTTGAATTTAATACTACTTCAAATGTGATTTTCAGATAGTCTATTACTTCTTTTATCCATCTATCTGTAATATTATATATATTTGCCAGTGTAATAATCCTCTTAATAATATTCTATTTTGAATCATTATTTTTGTATATATAAAATATTTTTTCAATTTGTATTATAATGCATGATTTTTTACAACCCACCTGCTACTAGTTTTGCATACTATTTTTGGTTATTCTATAACCTTTAGGTCTTGTTTTATTAATCATATATGTACTTAGTTTTGTATACTATTTTTAACTATTCTATAATTTAGGTTTTGTTAGCTATAAGCATATTTATAGAGTTGTGTTTACTCGTATATTAGAAGTATGAATTGCATTTTGTTTAATTAGCAACTTATAGAAAAAATACTCAAAATGCAATCTATTTGCTAACAGAATTGTAAACTAGTTGGATTGGCTGTCTGGATTTGTAGAGCTATGTTTACTCATATGTCAGAAGTATAGATTGTCTTGTATTTAGTTGGTAGCCTTACAAAATACTTAAAAAATGCAATTTATTTGCTGATAGGACTGTAAACTAGTGGAATTAGCTTTCTGGATAGATTGAATAGTAAGAATTATAATTTAAAATTAAATATTAAATTAGGGTTTAAAATTTTATTAGATTACCTTTTGGAGTAGATCTAACATGCTTTTTTTTATTACATGCTATATGTCCTCAAAATGATACTATGTGGTTATAAATTCTACACATCATTTTTGCTATCCTAATAGCTGTAGGAAGCTAAGAATAATAGCAGAAAAGTGTGCCTAATTTTCTATATAGCAGAATTGGTTTTCTAAGTGAATTGAAAAGTAGGAAATATGGTTAGATTTTATGATTAAAATTGGCTTTGTGAATGGTTTTAAAAGTATTTTAAGACTCTATATCTTTTTATGTTGGGTAAGCTTAAATGGCTATTTTAACAGAATATAATGTTATTCATATCTGCCATCTGTAAATAAAAAGATATTTTATGGCTATTTTAGTGAAAAAAGAAATAAATATTAAAGTAAAAAAAAATATAAACTAAACTAATAAAAGAATATTAAAAGTATATAGAAAAAAACTTAAAAAATAAAAAAATAAAAAAATTTTTATTATTGATGTAAAATAAGTGGAAAGAGTCCATTATTCTTATTAGATTTAATAACCAATTAAATTATTAATATTTATAAATCACAAATGTAATATAAGATTTTGATTACCTTTAATAATTGTAATATGTATTATTTTCTTAAATATTAAAAAAATAAATAAAATATATCTAAAAAAAATACAGTTTATAATAAATTTCCATATAATTATTAAGTTGATTATACTTTTAAGTAATAAATATATTGTATAATAATTAACAAATTTTAACAGTTAATAAATTTATTTAAATTTATGAGCTAAATAATTTAAACATATTAACTAATATTAAAAAAGTTAAATTTGACTAAAATTAAAAATTGCATTAAAAAATTATATTTTTAAAAATTGTAATTTTGGTTAAAAATTTCTTAAATTAACCTGTTAAATTAATAATTTTAGCCTAAATTAATGATTTTAATCTAATAAATTAATTAATTTTGAATAATTTTGACCTAAATTTGGTGATTTTTTTTTAGTTTCATAGTTATGGTTAATTAAAAATTAGTGATTTATATAAAAAGGCTATAAATTATATATATACTTAATCAATTTGGAAGTCAGACTGTAATATTTTATGTTGATTTTAAGAGAATTGGCATTTAATAGTCATTTAATGCACATGTAAATTTAGTCTAATTAAATTTTTTATACAAATAATAATAAATATACAGTAAATAAAATATAATGTATATGTAAAATAAACTTACACACCATTATTTATGAACCATACACAAACCTGCATCAAAGCAACTTTAAATAAAATGTCAGATAATGGTCGCCAGCACGTGATTTTTTTAGCACGCATTTTAACACTACCAACATTAAGAAATTAAGAGCTTTTCAAAAAATTCAGGTAACAAATTAAGGGATTTGTGATACAGGGTAATAAATTTAAAGTTAAAAAGATCCTTCCAATCCTTCCAATCCTTCAAATCAAAATTATTTCACAATACTGACAATAAAATTTCAAGGACTCGTACTTAGATAACTCTGTGAAACACCATGTACTTTTAACCTATTTTTGATTACCAAGGAATGATTGCAGTATGCACATACTCTTTGATCATACTCCTAAATTATTTTCTAAGGATTAACGACGATTTCCCGTGGATCATTGAAAGAAGAAAAATGCAAAAAGAATCAGAAATACAGTTTAAACTATCAATTAATAATTTAGAAATTCATTTTGAATATTATCACCAAAATCTCATCGACAGATTAAAACAACCAGTACAGGCTGTACTAATTTACCATTAAAAAGAAGTATTAATTTCCGTTAAACCATATGATAAGTTTTGTTAAACCATATGAAATTGAAAATGTGACGGGTAATGTAAAAAATTGCAGATTTCAATCCTATTTGCCATACATATGAGGACCAAAGACCGAAGACCGAAGACCGAAGACCGAAGGCCGAAGGATATTTTAAAGTAGATCCCACATGATAAAGAGAATACAGAAAATGTACAAATAAAATTGCGACATCTAACTAAAGGATTTTTCTGCACGATTTTAGAACATTCTTTTAATAAAAGCACTTTAAAGATAGTTTCTACTGGGTAAATTTGTTTGTTTATAGAAAATAGCAGAGAGCAGATATTAATGTTAACTTTGCGCTTATGTTTTATAAATATTTTTTTTTTTTGTTAACCTTAACAGTTAATAGATATCAGCCCATTGTTAACGCCAAATAATTTTAGATATGAAATTAATTTCATTAAAGCCACATTTTTTTAATTGATTTAATAACAAAGTGTTTTTAAAGAAAGTGAACTTTTTAATTACATATAATTACATATAATTACATATAAGGATATAAGGTAACAATAAATAAACCTTTTTTCCATAAAGAAATTTATCCGATATAAAAATATCTATATTAATAAAATATTTATATTTGCTTGAAGATAAATATAAATTGATAAACAAAAATCACCACCGAAAATAATCAAAGATAAGGAGAAATTTTTATGCAATTATTCTTTTTTTTCTGCATGATATGAAGCACTCGATAAATTAAAATCCGAACAAAGCCACATTTTTTTTTTTCACGTTTTTACTAAAATGGTTACATCATTTAATGCATTAAATTAATGAAATCTTTGATCATTGCAATGCATCATGCAAAAATGATATTGCGAATTAAAAAAGAGTTTTTTGAACAAAAAAGTTTCATAATATTATATAATATTATAATATTTTTTTTTTTAAAAAAAAGAAAGAAATTATAAATGTAAAAATATAAAACAAAACGAATCATAATAAAGAAACATAAAAAAAATTTAGTAATACATTAAAATATGTGACACGAGTTTTTTCAAATGACGCTATAAGCTTATTTTGACGATTTTTGACATAAAAAATTAAGTTTGAGTTTTGCAGTCAAAGTTTTGCAGTCAAGTTTGCAGGTAAGTTTGCGGTTAAGTTTGCGGTTAAAATTTGATGGGGGTTTATTTTTTATTTTACACAATAAAATTAATGCATTGCATTATTGTTATTAATTATGTGCATTGTAAACGATATATCGTAAAAAAATATAATTACATACGTACAATATAATATATATTATAATATGCTACATATGCTACATATGCTACTTATGCTACTTATGCTACTTATGCTAAATAGCCCGAAATTATTGAAATTTATTATTATATTTTTCTATTTTAGTAAATTATAATAATTTCATTGTTGATGGAGAGTCTCAAAAGTATTTTTTTTTTAAAAAACACCAATAGGAAATAAACGGAAAACATGAGGATCACATCCAAATCCATCCATTTACAACACTTTATCTATTATTTTCCGAAAGTAATCATTTTTTAAAAAATTATCCAAAATAAAAGATTCATTATATCAAATTAAGAATTTATTATTTCATAAACTTATTTCTATAAAGAGTAATCCAACATTAAATCATTATACGTGGTATTGTTTCGTTTTTTTTTGTGGCGTAAAATAAATTTCAGGAATTTTACATGCCCAAAAAGAATAGTTTTTGATTTATGAACGTATTTAGAAAGATAATTTAATTAACAGTTAATTATCAATAATTAGGGAAATATACTAAACTAAATTAAAATAAATTATAAATATCTTCGTTAATTTTTATTTTTAGTAAAAAACATTTTAGAGGATCTTCAGATAATTTTAGAAAATTTTTAAAAAATCTTTTCTTTTTCCTCGAATTTTACAATGATCAAAAATGATTATCGTTTTCGTGTTGTATGAACTTACTTATAAAACTAACTCATAAAAACAAATATTTTGACACCTCAAACGATTTTTCTTTGACGGAATTTTCTCATGATATCATTTAAAGTAAGAATTTATGTAGAATCACATGATATACATGATAAAATATAGTTATGATCTACAATGATCTACAAAAATATTCTTTCGATAGAATTTCTAAAGAAAATTACGCCCAATTTGTTTATAGAGAGATTAACGATCGTACCTAAATATAGGGGATTGGTAAATCATTTTCGGACATTTTGCAGTCCTAATACCGATTCATTTCCGAAAAAAAAAAGAGAGAGAGATAGAGAGAGAGGGAAATAATTGAAATAATTAAAATAATAAGAAAACGAATTCTTTATCAAATCTGCGTTATCTCTTTGTTTCATTCTAAATATTTGGATCTTCATATGTAATATGTAATAATCACTTCCTTATTCAATAAATGTTGGATATATTTGAATAAATAATTATGATTTTATGATTTATGATTTATATGATTCATGATTTATGACATAAAGAGATTTGAATTATGTGATAAGGGAAATAATCTAATTAAATTGGAAATATTATAATTAAATTGGAAATGATGTGATGTATATATTAGTTAGGTTATTTTTTTTTTTAGAAATCTTTACTACTACATTTCTAGTTTTATCCAAATTGTCACTTTACACAAAAAACCTTATTAACTAAAACCCGTTTTTATATTAAAATCTAGTGTAAATAATTAATAGTGGTTTTATATATAAATACTGATGGAAAAAATTTGTATTTTAAACAATTGCGTTTTCAAAAAAAAAATAAAAGAAAAAAAAAAATTCAAAAATTTTTTTTTTTTTTTTATAAAAAAAAAAGAAAAAAAAAGTAAAAGTAAGCGACCTTTTAAACAAAATAAACATATTATGGAACAACTAATAGATAACCCAAAACTAAATAAAGTCCAGATTCATATAAATGGAGTCATAGCAATATTATCAACGAGTACGATTAGTAATGTAGCAGTTTTTGTAATGATATGGTGGATAATAACGCAAAAACATTCTAGACATACAGTAGTTACTAGACTAGTATTAAATTTAATTTTATCAGATTTTATACAATCTATAGGATTTATGATGAGTTATAATTGGTTACGTATAAATGCTATAAATGAAGGAACTTATTGTGATATACAAGGTTTTCTTATCAATTTAGGAGATGTTGCTTCTGGGTTTTGGGCTCTTGTAATATGTTTACATACTTATATGTTAGTCGTCCATTCTTATGAATATTCTCATTTGGTATTTTTGGCCATGATAATAATATGGCCATTTAATATTGTTATATCTGCTTTAGGTTATGTTATTCAACAAGCATATGATGAAAGTTTTTATAGTAATGCTGGTGGAAGTTGGTGTTGGATTTCTCCTTATTATCCAAATTATAGAATTGGTTTTCATTATGGAATTATATTATTTAATGCTGCCGCTATGATAATTTTATATGCCGTGATGTTTACCGTAATTTACAGACGTCAAGGTTCAATGGCAACTCAAGGTTCCAAAAGAGTTTTACAAAGTGTTAATAAAAAATTAGTATGGTATCCTATAGTATATATTATATTAGTATTTCCATTGGCTCTTCGTAAGTATTGCACATATATAACTTTGAGTATTGCATATATATAACTTATATAACTTATATATAACTTTGTATTAATTCTGATTATTAGAACGTATTGTTGCTATTGCCACCGAAAATCCAAATGTATGGGGAATCAATTAGTAAGTATATTTGATTTTATTTTGATTTTATTTTGATTTTATTTAATTTAATTTTATTAATTTAATTTAATTTATTTTGTTTCTTTCAATAAAGTTTGATTCCGGCCGCTTGTGTATTTACGAGCGCAGGTTTTGTAAATACAATAATTTATGGAATAACGCGTAATATCGTATCCGTAAAACCTGTACTTGAAAAGATTCGTAGATTTACTTCTTCTTCCTTTCCGTCAACATTTTCTGATTCTGCAACTATGACAAATATGACAAATATTCATAATAATTCTTTACAAAAATCTGGTGAATTCTTTTCAACGATAATTACTGGAGGTTCTGTAAATGACGTTGATCCTATGTCTTCATTTATTTCAATTACAACAACACAACAAGTAAGAATAAGTTATTTAGAACCTCCTGTAAAATCCGAAGCTGATTCAAGTTCTGTAATAACCCCTCCAAGTCCTACTTATTCAAATGAACCTTTAAATAATTTACAAAATAATCCGTAATTAATTATTAATTTTTATTTATTTTATTTATTGTAATTTTATTTTACCTAAAAAAAAAAATTTGTAGGATATATTAAATGTAAAAAAATTCAAAAAAATTCAAAAAAAAAATATAATAATAATGTACATATATTTTTTATTCGCGTAATTCAATCATTATTATCGTTCCATTTTACGTTACGCGCTTTTTCTTCCTACTTTTAAATGTCAATTGTTCATCGGTTTCAAGAAAAACAATTAATAATATCAATTCGAAATAGAACTCATTTAACCCTTTAACATAATTTTTGTATTACAAACATTCTTTTTTTTTAGACTAAAAATATTCTTTGTTTCACTGAATTAACCAATTTGAGTTATCTTGGCAACTTTTTTTTTTTTTTATTAATTTTGTATATAATTTGAACTAACTATTTTAAACTAACTATTCTATACTAACAACTAAATAAAGATATATTAAAATTTTATTTTTGAGTTATATTGTTTTAAATATTGTGTTAATATTTAAACAATACATGGATCAGATGACTTTTTAAAAAAAGTTATATTAATATATACTTATATTGTATTATATAATAACCCACGTAATATTTTATTTTTAAATGAAATAAAGAAATTAGGAAATATGGCGAAATCTATATTATTCAATGCATTAAAATTTGAACACCAAATACTCCCATGTTTACAATATTTAAAACAATATTAACCTTACTAAATTTGATTTCATTGATTATTATTGTATAAAAAAAATGTTACAATTGTTACACGGTTTTCCATGGTTATGATCCCCGAATTTGAATTAAAAAAAGATTTCGGTAAAAATCTACCTAATTTATAATATTATTAATAAAGATTTTTCCGTTCAAACTAAACTTCTTTTTGTAAATTTTTTATATTGACTAATTTAGAGATGAACGGAAAGTTGATGATGATGAGAAACGGAGGATAACGGATGATGAAACACTGAAACAGTAGATGAACAATTGAATGAACGTCTTTGGAAACTGCACCCCGTTTAAATTGCGTTACATTCCCCGATTTTCTAGGTAATAATCTTCGATTTTTTAAATTTGAGTTTAAAAACTTTTTTTTTTCTTTTTTTCTTTTTTTCTTTCTTTCGACTTTCTCTCCCTCTTTAAAAATAAAATAATAATTAATACGATTTTAATAATGGCAACTTCTCAAAGAAAATCATATGTGATTGGAGTTGGAATGACCAATTTCATTAAACCACGTGGTCAAGTTGATTATCCCGGTAAGTTATTATAGTTATTATTACATCGGGAGATATCCCATGGATTATAGTTCGGTACTGCGGTAACAATTAGCTACTAATATTTGGATATCTCATAAAAACATCGCCAATTAATACCATTAATATTAACTTATAGTCATGGCCCGTGAGGCTATGGTCAAAGCATTGATGGATATTGGTAAAACTTACGATGTAATTCAACAAGCATATGTAGGATATTGTTTTGGTGATAGTACTTGTGGTCAACGTGCTGTTTATCAACTTGGTATGACTCAAATTCCTGTCATGTAAGAAGAATTGATTTTTTAAATAATTTTATTTTAAAATAATGTAATAAATAAATTAATCTTTTTAAAAAATAAATTTTATTTAAATGATTTAATTTTTTTTTTTAAAAAAAAAGAAATGTGAATAATAATTGTTCAACTGGATCAACTGCACTGTATTTGGCTCGTCAAGCAGTTGAATTCGGAATTGTTGATTGTGCTCTTGCATTAGGTTTTGAGAAGATGGCAAAAGGTAAATAAAAAATATTATAATAAAAAATATTATAATAAAAATATTATAATAAAATCGTTTATTTGTTAATTAAATCGTATATCTTTAATCGAATCAATCAAATCAATCAATAGGATCTATCTCATCTAGCTTTAATGATCGTACTAGTCCACTGGGTAATTATCTTTACTTGTTTTTTACAACTATTTTTTTCTTGTTATTAACTTGAAATTAATTAAATTCATTTATTTTAAATTGTTAGATACTACTGTATCATTATTATCGGAAACTCGTGGAATTACAAATTCACCTTTTACAGCTCAGATATTTGGTAATGCTGGAATAGAATATTGTGAAAAATATGGTGCCACTGCTGAACATATGGCAAAAATTGGTGAAAAAAATCATCGTCATAGGTAAGTTTTTAAGGAAGTTCATTCATTCTTTTTTGTAAAAGTAAAAAGTAATTGTAAAAGTAATTGTAAAAGTAATTTGTAAAAAGTAAAAAGTAATTGTAAAAGTAATTTTAAAAATAATTGTAAAAGTAATCAAATTTACTAAATATAATATTTTTTTTTTTTAGTGCAAAGAATCCTTATGCACAATTAAAAGATGTTTATACATTAGATCAAGTAAAATCTTCACCACAAATTTTTGGTCCACTTACAAAACTTCAATGTTGTCCAACTTCGGATGGATCAGCTGCTGTTATAGTAGCATCAGAAAAATTTGTTTTAGAAAATAATTTACAAAATCAAGCAATTGAAATTGTTGCTCAAGAATTAGCTACTGATTCTCCTAATTTATTAGAAAAGAAAAGTTCTATTGAATTAGCTGGTGCTGATATGACTAGAAAAGCTGCTAAACAAGTTTATAAAAAAGCTGGTATTACTCCTAATGATATTCAAGTTATTGAATTACATGATTGTTTTAGCGCTAATGAGGTATGTATAATTATTATTGAATTTATTGAATTTTATTTATAAACGTAATTTTATGAACAAAATATTTTCCAAATAATATTTAGTTAATTACTTATGATGCTCTTGGACTTTGTAAACCTGGACAAGCTCACAAATTGATCGATTCAAATGATGTTACATATGGTGGTAAATATGTGATAAATCCTTCAGGTGGTTTGATTTCTAAAGGTCATCCTCTTGGTGCAACTGGATTAGCTCAATGTTCTGAATTGGTATGCTGAACGTAATATAATTCTTCCAACTATTGAGATTTGATTTTTAATTTTGAACCCTTTTTTTTTTCCTTTAGGTCTGGCAATTAAGAGGATGGTGTACAAATAGACAAGTACCAAATATTAAATATGCATTACAACATAATATTGGACTTGGTGGTGCTGTTGTTGTAACTATTTATAAACAAGCCGAATTATCAAATAAAAATGATGATAAAGAAGGTTGGAAACAAAGATTTAATTATAATCCTGCTATTGAATCAAAAGGTATAACTGAAAAAGATTTTAGAAATGTTTGTTCAAAACAAGTTAGTGAATATTTAATTGCTACAGCTAAATTGTAAAAATAATAAATAATAATAATAATAATAATAATAATAATAATAATAATATTAATTTGTAATAATTTTATTATAATTTAAGAAAAAGATGTGAAAAAAATATATATAGTAGTATTTTTGACATTGATAATTTTTTTGGATGTTACAACTTACAATATCATAATCACTATAACGATCATATAACATATATAACCATCACTATAACCATCATATAAAAGTAATATAATCATCACTATAACCATATAACATATATCCATCAATCAATATAACCATCATATAACATATCCATCACATCACTATAATAACATACAGTATATCCATCATATAACTACCATCACTATAACCATCACTATAACCATCATATAACTACCATCATTATAACCATCACGAAAAAGAGTTGTTAAATAAATCCCTCATTTATCAAAATATTCATAATTACGTGCGTAAGAGTAATCTTAGAAATGTTAATAATGTTAAATCACATCGTATTGTATCCCGAGATTAGATTTCGAGAATTGAGATAACAATGAATAATGACATATAGGGAGGTGTCTTATATTGGGGTCTTGACATATAAGGGCCTTTGACATATAGGAGTATTGACATTGACATATGACAATTATGACATATAGGAGTCTTGACATATAGGGGGGATTAAAGGTTTGTCGTACAAGTTCCGTTTTCACATGTGACTAATCGTCATAGAAACTGATTTAATCACTAAAATAAAAATCTAAGATTTCCAAATTCATATTGCTATAACCTTAACCTGGACAAAGGAAAATTTTTACACATTGCGTTAAATATTAGAATTCTCATCTTTCGTTTTATTCCCAGTCTACTTCCCAATCTTCACAGTCCCCAATCTTCACAGTCTACTCCCAGACTTCCCCAGTCTGCTTTCCAGGCTATTTTCCAAGTTACATTCCATTGTTCACAGTCTGAAAAAAAAGTTACAACTCCTCCAGGAGCGCTGTTCGCTAACTTCGCTTTGCTCTCAAGTTATATTGGATCAAGCAGAATCACTTTTAAAGAACCAGCGCAGCTTTAACTTTAATTCAGAGTCGTAGGGCCTATCAGCCCTTATTTGCGACAACACGATTACAAGACCAGAAAACGATATGGCGCCGAATTACGCGTGATATAAGGAATAATCATCTCTTCACACCCACCAGGAAACAATGTAGAACCAGTATTTTCCACCTGTTATAATATATATTGTATGTTGAATAATAAAATATATATATTAACATTATGAAAGTAATCGAGTCATACGAAGTACTTTTCGTACTTTTCACCACCATGATAATGTGGAATTAATAATGTAGCAGGAGTAATATAGCAATAATATAGCAATAAGTATACCATAAACTGCAAAATAAAAAAAACGTATATTAATGTCTCAAATATGACTGTAAGCCGACTCTTGAGTCTGACCAGTTCTTGGATTTTGGAATTGTGTATCGGATCAATCAAATGTGGAAGAGTATAATCCAATTTGTCTAGCTGCCAAGAAAGCGCTATTAGATTTATACAAATTTTGTCCATTACCTCCAATGATGACTATGGACAAGTTTAGAAAGTGTATCATCAATGATGATTGAAGTTGGTTTTGGTTATACATATTTCCTTTGCCCTTTATTGTGCAAGTTCCAGGATAGGACGATGGATCTATTGACACTAATACAGAGAATCCTGTCTTCTTAAACGTGGAATTTCTTATTATTTATAATTTAAAAAATTTTAATGTGTTACATGGCGCAGTATTTGCAATTGTTAGATCATATACATCCTGGATTGCGTCGTAAAGCAGCAATTTATTTTTCAAGAAGCTTCAATTCAAATCCATTAAAATATTTGATCCTCGTGAAGACAATATCTTTGTATTAATTACCAATGTTATACTTCACATTGTCCTCCTTGTAATAGGCAATTTACCAATGAGTATCCCACAGAACTTTTTGACAAAGGTCCTAATAGTATTTCCGCGTGACAGTTGGGTTTAATCTGAATCTCTGGAGAGAGATTCAATGTATAATGATTATCCATCTTGATATTTGCTGAATATTCACTGATCTGGTGAAAAATTTATCTATTAGGCAGATTTGTAGTCATTAGTCAAGTTAGGTGCCAGTGCCAGTATGGTGATATTATGTTGTTGATACTATTGTTGCTGCTATAGCAGTTGTAAACGAATCGAAAATTTACTTAAAGTATGTTGTTGCTGCCGTTGCTGTCGTTACTGTTGCTGCTGTTGTTGGTTGCGGTGGATCAATGGATTGTGGATCACTGGATTGTGGATCACTGGTTTTTAACTACTGCCCGTTAACCTGGAATTATCTTTCCTTTGGTCTTTGCGACATAAGATTTTCGGAAGTTTTGAAAGTGCATGAATACTTTTCGGCCGTGATGGGCGTGCATTGCAAGGAAGCGACTTCGGAGCTTACAAACTATTTTGTTAAAATTTCAAGGATTTTATTAACGGACAGCACAACCGTTTTAATAAGGTTAATGTTGTTCATTTATTTATGTCGCTGTAGATCTCTTACAATTATAACATTATAACTGACGACCATTTTTTATTCTATCCAGAATATCGATTATTGGGACAAATCATGGTGTTAATCTATTGTTTAGACAAGGGTGTGATCACAAGCATTAATATAGAAAGTTGTTAATTTGTAAAACAAGACTATGATTCCAATGAATAGCCAAATGTAATTTATTTTCTATATTAATAAAGCTGACCCAGAAATAGATTTCACAATATACAATCGAATTCTGATTAATTTTTCATAAAGTAAAAGGATTAAAATAATGTTATTAGAAGTATAATAATAAAATTATGTAACTTTAAATTTTTATTTTTATTTTTAATTAAAGATCAAAGGAAAACCGTAGGTAGTGAACAGAACTACCGCAATACAGGGCGCTTTTTTTTTTAAAAAAAAACTAATATTACGTTGTAGCCAAACTAAAGGCTCTAGGGAATTTACGATAATTAATAGTCACGTGATTTTACGGTTACTTTCTCAGCGTTACAGATACTCGGCCAGCATTAAAAAATTAACTACGTTACTATGTTAATTTCAAAATCATACAACTTTTTCTCTCTGTTCATTTGTAAAGTAAATAAATTATTTGAATACTAATTGAAACAAATAGATACTGCTCATTAAAAATCTACTAATATATTGTACGTTTCAAAAACCTGGAAATCGGACATATAAAAGCCAAAACTATGGATGACTTTTACGATTAACGAATTATATTAAAATCAATAGAGGATTATCCAATTATTTCAATATTTAATGAAAACATCTCGCTGCTAACTACTTCATTAATTGCATTTACCTAATACTACATTAGTTGCTATATGATTGGCTTTCATCAATTCTTCCCACTTTTTATTATGTTCACGAGGATCGAACTGATGTTTGTCTTAAACATTTTGAATTAATTATCCAAGGAAAGTACCAACAATCGTCTTGAATGAAATTTATAATATTGTTAGATCAAAATTGAAACAATTTTTGCCAATTATTGGAGGAATTATTTTATTATTTAAGGTTACGAACCAAAAGGCCAAAGGCAAAAGAATTAATTAGGGTATCTCGTTAGATATACTTGTAGTAATATTGGGGATATACTGTATTTGATGAAATTAGATATCAAAACTTCAATCCAGAAATTTCTAATTTCTTTCAAGATGAACAAGATGTGGATTTAACTGGATCAGTAGATAGTTACTCGGGTCTAAAAGTTCGGGTACAAGTTAAACTAATCGATCACGAACGGGAATAAGCCTCTTTAGCCAATACGATAAAGAGGATGAAAAATTTATTCAAATTAACATAATTTCAATTTTATTCTTACTTAAAAAAATAATATAATTTTTATTGATTATTATTCTTTTTTTGATAAATGAATCAATAAACATAAAACAGAAAGAAAAATAATAAAATAAAAAAGTCAAATTTCTCAAGAAATTTAAAAACTTAGGAAGGAATAGTAGACAAATCAACTGTTCCAGGGAGTTTGTCGGCAAATGGATCCCAATGAGGATCATCATGCCATTGATATTCGGCTTCTAAAGCAACTTTATCGGCCTCTTCCTTTCCGTATATGTCAGAAATAAATCCAAGTACCATATCCATACCGGCAGAAACTTTAATAAAGTGAAAGAAAATTAAGAAAATTAATAAATAAATTTGATGTGCGTGTATAGTATAAATTATACATTACCTCCAGAAGAAGTATAAAATTTCCCATCTACAACCCATCTAGCCTTTCTTACCCATTCAACATTGGGTCCTGTAACGCGAAGTCATATGATTAACGCAAACTTTTTTGAATTTAATCTTGTTTCTAAATATAAAATTTTAGTTTGATTCGTACCAAAAGAAGTCATCCAATTCCAAACTAGTTTATTAGTCGTAGCTTTTTTTCCATCCAATAAACCAGTTTTAGCAAGTAACCCACTACCAGTACATACTGTTAACACATATTTTACTTTTGGTACGCGTTGTTTAATAAAATCCAAAAAAACACTATTTTCCAATTCATCTCTGGTTCCAACACCACCTAATCCAAAATAATTGTTTTAATGATTGTTAAGTGTTTAAGTGAAAGTTTAACATTAATCAAGCACGCACCTGGGATGAATAATATATCAAAGTCGGGACAATTTTCAAAATTATAATTAATGTAATTGGCGATTTGAGGAGTAAATGATGTTACATGTTCTCCAGTTTGAGTAATAGTTATAATATTAAAATTTGCTTTCAATGAACCTAACATACGAAGTGAACCATTTACATCTAATAAATCGTAATCTTTATATAAAAGTGCACCGACCGTGAAAAATTCTTTTGGCATTTTTTGATATTTGGGATTTGGAAAGGAGGAAAAAAATCAAACAGAATCAAAATGGCGTTTATTGATTTATTGATGAATAATTCCTATATTTATATTAAATTAATACATGTGTTAATATGGCTTAAATGGTAATCATTTTCCATTGTAACAATGCTACTCATTATGATGTAAGAATAATAAATCATGATTTTGAGTCTATTTGTTTACAAAGCTATTTTTCAATAGTATAATAGTATATATATATCGGGCTATTAGAATGAATTTTGCTTTGCGGTGTACGGATGAATTTTAATTTTTAATTGAAATGATTTGTTTAAACCTTAATTTATCCCAAACCTTTTTTCCTGACGTGATAGTTATGATGTAAGAAAAATAAATCATGATTTTGAGTCTATTTGTTTTACAAAGCTATTTTTCAATAGTATATATATATCGGGTTATTAGAATGAATTTTGCTTTGCGGTGTACGGATGAATTTTAATTTTTAATTGAAATGATTTGTTTAAACCTTAATTTATCCCAAACCTTTTTTCCTGACGTGATAGTTATGATGTAAGAAAAATAAATCATGATTTTGAGTCTATTTGTTTTACAAAGCTATTTTTCAATAGTATATATATATCGGGCTATTAGAATAAATTTTGCGGTGTACGGTTGAATTTTAATTTTAATTTTTAAACCTTAATTTATCCCAAACCTTTTTTCCTGACGTGATAGTGTTCTGACCAATCAAATTTAATGTTTTTTTTGATACAAAAATTCATTTATGAATCGTTTATGTTCATTCTGTTTTAAATAATTAAATGAGAATTTTTAATTCATGAATTTTTTTTAATGTCATTGATTTTTTTTGTCTATAATCGGAAATGCCTGTTATAAAATTAGAGTATATACTGTATGTAAAGAAAATATACTATAAAATACATAAAATTATAAAAATGTCTAACAAAAGACCGATATCAAATCGGTTTAAAGAATTAGCTATTTCATTTAAATCTTTCAAATTCATTATATCTACTCTCAACGGGTGTACCGGGAACACCAGCGTCATCATCATATCTATCAAAATTTGAACCAAAAAAGCCAGGAACTTCTTTTTCTGTTTTCCTTTTACTGATAAATCTATAAGCAAAGAATCCGGCGGTTATAATTAATGCACCTCCTAAAACTCCAAGGACTGATGCAAGGATAATTGTTGTTTTATCATTATTCGAAGATTGTGAACCAGAAGATGAAGTGGTTTTATTATTATTCGCTTGATTAGTAAGTTCAAGTGAATTGATCCATGTGAAATTTCTTATATCCATCACATAAATTTTTTCACTTCTACCTAATGGTTCGGCATTTTGTCGGGTAATATTCCCTTTAATTAAAAAAAAATAAATTAATTAATGAATTAATGTGAAATATTACATATTATACATGTAAAGAAAAATTTCCATAATATAAATTATTTACCAAATGCCACAATCATATAATTTCCATAAAGATCCGCTGAATGAGTCGTAAGTGTCGGAAATTTACCAATATTTGTAGATACTTCTGGTGCTGTTATTTCAAATGGATCTTTTTTTGTATCTATAACTAACACATCTGGAGATACTTGATTAAAGTCAACCCCGTCGGTGGTACGAGTACCTCCATAAATAATAATTTGATCGTCTGGAGCTTTTAATTTTTTTTTTTTTAAAAAAAAAAATATTGTATGTTTTAAAAAGAAATTTTTTCAAAATGTTATTATAAAATAATAATAATTATTTTTTTTTGTTTTCTTTTTACCTAATACCGCTGAATGCCTCTGACGACTTTCGACTGGTATTGTTGCTGTAATTCTTGCTGACTATAAAAATTTGAAGAATTTAAACCTTTAATTAAAAAGAAAATAATAATAATGATGATGATGATAGTAATTAATTAATATCAATACATACGTTCATTGACCATGTTAAAGAATTTGTATCAAAAAGAAGAATTTGTGAAATATCTGCCATTCGGATTACATTGTTATTTCCATTAAAAGGGCTAAGTCCTCCTACATACACAATAATACCATTTGATAATAATGTCGCTGAATATGTAGCAAGTCCATTAACCGCAGTATTAATTGACCATAACGGACCAGCAATATTAAAAGTTATCATGTCGTTAGGAAACGTTCTGGTTGGTGCACCTACTAAAGAATTAGAAGCTCCACCAAAAATATAAATTTTTCCTGAATTATCACTAACAGCTTTCATTTCTATTCGTCTTGAGGGAGCAGTACCACCAACATTAGGAATATTCCATGATAAGGAATTAACATTAAATTTATATACAAATGATTTAAATGAATCTTTTTGTGTAGTTACATCAAACATCATTCCTCCAAAGAGATATATATCTGCATTATTAGAATTATCTAATGCAACAGATGCCCATGAACTTCCAAACGGAATATTAGGCATTTGAGTCCATGGTGGATTTACTATATTAAATGATTGAGATAAATCAAGATAAAATGCATCATTTGATACTCCTACGTCTGTTATTCCACCAAAATAATATATCTTATTTCCAATAAGTATAGAAGATTGACCTACACGTCCTACAGGAACATATGACTCAACTCCAAAGAATATGTATCCCAATGCAAAGGTCAAACATAAATAAAAAGTGGTATAAGACATTATTTTAATTACTAAAAACTTTTAATAAGTGAACGTGGACTGTGGAATTAAAAAAAAAAAATTAAAAAGGACACACATTTATTTCATAAAACTCTTTGGATTTTTTAATTTATTTTCTTGTTTAGACCAAACAATGCCACAATGCCCCTAATTCATAATTACCGAAAGTTCTTCCTTATGCATATTGTTGATCTATTACTAAGCGAATAAGTGAATAAATGCTTATAGTAACTGACCACCAGTAATAGTTTTATTATTTATCAACTATGTAAACGACAATACCATCTAACTTGGAGATGTAACACTTCCGGAGTTGAATAGGAGTCACTGTTTCAAAATTATTCCAAATCCGGAATGGACGTAATATAAAGTACTTATTTGTTTATCACACAATTTCGATCCAGTTTTTTTTTAAGATGTTTTCAATACCTATTTTGTATAAAACTAACTAACAAGGGTAAATTATTCAAAAAAAAAAATAAATCAATCCATTAAAAAAAGAAAATTTTCTGTGATTATAAGAAATTTAGAAATTTTAAGAAATTTTATAATTTCAATTGAATTTCAACTATTTACAATACATATTCACATGTCATTGATCGTTGGCAGTTGCTCAAATTACACATGATCTGCATTAATCATCAGGGTCACGTTATTTACATATTACAATATTAGCTTGATCATCTAGTTCAAAATGCGCAAAAATGAATTTCAATGTGGGTGATCCGAAAGTACTGACTCAAATCTTTTGATAAACGTGCATGACATAGTATAACTTTTAGTATGGTTTGTTTATTATTGTACTATCAGCACTTTGCATTATTTTTTTTTAATTTCTGCATCGGTTAATATAAGTTTTCTGAATAGTGAATCGTTATTAAGCACCAAATTAATTTTATTAGCTTTTTTTTTGTTCATTAAACGCCTTTTTGAAAATTGATGATCATTACGCGAGTTATCACGCGATTTTATAATGTTAGTGCATCTTACGGAAGAGATGATTATAGGAAAGTCGATTGTTGATATGGCATAACTGAGATCTTATTTTGCAGTTTATTCCTGAAGTTAAGTTCGCGTATGCAGTCGGTCCTGGTGAATTATTTGAGTATATATAATTTAGATGTTTAATCAATGCTTTTCATTTAGTCTTTTATTTTTTGATTAATATTATTGAGAAAAATATTCATTTCATGATGTTATAATTTTATGGATCTAACGTAAATTTTATAAAGCAATAATTTAGATATGTATGAATATTTTCTTAAAAAAAAAAAAATGAATGATCTTCTATTGTTTCTAATTGATCTTTTCGTAAATAAATGATTCGTCTCAATGAGATGAATCCAATGATATAATTTCAAATGTTTGAGATATCATCAAAAGGCGCTTATTTTTAGTTATTATATTAAATGTGGAGCGTGCTTAATATTAATAAAATACGGTATATGATTTAATTAGAAATTAATAAACCCACCTAGGAATGGAATCCGTTTGAGTCAATTATATAAATTTACAGTAGCCAATATTAGGAGTTTCCTCCATCTTGTAAAAAATAAACTCTTTGATGATGTGCATTATAAAAACATGGTTGTGGCGCAGCAATTTTGATGATCAGATTTTGATGGAAAATTACATTTTTCAAATTAAACGGATGTAATTCCGTTAATTTCCGTCCAAAATTAAAATTTTTAATATAACCTGTTATACACGTAATTTAATTAACCAAGTGACACTATAAAATGCCAAGAATTATTTAAGATTGATCTACAAAATATATCCGGACTTACGGATTATCCGGATAGAAATCGGATATTTTTTTTATTTACCCGAATAATGGTTTTTATCCGGATCGAACTAAGTAGTAAATACATTTTATTTTTTTTTTCTTAAAAATTTTCTAAACTGATAGAAGAACTTTTCTTGTCGTAAATTCATATATAAAGTGCTAGTAGTAATGATATTTATATTAATTATTTAAAAAAAATTTTAAACTTGTGAATTTTCCCAGCAGTTCGGTTATCCCTTAAACTGTAGGGGCTAAAATTAATTTTAAAAATTTTAGAATTTTTAAAATATCTTAAGATTTAGTGATCATAGAAAGATAAATTTATATTTGTTAGATTCCTCTTATTAAGACGCATTTAATGGTAATAAAATCATAACTCTAAAATTGATAAATAAAAAGTTATATTAATTTATAAATTTTTAGATTTTATAAGTTATCGTGTCACATAATATTTGTAGAAGAACAATTTTATTTCTATCAGATTCTTCTCATTAAGACGCATCAAATGGTGGTAATTTTATATTTCTAGGGTTAATGGATAAAAAGATATTTCAATTTAAAAAATTAGCTACTATTTGTTATAATTTATCGATCATTTAACTTTTAAAAAATCATTAATCAAATTGAACTTTTTTTTCGATTTTTACTTAAAATATTTTATTACATAAACCAATATTTTTGTAATAAATTCTATAGTATTTTCTAAGGTATTTAAAAGTGTCTTTAATTAAAAAACAAAATTGTAGGCAAATTTGGCTGCAAAACAGTTTAAGGGATAAAAATTATAGCTATTTTGCTATTTTTTATTCCGGACAGGGAGACAAAAATTTATTCACTTATATCGTCAATTCTATAAAATAGGCATTAAATCAACTGTAAAAATATCACTTTTTACATGCCTCGGTTGGCGATTTACTATTATCAACAGGTGTACCAGGGAATCCGGCATCATATCTATCAAAATTTGAACCAAAAAAGCCAGGTACTTTTTTTTCTTTTTTCCTTTTATTGATCCATCTATAAGCAAAGAATCCACCTACTAAAACTAATGCACCTCCTAGAACTCCAAGGACTGATGCAAGTATAAGTTTTGTTTTATCATTATTAGAAGATTGTGAAGGTGGTGATGAAGTTTTATTATCCGCCGTTTGATCAAGATCAAGTGAATTGATCCATGTAAAATTTCTTATATCCATTACGTAAATAATTCCATTTTTACCTAATGATGGTTCATCATCTTTGTGAGTGGTATTTCCTTTAATTGAAAATGAAAAAAATTTATTAATGTGAAATATTACATTTATATGCATGTAGCGAAAAAATTTTCACAATATAAATTATTTACCAAAAGCCACGATCATATAATATCCAAAAAGATTTGCTGTATGACCCGCAAGTGATGGAAATATGCCAGTATTTGTAGATATATCCGGTGCTGTTATTTCATATGGATCTTTTTTTGTATCTAAAACTAACACATCTGGATATACTTGATTAAAGTCAACCTCGTCGGTGGTACGAGTACCTCCATAAATAATAATTTGATCATTTGGAGCTTTTAATTTTTTTTTTTTTAAAAAAAATATGTATGTTTTAAAAGAAATTTTTTCAAAGTGTTATTATTTTTGTGTTATTATAAAGTAATAATAATAATTTTTTTTTTTTGGTTTCTTTTTACCTAAGGCCACACAAATTCAATTTTTCGGTTCACGTAACATTGAAATTTAAAATCGACCCGGGGACCCGGGGTTTATTGTTTATTAGTAAAAAAAGTTTATATATAAAATCGTGACATTTGATTGGTTGACTTTTAAAAGGGAGGAATTTATTTTCGCTCTAGAAGTTCTCAGCCGCGTGATAAACTTACCCGCCAATAAATTTACGTCCTGATCACGTGATAATTTTTTTATATATAAACTTTTTTTTATTGAAATTTGAAAAAGTGACCCGGCCGGGTGAAGTGAACCGAAAATTCGAATTTGTGTGGCCTAATACTGCTGAATGCCTCTGACGATTTTCGACTGGTATTGAAGCTGTAATTCTTGCTGACTATAAAAAATTTGAAGAATTTAAACCTTTAATTAAAAAGAAAATAATAGTGATGAAGATGATGATAGTAATTAATTAATTAATATCAATACATACGTTCATTGACCATGTTAAAGAATTTGTATCAAAAAGAAGAATTTTTGAAATATCTGCTATTAGGACTACATCGTTATTTCCATTAAAAGGTTCAAGTCCTCCTACATACACAATAATACCATTTGATAATAATGTCGCTGAATATGTAGCACGTCCATTAACCGCAGTATTAATTGACCATGATGAATCAGCGATATCAAAAGTTATCATATCGCTAAAAAATGTTCTGGTTTGTGCACCTACTAAAAAATTAGCAGCTCCACCAAAAATATAAATTTTTCCCGAATTATCACTAATAGCTTTCATTTCTATTCGTCTTGAGGGAGCAATACCACTAACAGTAGGTATATTCCATGATAAGGAATTAATATTAAATTTATATACAAATGATTTAAATGAATCTTTTTGTGTATTTACATCATCCGTTATTCCTCCAAAGAGATATACTTCTGTATTATTAGAATTATCTAATGCAACAGATCCCCATGAACTTCCAAACGGAATATCAGTTATTTTAATCCATGGTGGATTTGCTACATTAAATGGTTGAGATAAATCAAGATAAAATACATCATTTAATGATGCTCCTACGTCTGTTATTCCACCAAAATAATATATCTTATTTCCAATAAGTGTAGAGGAATGACCTATACGTCCTACGGGAATATATGATTCAACTCCAAAGAATATGTATCCCAACGCAAAAATTAAACACAAATAAAAAGTGTTGTAAGACATTATTAGTTATTAAAAGCTTTTGACTCTGGAATCAAAAAAAAATAAATAAATAAAATTAAATAAAACGAAAAAGAAAATCATTTCATAGCAATCTTTTAACAATTCGTTTTTTTCATTGTAAGCCATTTTTGGGAATCAGTTACCAATTAACGATGCTGATGTGTATAATGATAAGTATTTATAGTAAATGATACGAGTAATCATTGAATATAGTGAGTTATTGCTCGAACCATGTAAATTTACGGAGGTGTAAAACCGGTATACATCATGAAATTTTTAGGTAATTTTCCAATATGATGGATTAATATTGGATCTACTCCGAAAATACCATGTGTTTGTCACAGGGTATTTGGAAAATATTGGAACTATTGAGATTTTCACATATTTCCACAATATTTTATGTGGAAAAAATTCCCTGATGTAGGAGTTGGCGTAACAAAAGGTACTATTACACAAATTCGATTCAATTTTCAAGTAGAATTTTATAATATCAAACCGATTAAACTGATTCAGTTATATCCAGCTAATTCACATGTCAAAAAAAAAAAAGTGGTAGCCGCAGACACATGATCTGCACAGGTTTATCCGTTATTTCTGTAAAAACTCCGTAAAAATGACATGCCTTTCACGGATCTATTCACGGAAAATGTAAATAAATCGATAAATTCCGTGATATAAGGTTACTAATTCCGGAAATATGAGCCTTTTACGAAAAAAAAAATGGAATATAGAAGACGGAACGACATTTTTTACAGGGCTTAAAATTCCATATACAGTCGCACCTCCATAAGTGCACGCACCTGGGGCCCGGCTATGCACATGCAATTAGGGAGGGTGTGCACTTAGAGAAAAATCAATATTAGTAATTTGAGGGAATATTTATTTAAATTCACTTTTATTTTATATTTTCATTTTAATGAAAGAATTGCACATACAAAAATGATCTGTGGTGTAAAGTAATTTAATAAAATTAAAAAAATTAAAAAGATTGAAGAATATTTTTTATTAAATTGTCAAATTTATCTATTTTAAAGGACCAAACAGCTATCGATGATTGGTCAACATTATATAGTTATCACGTGAATGCATTGATGGAGAGTGCTCTGATATACCCGGAATTCAGAATTACATGCACGCACGTGTAGAACATAGAGAGTGTGCACGTAGCTCTAAGTCCCTAGCTTGGGACCAAGCCATGGCGTGCATATAGGGAGAGAATGCACTTATAAAGGGTGCACTTATGGAGGTGCGACTGTATCAGTATATTTATAAAAATTAATGAAATAAAAAAAAAATCCTTAACGATACTTTAACGATACTTTAACGATACTTAAATAAACAACAAAAATCACGACAAGACAAAAATGAAACGTTTGACAATTTGTAAATATTAATTTATTAAAGCATCTGTGCCGTCATGTAATTTAGTGATTCTAGAAACTCTCTTTTTTTGTTAAATGCTAAGCCTAAATAAATTAGTATTATTTGGCTTAAAAAGACCAAGTTCAAATATTAATCATTTGGCTTAAAAAACTAAATGCTAAAAAAAACTCCCATTTTTTGCGGCACAGTACCCCCCATGTTTTATCTGGCGACGATAAACGTCCGTATGATCTCAATTGTTATATAAGTTTCAAACATTCTCAATTAATAATAAAATTCGCGCAATAGAGAGTGAAATTTGTATCTTACTATATGGCTCCGCAATACGGTAAGCCTTTTTTTGTTAAATGCTAATCTAAGCCCAAAAAAAATATTTTTTTAAAAAAAGGCCCAAAAAATTAGCATCATTTTATATTATTTATTCTATTAGCAAAAACAAATATATACAGCTATTAAAAAGTCAAACTGCCCCTTTTTTAGAATAAATATTTCTTTAAACAATTAATTAAATTTTTTACTTTTGAATATGGTATTATGGTATGTTACTTTATAATAATATTTATATCTGCTATAGTAAAACATTAAAATTAATATTTTATTTAATAATGAAAGTAGCATCTATACAAATATTGTTTTAGTCTTTTAGATTTGATCAAATATAATGTTAGAAGGCGCAGAAAATGAAACTTTTAAATTTAGTTCAAAAAAAAAAACCAGGTAAAAAAAAGATAAAGTATGAAATTTAGCATTATAAATATTCCAAATAATGCTCATAAGGAAGCAGTGTGTAAAATTTTCACAATCTTTGAAACGTGGAAAAGCCAAATGAAATGAAATCGCATTTAGCTCTTAAGATAGGTGTTCTAAAGTTACATATAATGTTAAAATGGATATTTGCATACAATATCAAGTGAAGATATTCCTGAACAACTTACTAATATAATAAAAATTTTTATGATAAAATGCATGTAAATACATTTTATATTAATAAAAATGTTTTTTTTTGTATTAAAAAAAAATGACGAATATTTTTGCATCGTTAAAATAAGTTTCCTGAAAAGTGAATCGTTATTAAGCACAAAATTATTTAAACTAATCTGGGTTATATCAGGATATTGTTCGGATATCGCCTTTTTTTTGAAAAATTATTGATCGTTACGCGAGTTATCATAATCTTACACTAATCTTACGGAACGACAAATTAAGAGATATTATAGGTAAGTCGACTGTTGATCTAAGATCATGCATCATGTTTTACAGTTTATATTCCAAAAAAGTAAGTTCGCGTATACAGTCAATCCTGGAGAATTATTTTGCAATTTAGATGTGTCTTTTTATTTTGATTAATATTATAACTAGAAATTAATAAAACCTAGGAATGGAACCCAATTATAAATTTATAGTAGTCGGTATTAACCGGAGAGGGAGTTTCCTTCACCCTGCAAAAATTAAATTAAATAATAAAAGTATTTAAATAATAAATATGTCAAATAAATTCAATCGTATAAATACTCAAAGTCTCAAACTCAAAAAATTAAAATTATATTTTTTTCCTTAAAAATTTCTAAACTGTCAGAACTTTTCTTATTAATTATTTTAATTGTGTAAAAATAAAGTTTAAACCTTTGAATTTTCCCAGCAGTTCAGTAATAATAAAAATTATATTATTGTTATTTTTATTACGTTATCGATTTTTATGGCGGGAAACACATAAATGCATAGAAATATGGTGTATAGTCTTTCGCGCCCAGATAAAAATTTATTCACTTATAAATTATAATGTTGTGTATATAAGTTCTATACATAGACATTAAATCAACTAATTGTAAAAATATGTTTTACATGACAACATATTATTATATTTCTGACTTGAACAGTTTACATATATCCTAAAAATTTTAATCATTATGATTTGTAAATATATAATTCTAAAAGAATCATATTTATGCCCGTTTGTGAACCGTTTGTGAACTCATTTATCGAATATAGCTTTATTTTTTCATTTATTTATTTATTTTGTTCAACGAGCGATATTTAATAGTTACTTCGTGCCGATTGATATTTGCAATAAGCAATATGATTGGTGGGATTTACTGAGCGCAGCTCACTGATCATGATATTTTTATTGCAAATACATGTAAGGCACGATGTCACGACCAATTAGTAAATGTCTGATAAAAATTATTACGAATTATTTATAACTGAAAATTCATTTATGAATCTTTTTTTTTTTATAATAAATCGTAAATGGCCAAATAGCCTAAAAAATTGTTATATAATTGAGAAGATATATTATAAAATACGTATAAAATATAAAAATAATGAACAAAAACTTATATCAAATAAATCTTGTCAAAGAATTGATCATTTTATTTAATACGAGCTAAGATTATCATCAGTAGGTGTGCCAGGAATACTGTCATCATCATTCGAACCAAAAAAACCAGGAGCATGATCTTTTTCTCGTTTCCTTATATTGATCCATCTATAAACAAAGAATCCACCTGTTAAAGCTAATAAACCTCCTGAAATCCCAAAAGCTGTTGCAAGTAGAAGTTTCAATTTATTTTTATTAGATTGTGAAACAGGTGATGAAGTTTTTAAAGTTTTATTATCCGCAGCTTGATCAAGTGAATTGATCCATGTAAAATTTCTTATATCCATTACGTAAATAATTCCATTTTTACCTAATGATGGTTCATCATCTTTGTGAGTGGTATTTCCTTTAATGGAAAATGAAAAAAATTTATTAATGTGAAATATTACATTTATATGCATGTAGCGAAAAAATTTTCACAATATAAATTATTTACCAAAAGCCACGATCATATAATATCCAAAAAGATTTGCTGTATGACCCGCAAGTGATGGAAATATGCCAGTATTTGTAGATATATCCGGTGCTGTTATTTCATATGGATCTTTTTTTGTATCTAAAACTAACACATCTGGATATACTTGATTAAAGTCAACCTCGTCGGTGGTACGAGTACCTCCATAAATAATAATTTGATCATTTGGAGCTTTTAATTTTTTTTTTTTTAAAAAAAAATATGTATGTTTTAAAAGAAATTTTTTCAAAGTGTTATTATTTTTGTGTTATTATAAAGTAATAATAATAATTTTTTTTTTTGTTTCTTTTTACCTAATACTGCTGAATGCCTCTGACGATTTTCGACTGGTATTGAAGCTGTAATTTTTGCTGACTATAAAAAATTTGAAGAATTTAAACCTTTAATTAAAAAGAAAATAATAGTGATGATGATGATGATGATGATATTAGTAATTAATTAATTAATATCAATACATACTTTCGTTGACCATGTTAAAGAATTTGTATCAAAAAGAAGAATTTTTGAAATATCTGCTATTAGGACTACATCATTATTTCCATTAAAAGGTTCAAATCCTCCTACATACACAATAATACCATTTGATAATAATGTCGCTGAATATGTAGCACGTCCATTAACTGCAGTATTAATTGACCATGATGAATCAGCGATATCAAAAATTATCATATCGCTAAAAAACGTTCTGGTTTGTGCACCTACTAAAAGATTAGCAGCTCCACCAAAAATATATATTTTTCCTGAATTATCACTAATAGCTTTCATTTCTATTCGTCTTGAGGGAGCAATACCACTAACAGCAGGTATATTCCATGATAAGGACCACTAACAGCAGGTATATTCCATGATAAGGAATTAATATTAAATTTATATACAAATGATTTAAATGAATCTTTTTGTGTATTTACATCATCCGTTATTCCTCCAAAGAGATATACTTCTGTATTATTAGAATTATCTAATGCAACAGATCCCCATGAACTTCCAAACGGAATATCAGTTATTTTAATCCATGGTGGATTTGCTACATTAAATGGTTGAGATAAATCAAGATAAAATACATCATTTAATGATGCTCCTACGTCTGTTATTCCACCAAAATAATATATCTTATTTCCAATAAGTATAGAGGAATGACCTATACGTCCTACGGGAATATATGATTCAACTCCAAAGAATATGTATTTCAACGCAAAAATTAAAAATAAATAAAAAGATTTATAAGACATTATATTAATTATCAAAACTTTTGAGTCTGGAATAAAAAAAAAAAAGATTAAAATTCAATGATTTCATAACGATCCTGAGTTAAATTTTTTAGCAAACAAAATGCCACAATTCTACCTAAATCGTAAGTTACCGATGATCTATCTTCAAGTATTTTTAGTAATGTATCAGTGAACCTGACAGTGGAGGTGTAACAAACACTAACAACACTGCCGGAGTTGAACAGGAATTAGGAGTTGACAGATTCTATTTTTTTCTTAAAAGTTGATTTTTTAATACTTATTTAATTATTAAAACATTCTTTGAAATATTACTAAAGTTACTCAACGAATAAATATCAATCCATTAAAAAAATTTTCTATAATTACAAGAAATTTAGTTAGAATTTTATAATTCCGAACTGATTCAACTATATCCAGCTGCACAGCCAGCTCGATCATTAATTGAGCATTAATCAACAACAATGGTGGCCAGATTTGGACACACCCTGATAAAAATAGTTTATTGTATTATTTTTGTCATCATCTCAATTAATCTAGGGACAAGTAGAATTTAACACAGTGTTAACGCGCACAATTTTAATTAAATTGTGCTCTTTATAATGTTGTTTTACAAATACTTCTTAATAGTTCATTGTTATGAAATAAAAAAGAAAACTTTATTAGTCCGAAAATATCATATCAATACCGGTTTTGTCCTGCATATTTTACGAAAGTTTACGCTATTGATACATTTTTAAGTAAACGAACTTCATAAATCAGAAACGACACTTTGGACTGTATAACGGTTCCCGTTTCTTACTATTTAATCATATTTTTAATTTTATGAATTTATAATAAAAGAAAAACAAGAAGAATATCTTTTGACATTTTCTTTATTAAAAAGTTATATTTTTTACTTATATGTATGATTGGTTAATTAGGTCATTTAAAAAATTGACATCTTTATTTAAAAAAATTTTTCTTTCCTATAAAACACGCTACATTTCATGGATATATATATTAAGAACCCTTACTTTATAAAGATCCCAAAATAGTTTTTTAAGGTCTCGAAATAGGCAGAACTTTTCCAAATAGCAGTAGTTAGAGTTTCTAGCCAGTAAAAGAATAAATTTTTAACTTGAACAATCTTTGCTTTAAAAATAAATTAAATAAAATTGGAATTTTTAATTCGTGATTTTTTTTTATAATGTCATTGGTTTTTTTGTTCTATAATAAATTATAAGTGCCGTAATAAAATTGTTAGAATATAGAAAATATGTAATGATATACATATAAAATTTAAAAATATTGAACTAGTAAAGACCGATATTAAATCAGCCAAAAAAAATTAATTATTTTATTTAATCTTTCATATTCACCAAATCTATCATTAACGGATGCACCAGGAATATCAACGTCATCTATCAATATTCGAACCAAAAAAACCAGGATCGTCTTTTTCTCGTTTCCGTTTATTGATCCATCTATAAACAAAGAATCCACCAATTAAAACTAATAAACCTCCTAAAATTCCAAGGACTGATGCAAGGATAATTGTTGTTTTATCATTATTAGAAGATTGCGAATCAGAAACTTTATTATTATCCGCTTGACTAAGATCAAGTGAATTGACCCATGTAAAATTTCTTATATCCATTACGTAAATTTTTTCATTTCTATATAATGTTATGACATTTTGTCGAGTAATATTCCCTTTAATTCCTTTAATTAAAAATAATTAAAAAAAAATTTATTAATGTGAAATATTACATGTAAACATGCAAAAAAAAAATTTTTTATTTTATATAAATTATTTACCAAAAGCCACAATCATATAATTTCCGTAAAGATTCGCTGTATGAGCCGTAAGTGTTGGAAATTTGCCAATATTTGTAGATACATTCGGTGCTGTTATTTCAAATAAATCTTTTTTTGTATCTAAAACTAACACATCTGGAGATGCTTGATTAAAGTCAACATCATTGACGGTACTACGAGTACCTCCATAAATAATAATTTGATCATTTGGAGCTTTTAAATTTTTTTTTTTTAAAAAAAAATACATGTTTAAAAAGGAGTTTTTTTCAAAGCGTATTATAAAATAATAATAACATTTATTATCATTTTTTTTTACCTAATACTGCTGAATGCGCATGACGACTTTCGACTAGGACTGAAGCTTTAATTATCGCTGACTAAAAATTTGAAGATATTTGTTTAATAGAAAGAAAACAATAATAGTAGCAGTAATACTAGTACTATAGTATAGTAGTAATTAGTTAATATCAATACATACTTTCGTTGACCATGTTAAAGAATTTGTATCAAAAAGAAGAATTTTTGAAATATCTGCTATTAGGACTACATCGTTATTTCCATTAAAGGGTTCAAGTCCTCCTACATACACAATAATACCATTTGATAATAATGTCGCTGAATATGTAGCACGTCCATTAACCGCAGTATTAATTGACCATGATGAATCAGCGATATCAAAAGTTATCATATCGCTAAAAAACGTTCTGGTTTGTGCACCTACTAAAGAATTAGCAGCTCCACCAAAAATATAAATTTTTCCTGAATTATCACTAATAGCTTTCATTTCTATTCGTCTTGAGGGAGCAGTACCACTAACAGTAGGTATATTCCATGATAATGAATTAATATTAAATTTATATACAAATGATTTAAATGAATCTTTTTGTATATTTACATCAAACATTATTCCTCCAAAGAGATATATATCTGCATTATTAGAATTATCTGATGCAACAGACGCCCATGAACTTCTAAACGGAATATTAGGTATTTGAGTCCATGGTGGGTTTACTACATCAAATGATTGAGATAAATCAAGATAAAATGCATCATCTGATGCTCCTACGTCTGTTATTCCACCAAAATAATATATCTTATTTCCAATAAGTATAGAGGAATGACTTATACGTCCTACAGGAACATATGATTCAACTCCAAAGAATATGTATCCTAACCCAAAAATTAAACACAAATAAAATGTGGTATAAGACATTATTTAATTACAAAAGACTTTTGTGTCTAGAATCAGAAAAAAATAAAATAAAATAAAATAAAACAAAACAAAAAAGACATGAATTTCTTTATTTAGAAAGTTGGATTTATAAAATATTTTTTCATGATTAGACTATTTTTGGAATCAATTAGTTACCAAACAATACAGACAATACAACAATTCCTATCCACCGTAATATTTTCCTTATGTATAATGTTGGTCTATCCCTAAACGACTATACGAGATATTTATAGTAATGTAGAACCATGTAAATTGCAGTACCATTTACGGAGGTATAACATTTGACAGTTTTCAAGTTATTCCAAATCTGGGATGTGTTAACTATTTGTTTATCACACAAATTCGATTGAATTTTTTTTGAATTATGTTTTTAAATTTATTTAATTAATAAGACATTTTTTGAAACATTAATAAAACAATAATTACTCAGAAAATAAATATCAATCCATTAAAAAAAAATTATATAATTGCAAGAAATTTAGTCGTAAATTTTATAATTTCAATTGATTCAACTGTATTAGTTATATCCAGCTATTCACAGTCAATTCAATTTTATTATAGCTAGATCGATGGTTGATCAAGCTCGACTTCGATGACTATTCAGGTATCAAAATTGATTGATCGGCATTTTTGATCACATGTTTGATTTGTTGATGTAACCACCAAAACTGTTGGTCCATTGATTAATTGACTCGAAGTAGCCTAATAAGTAATAACCCATGAAAAAAATGGTAGTCCGGACCACCCGGACGATTATTTCGGGTGCTAGTAATCCCGCAGACCCGAATCTTTGATAAAAATAGTTTACTATTTTTATCATCACCTCAAAATTTAATATTAAAAAAACGGCTTACACATGTTACGTAAGAGTGTCCTTAAAATAGACCGGGGTTCAGGTTCTTATCATAGACCGCAACTGTATTAATCACCCTGAAAAAACTTATTTATATAGGGGGTTTAGGATAAAGAACCTGGACCCCGGTTCAGGATAAATTTGTCCATTACGTAATATTCAGTTTATTATAATATTTATAAATCATGTGATTTTATTGATATAACGTAAGATTTTTAATAATTACGTAACATAAGCACCCTTAGCATAATCCACACCCTGTCAGCTGCTCCATATAGCTGTCAAAAATTTAATACCAACAAATTCCCGAATATACAGGATCCGATCAATGTAATTTCTGAACCCATTTCTTTTTTTCGTTTATAGGGTTAGAATAATAATAATAAAGGATTAGAATTTAATAAGACATGTCTAAATTTTTTGGCACGTTAAATGAACATTTTTTAATTTTTTACTCGGACTTTCGGTTCCTGGATTTTTGTTAGCGCGACAAAATTGGCTAAGGACAAACAAATCGTCATATTTGTTTATTATGGTTATATTTGTCACAATGAAAATTCAAAATTGCATCAATACAACAGTTTTTGTGATTATTATATTATTTATAGAAGCTCCCGTAGGCGCAGTAACAATATAATGGATGGACTGTTATATAATATCATGTAAAAATATAAATAAGTGTGATGATTAACGCGTAACATATAATAAAAATGAAATGTGTTAAATTTGTGTTCATGTGTAAAAAACGTCCAAAAAAGCACCATTTTGTCCGATTTATGTCTTATTACAAAAAAAAACAAAAATTAAACAAAATGGTGCTTTTTTAGACATTTATTACACATGAGCACAAATATTAAACAAATTTAACTCATTTCGTTTTTATAGGGTATACATTACAGTAATTTGCGATTCTCGACCACCAATATGATTATGTATTAGAAATTTTTGTTTCAGGGCTGATATAATAATAATCGACGATTTCAAAGAATGTAATCGGAAGGCATAACTCTTTCGATAATATCTTTCATCTTACATATACAGTTAATTGACGATTAAATAAATTCAAAAGAGATACAATTGAGTCTCTTGCTTATTATGTTGATAAAATTGTACAAGCATAATTAGTTTCTTGTTTTATTGAAAATATATATATATAATTTTTCTAGTTTAAATAAGATTGCTTTTATGAAAATATATAAAAATGTTATTAAAAAAAGTCTTTTTTTTAAAAAATTTTTACGATCCGAAGATTGTGTTGTTATACGCATATTATAACCGTTTTTCACTAGGAATTCTAAGAGTTTCCTCACCGGGGATTCTAAGAGTTACCTTATCTCTTTTCTTCCATTTATTAATAAAGAATATTATTACAATTATTACTACCGAACCTATAACTCCACATATTATTCCAATTTCAGTTTTAATTTTGGCAATTTTATCCTGTTGTGTTGTATCAATATTATTATCTGTTGATTGTTGCTTAGGATCAAATGTATTAACCCAAGTATAATTCATTACATTCAGTAAATAAATTTTAGGATTAAGTTCAACAGAAGGAGCATTAGACCGTGTAATATTTCCTAAAAAATATTTGAAATAAATTTAAGTTTTCGAAATACATGAATATAGATATTCATAATATTATTAAATAAATAATGACATACCAAATGCTACAATCATATTATCTCCAACTATATCAGCTGAATGACATGCAAGCGAAGGTATACTACCAACATTTGATGTTACTTGTGGTACATTCCATTCAAAAGGAAAAGTATTTGTATCTAAAACTGCCAAATCTGGTACAACTTTCATAGTTTCTTCCCCTAACGCATCTTTCAATCCACCGTAAACTATTATCTTACCATCAGGCGCTAAAAATAAGTCATGAAAGAAAAATATAAATTATTATATTTCCATAAGCGAGTGAATAGATGAATATATTATCAAAATTCATACCTAATACAGCACTATGTAAATAACGAGATTCAATTGAATTTATATTATTTGCATTCTATATATATATAAAAATATAATTTTGTTAGATTTTAGAATAAATTTCAAAAGCAAAACATGAATAATTATTAACTTGCCATCAAAGACCAAGCATCAAGTTTTGTATTATAAAGAAAAACCTCATTAATATCTACTATAGAATTACCATCCTCTTCATACCCTCCAATATATACAATAATACCCTTCGGTAATAAAGTTGCGGTATAAGCACAACGTCGAGTAGGACCATTTTGTGTTGAACCGAATGATAAAGAAAAAGTATTTATATCGATTTTAATCATATCATTAAACATAATTTCTTGTGGTGTTGTAGGTACAACGAAATAACCACCAAATATATATATAATTCCCGAATCATCGATAACAGATTTCATATTTCTTCGTCTTTTAGGTGAGTTTCCTTGAATTTGAGGTATACTCCATTGTTGAGATGTGACATTAAATGTATATAAATTTGATGTGAAGGAATCTTGATCTATATTATTATCAAGCATATAACCGCCAAATAGACTTATTATTGAATCACCATTAATGCTTATATCTGAAACTCCTGCCCATGAACTTCGAAAAGGAATCGCTGCAGCTGGCGTAAGATCGGTCCATGGTGGAGATACAGTATCAAAATTTTTAGATACATCTAGATAAAAAACCTCATTAACCGGTATATTACCATTTATTTCTCCGCCAAGAAAGTAAAGTCTATTATTACTCTCTATAAAAACAGAAGAATGTACTGCACGTGCTGCAGGAGTGAACGACTCAACATAACTCAAACTAAAGATATATAATAAATAATAAATTATTATATTAAATGTTAAACAAGTCATGGCTTTTATTTTAATATTCTATTTAAACGAAGGACGAAAAAAGAAAAGGAAAAAAAAGAGATGAAAAAAAAGGTGAATGCGTCAACTATATTTTTAAAGAGGGTGTACAATTACAAAATCTTTGTAAATCTGCCCTTAAAAAGTGAATTTATAATAACTTTCAAATTTACATGATTTGCTTATATTGATAGTCCAAATTCCGATAAATATGTACTAAAATGGACCCATTTTATACTTGATGCCGATGAAAATCAAAAGATATGCATATGTTGTTATTTTTTCGGAAATATTAAATTCTAAAAAATGTTTAGTAATAGACTAATAGTAATAGTATCGGTAGAAAGAATGGATTTGTAAATTCCGTAAAATTATTACTAACGATAAACAACATATATTAGGAATGGAATTTCGATGATTTAGTAATACGGGAAATTTTATGCGTAATAATGAATTTGTGATATGAAAATATCGAAAATTACATTATGCATTATTAGTTTATTTTGAATATTAAAGTTTACTTCAATATTTGTTTCGACTGATTCTATAACAAGTCGTAATAATAAAATTCCAACTGAGGAGTATAGTATATTGATTAGGTAAGAGTGATGAAGGTTTACAAATAAAGCTCCTGTTAAATGTTATATTGTATGCAGAAAACCACATTTTTGGATTACCATCTTAATCCAGATACAGTAATAGCTATAATCCTTAAATTATAAAGAACTCCGGTCAAACGTATCGCTATATATTTGAAAGAGGTGTTACTTTCGAGAATTTTTTTTTTTAATTTTAACTAATATAGACGTTACCTCCGTAATTGTAAAAATAGAGCGTACTACCCAAGTTATATATAATATCGTTTTTTTTTTGCGGTGGATTATCACCGTAAAAATAGCGTCGCAAAAATAGCAGCAAAACATCATCGGTTAAAAAAAATATCCACTTTTGGCTTGGAGTCCGATAAAAAAAAAAAATTTTTTTTTATAATCCATGGAATTTAATATCGTTATTTACCTTTCTCTAATAAAATTTAATATGTAAATTTTTTAATAAATAACATAAAATAATAATAGCAAACTCCAAGATGTTAATAAATAAAAAGCAATTACGAATTTATGACACAAATATAACGAGTATTATTTTAATCTTAGAAATATTATTTATTACCCGATATCTGACCACAACAGATATTTACGTAATCAAGTTTAACATTGTCACAACGCATGCCAGTAGCCATAATACTAGTCAACTTACAAGAATAATTATTATAAAATTAATAATAGGTATTTGTTTCAAAAATATTTCATTATTTTTAAAAAATTTCATTCGAAAATACAATATTAATATATCCACAAAAGGAATTGGATCAAATCTTATTTGGATTTAATATATCCGTATGAAATTTCACCGATTTAATTCCATAGTAAGCGTAGGAACTCAGAATCCTGTCATAATACAAGCCCGACGTTCACAAGCATAATCCCGAAAATTCAAAATCCATAACAATCTTAAGAAATATTACAATTGCGTTAATATTCTTTATTTGAAGTATTTGTAAAAAAAAAATTGTAAATATGCTTCAAAGCTCTCACGTGATGTTACTTTAAAACATAAAATTATATTTAGTCGAAAAACGATAGATTAATATACTGTATCATTACGAAAATTATACTTTCCAACAAAACTATTGTCTAAATGTTAAATAGCAACTTCAAAAAACAACACTAGATAAACTAAATAGAGTAAAAATTTTGTTTTCATTCCAACTAATGTAACCGAATAATATTTGATCTTTAAAATATTAAATCAATCTTTCGTAATTTGAAATATTTCATATTCTTCTACTGAAAAATATTCAGTTTCTCTAATTGACTTTTCATAATTAGGATACTTGTTTTTCATATTCCTACAATAACTCGAATTGTAAAAATTGTTTCCGGACAAAACAAGGCCACAACCAAATGCTGGACCGTGACTAGGATAATTATATATAGCATATCGTTTATCTTTTACTCGACTTAAAATATAATTTTCAATACTATTCTTATCCTTAAAAGAAAACATAAAACTGTCTTCGGTAATACCAAAACTACGATCAGATTTCCAAATGATTGGATTATATCCTCCAAGAATTTCATTACTATCTTTTACTTTAATAATTGATATAGTATGAGATTGATAATCACAAATCTCATGAAATTTACTAGATAAAAACCCATCGCGAGATCCACGAAGAATTAATTTGAATTCATATGAATTTTTTATATCGTCTGTGATTTCTAATTTATCAATCCATTTAGAGATTAATTCAACATGTTGAGATGTAATAATTCTTGAATCAATGGTTTTTGAATTAACTTCTTTAGTAATATTCGGTTTCAACTTACCATTTGGCTCGTAATCATGATCTAAGAAATATTTGAATAAATTATCAAGTAAATCTTTAGGTATAATTTTTCTATATGGATATACTTTATTTAAAAATTCTCTAGAAGTTAAATTATAGAATTTAATAAAAGGAATACATTGTTGTAAAGTATTTTTTAAAGAATTGAAATCATTTTTTGAGTAACTTGAAGGATCCGGATCCGAAGAAAGTTCTGGATTTTGAGCGATACCCCATACAAGAACATGTTCCCAAACTTGAACATCACTTATTTTAAGATTTTCATGTCGAATAAGGGAAATTAAAGTTTTTTCTGAAATTGAATTAAAATCAATTGATTTAAAAATTTTATTCGGTTCTTTAGTTATTAATTCTGTACAAAAATTTTGTAATTCCAAGAAAGATTCATTTTCAAAACTCGTCCCATATATCAAGTTAAAATTTTGTTCTAACCAATTTTTTTTGTTTTCAATTAAAAATGATTGTAAATGAATGATTATTTCTTGAAGACTAAGTTCATTGGCAGCGATCAAGATTTTAATAATATCTGTAACATTATATTCTTTCAATGAAAGTCTTCCTCCATAAATATATCTAAAATGAAATATTTAATATTTTATTCTATTCTTTTCTTTTTAAAAAAAAAATAAAAATAAAAATATTTATTCATACCTTAAGATTATTTGAAAAATTTCAGGTAAAATATTTGGTAATTTAATATGTGTCAAAATTCCATCATTTTTCTTTTTATTTGTTGATAAAATTCTTCGTAAATAAGGAGAGCGATAATTTAAAATGGCTATATGAGCACGAAATACTTTTACGTAAGGATCATTACCAACTTCAATAGTAATATCATAATATTCATCATCATTTAATAACTCAAGAAAATTTTGAGATAATTTTGGTAAAAATTTATTATCATCCATTAATGACCAAGTTTCGTATTTTAAGAGAAAAATGAGAAAATGCAAAAAGGCGGAATTTGACATCCTTATGTACATAGGATACGTTACATTATACTTATTTGGTAATTATCACATGATTTTACTGGCGAGATTCATTTTCTGCGGATGAATTCGTGAAATTCTGTGATTTGACCAGAATTATGCAAGGTTGGCCAACATTACGATTCACAAATTCTGGCCAAACTTAATATCAGCCAGCATTCATGGAAAACATGGAAATTATGGATTACATGGCTCATGGTACCAATTAGCGAAATTGTATTCCCAAGATAAGTTGGAATATTGTCTTAAACACTTCAAGCAATAAACTCAAGTTCGCAATTGTAGCGTAAAAAATATTTGATCATGTAATTTTATTGCGGAGTAATATTCCAAATAACTAGTGTCCTATTTATAGTCTTGATGACTAACTTTACATTGACAAGCTTGACGTCTTTTTTTTTTGTTAGCTGACATTTAATGTCACACTTCTTCCAATAAGGTTTCGAATAAAAATCATATGACTGAATTCGCGACTACTGCGCCCATAAATTGATTGTGTCACTGATCAGATCCCTATATAAAACTAAATTATTCCCCAATTCGAAAAAAAATCTTTTTCTTTCCTCATTTATCGTTGTGATACAAAATAACCATAAAAATGTCTATCGATGGTACACGTATTACACTTTGGTGCTTTGTGCAAGGAAGCAGTTCAATTTTCAAAGTTAAAATTGGAACGAATAATGATATTGACGACCTTAAAAAAGCTATTAAAAGTAAAAAGCCAAATGATACTGCTGGGGTTGATGCCGACAAACTTAGGTTGTGGAGTGATTAATGTCGCTTCAATTAGTGATATTTCAGAGGAAATGTTAAATGATGATAATGAATTAGAAGATGAAAGAAGTACTATTGCAAATACTTTTTTTGGCATCAAAGAACGAAATATTCAAGTTGTTAACAAAAACTCCCATTAATGGTGAGTCGTAATAAATTTAGTCAATGTTTTATAGCATGATTTTCATCTTTCTCTGTCATATTTGCCAATAATACCGAATACTTACTTATTCTTGTGCTTTTCTTTCCTGCTTCTTATCGTCAACCCGCCCAAAAAACACATTCGCGTTATCGTAGAGCAAACCGTTGCTGGTAAGTGAACCGTAATAAATTTTTGATCAACGCGATGACCATTTTCATTCTCACCTGCGTGGTGTCATACTCTATGTTATTTCGTTCCTTGCGCCTCATATTTATTTATTTTATTATACAGATCCTCCTAGTAAGCGCTTAAAATTAGATGATGAAGAATTGAATAAATTTTGGCGATCTTTAAAGAACGCATCTCATAAAAATATCTTAAACTAACCAACTCTACCCGATTTCTGGGAAAAGATTATGAAGTTTCCGCTCTGAAATCCGTAAATGTTATCGTGATTTGCTAAGTGTCGTCTTTGATGAGTCAATAAACAAACTGCGCATAACTGGAAATCCGAGCATCGGAAAAACCTTTTTCGGATATTATTTACTTTATCAACTTGCACTACAAGATGCAACTGTTGTATATGATAACTATAATGAAACTGATCCAATCGTCTTTGAAGGAGAAAAAGGAGCCTTTACTAGTTACAGCATTAGCATAAAAATATATCTGCAAAACAAAGATGTTGGTATATAGTAGATGGTAAGGAACCTAATTGAAGAATGTTAATGCTAAAACAATTCTAATTTGTTCATCCAGAAGGGAACATTATAAACACTTGATGAGTATAGTGGATACGCTATATGCCAACATGGAGTTGGAAAGAGATCAAAAGTTGTAGGCAAGTACTCTATGAAGATAGAGTAACCCCGGAATTAGCTAAGGATCTATATTCAAAGTGGGAAGTGGGGAGGAATCCCTCGATATGTCTTAGAAAGGGCTAATGATGTAACTCACCACAATGAAGCAATTAAGGGTAGTAAAGGGGATATTTTTGATGATATTGGTGAAGTTGCATAGAAAGATCCAAATTTAGTCACATGATCGTTCATATCAATGTGAATCACCCAGTTGAAAATGACAACAAAGATGAAAATGGCAAAATTCCTTATACGATAGTAACTATAAAATTTGCTTCTGATTATGTGAAGGAACAAGTAACTGACCAACTTGAAGAGCGAATAAGAGAAAGACTTCTTGAACAAACTAAACAGGCATAGGCAGTCCACTCTTGGGGACCTCATTTGAGTATATTGCTCACAAGATATTGCGGAATGGAGATGAGGTCTTTCAATTGCAAAAGATCATCCCAACAAAATGAGTGGTTTGAAAACTCTATACAACAAATTTGGTGGCAAGTCAGCGAATCATTTAATATACTATTATTTATGATGTTTATAAAATACAGGAATTCGTTAACTCTGATGGTGATGATGCCCAGGTCATACCATGTTGGATTAGTAAACGCGTTTTCCAATATGTTTTAAAATTAAGCTATAAATAAAATCATCAGGCTAACAATTTGATTTAAGATTATTTGAAAAATTTCAGGTGAAATATTTGGTAATTTAATATGTACCAAAGTTCCATCATTTTTTTTTACATTTGTTGATAAAATTCTTCGTAAATAAGGAGAGCGATAAATTAAGATGACCATATGAGCACGAAATACTTTTACGTAAGGATCTTTACCGACTTCAACAGTAACATCATAATATTCATCATCATTTAATATTTTAAGTAAATTTCGAGACAAATTTGGTAAAAATTTATAATCTTCCATTATTTTGTTTTTTTCAGAAGAAATGAAGAAACGCGGGAATTGGGCCTTATATAATAATAGGATACTGACTTATTTGGGTAAGTTCTGATCAAAGCCACGTGCTTTTATTGGTTGATGTAATATCGGCCGGAATTACAAATCATGATAACATTGACAAAAAATGATTTCTATAGCACATTAAGAAAATTATGTAATTCTTTATTTGAACTATTGTTTGTAAAAAAACCATTTCAATCATTTAAGGTTAGATTAGAAATAAGTAAAAAAAGAAAATTTTTTTACATAATCCTAATCTATATCTCTTCGCTACTCCAACAAACTTCCTTCTTAAAAAAAATATATATATATTTTCAGAAAATTAACGACTAGTATGAAATATCCTAATTCATATAACCTTTTAGGTCAATTGATACAGCTACCTGATTTACCTACAACTAAATATTGTTCAAGATGCCAAAAAAGGTATTACTGTAGCGTGTTTTGTCAAAAGAAAGACTATACGAAAATATCTAACTTACTTAATAGGCAAGTTCTTAAACTGGTAGGCATCTATCTTCTCGGATTTGGCATACGGTCTTCCTATGGATTATCTTTAATCCCATCGCCTTTTTTTTACGTTATTAACAATGCTACGATCATACATTATACATATGTGCGGAAATGTGTAAGCGCACACATGACCGCACTACAAAAATCACTGCTTCATGTGCTTTGCTTATTTTACTCGCGAAATATACAGTATATTTATATATTTTTAAATCAGCACTCATTATACATAATTAATCAAAAAATATATTTATTTAAAATATTTGTGCCAATTATACATAAAATTCAAAATTACATCCAAAATAATTTCTAACGAAACTATTAAAAGTTTAAAATAATACTTTATCGAGTTAATATATCATAACTTTTTAAAATAAAATACGTGTGTTTCATCTAACCAAATAACTCAATCTTTAAAATCAAATCAATTCAATTCTTCGTGATTTGAAATATCTCATATTCTTCTACTGAAAAAGTTTTTTCAGTTTCTCTAATTGACTTTTCATAATTAGGATACTTCTTCATATTCTTACAATAACTCATATTGAAAAAATCGTTTCCGAACAAAACAAGGCCACTGCCAAATGATGGACCGTGATTAGGATTATTAAATATAGCATATTGTTCGTCCTTTACTCGACTTAAAATATAGTTTTCAATACTATTCTTATTCTTAAAGGAGAATATGAAACTATCTTTTTCAGCGATATGACACCAATTGGAAACCCATATGTTCGGATTATACCCTCCAAGAATTTCGTTACTACCTTGTACTTTAATGATTGATATTGTATGAGATTGATTATCACAAATCTCATGAAATTTTCTAGGCAAAAAGCCATCACGAGATCCACGAAGAATTAATTTGAACTCATATGAATTTTTTATATTATCTGTAATATCTAATTTATCAATCCATTTCGAAATTATTTCAACATGTTGAAATGTAATGATCCTTGAATCAATGGGTTTTGAGCTAATTTCTTTAGTAACCTTCTGTTCTGGCTTATTATACTTATGTTCATGATCTAAAAACCTTGAATCAATGGCTTTTGAGCTGATTTCTTTAGCAACCTTCTGTTCTGGCTTATTATTTGGCTTATGTTCATGATCTAAAAAATATCTGAATAATTTATCAAGTAAATCTTTAGGTATAATTTTTCTATATGGATATACTTTATTTAAAAACTCTCTAGAAGTTAAATTATAGAATTTAATAAAAGGAATACATTGCTGTAAAGTATTTTTTAAGGCATTGAAATCATTTTTCGAGTAACTTGAAGGATCCGAAGAAAGTTCTGGATTTTGAGCGATACCCCATTTAAGAACATGTTCCCAAACTTGAACATTACTCATTTTAAGATTTTCATGTCGAATAAGGGAAATTAAAGTTTTTTCTGAAATTGAATTAAAATCAATTGATTTAAAAATTTTACTTGGTTCTTTAGTTATTAATTCTGTACAAAAATTTTGTAATTTCAATAAAGATTCATTTTCAAAACTCGTCTTATATATCAAATTAAAGTTTTGTTCCATCCAATTTTTTTTATTTACAATCAAAAAGGATTGTAAATAAGTGACTATTTCCTGAAGATTAAGTTCATTGGCGACGATTAAGATTTTAATAATATCTGAAACATCATATTCTTTCAATGAAAGTCTTCCTCCATAAATATATCTAATATAAAAATATTTTAAGTATTTTTTATTCAAATAAAAAGAAAAAAAAAAATATTAACAATTTGATATATTGTACCTTAAGATTATTTGAAAAGTTTCAGGTGAAATATTTGGTAATTTAATATGCGCCAAAGTTCCATCATTTTTTTTTACATTTGTTGATAGAATTCTTCGTAAATAAGGAGAGCGATAAGTTAAGATGACCATGTGAGCACGAAATACTTTTACGTAAGGATCTTTACCGACTTCAATAGTAACATCGTAGTATTCATCATCATTTAATATTGTAAGCAAATTTTGAGATAAATTTGGTAAAAATCTATAATCTTCCATTTCAGAAGAAATGAGAAAATGTGTGAATTGACTGAATTGTCCAGCCCTTTATATAATAACAGGATACGTTTGTATTGTACTACTTATTTGGTTATTTGGATAAGTTCTTATCAAAGTCACGTGTTTTTATTTGTTGAATCATCATGATATCATTGGCAAAAATAATTCTATAGCATATTAAGAAAATTATGTAATTCTTTATTTGAACTATTTGTAAAAAAACAATTTCTTTTAGAAATAAGTAAAAATAAAAAAATTTCCTAATCTATATCCTCTTCGCTACTCCAACAAACTTTCTCTTTCCTTCTTAAAAAAAAAAAAAAAAAAAAAATCTTTTCAGAAAATCAATGAGTAGTATGAAATATTTTAATTCATATAACCTTTTAGGTCAATTGATACAGCTACCTGATTTAAATATCTAACTTACTTAATAGGCATTTTTAAGTTGAATAAATAAATATTCTCACGTATCATCAAAGATTTTAATACACAAAATGAAGAATTCACTAATTTACCGTATTCCAAAGGTAATCGATTAATATATGATTCTACGATGACGGACCCAAACACATAAACTGCACCCAAAATATATTCGGAGCTCTGAGCAATGATACGGACGCCTAATTAATTGCCATTGAAGATGTATTTGTGGACTTCATTTCATAATTAAGAATCTTTTTCGTATTCATACAATAACTCTAATTGTAGAATTTGGAACTAAGGAAAATTATTATGGCATATTCTTCCACCTTAATTCGACTTAAAATATAGTTTTAATCCTTAAAGGAATAAAGACTATCTTTCGTAGCGTTAGAATTATTATCAGAGACCATATCGTGGAATATATCTTCCTTTTCACATGAAAAACTATCGCGATATCCACGAAGAATTAATTTTGAATTCGCGTGTCTTGTCAGTAATTTCTAATCCATCAATCCATTTTGAGATTAATTCAGCAATGTTGAAATGTAATGAATCCTTGAATCAATAGCTTTTGATCCAATTTCTTTAGTCGCCTTCTGTTCTGGCTTGTTATTTGTATATAATCATGATCTAAATAAATTATCACGAATTGTTTAATTATTTTTTTTTTATACGTCAAATTATAAAATCTAATATAAGGGGAATATATTGTGTAAAGTATTCTTTAAAGCATTGAAATCATCTTTTGGATATCTTGAAGGATCTCTATATGAAACCAACGGTAGAGGGGGAATTACATGTAGTATAGGAATAATAATCTGTTGTTGAACATGATTGGTGCATCAATAAGCATAAGCGTGAGATAAAAGTGCATGATATAAAATGAATAAAAAAAGTACTTGATAAAAAGAAGAACCATTAAATAAATCAAATAGATAACCCAACAAAAAGGAATTCATTGATAATAAAATTTTGGGTAATAGCGTGGATTATCGTCAAAAATAACCAAATAACAAAATTGTACTGAGTTATATATTACTTTAATATGATATGATGATAATAAGGACTATTTTGTCTAAATGAGACGTATGTAAAATTCTGAAGGATGTATTACGAAAAGAAAATATTAATTAACCACATATTATGAAGAAAAAGTGAATTTTTGTATAAATGTTCATATTTGATTTTTGATTTTTTTTTTTAAAAAAAAAAAGAAAAATGGAATTTGTAATAATGTAAGAAAGAAATTTTGTAGTTTGAGACGTGAATGAAATTTTTTCTGAACGATACCCCATTTAAGAACTTGTTCCTAAACTTGAATATCATCAAATAAGGTGAATCAAAGCTTTTTTCTGTAATTGAATTAAAAACGATTAATTTAAATTTTTTCTGGTTCGTTGGAAAATAATTCTATATCAAAATTTGTAATTTCAAGAAAGATTCATCTTCAAACTTGTCTTATATACCTTATATATCCATTAAAATTTTGTTCCGTCCAAATTTTTATTTTCAAATAAAAGGATTATGTTGCGATTACAATTGTTTGTTTAACGTCCAGATTTTCTGAAAAGTTTTGGAACGGCCTAATCGTTGAGAACGAAATGATGAACTTGAAATCGATGATGTGATTATTTCTTAAAGACCAAGTTTATTGGCGGAGAATATAATATCCGAAATAGCGTATTCCTCCAATGAAAGACCCATTATAAATTTACCTAAAATGAAAATATTTTTGTGAAAAAAAAATGATTAAATATTTTATATTCAATATAAAAAGATAATATAGGTAATTTACTATTTTCGTACCTTTAAAAATCAATTATTTGAAAAGTTGCAGGTAAAATATCTGGCAATTTAAATATATGCCACTTCTCTTATAAAATTCTTCGCAAATAAGGAGAACGATATAATTTAAAATACCATATAAATACAAAACACTTTTACATATAGACCATTACTAATTTCAATAGTAATGTCATAATATTCTTTGTTGTTTAAAATTTAAATTTTTATCATCCATCATAACTTTCGTATTTTCAGAAAAATGAGAAAATGCCAAGCCTTAACAAAAGTGTGGGTCGTTATTATATTTATTTGGCCAAGGTTCTGATCGTCCGGACGGAAACTTGCCTGTTTTAAACAACTTCATGTGTTATGTGGAATTCACAAGATTTTACTGCAATAGCACGTGATAATTAAATTGTCGAGACGAAAAATAATTGTATCTAATTGTCTTGCATTTATTGAGATTGGATAGTTCTGAGAAAGCTAATATTTAAATTACTTGGTTCTTTTATTAACTTAACCTTTTTCCTTTTCTACCTCTGTCTCATCGGTTAATCATATGCTGAATTATCCATATATTTCGATCAAGTTAATTGTATATCGTAATTATCGTATGGCTTGATTTTTTTTTTTGCAACAATCTTATCGACCTTATATTGTTTAGAGAGATTCGCTATTAATTTTTTTAATGTAATTTAATTTTTAATAAATTCTAATAATAAGATTTTTTTCCCAGAGTTTAATTTATTTCCAAGTTTAATGACATAACCTTATGATCGTCCCCGTAAATGGTAAAGGTTATATATTACAAACATTTATTCAATTTGGATTTAAGCGATATCGCTAACTTTTTCCGATGTTATGATCAATAGCTTATTTTATTGATGAGATGATTATCTGTCTGAACAATTTACTTATATCGGATCGACGAAATAAATAATTAGTATGCACATTGCACAGTAAAGTATCTAATTTTTTTTTTTGTTTATAACTTTGCTGAATAAGCAAGTACAAAATTTGCATGTCTACATCACGCGGCAACACGTGTTTTGAAACTATAAAAATCCTCGTAGTTCATTTTTTTTTCTACGATACAAAGAAATTTTTTTTTCTTTATCATTAACCCAAAATTATAAATTTTTTTAAAAAAATAGACCTTTTCTTCTTTTTCTTTTCGTCATTTACGTGATGGCAGCGGAATCGCCAAAGTATAAATTTGTTACCGATAATATCGCTAAAGGTGATGAGTTATTAAGATATTTACATATCTTGGATACTTTAGCTTATGAATCTTTAACAGCACAAGTTAAATATTTTGAAGAGAAACCCCAAAATCAAGACCCTTCCAATATTCTTCATTTAAAACGGATTGCAATAAAAAAATATATGTGCTTTTTTGAAGTCAAAAAATCTTTATTAAAATCTTCTGATTTTATAGATATTAACAAATTTGAAATATCAAACAAAAATGAAGTATTTAAATTGATCATACATTCAAATATAACACATTTTTTAAATTTATTATTTACAAACCTTGATCCAACTTTACCGGATCTTCAAAAAGTAGATATCAATTCTTTCTTTAATTACATCGTACCACCAACTTTGATGAAACACGGGAAGGTCTGGGATTTATATCTTAATCTTAGAGTACAATTATATATTTCGAAACTTAATAAAAATCCACAAAAGAATTTATATAGAAATATGTTTCCAAAGATTATGGTTGAAGGTCCATCAAATTATAAGGAAAATTATATTAAAGTTCGTAATATTATTAAACGTTCTCCTGAAGATGCGGATAAGTTGATGAAAGAATTTAAATGGGAAAAATTTGTTGAAGAAATGTTTAAATATATTTATATTTTAGTTAATGAATTGGGGATGCCCTTATTACATAAATTCACTTCAATCACTTCAATCACTTCAATCAAGGCTTCACCTATATCATCAACTAGTTCTCCCAGGGTTGTTATTTTTAATGATGCATCAAAAAAAGTGGGTGATAGTAATGCAAAGAAACGTAGAATAGCTGATGATGAGGAGGATGATGATATATCGTCTGATAATTTAGACGATTATTCTTCTGCTTCAAAAAGAAGAAATATTTCACATCGTTAATGATAATTAATCAGTAGAGTTGAAATATCATAAATGATGAATTACATACTTTAAAGTATAATATTATCAAAACAAATGCAAATAATAATTAATAAAGGAAAAATTGTATTTAGAGATGCTCGCAAAAGTTAATGATGTTTTTTTATTGCTTTATCACACTAATACATTATATTTTTAAATTGAAACATAAAAACTTACAAGATAATATTTGAGTAACAATTAATTAAATATTTGGATTGTAGATTTCAAAATTCCAGCGAGTCCAGGATTATCGGATGAACGAATCACCGATATCATTACGTCTTAAGAAATATCGTGATAACGCCAATATTAACCATTTTATAAACTAACATTAAATAGAATTTAAATTGTGACGAAACAAAATAAAAAAATTGTTTCAAATTTAAATCCTTCGTCTAATCAAAGTGTAATAATATGTTTAATTCAAAAAATAATAAATCTGTTTATTTGTTTTAATCATGTAGTTTCACTTTTCACACCGTACATAACATCATCTGATAACGATAAACTCGGTTTGTTATAATAATTTTTGATTCAATAAGACTTTCCAACACGTGGAGGGTACCCTTGAAATAAAATTTCCCAAGTTCGTCATTAATGTAATCAAAAATGATAATAATTTTATAAGGACGATTTTTATCAAAATACCCAGTAGGAGAAAGCTCCACAAGTAAGAAGAAGCAATTGCTTCATAATTCCATAATTCTTATTATTCTATCGCTATTCATACTTCAAATTAAGAATTTGTTGAACATCCCATCGTGGAGAATATTTTTAATATGGGAAGTTTCGAAGTGATAAATGGTTGCACAAGTAATAATCTAGTAGTCTTGCAATCCGTGATAAAATTTTCCAAATCCAGGTTGTTTGTTTCTTAACTAAATAATCTCGAAGATGACTAAATATTCTTCAAAGAAAAGCTCACGACGCGATAAAAGCGATAAAAACTAAAGAATATTTATTTTCAAGTTAAATATTAACTAGAATAAGCTTATTAAATAATTGATATAACTGTTAAAATATAGCTTACTTTATGCTTCAAGTCCTTTTGTGCATATATAAGAATTTTTTTTAAAAAAATAAAGGAATAGAATCGATCATCTGAACGTATGAATTATAGGTCGTTATATGCAATTTCAGCCAATAAGGTTTATGACCATTTGTAATCACTTAAGTTTTCCATGATAAAAATTATCAATGTTGACTTGATGCTTTGATTCGTTACGTAAAAATATGTAATCCTGTTACACTACTCAACACGAAAATAATTATGCGTAAAAAATTACTTATGAATTATGGTGCGATAACTCATGCGAAAGAAATTAGAAATCACATGGAATGACATAATTTCGATATTTATTCATATCTAAATTCTTTTTTTGGTATTGTAGGTCTCCTCTAAGCAACTCCTTTAAGCAAATGAAAAAAGAGAATATCAGTATTAACTTTGATCGAGTATTCAACCATTTGGCGTTCTGTATATGAAATACTGAAAAAATATCAAACTTTTTAAGGATAATTTTTCTAAACTAGCGTTAACTTTGAGGGAGTCTTCATGGTTAGGTTGGTAATAACCCTAGCTCCCAACACCCCTTTTTAATAATTATGCTACAACATTTGATCTATTTTTTTTTGGATGGTGAACAAGGTCTGAATTGGGACATAAAATGTATGAAGTAAGTAAGTAGAAATATTATTATCCATTTTTTTTTTTATTAAAAATGAATAAGATTTTAAATGGTTACACTTATAAATGTTTGATTATTAGCTTTACAAAAATATATTAGGCGTCCAATTTGAATTTTGCAATATGGGAATGCATTAAGGGAATTTTTGTTGTCAAGGAAGCATATAATATTACAACCTCAAAATCAATACCGTTTGGTGGGCAATGTAAGATTAAAAGAAAATATACAAGTGGTAACTTTTTGATCAGTTCTCGTTATCGGAAATCACATGCTTTTTAACTATTGAGATGTTAATTGTCGATGAACAAACAAAAATATTGGGGACGTTTATCGGATATTATATGTAGTATTATGTAGTATTGTTTTTTGTTAAGTTTACTGATTTTTACTTTTTACTTTAGTACAGTATTTAAAAATAATTGGTGAGGGTTATCCGTTCCTCGAGTTTAGTTATAATTGCGTCGAGAGACTGTCGAAAGTTTATACTAGCTAGATACAATCCTTTCATGAAGTCAATATAAATATACATTCTTAAATTATCTTATATGGAAACTACCTTATTATTTCACTGTCGATAAGAACGCAAAAGGTGCTTGTATGAATTTGGAGATGAGGCGTGGGATTATTAACATTGCGTCAAGGTTTTTTTAATATTGCATGTGGTGAGTAATTAACCATTTATGGTTTAGAATTTTTATTAGTACGAAAATGGTTGTATTTAAATAACATCGCTTTCAAATTTTTTTTTTTTGAAATAAATACGAAATTTTTATGAATTAATATTGACACAAACATTACACATATCACTTTCCCTTATGGCTATCCTACGTACAGTACCTATTGTAGCTTTATTATATATACTGTATGATATTGTAAAAAAATTAGTAAGATTCTTAAACGATGCTAAGACTTGTTTTTACAACAATAAAATTAGTGTAAGTCTAAAGAAAATTTTCTGTAATTGCAAACAATGTTCTCACATCCAATAAACGTTTTAAAATTCTCGTACCTCGACTTTAATGCGTTCCTATCGGACGCAAAATTTACTTCTCGGACGATTCTTCGCCAAATTCTTTTTTGCGAGTAAATCGGCGTTGTGGAATATCAATATATCATGTTAACCTCGATAGAATTTTCAAAACCTTAAAATATATAAAATATAACCTTTTAAAGAAATCAAATGGGTTGATTGACAATATCGCGTTATTTGTACAGCTGTCTAAGAATATATAAAGAAGGGTCTAATTTTTCAATTTTTTGAAAAAAGATATAAAGTACTTTTCCACGCCAGCCTTTTTTTTAAAACATAACTAAGAAAATCCCTGCGAAATTTAAATTTACGAAAGCATTTTGCTACTTAGATAGTTACACCATTTAGCCACTTTGAGGGATATCTATACTCCCCTGTATAATTAATTACACCAAAGTAACACATTAAATTCGGTATTTTTACAATATAAATTTAGAAAAACGCCCACTACATGATGCGAAGAATTTGTAAGAAAAAAATAAAAAAAATTTTCAAAATTTTTTATTTTATTTATCGTTACAAATAAATAATTTTATTTTGTAAAAAGATCTTTAAAAAATTGTTTGTTTTCTACGATTTACTCAATCCTTATACTACTTAAACTATTCTAAAGGACTTTTTCGTTAATAAAAAAAAAGTAATATTTTTAATCTCTAATTTATCAATTAACTTATCAAAAAAATAAAATAAAAACTTTTTGCTTTTAAATATTAACAAAAGATACCTAGCTTAATGTAGTTGAATTCTAAATTGACCGGGACGAAATAAAGAAACAACAGGATAAAGTTTTGTTGGTAAGTTTTTCCATGCAGAAACTGGCGGATATCTTCTCCCATTAATAGAAAATGCACATGACCTTTCATTCATATTTAAGTGTACAGTAATTATATCACCCTCACCAAATGGTGGACAATAACCAATTGTTTCTATAAAATTATTATAACAACTACCATTTGATCCTAAAACCCATGCATTTGCTTGAACCCCTGCCCATTTTTCATAATCAACATTAACAGCTTCACAAATTCCTATCCATGAATTGGCACAATATTTTTCAATAATAATGTTCCATTCGTATATACCAGTATCGCTAAAACCGAATTTAGACCTCACAGTTTGACAACCATATACACAGTTAGCAGCGCAAACAACGCAACCATTATCTTTGATAACAAGGTTCGACCCACATGCTGTCTCATCCCAAACAAGGATAGCTTTATTACAACCTCTAAATCTAATTAATTTATTGTAATTTGATTTTGCGTGGTATCTAAATGCATCATATAATACTTGCATAGGAATAATGTTTAAAGGTTCAATAATATTAGCCAAAACATTACCATGAATAAGTTTAAAATCAATATACTTAATTAAAGGATTTAATTCTTCAATAATTTGTTGTCGATAAATATTAAAATCATCAATTTCCATATAACTATGAGTTGTAACATCTTCCTTGTTTATATCTGGTAAAACCGTTTCAATAATTTCTACCGCATTATCAGATACTTTTTTTGCTGCCATAATTACACTATATCTAAATACATTGTATTCTGATGTCATAAATAATATTTCATTTTCGTACGTAAATGATAAAACATGAAGAAGTGCTGAGAAAGATAATCTACCAATTGCAATAGAATTTAAAGGAATCAATGCTACAGATTCTGTCAATAAACTAAGTAATTCATTATCTACTAAAGTAGGTAATTTTACAACGGTTTTTGATAATAATTCAGGGGATAAATTCTTTTTTTCTGAAATAATTTTAATAGATTCTAAAAGAAGTTTTTGAAGTTCTGTTAATTGAAAATAATCTGCTGCTAAATAAGCTTCAATAATATTATCTTTATTAAAAGATTCTTCATCAATTGATCCAGTATATAAATATTCTATAATTAATTTAATTTCATTAGAATCAATTTGTGGAAAAGTAATTTGTCTTTCATAACTTTCTTTCATTCCATTATAAAGTAATTTATCTAATACTTCACATCTTGCGGCTAAGATTGATCTAATTCCATAAATTTTTTTTCCATCTTGACATAAAATTTCAATATCACTATATTTTGGATTATTAATTAATAATTTTAAATCATTTTCTAACGAATTTCCTCTAGTCATTTTTTTTTACCGTAATTTTTTTTTAAAAAGTAAATGAAAGTAAAATGCGTACAAAAATTAATATATGTGTAATTTTGCATGTACATTATTCCATAAATGGTAAATAAAGATCGTTACATTTTTCTAGGCCCCGCTCCTAAATTTAGTTGCTTCAATTGTGTAACATTAACTTGGGCGGTAAATAACGGCGCTTGAAAACTTATTTTAGAATGATTACTATAAATATTAATCTATGACACAATTACGATTTTTCTAGATCAAATTTTTAAAAATTCTTTTAAAAAGTTCATTTTTATTTAGTAAATTGTGTTAATGAAAATTAAATAAACAATTGTTATACGAAGAAAAAAAAAATTAAGGACATATAAAAAATGCAAAATCATTTTTTTAAAAAAAAATGGGATAAAAAAAAGAAAGAAAAATATTGAGTGTTGATGCGAACGTAAGGTCGATGTCCAGATTTAAGAATCCTCGGATAATTAGTATTTGTCATGATGTCATAATTCCGGTCAAATTTTATAATTTTAGCCGGAGTTGAATTCATGTAAATCATATGATGCTACGGATCTACTTCCCAAAAAAATCGAACCCAATGACACAATCCTAAATAAGATACCGCATTAGGGTGAGATAAACCTAAATGAATTACAATTATTACTTAGTACATTTTAATAAAAACCCTAAAGTAGTGTAATTATTTTGTTATTACAATATACCGTAGTTGCTAAAAATAAGCGTTTAAGTAATATGAATTATATTATAAATGAACAATTACAAATATTGATTGTGCGCAGATAATCTATTAACAAAAATTTATTGTGATTCTGTTTTCTGATTACTAATTATGAGTTGCGTCTCATTGGAATTTTACATTTTCAGGGTCTCAATAAATTTTTTTTACGAATTATATTACTGAACATATTAAGTTGTAAATAGAAATATTAAATAAAAACATTATTATTATTATTTTTTTTTTGTTAAATATTTGTAAAACATTAAAATATTTTATGAAACGTAACATTATATAAAATTGTACAATTAAAAAATAGTCAATTATTTTTATCATACCTTACGATTTTTGAATCTCTTTGAATATTTTCGTAATGAATTATGTTGAGTTTTTCAAACAATGCAAATAGTTGGATCCGAAATCGACCAGGTTAACTTATAGAAATAGCGGATAAAGCTTTGCTGGTAAGTTTTCCACGTCAAAACTGTAGATGTCTTTTTCCGTTGACGGAATATGTACATGCTCTTTAGATGTACGGTAATTGCATCACATTTTCCGAATGATGCCGATCGTCCGATCGCTTCAATAAAATTATAACAACTACAGTCCCTAAGCCCTATAACAAATTTTATCCGTTATTTCTGTAAAAACTCCGTAAAAATGAGCCTTTCACGGACCCATTCACGGAAGATGTAAATAATTCGATAAATTTGGGATATAAGGTTATTAATTCCGGAAATATGAGCCTTTTACGGAAAAAAGACGGAATATAAAAAAAAAAGGGATCGACAATGATTCAAATCACGTGATTCGAAGCGACAGATTTTAATTTTTTATACGAGTTAAAGATATTTTAATATTTTTTTTTTTCAAGATAAAAAAATGAGCAGAACCGACTCCTAATTGACTCAAAAAACATCAGATTTCTTTTTGTTGGAACTAATAGTTCCGATAAAGAGATAAACTGAAATTCACTGTGTATACAGTATATGAGTTTGGTACGAAATCCCGAAGCTCAGAATCCCGATGGTATAATAAGATTAATATCCCGATATCAAAATCTGAAAAATCAAAATACCGAAATGTTATAATCTAAGCCAAGCTCGAAATTCAAAATACCGAAATGATTTAGAAAGAAAATCAGTATTATTGGGTGTCGGGATTATAATTATTATATGACATTTTGGGATTAAGATTTTGTCAGGATTTTGAGTGTCGGAATTTAGAATGTCGGGATATTGTACCATCGAGATTCCGAGCTTCGGGATTTTGGACGGATCCCGTATATATCTAATAGATATTAATTTATTTATTTTACGTAAAGCAGGTATGTATAAAATGCTGAATAAATTAAAATAGATATATTAAATGTCACATCAAGCGTGATTTCAATTTATAAACTACACCATTATTTCCCGTTGAGTTAATCCTTTAACGGATTTTCCGTAAAATGAGTGTCCTAAAAATAACGCAATATGTAAACAAAAATTTCCCATGATCCACGCCGAATTCCTAAACTACTAACATATCAGAGTTATTAAGGACAGACTTCAGTATTCATTTAATTACTCATTTAAATTTGAATACTTTCTTTAGTAATGCTATCCTATCAAAATTATCTGTTGAATATATTGCAACAAGTACAAAATGATCTGCAAACTTTATTCTTTTAGCAAGTTATTACGCAAATATGTTTAAAGATTGTGAAAGAATTTTTCAATAAGCGTACGACAAAGATCAACTTAAAGAGAATTTTTTCGTTTTTTCCAATTTTTGTGATAAGTTAAATAAAAAGCCAATCAAAAGCGAGAATTTATAACAATGTGATTAAAAGTTTAATAGAGCATATTTTGTATGTGACAAGCATAACACAGTTTCTTTTTTTTTTGATTTTAAAAATGCAAATTGTTTATAGTGCAAATTATAAAATAGTGAATTTGATAAATTATAAATAAAACATAAAACATATTACTGTATATAATTAATAGTGAAATTTCCTTCCTAATTAATAGTAGATGAATATACTTTATAAAGAACCATTATCCTTAGCAATTCGGACTAAATACTATACTATAATTTTGTAAAAACTTCATAATAAAATTTTATTGCCACCTAAATTTAAATTTTATTATATAAATGTCGACGTATCTTGTAATTATAAATTTTTTTTACGAAAATCTTACCATGATCGGCTCGTATAAACAGCTTTTCTATGATAAATAGATGGCTCAGTTATGTTCCATTCCATATCTTCAAATGCTTCACTATACTCGATCCAAGAATTGAATTTCTCATATAAAGTGTAAGCATTAGGTCGACTTCTAACATCAGAATTCCAACAATTACGCATTAAATTTACAAAACAACGTGGAATTCCATCTTCTTGATAAACTTTTGGTCTAAGTCCATTAGAAATTTGTTTGGCTAATTTAGTATCATGGGCTCGATAATAGAAAGGAGCTTTGTTAGTTGAAATATGATACATAATCATTCCAAAACTATAAATGTCAGCTTTTTTGCTATATGGAAATCCTTCAAAGATTTCTGGAGCAATAAAAGGTATTACGCCATTAAAACAATTATTTGTTATCACGGTTTCTTCAAATCTACAAAATCCCAGATCACCAAGAAATGCGATATCCGATTCATCGGTATAATCAATCATTACATTACCGCTATGCAAATCTCCGTGAATTAGGTTTTGACTATGAAGTGTATGGAGCCCATAGGAAATGTCTCGAAGAATATATAATTTTTCCATCCAATAAATTTCTTGCCAATTATAAGTTAGATGATTAATCAAAGAAGTATGTGAATAGTATTCCATAACAATACCGTAATGCTCATTGTCGTAATCATATGTAGCACCATAATAATGAACGATATTTGATGGAAATTCGTTCTCTTCGGAAAATTTTCTTACCATCTTGTAAATATTTGTAAACTTAAATAAAATAAAATATTAGGATTTTTTTAATAATAATAATATCTTCAAAAATGTTACTTTACCTCTTTTAAAAAATCTTTATTATTATGAAAGAATTTTACTGCGACAACATAATTAAAATGACTTCTATTCCAAGCTCTACCAACATCACTTGCATCCATAGGTAAACCGTCAAGCCATTTAGCTTTATAAACTGTTCCAAATCCTCCTTCATCCAATGTTTCTAAAATTCTTAACTGAGAGAATTCTATCCATTCAAGAAAATCCCTATCATCTTTCGCATGGCTTTGTGATGCAATAATCATATCATCTACATTTTTATATCCGCTGTCAAAATTATTATGACGTTCATATTTAGTACATTTTGTACATGGAATCGTTTTGGTTTTAAAATTGCATACTCCACAAGTGTAAGAATATCTGAGTCGTCCCATAATATAATTGAAAGAGTGAAAGTTAAATGACAGTAAACTACCATATTTATATAAAAATTTTAATATTATAAAGTTCCCATTATTGTTTCCATATTTGGTAAGTAATATGTTAAAATGATCTAATCTTACATATGATCCATTCGGAATACAGATTATAATTCCCCTGTTTTCAATGTGAATCTTAAAATCTATTATTCCAATAAGTAATTAGTATTACTAAAAATATCAACTCATTTAAAAAAAAGATTCAGCCACAGCTTAATTTTAAAAAAGATGGGCGTGAAATTGCAAAACTTTTTACAAAGATTTTTTATAGTGTAATAATTTGCATTATGGCATTTTTAATCAAATGAATCAAATTTAGTAAGAGAATATTTACTATGAAATATTTATTTTTTAACATTACTAATACTATTTACGATGAATTTTTTTAGTACATTGTATTTTTATTATGTTTATTATTATATATTTTTTTTAAAAAAAATCAACACGGACCAAATCACATTACGTGAGGACCTTTGATTGGATGAAAATTTTGAGCGAAAAATTTTTTTATTTCTATATAAAGAGGATAAAGAAGTTTAGTAATAATTATTTTTTAATGTAGTTTTCGTGCTCATTAATTTGATAATATACATAGATGTTCAGTATATATATATTTTTACATTTTTTTTATAGCTAATAAAAAAAGACGACTAACGTTAATCGGTTAATTGGTTAACCGAATAATCAAATAAGTCTGATCTGTTTGAATTTTTTGAATTTATAGACTCAGATAATATTATACAAATGGTGATATTCAAGACAACACTTAGAAAGATCATCTGACTGCACTCACAATCATGTGACTTGTCGATCCGGAAATGTGTGCCGGATCAACACTCGATTTAGTATAATTATTTTTGTGCATGCATTTTTTTTTCACCGGAGTTTTTCTTTCTCAAGACAAAATTCTTTTTAAAAAAATGGCAAATAGTATAAATGTTAACACAGACACAGATGAATCAATTCGATGGATCGAGAATGGAATTAAAAATCGTTACATAAATTATCATGATTATAGTGAATTTCAAAATCAAGAATTTGTAGGTAAAGGAGGATTTGGTAATGTGTATAAAACAAATTGGAAGGGTTCCGATACCGTTGTTGCACTAAAATCTTTTAAAGGTACTTGTATTATGAAAGAAATTGTTAATGAGGTAAATGATAAGAATAAAAAAATATCATTTAATATTTGTCAAAAAATAAGTAATATTAATGTTATAACAAATATTTTTCTTTTATAGTTACAATTATTACAGGAGGTTCATTTTCACGCAAATATTATTAAATTTTTTGGTATTACTAAAAGAAAAAGTAAGTAATCATCAACATCAATAAGGCCCACTCTGCAGTGCTTATTAGGTTATCAAAACGTCCCGGTATTTACGGTGTATGCGCTATTTTTTTTCTTTTTTTTTTTACAAACAATTCCCTTCTTCTAATTACAAAGTCCATATTGCTTGTATATTATCTTCAATAAGTGTTGTATCATATTAAACAAAATTTAATTATTAATAATAAATATATTATCATATTTCAGATAATGAGGATAGTATTGATCCAGATTACTTATTTATTCTTGAATATGCTGATAGTGGTACGTTGAGGGATTATTTAAAAGAAAATTTCAGTAAATTGGATTTGAGTACAAAGTTACAATTTGCTATACAAATTTCTGATGCGGTCTCATGTTTACATCAAAAGAATATTATACATCGTGATTTGGTACGTATTTTGTTTTTGATTTTTATTACATTATTATTGATATTAATTTTTAATTTGTAAAAAAAATAGCATTCAAAGAATATATTAGTTCATCAGAACAAGGTCAAATTAGCGGATTTTGGTCTTTCACGTAGATTGGCTGAAGTATCAAATTCTGTCAAGGGAGTTATTGGAATGTTGCCTTATATCGATCCATTACTTTTTAAAGATCAAAAAGAGCCAAAAGAACAAACCAATAATGAACAACATTATAAAGCAAACAAGAAATCAGATGTATATAGTGTCGGTGTGCTTCTATGGGAGATATCGTCTGGACGATTACCGTTTGAATCCTATTATTCACACACATTAATTACGGAGCTTCAAAATGGAAAAAGAGAAAGTCCAGTACCTGGGATGCCCGATAAATATGTTGAAGTTTATACAAGTAATATATTATTTATTTTTATAATAATAATAATTTATTCTTGATAATTTATCATTCGTAATATTTACGACGCTGGTCGTTCCTTATCATTTATGTTATAATCTAATTCCCTTTATTATTTAATTTAAAAATTATTTTAGGTTGCTGGCAGTGTAATCCAGAAGATAGACCAGACATTCATCAAGTATTTTCAGACCTAAAATCACTAGAGAATAAAAATGAAAAGTTGAAATGTAATAATAGAGACGATAATCTTTGTTCATGGATTACTAATATAACTAATTCATTACAAATTAAACTTCCTGAAAGTAATACTATGGAGATAGATGGAAGTTCATTTAATTTCGATTATCACAAAAAACTTATTAACAAACTTTTCTTATTATATGAAAAATTTCTTCAAGGAGGGATTGATAAAGACAATTATATTCAGTTAATTAAACAATATATTACGCCAAATAACAAGAATGAGAATGAAATAATGAATTATTTTTTGGATAATATGGATAAACGACAAAATATTATTCTTCTTGGTGATTTTTTTCGACATGGAATAGGGATCGAAAAAGATGCAAATAAAGCATTTGAATTATATAAAACAGCGGCTGAAAAGGGTAATATTAAGTCGACATATCAACTTGGAGAATGCTATTTTTATGGAGTTGGAGTTAAAAAAAATGTGATTAAGGCATTTGAATTGTATGAAAATGCGGCTGAGAAAGGTGACGTTAACGCGTTAAATAATCTTGCGTATTGCTACCAACATGGAATTGGCATTATAAAAGATGAGATTAAGGCATTTAAATTATATAAAGAAGCAGCTGAAAAAGGTGATATTATTTCAATGAATAATCTTGGAGAATGTTATCAACATGGAATTGGAACCGTAAAAGATGAAATTAAAGCATTTGAATTATATAAAGAATTAGTTGAGAAAGGGCATGTATATTCAATATATGATCTTGGGTATTGTTATGAAAAAGGAGTAGGAACTGAAAAAGATGAAATTAAAGCGCTCAAATTATATGAAGAATATGAAAATAAGTTATAGTAATTTTTTTCTTAATAGATTTTGATATTTTAACATTTATTTGAAATATGTGTGGAACATTTTATAGAATGACGTATTTAGGGAAATTAGGTTTTAAGAGAATTATGTTGTAACATTTTTAATAGAACTTTACAGTAATTAGATTCAGAAAATATATAATTAAATGAAAATAAGTAAGTATTTCATGTAATGATGTTTTACATTTAAGTAAAAAACAATTGTATTAATTTTTCATCATAACATAATTCGGTGTAACAAATGGAATTATCTTTATTTCTTTGTCGGTATGTTTAAGTTCGATATCAAAAAATTTTTTTTTTTTTCAAAATTAACTATCTAAAATGTATATTAATTCGTTTTTATTAAAATTACTGCTTCGTATATACTGTATTAATCCGTCTACGCGTTGAGATTTAATATCAAACGTTTCCTATTTCTATTAGATTTTGAGTATTTTATTCGTACGGTAGATGAATAATTAATTAATTATACGAAATTAACGATTTTTGAGCAGAAATTTTTAATAAAAAATAAAAATTTAACGTTAACAAGGTAGTTGAGTAATACATTGACGTATATTTTAATAATTTTTTGTTCAATATATATATACATACACGTTTCTTTCTTTGGTGTTATTAATTAATCTTTTGTGATTCAATCAGGTAAAATTCTTACTGCCTCCTCAATATAGAGATAATGATTTTATTATTGAAAAGGAATGATGTAATTTGAATTCTGAATAAATAATTTAACACCATATGTTAAATCGTATTTATCTATTGTAAAATAATTAACTTCAAAAATTGTGTCGGTAAAGGAGGAAAGAAAAGTAGCCAATATGACAGATTACATAAATGAATACAGTCAAACCTCTATGTACCGATCCCCGATGTATCGATAATTTCCTGTATCGATAAATTTCATTGTCCCGTTTCACGTATAATAAGAAAAACCGCGTTGTATTGATATTGTATAATTTCGCGATGGAACGTATGCCGATACTTTTCTCGGTCCCTTTGTAACATATATTACAGCTGATTTCATAATGTACGGGACACCTAATAGTTTACCGAGAGACGACTCGGTACATTCGGTAAAACTCGGTAAAGTTCAGAATAAGGTAAAACCATATTGTTAGATTCGGAGCACTGGTCCGAACACGGTGGTGTAGTTTTTATTTATTCTGAGTTATACCGAATCTTACTGAGTTTCTCTCGGCATGGGGTGTCTCAATATTGGGCTTCAATCCCTATATTGAAATTAAAAACTTTTAAGTAGAGAATTTTACTAAAATTTAGCGTTTCAACAAGATAGTTGAGTATTTCTTAACGTATATACTAATTAAGCTTTTTAATTTTTTATTTAATAGAATGAACATATTCTGAAACGTTATTCGTAGTTTCTTTTTTTTTAGTGTGTTACTGATAACTTTCAAGTTTCAACTTTCTTAAAAAAAAATAAATAATGTGTATTACATGCGATTGTGTTATTTATTAAAGAGGAGTGTTGTAAATTGATATTTATTCCTTTAAACCTAGTTATAGCGTTCCATATTAGTCCTAAGATCGAAAAAAGAAAAATAAATAAAACCGATATACTGTATTTAAAAATTAACGATATTAATACATCCGACCAGAAGTGAACCGGCCTAGTATGTAGTTAAATATTTTTTATTTTTGATGAAAGAAATTAACGTATTTTAGAACAGCATAATCTTACGGACATTAATGTCCAAATAAGAATATATCTTTACTGAGTCCGGTCCGATGATCTTTCTGAGTCCAGTCATGTTAATTTTTAGCACAGTCATATGAATTTTGATGCAGACCGAATTTAAACTTTAATCGGACTTTGCTACTATCAGACTGAGTTAACTTTTCTGAGTCCTGTGATTTTGATCGATCAGACCGACATGACCGATCTACATTTTATTTTTTTTTCTTGTATTTAATAATTAGTTGTAGATTTAAATAAATATTTTATACAATAAAATGCAAAAATTAAAAGTAACAATGCTTGCATCTTAATTTTATTGAAACAAGAGGGACCTTGCAATTTATGCGAATACATTTTGCATTAGCTTATTACAAAATCTACTACAACTATTATCCCATTAAATATTTATATTAGTAAAAATGATTTTTTTTTAACTCTCATTATAAAGCGAATAGCAAAAAAAAATCGCGTAGATCAAGCTTTATAATCAATCGGACCCAAGTAATTTTAAGCGAATAACTGGACCGCATGGTCCGATGATCCGGACCCAAATTCACATGACTGTGCTAAAAATTGACATGACTGAACTCAGAAGGATCATCGGACCGGACACCGTAAGGCATAACCTTCCAAATAACCACCATAATTAAATGGTACATTTAGCATAATGATTATTTGGACACCAATGTCCATTTAACTATGGTGGTTATTTGGACATTAATGTCCGTAGTTATTTGGATATATATAAAAAAAATTAACCGTACCGTACTGTACTGGCTCTAATATATATAATATATATAGTACGGTACGGTACGGAATTTTTGAAAATTTTTGGAAAAATGATCTATGTAATCTAATTTTTCTCTCAGTTTGGTTTGATATTTTAATGGACACGGGATAGGCATCATGATTTTTACGTCGCAGCTGTGAATCACAATAACATCATTCATGGTACTATAAGTCACGGCCCATACTGTATATAGTACTTTCAAGTTTTGTACTGTATGATTTAAAAGTTATCTATTTTAAGGAAAAAACTCATACCAATCATGGATTGCAGGACTAAACTATGATAGTTTAACAGTATATTAAAATGACTCAATTTAAAAAAGTTCTTCAGCGAATCACTGTTCCCTATAAAAAATTTTTATCCGAATATTTCCATGGCTTTCGTAAAAATTCCGTGAAATGATACATTCACGGATATCCGTGTTAAAGAGATGAAATTTCCATGATTTAAGACTATAAAACATGGAATTATAAAACACGGATCAACATTTTTTACAGGGTTGATAATTGTAACTCGCAAAGGTCTTTGTGGGTTTCGCTTATTTTTTTGTATAACATTCCATTGAGTGAACAATAATGTCATAATTTCATTTGTTTAAAAATTAGTATTTATTTTAGCGTTGAAAAAGAGGACGCGACGGGCACGTCAATGATTAATATCATATGAAAATGGGCTTGTGATTAAAAAAAAATTAAAATAGATAAAATAAAACAAAGTAGTTGTATAAGCTTTTTTTTAAAGAAATTATTTTTACTGCGTACGACCGTAGTTCTTCGATCCGGATAAAAACCGTTATCCGGATAAAATAATTATTTTATCCAGATGAAAATAGTTATTAAAATAAAATTCGGGTTAAAACTTATTATTTTTAATTTTCAGTACTATGATCACATTCGTAGCATTAAGAGCTTATGAATCATAGAGTTCTGATCATTAGTTCCCGAAATACTTTAAATTATCCGAAACTTACAATCCGGATAAAAATCCGTCGAAATCCTGAATAAAATCCGGATAAACCGGACTCGGATCGAAGCACTAAAGAAACTTTTATCTAAAATATTTCTCACGATTCTTTTTTATTTCGTAAAATCTATTGTTGGTTTTCTTATTAATGTAATAAAGATAATATTTTTATTGTATTAATAAAGTCTTTTCAAAACTTGATAGTTCTACTGCATATAATAAAAGAATAATAAACTTCGCAGAAAAAATACATGGTGAGAAGTTTATTAATATATTTACTGCTTTTTACGTTACCGAAAATTTTCTTTTTATTTTATCGATTGTTAAACTTTGATACTTGAAAATTATGATTATTAAAAAATTTAGTTTCAAAGCAAATAAACGTTATATTTTCCAAATAAGCAATCCCTACATTATATTAATATTACAGTATTTGATTAACGTTATATTTGTCATGATAAAATAATATGAACAATTTACCGAAATCCGAGCTGTTGCAAACATCAAAAACGAAACTATTGAACGAAAGCCCGCACAAGCAGACAATATACATTTTATATACGCTTAATTAACTAGGATCAAAAGTTTCTTATAATATGACCGCTTTTATCCAAGTGGATGGCAACTCTATAAAGATAATTAAGAATATATATTGCGATCAAATCACTGTAAAACAAATTAGAATGATGTAATAAACACCTTATTAAAGAGTTCAAGTTTTGTGGCTATTATGTTTTTGGAAGTATATAAATAAATATTTTGAATATTTAATTTCCATTAATACTTATAAAACTAATCCATTTTCCTATGCCTTAAGGATTCACATTAACGGCATATTATCTAAGATTGAAGTGAATTTTTAATTCTATTAGTAGCATTTTCCTTATATTTGTCTTCTTTAACCATTATAATTATATTCCACATGAAAATTACACTTTGCATTTCTCATTAAATGTAGTGAAACTTTACCGGGTATTTTGCCGCTATGAGGGTAAAATTGTGGTGCGAGTATTTTAGATAAGGGAGTTTTTAAATTTCTAGAGCTTAAAATTGGCAAATCTGCGATTAAATTTGTTAAGGACTAGAATATAGTTGGCTGAATTTTACTGTATTTTTTTCGTGATTTAAAAAGGAATTTCAAATACAATTATAATATATATGAGCATCTTAAATTGCATGAGTCATTGAGTCATTACATAGTAATAAAAATATGTAAAATATCCTTGTGAAAATAACGGATTTACAAAAATCCCAACGATCAGAATCCTAATATTCATTATCCCGACACTTAATATCTTCATGAATACAAAAATTTTAAAATAATTTATTAAATTTTATTCAGTATATTAATATCCAAATGGTGCATTTTTATTTAATATGAAACTGAAACTTATTTTTTCTAATAACATTGAATAATAATCCACGAAATATTTTAAAAATCTTTACATATTAATAAAAATATATAATTGTTACTTAATTTTGCGACGTATGGATAAAAAATATTAATTTTTATAATAAAAACATTAATACTTGTAAAACATTTTAAAATTATTGCAAATTAATAAAAATATTAGTTGTTACAAAGTATTACAAAATCATTACGTCTAAAAAAAAAATGATAATGTAAAAAATAAGTGTCCGTTTTGTAAGAATATTTAAAGTTTTTATTGAAAAAAATAAAAATATTCATTTTAATCATTTGTCAAAATAAAGATCAATCAATCTAAATGTGAAGTAAATTTATGTTCCCCGGGCTTTTCTTTCTGATGTTTTCAATATGGTGTGAGTAATAATCAACGTGGGAGATGCGGTATTTGATTATGAAAAAGGACTATTATCGTTACTGCTTTTTTAACGTATTTACTATATTGTGATTGGGTCGATATAGTTGGCACATTAATCAGAATTAAAAATATAAATCATAATCCCCTGTCGCACTAAGTGTCACTCCATGCTAATTTTTTGAGAGTAATTGATTATGTTTATAAATGGCCGAAAACCTTCGTTTATTTTCATAGATAACCGGGAAATCCCTAATTTAAAAGTACTGTTTAAAATGTCAATAAAAAGGAGAATTAAAATAGTTAATCACGCACATGTTATATTTACTACGGTTTTTTCCTTCTGGGGGAAAACCCTATTATCCCCAACTCCCTATAATCCTTAAACTTAACAGTTTGACCCACAACTTGTCCAACACCTCCCACAGCGGTCTATATAACTTAGAAATGAGACGAGAGATAAAGACATTTCTTTATAAAAAAAGATATGATGACATCGATGTTAAATAATGTCTCGCTGGTTTACCAATCATAGACAAACTGACGAGCTGTCATACCAATATTCCAAGAAAATAACAAAGTGGAATACCATTGTCTAATAAATCTTTAATAAATTGTTTAAATAGTAATGCTTAGTTTGCTATGTCACTATGTCAGGGGTAATATAGAATTTTCTCCAAACTTATGGCCTATAGGTATGGCAAAAATTAAAATTAAGACTTTAATCAACTTTTTTGCGCTAATTTCGAAAAAATTTTTTGTCATTACTTCAGCTACCGCTAGTGCTTGAATACAATCACCTTTGTTAACCACAAAAATGCCGATGACCAAAAGATTTATAGCACACTATTAATAGATAGACGGAGAAATTACTTCGATTTCAACAGCAGTAAATTATAACAATGTGATGTAAACATTTTTATTATTTGAAAAATAAGGGAGTTAAGTTGTGTTAAATTATGTGAGAACGTGAAATTGCATTGAGTACTTGGGTTTAAGGTCAGGAAAATTTTTTTTAGTCACGTCAACCGATATTTATTAATAAACCTAATTTCAACGAATATTGTCATATAATAGTTGATATATATCAGATATTGGAATTTTACAATGAATATATATCTTATTTATTTATTGGTCTAATATCAAATAAAGAGTTAAACTAAAAGGACTAAAACTAAAAAACAAAAATAAATAACTATTTTATATCACATAAAAACAACCATTTTATTTTTATTTAATAAACCGGATGCAAAAGAGAACTCTACGTCATTTTAATTTGTGTGCCATGTTCGTGGCGCAGCCAGCGCAACGAAAATTCATAAAGAGAAAATTTTTTTTAATAACATATAACTTCAAAAATTACTAGATAAATGTAATTTCGACTGCTCTTCAAGTTTACTTAGAGCGATAAAGGCGATTTTGAATAACATTATTGACTTATTTAACAAAAATTTTTCTTTCTCGAAATCCATTTTTTTGGAAATGATCGACAAAGACGGTAAATCAATCATTTATATGTAAAGTTAAAATCGGCATTCGTAACCTTCTTCCGAATCCTAAGTAAACTTGCGGAACAGGTGAAATTACATCTACATTATAAGTTTAATAAAAGCTCTATATCGAAGAAAAAAACCTTAATGATGATTTTTTAAAATTTGCTGTGCCACGAACCTGGCACACAAAAAAGGTGTGCTTTGTGAACTACCCCTGAAAAAAAGTGCCTTGTGATGAATAAAAATCTTCCCCAGTATCATCGCCACAAAAATTTTACACCCACGTGACCTTAAAAATTTGTCACCGGTGTCACACCCTTCTTGTTTTCTACTGTAATTCCAGGGACTATTTATCACGCCTTATTTGTCACATGCTTAATTTCTTAATGCCGGCCAAAAATCACGTGGGGTTGAAATTTTTTGGGGTAAATATGAATAAAATGGGTGATCACGTGAAAATGCTCTTTTCACGGGAAATTTCTTTGTGTAGCCAGGTTTGCTGATTGTGGCGCAACAAAATAATAAAAATGTTACTACCTAGGTGTAATTTTTGCTGCTCTGCAAGTCCTACATAAAGCGACAAAAGCGGTTTTAAATGTCGTTATCGACTTATTTGGCAAAAATTTTTCTTTTCGCTAAATCTATTTTTGGAAATGATCGGCAAAGACGATAAATTAATCATCTATATGTAAAGTCAAAATTGACATTCAAACCTTCTTCCGAATCATAAGTAAACTTGCAGAGCAGGTGAAAAATTACACCCACATTGTAAGTTTAAAAGCTTTTATGCCAAAGAAAAAAATCCTTAATGACGGACCTTTTTTTGAAAATTGAACTTGCACAAAAAAAGGGGGGTGCTTTATTTATATTTACTTCACCTTATAAGTCGATCACATGATTCGTATCTTTATGTGAAACACTCCATTCATGTATATCAGGTAGTACATAAATGCATAATAAAGTAGTATACTCGTATTGTTCGTTATCGTCATATTTAACTATTCTTATAGAAAATATGGAAGGAAGTTCCAATAAAAATATAGACAAACAGATTCAATGGTTTAAGGATGGTATTACTAAAGGCTACATTAATTACTACGATTATACCGAATTTAATAATGTTAAAGTTATCGGCTGTGGGCATTTAGCAACATACGCCAAGCTACTTGGAAGAATTCAAATACTGTTGTTGCATTAAAATCTTTCAGCAATAATAGTCTTATTATGAAAGAAATTATTAATGAGGTACATAACATTTTGTTTAAATCTTGTCAACTCTTGATATTTTGCTAAATAAAAATTTTTTTTTATACATAGATAAAATTATTACACAGAGTTAGTTTTCATACAAACATTATTAAATTCTTTGGTATTACCGAAAGAAAAAGTAGGTATTAATGATGCTGATTTTTATTTAATAAAAATCAAATTTATTGATAAACTACTAAATTTACCCTTATTTTTTAATTTAGATAATGAAGATAATATAGAGTCAAATTATTTACTTATTCTTGAATGTGCAGATAGTGGGACATTGGGAAATTATTTAAAAGTCAATTTTGATAAATTAGATTGGAAAATGAAATTGCAGTTTGCTATTCAAATTGCTGATGCAGTATCATGTATACACCAAAATGATATCATTCATTGTGATCTAGTATGTATTTTGTTAACCACGATTTTTATTTAAATATGTATTAATTTGATTTCTTTTATAAAATAGCACTCAGATAATATACTCATCCACCAGAATACAATAAAATTAGCAGACTTTGGACTTTCACGTAGATTGGCTGAAGTATCAACTCAAAAAGATATTCTTGGAATAGTACCTTATATTGATCCACAACATTTTCAAGAGCAAACAAAAAATGATACTAATGGTTACCACTATAAACCAAGTAAAAAATCAGATGTGTATAGTGTTGGAGTACTTCTATGGGAGATATCATCTGGTCAAAAGCCGTTCAAATCTTATGATAAATTTTATCAAAAACCAAAATTAATAATGGAAATTATAAATGGAAAAAGAGAATCACCAATTCCTAATACACCAATTGATTACATTAATATTTATATAAGTATATATAACTATTAATTTCAGTATCTTGTATTTAATTTATTAGTATAAACTAATTTAACTTTAATTCCAATATATTTAGAATGTTGGCAAAATAATTCAGATGATAGACCAGACATGCAAAAAGTATTTTCTGACCTTAAATCAATCAAATTGAATACAAATGAAACTAAAGCATTTGAATTATACAAAGAAGCAGCTGAAAAAGGTGATATTATGGCCATAAAGGATCTTGGAAATTGTTATCAAAATGGAATAGGAATTGAAAAAGATGAAACTAAAGCATTTGAATTATACAAAGAAGCAGCTGAAAAGGGTCAAATTGATGCAATACTAAATCTTGGATATTATTATCAAAATGGAATAGGAACTAAAAAAAATGAAACCAAAGCATTTGAAATATACAAAGAAGTAGCTGAAAAGGGTCAAATTGACGCAATACTAAATCTTGGATATTGCTATAGAAATGGAATAGGAACTGAAAAAGATGAAACCAAAGCATTTGAATTATACAGAGAAGTAGCTGAAAAAGGCAGTACTAGTGCAACAAATAATCTTGGAAATTGTTATGAAAATGGAATAGGAACTGAAAAAGATGAAAATAAAGCATTCGAATTATACAAAGAAGCAGCTGAAAAAGGCAACATTTTTGCATTGGGAAATCTTGGGAATTGTTATTTTTATGGAATAGGAATTGTAAAAGATGAAAATAAAGCATTTAAATTATACAAAGAAGCAGCTGAAAAGGGGTCAAGTCGATGCAATACTAAATCTTGGAAATTGTTATCAAAATGGAATAGGAACTGAAAAAGATGAAACTAAAGCATTTGAATTATACAAAGAAGCAGCTGAAAAAGGCAACATTTTTGCATTGGGAAATCTTGGAGATTGTTATTTTTATGGAATAGGAACTGAAAAAGATGGAACCAAAGCATTTAAATTATACAAAGAAATAGCTGAAAAGGGTCAAATTGGTGCAATACTAAATCTTGGAAATTGTTATCAAAATGGAATAGGAACTGAAAAAGATGAAACTAAAGCATTTGAATTATACAAAGAAGCAGCTGAAAAAGGCAACATTTTTGCATTGGGAAATCTTGGGAATTATTATTTTTATGGAATAGTAACTGAAAAAGATGAAATTAAAGCATTTGAATTATACAAAGAAGCAGCTGAAAAAGGCAACACTATAGCAATAAATAATCTTGGATATTATTATCTTAATGGAATAGGAACTGAAAAAGATGAAACTAAAGCATTTGAATTATACAAAGAAGCAGCTGAAAAAGGTGTTATTCATGCATTGAGAAATCTTGGAACTTGTTATCAAAATGGAATAGGAACTGAAAAAGATGAAACTAAAGCATTTGAATTATACAAAGAGGCAGCTGAAAGAGACAATAGATAATCTTATAAATTGTTATAAAAATGGAATAGGAACTGAAAGAGATCGATATAATTAAAATAATATAAAAATCAACAAAAAAAGATGATATTTGATAGAATGGTTATCTGAATTATCAAATTCAAATTAAACAAATTAAACTTAACCTAAATTACCATTTTAATCTGAATTACTACTAATTTCATACTCCACAAAATGTTTTGAAATTTTAGATTTAAATACATGGATTTTCCTATCTATCAATTATCCTGTGAATTTTTCAATTTTTCATCGTTTATCAATTATATTATATACCATGGTTAAATTTTTTATTACAAAATGTATTTGATTGCAAAAATTATTTCCTACTACATTGTTCTTTATATTATTATTTTTATAATTAAAATATAATAGAATTTTTATTTTGTAAGAATATTTATAGTTTCATTGAAAAAGGGAATTATATTCATTTATCAAAATGAAAATCAACCAATCTAAGTGTGAAGTAAATTTGGTCATTCAAATGTTTTCTGGACATTTTTTTTCGATGTTTTCAGGGGCCTGGAGACGGGTGAGGTTAAAAGGGAAGCAATAATCAATGTAGAAGAGGCAGTATTAATTTTAAAAAGGACTATTAGCAACGTTAGGATAATATTTATTATTTTTTGATTGTCCAGTGACGTCATAATAATTTGAGATATATTTAATTTGTGATTGGGTAGATAATATTTTGACATACTAACGGGATTGTACTAATTAAAAAAGTGAAATTGTAAAGCATATACTTTCGCAATTTTTTGATTCAAGAATTGTTAAATATTAAAGAATACAAATAACTTTGTATTTTAGTGCGTTTTAAAATATTATTAAAAGTACTACCAATATAGCGTACTAAATTATAAATCATAGCACTAATTGTCACTCATGATTTTCATACTAAATTTTTTGCAAACAACTAACTATGTTTATAAATAACCAGAAATCTCTAATTTTACAAGCACTGTTTAAAATGCATTATAAAAAGAATTAAAAATCACACATTTATATTTAATGTATGCTTCTGGAAATTACTAATTTATTTCGTGTGAGGAAAATTTTTTTCATTGGAGAAAAACCCCTATTATTCCCAACTCCCATAAATAATAATACTAATGAAATATTTTATTTTAATTATTTAACTACTAGCTGCAACCTGTTGCATTGCAACAGAATTGATAAGTAGTACTTCGACCCATATCTGGACCAACCTTGATTGATCCGGATTTTTTTTTCTTTCGGATATCCGGATTTCACGGGTTTCATCCGGTTTATAATCCGGATGAAAATTATCCGGTTGAAAGAATGAATTTTCTATTAATTTTTTTTTTACATAGCACCATATCTAAATTTTATGCATCGATCATTTCTTATCACGTGACATCGTTAAATTTTCTGATTTTTGAATAAATATGGCGTAACTTTATGTACCTATTATGGAGCTTTTAAAGAGCACGTACTATGCGTATTTTTTCCTGCTCTACGACTTTACTTAAAAGTCAAAGTAGGTTTCTGTTTCATATTTCGTTTTTCACTAATTTTATTTCATTTTTTTTTTAGATATTTTAGTTCTTTTAGTTCTAAAATTAATAAAGGTATGCTTTTTTCTATTTTTTATTTATTTTTTATTTCGTTTTTATCTTATATTTCGTTTCTTACTAATTTCATTTTTTTTTACTTTATTATTTGTTTTTTATTTTTTACTTGGTTTCCTATCATTACCCAACCCCCTATCATGATCTTTTTTTTATTTTTTGTTTCTCATCATTTTTCACCTCATATTACTTCTCATTATTCGTCTCTCATTATTTCTATTACATCTTTTCATTTTCCATCTCTCCTGTTTACTTCCCATCATTTCTTTTTGTCTCCATCACTTCTTTTCGTCTCCCATCACTCCTTTTCGTCTCCCGTCATTTCTTTTTGTCTCCCATCACTTCTTTTTGTCTCCCATCACTCCTCTTCATCTTCCCATCACTTCTTTTCGTCTCCCATCACTCTTTTTCATCATCCATCATTATTTCTCCTTTTTGTTTTCTATCACTTCTCATTACTCTTTTTTACTCCCTTTCTTCCTCTATTACTTTCCATTACTCCATTGTTATTTCATTTTTTTTATTAGCATCTTTCTCCTTGATCATTGTAATTTACTTATCTTTTTTATTTATTGTTATTACAGTATTTTTTATTTGTATCAATTCATTAAAAATAAATACAGTAAATTTTAATTTTTTCTTTAAAATCGAAAATGTGGGACTTAAATTTTAATATTTGCAAATAAAATTTCATTAAATAAAATTATTTTGAATAAATATGTCTGCAAAAAAATTTTAAAAAAATATCTTCGCAATAAAATTTTAAGTTTAGCCAATCAAAAATTAGCTAAGTTAAAAAATCAGCCATCAGCCGATGAAATATTTGGAAAAACCCAGATGATGTTAGTACTTTATATAACCCATTTTGAGATACTAATTGAATCAAAAGTGTTGAGGCTCCACAAGGCATCCTATAAATCAAAGTTTATATTAGTAAGGGGAGTAACGTAAAGTAAATATAATTGACTTTACGTTCCGTGCCTTATATAAGGGGAGTAACGTAAATTGACCCAAAATAGTAATTTTACGTTACTTACTTAGCCAATTTCCGTTACTTACTTGCTACCTACCGGCATATAAAGAAGCAGCTGAGAAAGGATATTCTGATTCAATGAATGATCTTGATTATTGCTACCAACATGGAATAGGAACTGAAAAAGATGAAACTAAAGCATTTTTATTATATAAACTAGCAGCTGAAAATGGTCATATTACTTCAATGAATAATCTTGGAGAATGTTATCAATATGGAATAGGAACCAATAAAGATGAAATTAAGGCATTTGCATTATATAAGGAATTAGTAGAAAGAGGCCATATTTACTCATTATATGATCTTGGATATTGTTATGAAAATGGAGTAGGAACTGAAAAAGATGAAAATAAAGCATTTAAATTATATAAAGAATATGAAAATAAGTTATAGTAATTTTTTTTAATAGGATTTCATATGTATACTGTACGGTTTAAATATAGTTAATTTCTGCTATTAAATGATTAATAACTATTTTATTCAAATTGCCTGAATAATTTTTACTATTTATTTTTCTTTTTATAACTGTAATACTAGTAAAATTTTGTATTATGAAATTTTTTAATTATTACTGTATCAATTAATCCTTTCAAATAAAACCAGTAATTAACTCTTCTAAACTGTAACTAAAGCCTGTGACAAACAGCTTAATAATTTTTTTGTAGTTACATTTCATTTTGGTATATAAAATTAATTTTTTAATTTACTAAAATTTTTGTGGTGAAGATAAATTTAATAATTGCAAATTTTACAAACTCACTTACGAAAAACAGCTAAATTAATTTATAGCATCATCAAAAATTGCTGCAGTAAATTACATTATGACTATAATACTTGTTTATTATTTGCTATTTATTTGTTGCTTGAACAATTAAATTTGGGAGAGAAACATGAATTTCATAAAGATCAATTTCTAAAAAGTCTCGGTCAATTTCAAGTTCACAAAGCATCAGAAAACTTTATACCAGATCGTGTGACTAAGCAACTGAGTCAATTTATTATATCACATGATATAATAAACGTTTTCGATGTCGACTTTTGAAAAATTTCATTCATTTATATTAACGTTTGACATGGGAGCCAAATTTTACAAATGGTACAATAATCTTATCAACAATATAAATTTATTTAACACTGCGCCATGATTACTCAAGAGTAAAACTAGTATAGAAATGATATTAACTCTAATTATGAGTTTTGTTTCGTTATAAGAAAAAATCAGGAAAAACAATTTCAATAATTTTTCATAAAGTAACTTCTTAGTGCTAAATGGGTTAATCATACGATATTTGTTTAGAATTTGTTCAAATTTTATATTATTTTTTAGTACAAATTTCGAATAAATGTTGTATAATTAGCCCGTTTGGCACAAATTTAGCACAAACCTTTTTTATAGGGAAAATAAAAAAGATAAAAAGGATTTATAAGATATATATAAAATATAAGGAAGTATAAAGGTGCAAAACTTGTTTTTGGGAGCATAAATTTATTCTTTAATAAACTTTGCAGAAACCCTATCAATATAAAAAATATGTTAGCGATATTTTTAAAATATACCAGACATATGATATTTATGTTATCTATATGTTGACAATATGTTGAACATATAATATAAAAATCTGATTTTTATATAGTAACTATATGTTAGAGACATGGTAAAAATATTATTTTGAATGTTAAAATTATATGACTATTATATGCCAAATATGTATCAGAGATATGATGAATTATACAAAGAAGCAGCTGAAAAAGGTGATATTATAGCAATAAATAATCCTGGAAATTGTTATTTTAATGGAATAGGAACTGAAAAAGACGAAATTAAAACATTTGAATTATACAAAGAAGCAGCTGAAAAAGGTGATACTAATGCAATAAATAATCTTGGATATTGTTATCAAAATGGAATAGGAACTGAAAAAAATGAAACTAAAACATTTGAATTATATAAGGAAGCATCTGAAAAAGGTCATATTAAAGCGATAAATGATCTTGGATATTGTTATTTTAATGGAATAGGAACTGAAAAGGATGAAACTAAAGCATTTGAATTATACAAAGAAGCAGCTGAAAAGGATGAAATTAATGCAATACTAAATCTTGGATATTGTTATAGAAATGGAATAGGAACTGAAAAAGATGAAACTAAAGCATTTAAATTATTCAAAGAAGCAGCTGGAAAAGGTTGATATTGAAGCAGTAAATAATCTTGGATATTGTTATCAAAATGGAATAGGAACTGAAAAAGATGAAACTAAAGCATTTGATTTATACAAAGAAGCAGCTGAAAAGGATGAAATTTATGTAATACTAAATCTTGGATATTGTTACAAAAATGGAATAGGAACTGAAAAAGATGAAACTAAAGCATTTGAATTATACAAGAAAGCAGCTGAAAAAGGTATTATTCAGTCAATATATCAACTTGGCGAACACTACTTTTATGGAATTGGAACCAAGAAGAATGAAATCAAAGCATTTGAATTATATAAACAAGCAGCTGAGAAAGGATATTCTGATTCAATGAATGATCTTGGTTATTGTTACCAACATGGAATAGGAACTGAAAAAGATGAAACCAAAGCATTTAAATTATATATAAAAGCAGCTGAAAATGGTCATATTACTTCAATGAATAATCTTGGAGAATGTTATCAATATGGAATAGGAACCAATAAAGATGAAATTAAGGCATTTGCATTATATAAGGAATTAGTAGAAAGAGACCATATTTACTCACTATATGATCTTGGATATTGTTATGAAAATGGAGTAGGAACTGAAAAAGATGAAATTAAAGCATTTAAATTATATGAAGAATATGAAAATAAGTTATAGTAATTTTTTTAGAAAAAATGTATTTGTAACAGCCTGCTGTTACATATCTTATTTGTAACATCCTTTTTTTATTTTTTTTTAATAATAAATTTAATATGTGTTTCACAAATGTTTCATAGACAAAATTTTAAGTTATAAGCAGTTTCTTGAAATTTTTTAAAAAATTCTTTTGTCTTAGTTACACACGACTGATCTTTTGTTTTTGTTTACATTACGCCCGATCTTAAATTTTAATTGGATAAAATTGGGGGTTGTTACAAATAAGACGCGTAACAGGCTGTTACAATTAGATTTATCCATTTTTTTAATATGATTTCATATTTGCAATTTAAATATTACTAGTTAATTTCTGCTATTAAATTATTAATAACTATTTTTATTCAAATTGCCTGAATAATTTTACTATTTATTTTTCTTTTTAATATAACAGTAATTTTAATTTTGCATTATAAAAATTTATTTAATCCTATAAAATCAGTAATTAATTTTTCTAAACTGTAAGTCTGTGACAAAATATCTTAATAAATTTTTTGTAGTTATATATGGAATTGTGAGTAATAAAAATGAATTCAAACTCACTTGTGCTAAATGAAAACAGCTAAATTAGCTTATAGCACCCATCAAAAATTGCTGTACTGAAGATGTCTTTGATAAAACAAATGCAACAAATTCTGAATTTTTTCTTTGCACTATGACTATGATACTTTGTTTATTAATTGCTATTTATTTATTGCTTGAACATTTGAATAATGTTGAGAGAGAAATATGAGGTAAATTTCTTGAAGTCTCAGTCGATTTCAAGTTCTCAAAGCATCAGAAAGTTTTGTACCAGATCGTGTGACTAAGCAGCTTGAGTCAATTTATTATATCACATGATATACTAATAAACTTTGTTGATATCGACTTTTGAAAAATTTCAGTCATTTAACGTTTGACATTGGAACCAAATTTACAATAATGGGTGATTGCTTATCAACAATATAATTTATTCAACACATCACACAGCTGAAGTGGAACTAGTATAGAAATGATATTAACTGTAATTATGAGTTTTGTTTCGTTATAAGAAAAAATCAGGAAAAACAATTTCAATAATTTTTCATAAAGTTACTTCTTAGTGCTAAATGGGTTAATCATACGATATTTGTTTAGAATTTGTTCAAATTTTATATTATTTTTTAGTACAAATTTCGAATAAATGTTGTATAATTAGCCCATTTGGCACAAATTTAGCACAAACCTTTTTTATAGGGAAAATAAAAAAGATAAAAAGAATTTATAAAATACATATAAAATATAAGGAAGTATAAAGGTGAAAAACTTGTTTTTGAGAGCATAAATTTATTCTTTAATAAATATAACTTGGCGTGAAACTTGAACTTTTTGATGGGGTATACGTACACGTATTTTTTTTTTACAATTACTATAATAATAAAGTAAAAATATTAAATATTTTTCCAAATTATAACATTTATATATCTATTAAATTAATCAATTTTCCTTTTCTTTACTAAAATTTCACAAATCACTAACTTTAGCAGAATATTTACCAAAACCTTTACTATTATATAAATCCAAGAAATAATGGTGTAGTTAGCCGAAAATTCAGCCGAAGGCGCAGTAAATTTTCGGTGTAACACCTATGCCCGTGATAAATCACGTTGCCACCATAGGTATTAACAAAATAACTCTTTATTAATAATATAAATAAATACGATAATATGCTCGGTTTAATACTGTTAAATAATAGATGAATTAATTATATTAAAATTTCAAAGTGCGATAATTTCCCATATTAGTAACCTTTAATTCCATTAATTTACTTAATGTGGCAATTTTTCATCATAAGAAAAATGCTAAAAGATTCGTATTATTATTATTAGGGTGAATTTAGAATACTTAACCATTTTTATTTCTTAAAGTTTGAAATTATCACTTGTTTTTCAGGAAACCAAAATATTACGTCTATTTAAACTTGTTTATGTTTCACCAAATTCATAATTTACTTCATGGATTTTAGTTAGGGATGGGAAAGTAACGGTTAATTATAAATTTGGTTAATTAACTGGTTAATTAACGGTTAATTAACGGTTAATTAACCTATAGTTAACTAATATATTAATTTTTTATAAATAATAAAATAAAACAATAAAATTTATTTATTTATTAAAATGATTATAATAAATCTTATATATTTTATTTATTCTTCATCATCTAAACTTATTACATTTGATTCAAATTCAAGTATAGTACTATTATCACTATCACAGACTATACCATTTTTTACCAATAATTATCAAATTATAATTAAAATCACATGACTTAAATTCTGCATTTTTATTGGTTGATTTAAAGTAACGGTTAATTAACCATTTTAAACTAATTATAAGTAACATAATTAACGGTTAATTAACCATAGTTAATTAACCATGGTTAATTAACGCCCATCCCTAATTTTAGTTCCCAAAATAATTCCATTACTTTAAAAGTATTTCCATTTTTTTCAAAATAATTCCACAAAATATTTATAATTTCCTATTTTCCATGAGATTGTCATTAACTTCTTAATTATGATTTGTAATACCCTTTACGTAATGATCTACTTAATCCTATATCTCTCGAATCAATAATTATCCTTAAATCATGTGACTAATAGTTTAACGACTTCTCGGTCCAATTATTCTTGATTCACCTGACTAATAGTTTAATGACTTTTCGGTCCAATTATAAATATAACTAAAAATAAATTAAAATTTTATATACTAAGATTAAATATAATACTGCGCCCCACAATTAATAAATTTACTAGGTATGCTACAGCATTACATCGGCTAACAACACCCATGCCAGCCGAAAAAAAATTCATGTTGATCCTGAATATTTTATTGGTTCAACATCTAACTATTTTCGGCTGAATATTTTCAGCTATATACACTTTTTTTTATATAATAGTGTAGTTAGCCGAAATATCCAAATGGCAGTCAATATGAAATAATAACAAAATTTCATTTATTATAGAAACAAGAAGTACATAACATTACTATATACTTATTTTTGGATAGTGCATTATTTTTGATTAAATAAAACTACAAAATATTTGTTATTTTTAACTCATTTATTTCTGTCCAATCATACTTCAATATTAGATGTTTAGTAATTTAATTGTAAAAAAGAAATTTTTTTAATATTTAATTGTTCTTTAAATTAATGAATAGTTTATTTAACCATTAAAACTATAACAACACAATTATACAAATAAAATAAAAAAGGAAAATTTTTTAAGGGATTTGAGTTGTATTTGAGAATATATGTACTGTACATTATTATTTTTTTTTTTATTATACAATGGCAAAAATATTTTTTGTTTTAATTTAAAGTCTTATAATATTCACTAACTTTGACAAATTTCAAGTTTTTTGCATTATTTTTTTTATTTTTAATATACTAATTTTTAGATAAGATCCAACTCAAAAAACAAAAAGCATTTGAAAAAATATTTCAATAAACACTTAGAGACTGACAAGAAGTTATATATTCCATATTTAGTTTGGAGATTATTTTATATAAATAATTTTACCTGAAATTTTCAATTTAACCAATTTTAGGCCAGAATTAAGAAAATTTCGGCCAGAATTATGGATTCGAAAATCATTAATTTAGCCAATTAAACAAGTTTAGATTGATTTTAAACTTTACAAATGTATTATGTATTTGAAGAGGGTGCTATTGACCATAATAAAGTGAATTAGGAGGTTACATGAACAATGTTTGCTATTTGGATATTTCGGCTAACTACACTATTATTTAAAAAAAGTGTATTTAGCCGAAAATATTCAGCCGAAAATAGTTAGATGTTGAACCAATAAAATATTCAAGATCAACATGAATTTTTTTTGGCTGGGTGTTGTTAGCCGAAAATTTACTGCGCCTTCGGCTGAATTTTTATGCTTTTAAATCCATCAACAATATTATTTTATATTTGACATTTCCTTTTAAAATTAATCATGATATTTATCATGATGTCCAAACATGATCTAGAATAAGATTTTTAATACCATTATACTGTATTTTCGTTGCCTTCTAGTTCTTTTTATCCCTATAAAAAGGAATGTTCAGAAAACATACATAAAATAAACATAAAATGTACATTATACATAAAATGTCTATAGAATGTCCATAGAATACATAGGATATATGCAAAGGGGACGGACTCATATACTTTTTTGTACATTTTATATACAGTGAGCCCATTTTGTATATTTTTTATATATTTTATGGACATTCTATAGACATTTTATGTATATTGTATATTTTACGTATATATTCTAAACATTCCTTTTTTATAGGGTATCTGTTCATTTTTCCATCATCTACTGTTCCTATTGAATGTTCGTCCAAGAAAACCCTTTGTTTACCAAACCTCACTATTTTCCTGTACGTCATTTAAGATGCCTGACTTTAAAATTTTATTGGTTTTTCACTGGCATTTTTCTTTAATCCCTTTTAACCCTATTTCTCTTGCGAGGCATCTACCTTGAATCAATTTATAATTGATTACATAATAAACGTACCCAGTAAATAGTTTTGTATAAATTTATGCCAAACGGGCTCATTGGCTCGAAATTAGCTCAAATTTATGCAAAAAATAATCCAAATTTAAGCCAATCTAGCGCCAATTATATATGGATGAGCCCATTTGGTACAAATTTATACAAAAACTATTTACTGGGCTTGCAATTCTTTATATTCAAAAAACGTCCTTCATGATAATTATTTAGATTGATGTTAACCTAACGGACTGATATTTTCTTCTGATGATTGCTTGATACGTAAACGTTCTACTAGACCTATCTTTTTTATAATTTATAGCATCAATCACTTGCTGGTATATCAAAAGATTATGTCCCGTGTTGTTTCACTAAATCCATTGATCATTATTAATTTTTATTTTTTTCCGAATTTCCCGGTATCGCTAATTTTTTTTCCGCGCTCGTGATATTTTTTTCTTTGTACCCCTTTCTTTCCTTATTTGTCTTCTTAAACTTTAATTAAGTTTGATCAACTTTTCTGCTTCCTTTTTTGCAAAACCCGACGTCATATTCCTGAGCGATCCTCGCTTTGTTTTCCCATGGAAGAATTATCGTTATTATAGAGTTTATGAAGTTTCTAAACAATATTTTAATCGAAGCTCTATAACCTACTTGAATAACATCATTTTATTTTATTTTGTTTTATTTAGAGTAGTTTATGTCATTTATTTTAGTAAATGCAATTTTATAGTTCACCTCAAAGGTCGATCACTTGATCTGCAAATTAAGTAATATATAAATGAATACTCGTTCGGATATTTGTTGTTTGTTATATTTAAATATCCTTTGTAAAATATGACAAGCAGTTCTAATAATAATCTAGACAATCAGATTCAATGGTTTAAGGATGGAGTTTCCGGTGGCTACATTAACTACTACGATTATACTGAATTTAAAAATACTAAAGTTATAGGTTGTGGGGCATTTAGCAACGTACGTCAAGCTACTTGGGGAGATTCAAATACTATTGTTGCATTAAAATCTTTCAGTAATAATAGTCTTATTATGAAAGAAATTATTAATGAGGTACATAACATTTTATTTAAATATTGTCAACTCTTGATATTTAGCTAAATAAAAATTTTTTTGATGCATAGATAAAATTATTACATAGAGTTAGTTTTCACACAAACATTATTAAATTCTTTGGTATTACCGAAAGAAAAAGTAGGTATTAATGATGCTGATCTTTGTTTAATAAAAAATCAAATTTATTGATAAACTACTAATTTACCTCTTATTTTTTAATTTAGATAATGAAGATAATATAGATTCAAATTATTTACTTATTCTTGAATTTGCGGATAGTGGGACATTGGGAAATTATTTAAAAGATAATTTTGTTAAATTAGGTTGGAATATGAAATTGCAGTTTGCTATTCAAATTGCTGATGCAGTATCATGTATACATCAATATGACATTATTCATTGTGATCTAGTATGTATTTTGTTAACTTTGATTTTTTTATTTAAACATATATTAATTTGGTTTACTCTATAAATAGCATTCAGATAATATACTTATTCATCAGAATACAATAAAATTAGCGGACTTTGGACTTTCACGTAGATTGGCTGAAGTATCAACTCAAAAAGATATTTTTGGAATAGTTCCTTATATTGACCCACAACATTTTCAAGAGCAGACAAATAATGATAATTATAGTTATCATTATAGACCTAATAAAAAATCAGACGTGTATAGTGTTGGAGTACTTCTATGGGAGATATCATCTGGAGAAAAACCATTTAAATCTTATGATAAATTTTATCTTAGGCTTAAATTAATGCTGGAAATTTCAAATGGAAAAAGAGAATCACCAATTCCTAATACACCAATTGATTATCTTAATATTTATAAAGGTATATATAGCTATTAGTTTCAGTATCTTGCATTTAGTTTATTAGTATAAAACTAATTTAATTTTAATTCCAATATATTTTAGAATGTTGGCAAAATAATCCAGATGATAGACCAGATATGCAAAAAGTATTTTCTGACCTTAAATCAATCAATTTGAATACAAATGAAATTAAAGCATTTGAATCACACGAAGTGGCATCAGAAAAAAGTGGTATTATTGCAATAGATACTCTTGAAAACTATTTCCAAGATGAAACAGGAACTGAAAAAGATGAAACCAAAGCATTTGAATTATACAAAGAAGCAGCTGAAAAAGGTAATATTAATGCAATTTATCAACTCGGACAACATTATTTTTATGGAATAGGAACTGAAAAGGATGAAACCAAAGCATTTGAATTATACAAAGAAGCAGCTGAAAAAGGTGTTATTGAAGCAATAAATAATCTTGGAAATTGTTATTTTGATGGAATAGGAACTGAAAAGAATGAAACTAAAGCATTTGAATTATACAAAGAAGCAGCTGAAAAAGGTAATATTGATGCAATTTATCAACTCGGACGACATTATTTTTATGGGATAGCCCTATAAAAATTAATTGTCCGTAAAATGTAATAGTAAATAATTGATAAATAACGGTTATATAGATGTCTAGTAATTAACCATTTTATATATGTATTTTAAATGTTAAATATACGGAAAAATGGGCCCATCCGTTTTATGTTTGTAATTTAAATGTAAATTATTTGCTTATTAAATGTACTATTCACTAGTAGTATATATATAACCCATTCTATTATTCATCATCCGTATAATCTACATCCTTATCTATCACGTTTTAATCTACACAATGGTCTATAGCAAATGCATCATGCACTCCCAACATATAAGTTACTTTATCAAGTTCGTAAGCAAGATGATATTCAACCTGTCCATAAAAAAATTAATAAATTAAATTTTTTTTAAAAAAAATAGTTTCGAAGTGTTGTTCAAAACGAAACTCACCTATCCAACACCCAAGAACTGAAGCAAAATCTACAAAATAGAAAAAAAAAATTTATTAAATTTTTTTTTTAAAAATAATAAAGTTTCAAAGTGTTATTCGAAACTCACCTATCTAACACCAAGAACTGGAGTCAAAACCTACAAAATAGAAAAAAAGAAAAAAAGATTAATTAATTAAATTATTTTTTTTAAAAAAAAAATAGTTTCGAAGTGTTATTTGAAACGAAACTCACCTATCCAATGCCCAAGAACCAGAGCTAAAACCTACAAAATAGAAAAAAATTGATAAATTAAATTATTTTTTTTTAAAAAAAAAATAAAGTTTCAAAGTGTTGTTCGAAATGAAATTCACCTATCCAATACCAAAGAACCGAAGCGAAAACCTACAAAATAAAAAAAAAATCATTCGAAACTCACCTATCTAACACCAAGAACTGGAGTCAAAACCTACAAAATAGAAAAAAAGAAAAAAAGATTAATTAATTAAATTATTTTTTTTAAAAAAAAAATAGTTTCGAAGTGTTATTTGAAACAAAACTCACCTATCCAATGCCCAAGAACCAGAGCTAAAACCTACAAAATAGAAAAAAATTGATAAATTAAATTATTTTTTTTTAAAAAAAAAATAAAGTTTCAAAGTGTTGTTCGAAATGAAATTCACCTATCCAATACCAAAGAACCGAAGCGAAACCCTACAAAATAAAAAAAAATCATTCGAAACTCACCTATCTAACACCAAAAACTGGAGCCAAACCTACAAAAATAGAAAAAAAGATTAATTAAATTATTTTTTTTAAAAAAAATAATTTTGAGTGTTATTCAAAACGAAACTCACCTATCCAATGTCCAAGAACCAGAGATGAAACCTACAAAATAGAAAAAAAAATTAATTAATTAAATTATTTTTTTTAAAAAAAAAAATGTTTCGAAGTGTTATTCGAAATGAAACTCACCTATCCAACACCCAAGAACTGCTAAAACCTACAAAATAAAAAAAGAAAAAAAAATAACTTTTTTTTTAATAAAAAAGTTTTGAGCAAAATCTTCGAAACTCACCTATCCAAAGTCTAAGAACCAAAGCCGAAACTTACGACTTACGAAATAGAAAAAAAACTAAAATTATTTTTTTTTAAAAAAAATTACAAAGTTTCCAATTAAGTGTTATTCGGAACTCACCTATCTAACACCAAGAACTGAAGCTGAAACAAATAAAAGGAAAAAAAAATAAAAAATAAAAAATATTTCTTTTTTAATATAGAAGTTTCAAAGCGAAAGCTTTAAAAACATTTTTTTAAAGTTTCGAAGCCGAAATGAAACTTTATCTAAAACCCGTATCAATTAAATAAAAAAAAGTTTAAAAAAGATTATCACATATACACGTGATAATCATTGCCTATACTTCGAAGCCAAAGTCATATGACCGAAATTTTTGTACTTCGTAGATCATCATGTAAAAAGACAAATGTTGGAAAAGATAATAATCAAGCAAACCTGTCAAAAAATGACAATATAAAAAGAAATAATAAAAGTCATAAATTTTACAATAGGAATTTACTATACGAAATTGACCTTATTATGTAATGATTGCATGTTTAAACATGTTATTTGAACATCATTTGTACGTTAAGTTAATGCTTGTTTATGTTTACAATACAACTTACGAATATTTAATATTATATCAAATAAAATTATGTTTAAATTATAAACAAATAATGATTTTTCGAATAATAATGGTCAAATAACATTTTTTTACATACATTTTATGGAAATTGTGTTTTCATAGGGTAGGAACTGAAAAAGACGAAACTAAAGCATTTGAATTATACAAAGAAGCAGCAGAAAAAGGCAGTACTAGTGCAATGAATAATCTTGGAGATTGTTATAGAAATGGAATAGGAACCGAAAAGAATGATACTAAAGCATTTAAATTATACAAAGAAGCAGCTGAAAAAGGTAATATTAAAGCAATAAATGATCTTGGAGATTGTTATTTTGATGGAATAGGAACTGAAAAAGATGAAACTAAAGCATTTGAATTATACAAAGAAGCAGCTGAAAAGGGCAGTACTCCAGCAATGAATAATCTCGGATATTGTTATAGAAATGGAATAGGAACTGAAAAAAATAAAACTAGAGCATTTGAATTATACAAAGAAGCTGCTGAAAAGGATGAAATTGATGCAATACTAAATCTTAGCTATTGTTATAGAAATGGAATAGGAACTGAAAAAGACGAAATCAAAGCATTTGAATTATACAAAGAAGCAGCTGAAAAAGGTGATATTATAGCAATAAATAATCTTGGAAATTGTTATTTTAATGGAACAATAAATAATCTTGGGTATTGTTATCAAAATGGAATAGAAACTGAAAAAAATGAATCTAAAACATTTGAATTATACAAAGAAGCAGCTGAAAAAGGTAATATTAAAGCAATAAATGATCTTGGATATTGTTATTTTTATGGAATAGGAACTGAAAAGGATGAAACCAAAGCATTTGAGTTATACAAAGAAGCAGCTGAAAAAGGCAATACTAAATCAATAAATAATCTTGGAAATTGTTATTTTAATGGAACAGGAACTGAAAAAGATGAGACTAAAGCATTTGAATTATACAAAGAAGCAGCTGAAAAAGGTGATATTATAGCAATAAATAATCTTGGATATTGTTATCAAAACAGAACAGAAACTGAAAAAATGGAAATTAAAATATTTGAATTATACAAAGAAGCAGCTGAACAAGGTGATATTATAGCAATAAATAATCTTGGAAATTGTTATTTTAATGGAATATGAACTGAAAAAGATGAAACTAAAGCATTTAAATTATACAAAGAAGCAGCTGAAAAAGGTAATATTAATGCAATTTATCAACTTGGACAACATTATTTTTATGGAATAGGAATTAAAAAAAATGAAACTAAAGCATTTGAACTATACAAAGAGGCAGCTGAAAAAGGCAACACTATAGCAATAAATAATCTTGGATATTGTTATCAAAATGGAATAGGAACTGAAAAAGATAAAATTAAAGCATTTGAATTATACAAGGAAGCAGCTAAAAAAGGTGATATACTTGCATTATTAAATCTTGGAAAATGCTATTTTAATGGAATAGGAACTGAAAAAGATGAAGTTAAAGCATTTGAGTTATATAAGGAAACAGCTGAAAAAGGCAACACTATAGCAATGAATAATCTCGGATATTGTTATAGAAATGGAATAGGAACTGAAAAAAATGAAACTAGAGCATTTGAATTATACAAAGAAGCTGCTGAAAAGGATGAAATTGATGCAATACTAAATCTTAGCTATTGTTATAGAAATGGAATAGGAACTGAAAAAGACGAAATCAAAGCATTTGAATTATACAAAGAAGCAGCTGAAAAAGGTATTGTTCAGTCAATATATCAACTTGGCGAACACTATTTTTATGGAATTGGAACCAAGAAGGATGAAATTAAAGCATTTGAATTATATAAAGAAGCAGCTGAAAAAGGTATTATTCAGTCAATATATCAACTTGGTGAACACTATTTTTATGGAATTGGAACCAAGAAGGATGAAATCAAAGCATTTGAATTATATAAAGAAGCAGCTGAGAAAGGATATTTTGATTCAATGAATGATTTTGGTTATTGCTACCAACATGGAATAGGAACTGAAAAAGATGAAATTGAAGCATTTAAATTATATAAAAAAGCAGCTGAAAATGGTCATATTACTTCAATGAATAATCTTGGAGAATGTTATCAATATGGAATAGGAACCAATAAAGATGAAATTAAGGCATTTGCATTATACAAGGAATTAGTAGAAAGAGGCCATATTTACTCATTATATGATCTTGGATATTGTTATGAAAATGGAATAGGAACTGAAAAAGATAAAATTAAAGCATTTAAATTATATGAAGAATATGAAAATAAGTTATAGTAATCTTTTCATGTGTATACCGTATGGTTTAAATATTAGTTAATTTCTGCTATTAAATGATTAATAAACTAATTTTATTCAAATTTCTTGAATAATTTTACTATTTATTTTTCTATAATAAACGTTTTCGATGTCGACTTTTGAAAAATTTCATTCATTTAACGTTTGACATGGAAACCAAATTTTACAAATAGTACAATAATGGGTGATTGCTTGTCAATAATATAAATTTATTTAACACCGCGCCATGATTACTCAAGAGTAAAACTAGTATAGAAATGATATTAACTGTATGAGTTTGTTTCGTTGTAAGAAAAAATCAGGAAAAGAATTTTCATTAAGTAACATCTTATTTTACCATTTTTATAATACAATTATTCTTTATTGTTATAGCAATTGTAAAAAATACGTATACATATGTATACCTCATCAAAAAGTTCAAGTTTCACGCCAAGTTATATTTATTTATTAAAGTAAAAATATTAAATATTTTTCCAAATTTATAAACATTTATATATCTATTAAATTAATCAGCTTTACTAAAATAAAATTTCACAAATCACTAACTTTAACAGAATATTTACCAAAACCTTTACTATTATATAAATCCAAATAAGCTTGAGGAGCATTTTCAATACCATTAACAATATTTTCCTTGTATTTTAATTTACCTTCTTTTAACCATTGTAACATTTCCTTTTGAAATGAATCATGATATTCATCATAATGCCTAAATACGATAAATCCTTGAATTAAAATACTTTTTGGTATAATTACTGTAAGATTTTTAACACCATATGCTGATTCTGTATTAAGTTGAGAAGTCATTCCACATGAAATTACACGTGCATCCTCATTTAAAATTGGCAAAACTTTATCAAGTGTTTCACCACTATAAAAGAGAAAGGAAAAAAAAATATCAATAAAAAATTTTTGTAAAAATAATAATAATTAATAATTTTTTTTAAAAAAAAAATGATATTTACCCAACATTATCAAAAAAAATATCAATTCCTTCAGGACAGAGATCTTTTAAAGTTTGACCAATATCAACTTTTTTATAATTTATAGCATGATCAAATTTTAATTCATTTATTAAATAATTAACTTTATTATCATCACCAGTTGATCCAACAACTTTTAATCCCTTCAATTTAGCAATTTGACCCACAACTTGACCAACACCTCCCGCAGCGGTCTATATAATTTAGAAAGGAGACGAAAAAATAAAAACAAATCTTTTTCTTCATATTTATATAAAAAAATGATGTTATGTTAAAAAAAAACTTACCGAAATAAATATTGTTTCACCTTTCTTTGGTTTACCAATCATATTTAAACCGACATAAGCAGTCATACCTGGCATACCCAATATTCCAAGAGAATAACTAAGTGGAATACCATTATCTAATGAATTTTTAAGATATTGTTTAACCGGCAACGCTTGTTTCGCTGCTTCAGGAGAAATTTTAGTATATTCTTCCCAACCTATATGCATGATAAAATTTAATTATTAGCTGATTTTTTTTTTGCTTTAACCTCGAAAAAGAATTTTCATTACTTACCACTAACACCTGAGTATAAATCACTTTCTTTCCATTGATCATTATTACTTTTAACTACAACACTAATACAACCAGATTCCAAAACACATCCAATAGGAAACAACCCAAGATAACTTTTTACCGCACCTGATTTCATTCTCGAAAGTACATAAAGATCAAGTGATATATAAAGATTTTTGACCAAAATTTCACCTTTTTCCAATTTTGTTGAGGAAATGTTGATCTTACGCTCAGCAATTTTAAAGTGTTCATTAATTACCGGAAGGCCAGAGTCAAATCCTTTTGTAAAAATTACACCGTTATTTGATACCTCAGAAGAAGACATGTTTTTTAAAAAAAAATTTGAATTTTTTAAAGATGTTGATCAATAAAATTATATTTTTTTGTTTGATCGCTATTTTATAACTGACCGAATGGATCGACAACAGATGAAACGGAAAAATTACTTCCGATTCCGGATGGACGGATATACAACTTTTATCATGTGAAAGTGCAGGAGGCTAAAAATTATACGCTTATTAATTTTATTGCCTATACAAAACTGAATAAAGCTTATTAATCTATTTGTAAGCTTTATAATATATCATATCAAATTTCGTTGTTTATTAATAATTTAATGATAACCCTACCAATAAGGCAATAAGGCTATAATGAATTGATAGTAATTGTAATAAGAATAAGAATGCGTAGAGAATTATTTCACGTGAACTATCATAGATTTTATATCGAATAAATATTTTTATTATTTAATTTTCATATTTTATCATTGTTGAGTCGAACGGCATATTTTTTTTATTCTAGCAGAAGATAAATAAATATATCGCGAAACTCTTTTAATAATTAATGGCCAAATTAATTAAAATAAATTGTACAATATTATAATACTATAATATTTGTATTCGTTTAGTTTATTAATTCCAATAGTAATGATAGAATTTAATTAGATTGAGAAATGTGGAGGGTTTCGTAAAATTTATCAATCTAGTATCAAACTACTTGATGTACAGTTGCTGTATAAAGTTATGATAATATTTGATCAGATCAATATAAAAAATAAAAATTTTTTATTTTATAACTGATAAAGTAAATTTTCAGAAATAAGAAATAACTATTCCATTTTTGGTATGCCAAAAAGGAGATAATATTTTTTTTTAAAAAAAAAGTCAAATAAATTAATTTCGAAAGTATTAAAAAATTCTTTTATTTAGATGAATTATAACGGATTAAAATTTAAAAGTTTTTAATTATTAAAAAAAAAAAAAGTAAAATTAAATTATTAATATAAAATTTGCGAAGGTGGGGAATGTTATTGCTATACATTATTTGACATGATTTTCTATCATGATTTTCGGATAACCGACTTGTAATTTTGTTTAATTTACTTTATGAATAACATTCTATGATTTAAGATCTTTCATGATGTATATATAATACAATACATACTACAATAGATACAGACATACAGTATTATCTGATTCCGACATTTGAATCTAAAATTAAAATTAGAAATAAAATTAAAATTATACAACAATTGACAAGCACGCGTTTTAATATAAAATAAACATCATAAGTTTAAAATAGCAAAATAATTTTATTAATATAGAATTTGAAACTGAAGCTATAACATTTGAATCATATAAAATTAAATCAATATATAGTTTAGATATTTATCAATATGAGAATATACTTGAATTTCCGATCCGAATTTGGCTTGACCTGATCCAATAGAAAATTAATTAAATTAATTGTGAATCTTTTAAAATATGTAAACGTGAATTCAGCCGTGCGTCGCGCAATTAGCCCTTGCAAAAGAAAGAACTTATATAAATATGAAAGTATTTAACAAATTATTACAAAGGTAATAAATTTAAATAGAAAAAAAATTTCGTCATACTAAAATTTTTTAAAAATCCAATTTAGTTTACAATTACTCGTTTATTTAGTAAAAGTGTTAAGAAAGAGATTAGAAATTAGAATATACACTATTATTATTAACGTTACGTTAATCTTAATAAATTTTGCGAGATATTGTAAGAATCAGTCATCATCCGCAATAATTTTACGTTATAAAACTTATTTATGTCCTTTTTCTTTAATAAATCTTCGTTAAAGCACGGTCTAAGGAAGGAGAATTTCATAATTACTAGTACATTGACTTGATAGGAAAGTAAATTTGGAATTAACTAGCTACAGATTTTATTTAATCAATTGCTTGTTACCGATTGGAGGTCGTAAAAAATTTTATTCGTAAAATTAATTAAATTAATTTTTTAAATAACCTTTGATGTACGTTATGATTTAAGAAATGTAGCGTAAGCTTTCATATCCGTTGGATCGTCTACAGGTTACGGTTAATTTTGATCAAGATGTATTTCAATTTATTTTGACTAAACATTTGGTCCTTGATATAATTCGCCAGAAATTCATCTTAAAAACCACCATCAAAGTTCGATTCAAATAAACTCTAATGATAGAAATTTAATTTAGTAAGTGAATCCTCAATCACGCATACAGTATATACAGTACAGTACATGTATATTATATAATTAACGTCCCTCTCAATTTAAATAATAAATGAAAAAAAGAAATTTTTTTTTTTCAAAATCTTATAAATTTATTTATAATTAATTAATTAATCCATAAAAAATAAAAACAATAATAAAAAAATAATATCATCGATAAATTCGATATACTGTACCAACAATACATATCAAAAAATAATATATTTAATTATCATATTTTTTAACCCAATCAGGAATTACCGGAAAATGAAAATGCCAATTAACCGGTTCTTGATTAGCTTCACCATTTTCATATACACATCTTTCACATTTACATATAAAACCAAAAGTAGTAACTAATCCATTATGTCTTTCGATTATACGTTGTCTAGGATCACAATAACTTTTAAGAACTTGTTCACCTTCTTCAATTTCTCTTGAAGGAACAAAAAATATTCTTGCTGGATGAAATAAATTATCAACATCATCAATTTTACATCTCATTCTTATATTATCACGAATTGGTCCAGGACTTGAATCATAATCTTGTGATAAATATTGTGCATCAAAGAAACTTGGTATACAACAATGATTAACTAATGATGATAATGGATAAAGTGCTAATGTATCTATCACATCTGAATCTCCAGGTCCAGGAAATGAATTCGGTAATACCATATTAATTACTGTAATAAAAATCCAATAATCATATCGTAAATCAAATCTAGAAACTTCTATTATACGTAAAATATTCAAATAAATTTCATAAAATGATGGATCATAAATCATCTTTCCTCTAAATGGTGTTGATACTGGTGTAAATCTACATAAATGTTTAATTTCTTCAACATCTAATGGACAAATATCTCGAATTTTTGCTACCGCGAAAATTCTAACCGTTAACATTAAATGATGTAAAACTCCGATATTGTCGGAATTAATAATATCAACAATTTCTTTAATTTCTTTATCCTTTCCACAAAGAGATTTATGATATAAATTTAATGATAAATTATAACATCTTTCACTACAAAAAACTTCCTCACAAGATCTTTTTGGACAATAATAAGGATCCACTTTCTTTGGTTTTTCATATAAATTAAGTGATTCGTAAGGTGTAGATCCTGGTTCATTTAATTCTTGAAAACAATAATCACATCGAAATACATAATAATTATGAGCCGTTAAAAAAGGATCTTCTTGAAGTGTTAGACGAGATTTATTAATTGTTGTCTTTACTACCAATCCTAATTGTTCTGAATCAGAATCATTAAAACGAATTTTGGATATCCTAAGTAAAAAATTACTAGCAGAATCAAGTTTTTGTTGAAGTTTTTCTATCATTTTTTCAGATGTTCGTTCTTCATTTCTTTTATCCCAAGGATATTTTCCTTCAAATTTATAAAATCCATGCCTCTTTTTCGCTTCAGTTATTTGACAAGTTTGTATAAATTGATCATGTAATAATGAAGTCTTATAATAATCCTCTTTCTTCTTTTCCCAAATATTAAAATCATTTTTAGTATAAGATTTCATTGATGGATCTTCTTTTTTAGCTAAATCCATACAAGCTTTATATTCAAATGCTGCATGTTTAGGTAATCCTAAAACACCATATGCTTCTCCTATACGATATTTTCCTTTAAGTTTTAATTTAAATAAATCAATATTATCTTTAAAATCTTGTTCTGGATATTCTGTTAAAATATTTTCTGAATTTGCTGAATCATGTAATGCTAATTCAGGATATCCGGCTTTAAGACATGCGAAAGCTCTATTACACCAAAGGTAAGGATCTTTTGGTGTTAATTTAAGTCCTTCAGTATAATGTTCCCATGCTGAAATATAATCTCCTCTTTTAATTGCTTCATTCCCATTTTCTCGATGATCTAATGATTGCATTTTTTTTTGTATATATTAGAAAAAAATTTTATTTTTTTTTTGTTGTTGAGAACGTTAAGAACAAAAAAAAATTGAGATAACACGTATTTATAAAAAAAAAAAATTTTTTTTTTTTCACATACTTGTACGATAATAACTTTACTTTTGTATCTTTTGTTTCCCGATTTAGTTTAATAGATCATCGAAATTTTTTTTGTCACATGTGGTTCAATAACCACGCAGTAATTGTATGAAATTAAGGAATAAAAATGTTGATTGATAAACACAATAACGTCTTTTTATAATAATGAATTACAATTATTAAAATTATAATGATAATGATAGGATGAAATAAATTTCTTTTGTTATAAATAATGGGCAAACATTTTAAATTATGATCAAGTTATTTGAATCAAATTGATTCTGATATAAATAAATTTATAAAGAATTTTATTTAAAAAATTTATTAAAATTCAATGTTATTATTATATAGTACATCAAATATAGTTACATCAGAAGAATTTGAATTTAAAAACAATTAAAATACGCTTACGTTACGAAAATTGCTAAAAATTTCATCGACACAAGATATCCTTAACCATAACGGTAGATGTTATGTATTATTCATCCTGATTTAAAAAACTCAGATTCCCATACATCTAGTGATTATGATTATGATGTAAAAAAAAAATAAATGGTCTTTAATTGAAAAAAAAAATTAATTCAAAAAAAAATTTGGTCATAATAAATACTTACAATCTTACAATCTTACAATCTATACCCGATTTAAAATTCTCTGATATGTAAATTAAAATTCTGATTCTTTCGAAAGTTCTTCGTTACATTAGGTAAATTCATACCAAAAATTGGCATATCATAACACGCCAATGAAATATAAAATAATATTTCTGAGATGAGACGAAAAAGTAACAGATGGATGTTAAATATATAAAGATGATCAACACTTTTACCAAATTGAACATTTTTAACATTTTGATCCCTTTCTCTTCCCTTAGATCTTAGATTATGGTAGAAAAGTCCGGAAAAGTCCATTGAACAGAGTTCATCACCAACAATAAATTGATATAATATCATGAACGATAATTAATCAATTTGAGGCGTTGTAATTAATGCGAATGACAGTGCCTTCATTAAATCACCGTCTTGTCTGCTTCAACTTCTTTATCGCCAATTTATCACAATCACAACATTTCGTGATTCTTTCAATAATGTTTGGAGGACGCAATTCCTTATCAAAAATATCTAAAGATAATTTACATCTCATAAATAGGAAGTCGACACGAAGAAATTATCCACAAAATAATTCCAAGATTAAATCATTGAATATTTTCGTATATTTTAATCACGAAAATCCAAGAATACCTGTAACAGTATTTTATTATTAATTATAATTGCTCGGTCAAAATTTGTTACTTAAATAGATTTGTATTTCCGTACCTTGAACGGTCATGATGAATTAATCCTACATCATGAATTAATTTAATCCTGTGAGAAATATCTGCTGATGGAGGTCAACACATTTTGCATGATCCATTATAATTATTTATGCTTTCGCGTTAGGGTTCGCGTTAGGGTTCGCGTTAGGATTCGCGTTAGGATCTGTGATGAATCCAAGAATAATCCAATCTTGACGCTATTCTGTTTGAAATTGTTGAACAGTTTACGTGAGCGTGAGCTCAAAATTCTTTAATTAAATATCCAAAGTCGTTGTCGTTCTTTTAAAAATTTTTCGTCCACAAATCCATTACCAATCTATGAAATCCTTTAATTGATACCAAACCACTTCTCCTACCAGACATTCTACATGTGCGTACTAAATTTGCTGGTTTGCATTATCTATAACATCAATCACTTGTGATAAATAATCCAATATTGATGGTGTTCTTGATGATATTCTGTTGTTGAACATTTTAATGTGCTCAAATATTCTATAATCAAATATCCAAAGCCGTTATGTTCTTATTAAAAAATTTTTCGACTATAAACCCGTCATCATAATTCCATAATATCTTATAATCAGTACCAAACATCACACCTTTCTCCCATTTATCTACAGATCTTTTGTAAGATTACATTTTATATGCGCGTACTTAATTTGCTGGTTTGCATTGAGTTTATCTATAACTGTGATAAAATATTTTGGTATAAGTTGGTTCCGTAAGTTATTTCTCAACACTTTAAACTCTTCAGTCTCCATATATTCATAACCATTAATAATACGATAGATTTCTAATAACTTTCATATTTCCACCGAATAAAATAATTCCTGAATCTCGAGCGTCCTAATTTTTTGAAATTTCAAGAAATTTTAATTAACCAAATTTAATATAATTAATATAATTGAGATTAAATTATAAAAAATTAATCAACACTTGTAAAAAGAACTTAAACCATTCAAATTATTATTACATTACCAAATTCATTATCATCAGTTATTCTAACCGAATAAATAACTTGATTTCAAAATTAGCCGAACTTAATGCCAAATAGGTTGCAGTATTTAATTAAAGTTTTGGTTTAGTTATTGTAATAAAAATATTTTTTTAATAATAAATTATTATATAATGACTATATTTTTTTTATTTTGAATATTGAATTATAAGAAAATGTTCTTTCCATGAAAAGTAAGTATGAAAAACGTCGAACATCTTTATGAACGATACATATTGATCGACAGTGTCACGGGTTCATTTACATCGAAAGTTGGCGTATTTTGCACGTCACGCGAACATAACTTTATTTTCTGTATACCAAGCGTGAACTATCGACTTTTTTGTCCTATTGTCGTTATTTGTCGCTATTGTCGCTCCAGCATTACGCCATACATTACACTATTTATTTAACATACAGTAATTATAATATAAAAAAAAATACATCATAAAAAATTTCAATTTTTTAATCTATTCAATTAAGACAGTTTAAATTCTGACAACATCGTAATAATTGTTTTGCATCACATTCATTAGCAATATTTTCAACCTCACATAAATTATCATGATTCAAATAACCTTTTAATGCCTTCTCACATCTTTGAATTAAAGTAGGTATAAGAAATTTAGAAGAATAACGAAGTAATGTAATCCATTTATCATAACTTTCAATATTTGGAAGTGTACCAGTACAAAGATAATTAATAATAATTTTTAATGAATTATAAGGAATATCAGTATTAGTTAATACGAGTGTTTTATCGTTTGATTTAATTGACGTATTAAAATAATCTGATCTTTCTGATAATATCTTGGAATTAACATGAAATTCCCTAGATTTCTTATTAGAATTACCAGAACTTCCAATATTTTGATCATCCTCAGTAGAAAATTCATAATGAATAATAAAATCATTTATTGATTCATAATCCGAAAAAAGTAATTCTGGTAAAGGATCAATAATAATATCAGGTTTTAATTCCACCCTAACATCAAATCCAAAAGATTCATCATCAATGTCCCTGAAAAATATTAATTTATTCAAATCTTGTTTTTCATCATCATCTCTTAAACGCGCCATTAATATAAAACCATATTCATTTTTAACAAATCGAGTAACGTCTTCGATCTCTTTTACATGATGTATATTTTGATTAAATTGAATTAAATTCCATGTTGGATTTTGATTTTTCATCGTGGGTAATGATTTAATAAACCATTGAATACTTGCAGAATTATTTAACATACCAAGTGGTAATCTTAAATCAATAGAATTGATAATATAATTTCCAATACGATAATCAAATTTCCAAGAAATTTCTCCATCATCATCATTTATCAATTCTATATCATTAGTTCTTTCTTTCCATTTTTTTAAATATTTATTAGATAAAATACCATTTTCATAATAAGCATTGGTTTTTGTATTATATGATATTCTATTCTTATATAAATTATTATTATTATTCATTTTAATTGGTATAACATGAAGTAAAAATTTATCACAAAATATTCCTCCATTAGTTTCATCATAAACTTCGGCGGTTTCTATAGGTTCGTATAAAGAATTTTCATTATTATTATAATATATATTAGAGTTGTTGTTTAAATTTCCATTTGATAAACTATTACTTGAAGAATTTTCTTTTAACATATTATACATAATATTAAGATACATTTTGACGAAATGATTCAGTAAAAAAAAAAAGAAAAAATTTTTTTCGTGTATTTATATTTTATCAAAATGACATATGACATCATAAATGACGTACGATCGACATTTCTAGACGACTTAAGTTCTAAATCGAAATTTCTAATAATGTGAGCTGATTTTTTTATTTCCGGAATAAAGTCGATAAAATACCTGAGCTATTGTTATGGCTGTAAATGCATTTGCATTTTAAACTCACTGAACTTATCATGAATCTTCTGGTCCTTTTCATCATAGTTTTTATTGATTGATTTGGGTATCTGAACCTTAAACGTTTCGTCGAAATGGAAGTAGCGAAAAATTGAGGCTTTTTTTTTACTAGGATCCTTTACATCTATGATTTAAACTTTTAATCTGTCTTTTAAAAAAAATTATAATTATCTAAGAAGATTATGATGCATAAAAACATGCTAACAAAGAATAGTTAGATCATACGCGTAATTAATGTATTTGGTGATAAAATAATTATATAAGTTGAGTTTTTGAGTACATCAAACTACTTATTAACAAATTATGATGGACTTTTCCAACTTTTTAAAAGAATACACTAGAAAATATGGTTATATTTACCAGCGATCATCAAAAAGGTTTAGCTACGTCTATAATTTTTCATATTATTGAGAAATTCATCATCACTATGTTTCTTTTGCTTTTCTTGACATGTTTCGAGTGATTGCTTCTTAAGTGCACTCCTCCTAGAACCTGATGGCCGTTGTCTCTTTATCTCCATCATCATCATCATCATCATCCCATCATTGTCATCCTCATCAGTGTTAGGTGTAGTCAGATTAGTTATAGATATATTTCATAATAATACAAACATTCAAGTGTGATGAACTACTGGTCATCCTGACAAAAAAAATCATGTTCAAATATACATCGTGAGAAGGCCATATTTGAGGTCGTTGACGACCATAAATCCGAAAAGCTGCCTAATGATCTAATATATGAGCTTGTCCATCATCTTCTACTGTCAATGCTACGTTACATGCATTAACAATTCGGCTTCATCAATAGTGAACAGTGATCAACTATCAAATTCCTCATTACTGATTTCAGTTGCTAAAGTATCAGAGTAACTTCTGGATCATTCAAACTCTACATACTCGAGGAAGAATCTTGGTAATTTGTCAATGCTGACTTCCTTCTCTTTTATGCGATCTGATCCAATCTGATTTCAGCCAAATTGAATGAATTATTTGAAGATTGATTGTAAATTTTACGCGATATTACGCCTGATTGAGCTTCAATACAATTATGAATACCTATACAGGATACTGTATATACATTACTAAATTTTGATTAATATTGAAGAATCACTCTGTATTCACTTTTCGCTGTTCAGGATTTTCTGGTAAAGCTTTATTTGGGTTTGTAAATTAGAAAGATTTCAGTTGATGACAAGATATAAACAATAAAGAAAAATAAGAATCACATGATACGTAGAATTGATGACGTGATTTCACTATACTTCTCAGAAACACTGGTATAATAAATTCCGCTAGAATATCAAACGTGTAAACCTCCATTTGTTGATGCGTTACGTCTGTTTTAAAAAACATCATCTAATCGTAGAAAGATAATAGATAATACGGGCGCTAGCGTCGATTTTATTAGTTTAGCCATAAAATCACCACAACTTCATTCACATAACAACATTGCCGAGAATATTTTTTAAAAAATTTGATTTTATTTAAAAACATGCATTCTAAAAGAGTATACGCTAGTAATAATAATACTCATGATAATATTTTTCAAAAATAAGTAAATCGCGAAATGTGAAAAAACTATTTAGAAAAAAAAAATGAAAGAAAAAGAAAATTTACAAATGTCCGTTTATAATAACATAAATAAATTTTGTTATTTTAACGAAAGATAAAAAAAATAAAAATAAAAATAAAAAAATAAAATAAATAAAAATAATGTTACTATCTTAAGATGCTTAAAATTTTAATAAGATTAAATCTTTAACTAATTTCAATCAACTGTTGACTTAATGGTGGTTCAAAATTATCACAATATCGTAGTAATTGCTCAGCACCATATTCATTAGCAATGGTTTTAACCTCATTTAAATTATCATGATTCAAATAACTTCTTAATTCCATCTCACATCTTTGAACTAAAGTAGGTATAAAAAATTTAGAAGCATCACAAAATAATGTGATCCAATTATCATAACTTTCAATGATTGGAAGTTTACCAGTATAAAGATAATTAAGAATAATTTCTAATGATTCATAAGAAATATCAGAATCATTCAAAGTGATTGATTTGTCTTGTGATTCACCCATTTTTGATTCCAATAATTTACTAAAATGATTTGATAATAACTCTGAGTGAACATGAAGATCCTTAGGTTCCTTATCGATTTCCTCCTTATCGGTTTCCTCCTTATCGATTTCTTCCTTATCGGTTTCCTCTTTGTCGATTTCCTTATCGAGAGAGCTAGAACTTGAAATAATTTGGTAATCATCAGCCGAAAATTCATAATGGATAACAAAATCACGCGTTGAATCATTCAAACCCGATAATTTTATTAAAGGGTCGACAATAACATCAGGTTTTAATTCAACATTAACGTCCAATCCAAAAGTTTCATCATTTTCAGCTTCTAAATTTTTATCCAATACACTAAAATTTTGTCTAAATAATTGAGATTTTTGCCATTTAATTGGAGATTCGTCACCGCCACTTAAACGAACTTGTAATATAAAACCATATTCATCTTTAACAAATTGACTAACATCAACTATCTCATTTACATTTTGACCAGATGTATTAACTTGAATTAATTTCCAACCTGGGTCTGGATTTTTCATCGTGGGTAATGGTTTAATAAACCATTGAACGCTCGCAGAATTATCAAAAGTACCAAATGATAATCTTAAAATAAGAGAATTAATAATGTAACTACCAATACGATAATCAAATTTCCAAGAAATTTCACCATCATCATTCATTATTTCATTGATAGGAGTTCTTTTTTCGGTATCAGGAACTCTTGCTAAATATATTTTCTTCCAATCATATTCAATTTTTAATTTAATATTATCCCATTGATAAGTTCCTTCCGCCCATTTCTTTAAATATTTATTAGATAAAATTCCATTCTCATAATAAGCGTTAGTTTGTGTATTATAAGAGATTCTATTTATAAATAAATTATTCTTTTCATCGACCGGTACAACATGAAGCGAAAATCTATCACTCAAAGTTCCTCCGCTAGTATCATCGTAAACTTTTCCAGCTTCTAAATTTTCACAGTCATCGTTCGACGATGAACTAGTCGGAAAATTTTCATTTATTAAGTTATTTATAAAGTCGAGAATCATTTTTTTTTCAGATGTGTTAACGAGTTAAAAAGAAAAAAGAATAAAAACATAAAACCATCCCATATTTATTGACTAATTGGTTTCATTTATTGACGGATTTAGTAATATGACAATCAAACATTATGTCTCATGATAGTGAAACAGATCGATGATTATTTAGGACGGCTGCGCCAAATGCGCCATATAAACTGTTGGCATACTAACTTTCCTAAGCAAATACGCCTTGTTTTCTTTGTATTACAGATAAAATTTACAAAACTACGCATTTCAAGGGCAACTTCCTTTTACGTATAACATTTACAAATATTTATCAGTTATTTTTATTATTATTCAATGATAATAATTAAAATCAATAACATAAACAGAAATTTATCAGATTTTCATTTATCATGGGTTAAATTATTAAATCACCGGTTATGGTACGACTAACAATCAACTCGCGGGTAGCCATTTCACCGACATGAAAAGACTCCGATTTCGCCAAATCAATCAATTTTATTTTTTTTTTTTTAAAAAAAAAATTTTTGTAATTATTTTAAAAAATGTGTATAACATAAATAGAAAATTTCCAAATTGTCGTCGCGCTGACACCTGCAGCATCTAAATCTAGAAACTCTTATAAAAAAAGTCAACTGTTTAAATATACGAAGAAGTAAGAAACAAATACCGGTATGAAGATAAAATAAATAGTTTTTCTTTTAATCATTTAATTTAATATCAAAATTGTATAAATAAATAATATTTAAAAATTTATTTAACATATACAAAATATAAACATGTTTAGTAAAACCTGTTGGCATCATCTTAAATTTGTAAATTTTAATAATCATAACTACTACAAATAGAATACTGATCAACACCAAAACAATAAATTTATTTTTTTTTGTTATAAAAATTATATTATTACATATATTTTTTTGGATTTAAAATTAAAATGAAATATTGATATTAATTCTTTAAAAAAAAATTCATTTTAATAAAATAAGCTTACAAATTATCTTTCTTGGAGAGTCTATAATTTTCTTTTCCAGCTGAAGCAACTTTTTTTGGTCTACAACTCCCGTGCATAATCCACGTATTTTCGTTGCCTTCTAATTCTTTTTATCTGTTATTCTCTACTGTTCCTATGAATGTTCGCCAAGAAAACCCTTTGTTTGCCCAAACCTCACTATTTTCCCGCACGTCATTTACAATATAACTTTATTTAAGATTTTGCTATTAAGAGTGATTATAAGCCAAATTTAAATGGTTGATGACTATATACAGTATATTTTAACTCACAAATCAAGGCTTGTAAAAAATTCCGACAAGAAGTGATGCCACTGGTGTTAGACACTAAGGGCGAAGAGAAAGTGTTTGAGGATCTACTTGGATCGGTGGATTTGAATCATATTTCGAGAGTGAAATGTGGATATCTTAACTCCTCTGTAAAATATAAGAAAGTATAACGATAAACACCACATTTTTTTTACGTAAGATAAAATGAATATTGAAAAATGCGGTGTTCCAGTTTGTGAATACTTTATAATAAAAGCAATGACTTCTTATATATAATCAACATCCGGTATAAAATGACCAAAAATCTTAATTCGCCATATGCAGTGACGCAAAAATATTCCCTTGGTTATAATTCAATTATTAAATCAGTAAATTGATTTGGGTCCCAACGATACGATACGGTATTATTAATGTAATAATGTATTCGTCACTTTTTCAAAGGTTGCAATAATGCATGATTTTAATAGTCAGCTAATTTCGATACATTAACGGGAAGTTTCACCGAAGGGACGTTTCGCCAAAAGGACGTTTCGTCGAAAGTGCATTTTTCCATTTCGTCGAATTCCATTTCGCCAAATGAACGTTTCACTGAAAATGGTAGCAATTAACATTTTTATATATACTGTATACTACGATAAATAGTCGCTCGTACAAATTTCCGTGTAAAAGATAGAAGATATCGAAAACCTCTAATAGACAATCAATATCATTTAATGAAATTGATGCTACTAGTTCAACCAATAAAATTAAGGTAAATTATTATCATCTGTTAATGGTACCATTTCCTCAATTTTAGTCAATAATAATTCCAGTGAACAAAATTAGTATTATTAACTTTATACATAATAATAAATAATTTTCAGTGTAAAAACTTCAACCGTGTTCTCTTTTGTTAAAGATTCTTCTTTAACTGATTCCATATAAATATATTCTAACATAAAATTTCTATATCGCTATATTTTGGATTATATAATAAAATTTTTCTAATGAATCTCCTTTCGTCATTTCGGAAAAATAAAGTTTTTACAGATAAATAATTTTATTTGTTACTATTTGGTGCTAGCTTTAGCTTATGTCTACTATCTAGATTTAGTTATGCCGGATTTCACAATTAATTTAACTATCGACTAAACTCGAAAAGTATAATAATTGAGTTGAACCTATTACATCACAGCATAGTCTGGATCTTATGAATATAAATACAATTATATATATATTTTTTTTAAAAAAAAAAGGTGATTGTTAATAAAATTTCTTTCATGCGTAATTGGTGAAAAACTAGAAGAGTACACATTTACTTTTAACTTAAAGAGGCGAAATTACATAATAGCGAGTTGCGACATAATCTTGCTCAATGAGCCCATTCGACCATTCTAAGCCATTTTGATGACTAAGACAAGTGACGGATGAAGTAATTCGGGAAATGTGAGATTTTATAATTGTTAGACAATTTATAAGTTTTATTTAAGATTATTTTGGACATCGTCGTGAGAATAATTATAAAAACTCGTTTCAGTACTAAGATGACAAATCGCGAAAGGAGTTGATGATTAAGTAATTATTTATTAGCAAAAAAATAATCACAATTCTAAAAGGAAAGTATTTTTGAAAATAGATGTACTATAAATTATGGGAAAATTTTTTTAGATATGCTAGCATTGAAAATGAAATCCTACCTAACGTACTGTACCACCAGTAGCTCAATTGATTAATTCCGGTCAAGTCGAAAATTAAGACTGGAATGAAAAATTTCATTGGCGACTGAAGAATGTAAAATGTTTTAATAGTGGTGATTACTTAGTATAGGGAAATAATGAAATAATTCTTTATAATAATTGATTTAAATGCTCTCTCTGCTTAGTTAAACAAAAAAAAACTAAAGGAATTTAAATATTTTTCTTTTTATTGTTCAATTTAAATTAATAATACAAATAAATAAATTAGCTAATTTACGGGAGTCGTACACTTAATTTACATATAAACAATAAAATACAAATAGTTCATATAATACAATCGACTAATATATAATTACTCTATATAACATATTTTTAATCCTCTCGACCCAAATTCGTTCCTTATTTTTATTGTTGTGAAAATCTATTTAAATTATTATAATTGGAAGTGGTTTGTGCATTTGGTGGGATATACATTTCACCAGATTCAGTGTTCATCATAACAACACGATAAGGTTGATCAGGAGGTAAATTAAACCTTTCATGAGACGGTGCTATATTAGTATCAGTATTATAATGTGCTGTATTATTATTACCAGCATATTGGCGTGTCGTGTTATTATTATTATTAGCATATTGATGTGCCATGTTATTATTACCGCCCACACTTCGACGTGTTGTATTATTATTACTAGCATACTGATGAGCCACATTGTTATTATTACCTCCCACACTTTGACGTATTGTATTATTATTACTAGCATACTGATGGGCCACATTGTTATTATTACCGCCCACACTTTGGCGTATCGTATTATTATTACTAGCATACTGATGAGCCACATTGTTTTTATTACCCAAAGATTGACGTGTTATATTATTGTTACTAGCATATTGGTGAGCCAGATTATTATTATTATTATCCACATATTGACGTACTGTATCATTACTGACATAGTGATTAGTATCATTAGCACCATGTGTTATATTAGCACTAGCATAATTATGATTAACAGATGAAATCCCACTTGAATTACTTGGTATACTTGGTAGTTGCTTGATATCTCTATTAAATTGATTAATATCTTTTGATGTCACTGGAACATTACTACTTGATGTGTAAATACTCTCAGAGTCTATTTGAGATGCGGGAACTTGCTGATCCACAATGTAAGGTTGATATACCGTTAATTTATCATCTAATTGTTTAATTTTACGACGATAAATTATTACGCCAATTGCAACACCGATAAAAATAACAACCACTATAACTACTATTATAATGATCATCGTTTTATCCAAAGATTTGCTTGATTGTGGTTCTTGAAAGGGGATCGAATTATTAAGCGGATTATAATTTTTAACCCATGTGAAAGTATTTATATCTAAAACGTATAATTGATCGCTTTGTCCCTCATTTGCATTGCTTCTGGTTATATTTCCTAATATTTTAGGAAAAAAAATGTATAATATAAGTGATCAAATTTACGTTAATTACAAAAATAATATATAAAAATTACCGAAAGCAACAATCATATAATTTTCGACAAGATTTGCGGTATGAAATATGAGAGGTGGTGGATTAATTTCTTTAGAATTTACAATAGGAATGGACCAACGAAAAGGATTAACTGAAGTATCCAATACAGCAATTTGTGGTTGAGATGCGACTAAAGTTGGCGCATACACTCCTCCAAAAATTATTATTTCTCCTTTTTTATCTATAAATTGAGATAAAAAAAAAAGCGATGATAAGTAAATAATATCCTTTTTATTTGAATTATATATATCAGAATTGACATACTTAATACAGCTGTATGACCCGTTCTTTCTGTAATCGTTTCCCCGGTTGCTGTCTAAATTAATTGTTTAATACGTTAATAATAAATATTAAATTTATCGATAATTATTTACATATAATTACCATTGTTGACCAAGTATTTCCAATTGTATCGTATATATCAATCTTAAAAAAAAGGGTATTAAAATAAAATTTTATTAGTCAAACCTTAGTAGTAGCGATAGCAAAATATTTTGAAACTAACCTTATTCATACTAATGACATCAAAATGAATTGCATTCACGTCAGTTTGCGAACCACCGATATAGACAATATCTCCATTTGGTAATAAAGTAGCAGTATAGTCAATTTTAGACAAAGGAGGATTAATTAGAGGCCCCGCAGTCCAAGTGTTATCAACAGAATTTAAAATACTCATAGTATTATAGACTTGAATAGTTTGAAAGCCCAACAACATATCAGATCCACCACCAAACATATAAATTTTTCCATCTTTATCAGTAACAGGCTGTAATTCTCTACGTCTAGTATATGCCATTCCTTTCATTGCCGGTGCTGGTGACCACGTTTGAGTCTTAATATCAAAAGAATATATCATTGAAGTCGTTAAAACATTAGGTAAATCTTGTCTAACCATCAGTCCTGCAAAGAAAAATATTTTTGATTGATTAACTCCCCCAATAGCACTTAGACACCACGCACATGAAAATGGACTTGCCGCTTTTGCTACATATGGAACATTAGTCGTATCAAATGGTTTTGTTAAATCTATATAAAATACATCTCCAGTTGGAGAAAGTATTCCATTTATCATAGTCCCCCCACCGAAAAACCATAATTTATTATCAATTAAATGAGCATTATGTGTAAACCTTCTTTTAAGCGTAAATTGGGATTGAACTTTATTTAAAATGTTTATTATAATCCATAAAGTTAATATAAATTTAAATGAAAATAATGAAAATAAAATTTTTAATATTCTAGATATTCGAAACATTTTTTTTTTAATTACATAACAAAATAAAAATCATAAAAAGAAAATATAGGGTTTTTTTTTTTGAGAAAGAAATATAATATCTGATATTTTTTAAGGGAAAATTAAGTTCCGAATAGAATTTCGATTTATACCCGTCGGATTTTTCCAAATCGGCATGATTGTATCACATTGTTGTATCACGTAACTAACTTTATTCATATAAACTTTTTAGAACAAACATCGGAGAAAATTAACAGCGAACTAAGTGAAAATGTATTGTACAATATTTGATGATGTGCCTAATTTAGTAAATAGTTGTACCTTCATTTTTAAAAATAACTACAACTAATAAGATTTAATAGAGAATCTCTCATAGATATGTGTTACCGCCCCTAAAAAGGCTCGTAAATTCTTTGAAAAGATTACCATAATTGTCAATATCATTTTGTTGTACAAATTAACAGTATGACTCACAAGTAATATGTGTACTATATAATCGGTTTAAGTATTTCTTGTGTAGTGATTATTTTAATTGTATATTAATTATAAATATCAGGCGAACGTATATCTATTTTTTTTTTTCTCGAAAAAATTTTTTTTTTATCATTGTAAAAATTAAAAAAGTAAAATCAGATTTTCATATTCCGGTCATTAGGAATGCGACAAAATTAAAATACCATTACATATTTATTTTGTTATTTTTATCAAAAATGAAAAAAATGAACGAATTTTTTTTTTTAGACATAGATTGGTTTTCAATATTATTAAAATGTGTGTTTATTTATACAAGAAATAAAATAAAATACAAAAGAAATAGAGGAAAAACTAGCTCCTAACCCACACGTCAAATGCTATTATGGTAAGATGCGAACCCATCAAGATATAGCCAAGATTGAAAAAGTACGTAAACAATAAATATAGAAAAATTGAGAAATTTAATGCTGAACGACATTTGTATTATCTTGATTCCTTTGATTGGTATCAGATGATTGTTTCTTTCCTTATAAAAAGATTTCAAATGTTTGTTAATTTTGATGTATCCTTTTATTAGAGCTAGTAGTTTATGGAAAAATAGCGCAATATCCAGTTGGTTCCAACGGTTTTGTCCTTCATCCCCGATCATATTCCTAACTTCAATGAGAAAACTAAATGTATTGCATGTTGCGCATTTCCAAAATGCACCGCTAAAGACCTTTATTGAATATGTCGATTTTATGTTGAAAACGGCCTGAAAGATTAAATCTCGGAAAATATTGGTTTAGATACAATGTGTAAATCGGCACTTAAACTTACAGAATTTCGGGGTGGGCAAAAGATCTTTTGTACAAAACCGGGATACTCTTGTTTTGATACAAACGGGAGTCGCACAATGCTTTAACATCAGTCATAACAACAGGACTCACTATGTATTTTTTTCTTCTGATAACATTAATAGATGACCAAGTAACAGAATTGATCAAAATAGAGATCTCTTACCGTGGTCTCTATGCATCGACGGCACAACCAGTACATTATAAACAAAAGTTTTTCATGTGACCTAACACGAGTGATTATTACAACTCCTAGAAAATATGGGATTTCAATAAATGTTAGAACGAGTTAAAACTTTTCTAGAGAATGTAATGGTCAAAGCACATTCCCTGTAAAAAATTTTATCCGTTATTTCTGTAAAAATTCTGATCCATTAACGGGAAATGTAAATTATTCGATAAGTTCCGTGATATAAGGTTATTATTAATTCCGGAAATATGTTCCTTTTACGGAAAAAATATGGAATATAAAACATCGACCTTCTTTGATCTTAAACTCAAATACAGATCCATCTGTTGTTGTTCCCCATGCCACTGCTGCTGGACCAAGCTGAAAATCTTTTTTCAAATAATCCCCAAGTGGCAATAACAAATATCGCATATGTTCCCATCCAAATAAACGACCGTAACAGTCTAGAAAAAGCATTTCACAATAAAGTTCCCCGATGATAATGATATGGTCGAAACCATACTATTTAACACGCTCTATATAAACAATAAGATCTTCTAGAGGTATTTTAGTTTTGATTTCAAGACCGATAGAAGATGAACACGGCAAATATCAGTTTCACATGCGATCATCTCAACCAACATTAATGAATTACTCAGATTGTCGAGAAGTCACCATCTTCGCTACTAATTTGCACCTGAGACATGGAGGCTTGATCCTCTGATTCACTGTCATTATTGTCCGGGAGTATAAGTTTACATGGTTTTTTTGGAATTTCAGTCCACGGAGTTCTGTCCAAGGAATCATTTCGGCACAATTCGCCCAAGGATGCTTTCATAATTCGGATTCGTTCTTTGTTAGGACAGCATACAAATGATACCCCTTCAATGCTTTGATTATTTTCATCAACTTCCTCGCCCATGGTTCTTTTAAATTATCTAACCAAGAATAATCGTTTAAACTTGAAAAATGAAAAATAGAAATTTAGTATAAAAGAAAGATTGGGTAGCTGTACTGACTGTTAAACCTAGCAACACAAATTGCCAGCAATGATCACGTGATAATGAAAGTTGTACGCGTACAGTGTTAAAATTAATAATCAATAACTGATTATGAATAATAAATTTATGATCATATTTCTAGTAATTACTGTCTATTAGTAATATTATTATTATTCATATTTTGTATTTAATGATTTGTATTTACAATAAGAGTAGTAATGAAAAGCTTATTTCTATAGATTTTACACAAGAGAAGTAAGATTTGATTTGAAGTACCAGATCGAAATAGGTCAACTAGGTAAAGATAGCGGAGCGAAATGGAAATTAAAATATGAGCGTAACAAATGATTGGTTGAATAAATCTGTCGACAAAGACACCTGCTGGGTTGCTCGCGATTCACGATCCCGAATGATTTTCCAAAAAAAAAATATAGTTATATAGCTTCCACCCTGTATTTGTAAATGAGAATAATTCCTATTTATTGTAATAACTTACTTGTGAAAAAAAAAGAATGCTATAAAAGAAATTTTAGAAAAAAAAATGTTATCACAAGCAAATATTACATTAAAAGAAAGGAATACATTTTAAACAAATATTAAAACATCTTCATTATTTAAAACGAGGATTTGATGGTGGTAATTTAAAATATTCCACAACCTTAAAAAATATCTATAATGATAAGAAGTTACTATGTACTAAACAAACACCAAATATAATATAAATTAATGAGAAAATATTCAACAGAAATTTCAAAGGATATTGAAATACCTTTAAAACAAAGTGACTTGAATAATAACAAAAATGATACATTAATAGGAAAATCTTCAGATAGTTTTAATGGATTTGATATTAATAAGTTTATCAATTTCTTAAAAAATGGAAAAATTAATGAAGAAAAATCATTCATATCAACACAAGAATATTGTATCGTACAATATTAAATAAAGTAAATGGCATTTTAAGTGATCAATTTATTCAAGTTTCTTTAAAATTGAATCTTTGTAAATCAGATCAACAAGTATTAAATTTATATGATGAACTATCACATAATGGGATTTGTCTTGTGTACACGTTTTATCAATTATAATTAAATTCTGATCATAAATTATACAATATGTCGGATGGATTCTTAAAAGAATATTTAAAGAATATTCTTTTTCCATTGTTAATGAACAAGAATTCAAAAAATTTATCCAAGATTATAATCAATACTCTTTAACATGATATTATATAAAGAAATCATATTCAAACCAAGTTCTCTATAAAAATTTCATCAAAAGACGCTAATATACAAGAGAATACAGATATATTAATGTCGCATTGGAAAATTGGACCAGATGGAACGACATTTTTAATCTTATTACAACATTGCAAAAATCATGAACAATTAGAAGATATTTGAAATAAAACATTAAAATATAGATTATGTAAAAATAAAGATTGCAAGAAGAAATTATAAAGATATGTTGTACAAAACTTTCTTTAATAAATCGTTGACTTATGAGAATCAACATAATATGGAAAATATGGAGATGGAATATCAAAATGCTTTGATTATTTTTTTAGAATTTCTAAAGGAGAGAAATATAGTTAATTAAATAAAAAATTTTAATTTTTTAAGAAATTTACCAATTCCTACGATCATCAATTTAATAAAATCTTAATTAAATTATCATTGAGATTATATATAATAGTATGATGGATAAATATATTAAATATGTTAAAGAAAATAAGTTGGGAAAATCATTATATGTATTAGAAATAATGCAAAGAAATAAGAGTTAAACTAAAAAAAAAATAATATTTTATTAAATTTATTTTGTAAAGTAAAAGCCCAAAACGACGCAGTAATAATGTAATTGAAAATGGAATTGAACTTGACGAAAGAATTTTCATTATTTTAATCGTAGGAACTAAGATTTGAATTTATATACGCTAAATTAAAAAGTTACTAGTACATATGAAAGCTGACCATAATAGATTGATATATGGATTTTAATAAAAATAAATATGTATAATTAAAATACTAATTAGAAAATTGATTGGACAAAAACCGAGAAAATTTTAAAATTTTAAACGGTCGTAACACGCATCCTTTAATTATATAATTTCGTGTCACGTATTATGGATAATTACGTATATATAATTTTTTAGAGTTTTTTTTAATGTTGCACAGATTAATTATATAAGGCCGAACATTTACAAATTTGTATTAATTCTTTTTCTTTCCTTCTTTTAACGCCAAAATTATTATAAAACATGGAAGATAATAAACTTTTACCAAAATTATCACAAAATTTACTTGAAATTTTAAATGATGAAGAATATTATGATATTACTATCGAAGTTGGTAATGACCCTCATGTAAAAATTTTTCGTGCTCATATGGTTATATTACATTATCGTTCTCCTTATTTGCAAAGAATTTTGTCAACTAATAAAAAGAAAAACGATGGAACTTTATCACATATTAAATTATCAAATATATCTCCTGAAACATTTCAAATAATTTTAAGGTAATAATTTATAAACAGATTATTATATTCATTATATTGTTTTTATTAAAAGTGTATATTTTTATATTTTAGTTATATTTATGGCGGAAAACTTTCTTTAAAAGAATACGATACTCAGGATATAATTAAAATATTAGTTTCTGCCAGCGAACTTAGTCTTCAAGAATTAACCACGTATTTACAATTTTATTTGATTGAAAATAAAACAGATTGGATGGAACAAAATTTTAATTTGATATATCAAACAAGCTTTGAGAATAATTCTTTCTTGGAACTACAAAAATATTGTACAAATTTAATTTCCAAGGAACCAAATAAGTTATTTAATTCTATGAATTTTTCTTCAATTTCAGAAAATATTTTACTTACGATTATTCAAAGTGATAACCTTCAAATTAGTGAAATCCAAATCTGGGATCATGTTCTTAAATGGGGAATCGCTCAAAATCCGGATCTTCCTTCTGATTTTACAGACTATTCTCAAGATGATTTTAATAATTTAAAGAATACCTTGCAACGATTTATTCCATTTATTAAATTCCACGATTTAACTTCTAAAGAATTTTTAGAAAAAGTATTTCCTTATGAAAAAATATTTCCAGAAGATTTCTATAAAGAATTACTAAAAGATTTTTTGAGTCTTTTGGATCCTAATAGTAAACGAAGCGACAAATCAAAGTCTAATATAACTAAAGAAATTAAAAGAACAGTGGACTCTAAAATTATAACTCATCAACATGTTGAATTAATTTTAAAATGGATCGATAGATTAGAAATTACTGATAAGTTAATTTCTTTATGTGAATTCAGATTATTATTTCGTGCATCTCGTGATAGACATTCACGGGATAAATTTCATCAAATTTGTAATAATCAATCCCACACTGTAACGATTGTTAAAGTGAAAGATAGTAACGAAATTCTTGGAGGATATAATCCACTTGAATGGGAATCTAGTGAATCTTACGGTGATTTGGTAGCTACTAAAGATAGTTTTATATTTTCTTTTGACTGTGATAAAATTGAAAACCATATTTTAAGTCGGGTGAAAGATGAAAAGAAGGCTATCTACAATAGTCAATGGTACGGTCCATCATTTGGCATAGGAGATCTTGAAATATGGGCGCACAATGGTAGTAGTTATTGTAGACGATCTAAACAATCATGTTATGAAAAACCGATTAGAAAAACTGAAAACGATTTTACTATAGAAGAGTGTGAAGTATTTAAGATTGTTCGTAATTGATACTTTAATCAAAATTTTTAGTATTTTAGATTCCCTATTTCAAAAAAAATATTTTAAGTATACAGTAGTTTTTTAATGAGTCTAAGTTGTTATTAGCGGATTGTTCTGTTTAACATGAAATTTGTAATATTTGAGTTACCCATATTAATACACGCGATTTACTACAATTTTGAATTTTAATTGGCTAATATTTATAATTATTGTTTAATTTATTAATTTTAAAGCAAATAAAGATTGACCATAAAAGAGAATAAAGAAATGTGATCAAATAGCGCGTAAGATTAAACAAAAATACCCAAAGATCAAGCACGTAAAGATCAAGAAAGAGATATACAAAGGTGCACCTGAAGATCAAGAGCAAGATGCAATTTACTAACAGAAGTGATACCGTAATTTTCATTTTAAAAGATATAAACGTACGAAAAAAATTATTAAAAATAAGATATGGAAAAAGAGAGCATACTGTGTAATTTAATTTGAAACTTTTATAGTATTAGTATATAAAAAATTAATGAAAGAAATAAAAAATAAAATAATTAGATGATAACTATATTTTTAAACCAAAGAACTGAGAAAAAACAGAAACAAAAAAAAAATATCACAATTAAACTAACCTATACAGATGTAATATAAATATCAATTTTTCAATTATGTAGATATATTTAAAGTTTACAAAACCATCAATATTATGCGGAGAGTAAGAGAAACCCATATTTTGAAATCTAGCCCAACCTGGATCTAAAATAATGCTGGCCCAAGCGGTCCAGTCCAGCAGGATCTGAACTACTAGAATTTCAAATAAATTTTTAATGGGTGGTGGAAAATTCCCACAAAATTATTTTTAGTTTAAGAAATATAGTTTGATTTATTAAAAAATTTTATGATTACAAAAAAATCTATAACATTATTTTATATAAAAAATCATTAAGAAATTATTCAAAAAAAAAAATTTATATACAATATCTACCGGATCATTTAATCAAAAATTAAAAAAACAAATATTATTTATTAAAAAAGATTACACGCTTAAAATTGACAATTACTAAACAAATTATTTATTAAAAAAATTAATAAATTTAATGAATGATATCGCCGCCAAGTTTAATAAACCCTTCGATCTCAGGACCTTCAGTCTAACCAATTATATAATTAGTAACCAACAAACGATCAAGACTATAAATAATGTAGAATAGATCGGACGCAGCCAACCACACGTTACATAATTCAAAATTATATATATGAAATAATCTAAATATCATTATATTGATATTATATAATTTATTTTACTATAATACGAAATTATTTGGGTAGAGAAAGACAATAAAAGTAAAGTTCGTCTATTATAGGTAAAACGATTATTTTTTTTTAAAAAAAAAGTACCAACGTATTTCCTCGTTAGAACGGTAGAAGCAAATAATTTTTTATTATTTATACTGAAAATTTGGTTTTTTACGCACAAGTTTCTGTAAAAGATATAAATCTTTTCGTTACAAAAGATAGTTTTTCAATATAAATCCTTAGTTATTAAATTAATTAGTCATAAAAGATAATTTCGCATGTCGTGTAATTTAGTTTGTTATATTCGACAACATACAATGATTGAATTAAAAAAATAAATCGATTTTCGTAATAATACTGCGCGTTTCATCACGTGCATTAAATAAATTTATGTTGCACAGAATGTAGTAGTTCAATTATATAAGGCTAGAAATATACAAATTTGGGTTGATTCTTTTGATTCTTTCTTATTTCTTTCGCTAGCGATAAAAATTATAAAAAATGGATAATAAACTTTTACCAAAATTATCACAAAATTTACTCGAAATTTTGAATGATGAAGAATATTATGATATTACTATTGAAGTTGGTAATGACCCTTACGTAAAGGTCTTCCGTGTGCATATGGTCATTTTGCATTATCGTTCTCCTTATTTACAAAGACTTTTGACAACTAATAAAAATAAAAATGATGGAGCTTTAGCACATATCAAATTACCAAATATTGCACCCGAAATATTTCAACCAATCTTAAGGTAATAATTTATAAACTTATGTTATTCATTTTTTTTTTAATAATGTGTTTTTGTATTTCAGGTATATTTATGGCGGAAAGCTTTCTTTGAAGGAATATGATACCCAGGATATGATTAAAATCTTAATTTCTGCTAGCGAACTTAGTCTCCAAGAACTAGTTACTTGCATTCAATTCTACTTGATTGAAAATAAAACAAATTGGATGGAACAAAATTTTAATTTGGTATATCAAACAAGTTTTGAAAATGATACTTTCTTAGAACTTCAAAAATATTGTAATGATTTGATAACAAAAGAGCCAGATAAGATATTTAATTCTTTAAATTTTTCTTCAATTCCAGAAAAACTTTTAGTTACAATTATTCAAAGTGATAACCTTCAAATGAGAGAAATTCAAATTTGGGAACATGTTCTTAAATGGGTTCTTGCTCAAAATCCTGAAATTCCCTCTGACCTTGCAAATTGTTCTCAAGATGATTTTAATACTTTAAAGAATACTTTACAACGATTTATTCCATTTATCAAATTCTACAATTTAACCTCTAAAGAATTTTTAGACAAAATATTCCCTTATGAAAAAATATTTCCAGAAGATTTTTATAAAGATTTAGTAAGAGCATTTTTGAGTCTTTTAGATCTTAACAGCAAGCCAAGTGATAAATCAGAATATGGTATAACCAAAGAAAGTAAAAAAACTATTGATTCAAAAATAATAAATTATCAACATGCTGAATTAATTTTAAAATGGATCGATAGATTAGGAATCACAGACAAGTTGAGTTCTCCATATGAATTCAAATTATTGTTACGTGCATCTCGTGATGGACATTCACAGGATAAATTTCATCAAATTTGTGATAATAAACCCCGCACAGTAACAATTGTTAAAGTAAAAGACAGTAACGAAATTCTTGGAGGATATAATCCAATTAAATGGAAATCTAGTGGTGATTTTGTAGCTACTAAAGATAGTTTTATATTTTCTTTTGAATGTGATAAAATAGAAAATTATATTTTGAGTCGTGTGATAGATGAAAAGCATGCCATCTACAATAATCGTAGTTACGGTCCATCATTTGGTGCTGATGATCTTGAAATATTGAGCAGTACAGTCAACTCTGGATATAACGAACCCTCCGTTCCAGGAGGTTTAGTTCGGTATATAGTGAATTCGTTATATAATATACCGAACTAGTTTTCTTTATAGGTAATTTAGGCCAAATTTGTAATGCTGGCCAAAATTATAATTTCTTTTAACATAAATTTTCGAAAAAATTACTAGTAATTCTGGCCAGCACTATAAAATTGGCCTGGACTACTATATAGTCACATGACCGTTCGTTATAGAAAGTATAAAGTTATTATATAGCTGATATATAGGGGCTGGTTAAGTTTGGTTCGGATGCGTTATATAGTGTTTTATTATAAAAGTTCGTTATATCCAGTGAAATTATTTATAAAAAATCGGTTCTGGAAATTATGATTCGGTATAGCGAGGTTTCGGTACAAACAGGTTCGTTATAACCAGAGTCGACTGTATAAAAGTCAATATTAGCCTTGTAAACGCACTATTTGAGCTTAATAAAAGTTGTAGGACAAGCCAAAGTACATATAATATATAAATTACAGACATTTAGATTCATTAATGAAGTGATAAATATCAATAAAAAATTCTGGACAAATTTGCAGCAAATTGTGTTGATTTTACAAAGTCATATTTTCAGAATTTTTCTATAGTATAAGGGATAAAAAAGCAATAATGGCAATAATAGCTATGACTAATTCAACTTTCTGCTGGCTGCTGTGGTAATTTACTACGCAAATCACGTATTTCATTTAATATATCTTGTAAGGTAGCTTCTGAATGCTGTGGTAATTTACTACGCAAATCACGTATTTCTTTTGATATATCTTGTAAGTTAGCTTCATCAACAGGATTATGTTGAATATTGAGTTTGTCTAATAAATTCTTCTTTAATTCTAAAAATTCGTCTATATTCCATTCACTTTCTTTAATCATTTCTTTAATTTTTTGTCGAACTTTATCAGCATCAGCATAATAGTATCTTAAAAATAAATTTGTATAAAAATTTAACAAAAAAAATAATTTTTCATAAAAACATAAAATAATAAAATTTACATACATCACATCAGGAAACCATTTTTGCCAACGCCTTTGATGTGGTAATAGATAAAGTAATTCAATTTCAGCTAGAATCTTTGAAAAAATTGAAAAATTTGAGTAATTTTACAATTATTTAACTAAATACAGTAATAATGATGATATACTGTACCTCTGCTTTCTGTACTAAGTATGAGGTCTTATTATTATCTTTTTCAATTGCATTATTAAGTAATCCAATAAGCAAATTCATAAGATATACAACAATCAATAATGAAAATATAACAATTAGTATTACAAGTGATGGATTGCCTTTATATGTCCAATTTGATAGTGCACTTGAATCTCCTATAATAAAATATTTACTTTGTTAAATTATTAAAATAACTAACAAATACTAGAAAGAATTCCTATTTACCTGTTAAGAATAAATACATTGCAAAAATAGCAGTCCCAAAATCTACAAACATGTTTGTATTTCCGTCGGGTAGTTTAATCATATATTGATTTTGATTAACAGTTCCATTTTCAAATACTTGATAATAGGCAGGTGTTATATTCCAAGGGTTATTGGGATCATCATTATTTTCATTTTTTTCAAAAGAAAAATTAGACTTGGGTGATAACAAAATGTAAAATGTATGTGCAAAACTAATTATGATAATAAATAAAACTACTAAAAAAGAAGCAATTTGTTTCCCAACACTAATCATAATTGCAAAATATATACCAAAAGATTCAAATACTCTAAAAAATAACAAAAACTTTATATCTAAAAATAAGCATGAAAAAGAAATTAAGTGAATATTTCTATTATTTGTTTGAATCCAATAAATAGAAGTACCAATTGGGAGTAAGATTGCAATTATATCTGTAATATTAAATAATAATTAATAATTTTTCCAATAATATGTTAAATAATTAAAATACTTTCATATTACCAAATATATTCCAAAAATTACGGAGCCATCTAATAGGATCATAGATAAACTGACGTATTTCAAAACTCAGATGAATAAATCCGAGCATAATTGAAGCAATTAAAAGTTGGTTTTGAGTATCTTCATCAAGGTACTGTTGAGGAATTGTTGCAGCAGCGGTAAAGCATCCAAGAAAAACGATATATACAATCCAAATTAATGTATAATAGTATTTTCCATAATTGTTCCATTTAAAATCAATTAATGCCTCTCCATCCCATGTCTTATAAATATCTTGATTTATTGTTTCAACAAATGGACTAGGTTGAGACTTAATTAACTCTTTAATCCAATTATATTCTTGTGGATAGTTAATAAATTTAATATATGGACTCATAAACATAATTGTTGGTGTTTTTGTATGATTAAAAATTTCTGAAGAAAATGTGATAAAAAATGTCATTAAAATGTCACTAAAGTTTCAATTATAAAAAATAAATAAAAATATATTACCTTCTTTAACTTTAATGAAAAAATAGTATATGTAAAATATAAGTAAAAGGGGAAAAATTATTAAGATTTTAATAGAAATTAGCATCAAGTACATTATTGTATGTTTATCACCAAATTTACTTATTAATAGGATATATTTACACCACCAAATAGATTTAGTTAAATTAATTATTTGAGGATATTCAGAAGTAGAATAGAGATGTGAATTGTTATTGTTATAGTATTCTATACTGTAAAAAGAAGAATCTGTGATCATCGTTGTTTCTGATGAAAATCTTGAAATATAATCTGGATAACATTTACTCAATAATGGTATGGTTGAAGTAATAATACTTAAAAACATCCTATTATTTTCTAAATCATCTTTGTAATAATTCATACACTTTTTATAGATATCTTCTATCAAATCTAATTTATGTTCTACAATTGCAAACGTTAATAATTCAACTCCATATTTCAAAAGTCTCTCCTTATTATCTATTATATATGAAACCCATCCATCACAGCCTTTTAAACTATCATAATTTGATAAGGGTAAAGTGGGTTTTGAAAATACTTCTTTTAATTGTTTTACAATATCATCTTTGTTGTCAATTTCGAGACTTCCTGAAATGGATATGTTCATAGAATACAAATAGCTTAAAGAAATGGATTGTTTATTTTCATTAAAATTATAAATATAAAGACCTTTTGTTGTTAATACAATAATATCACTGTCATTAAATAACTTATCACTGTCATTAAATAACTTAGTTCCAAGTATATATTGGTCTGCACCAATATTTTCAACTTTTACACAAATTGGAATTGGATCCTTCTTATCCTCCTTAGTATCACGTTTATATGTATCATATTTATCCTTGTTATAAACTCTCAGTTTAATCATTCCGTCACCAAAGATAATTTTCCATACAATTAAATTTTGAGTCAATTCTAGCTCTACATTTTTCTTAATATTTATTTCCTGAAATAATGCATATATAGTATCCATATATAAATTAACGAAATTAATATTTAAGAGATCGTGTGTTTCATACGTTTTCTTGTTGATATTAACATTATTAACATTATTAACATCAATATTAAGGTACCAATTAATAATTGCATGAGAAATTGCTGTTTCATCAGGAATTTCGAATTTTAAATTCATTGTTGCTAAAACTTTCTTATGTTCAATCTTCAAAATATGCCCGCCTTGAATTCCAAATGCATATTTGGTTTTAGTTCGAATTTTATCTAGTAAACTTTCGGTCTGAAATTCTTCTGATAATTGTACTTCCTTGTTTAAAAGGTCTAAACATTCATTCCAATAAAGTTCTTTAATGATACCGTAATTAAATAAAGGAATCAAAAAAGGGATTAAACCACTACGATACATAAAATTACGTAGTTGAATATCTAATGCAAATAAAGGAAATAATAATTAATATGAATAACGGTAGTATTGCATAATATTTATAATTTTTAACTCTAAATACTGTAATTACCATTATTGATATTATCAATATCCAAAGGAGTAAAAGGAATTTCAAATTCAATTGAATAAACAACAAATTTATAATTGATTCTTATACAGATAAGCTTCTCATTACTAGAAATTCTGATTTTCTGTAAAATAAATGATAAACAATAATTAATTATAGAATAGCCTTTTCAAATAGGTTTGAACAGTTAATGTTTTTTTTTTATTACCTTATCGTATGAAGTATATACTATCTTCTCGTTACTTTTAAATATTCTTACAGTTTTTTCTGTAATAAGATTATATTCATATATGGTATTATTTGAAAATAAATAAATATTATATTCTATAATATCAATAATGTTAAAATCTTCTGGTATTTTGTACATTCTATTACAGTTCCATTTGTTATTTTTAATTTGCGTAGAATAAATATAAATCATGTTATCTTTCACTTCATGTGACATAAATTCACCTTCTAAGTTAAAAGTACAATAACAATACTTATAGTTATCGTCACAATCTAATTTAATTTCATGATTATTCTTCATATCGTATATTCCTAATAAAATATAATTAAACCATCATCAGATATATACCAAAATATCAAAATATTCATAAAGGTGATAATTATTATGACTTACCCAAATATTCATCATAGTTGATATGCGCAAATTTCTTATCATCGGAAATAGCTATTTGGGATAAACTTTTATCGGAGACAAACAATTCCGATTTAGGTGGATCCTTATCTTTGATATTCCAAACGACAATTGAATGATCATCTTCGCTATATGTAACAAGGTATTCTTCATTTGGCGATATTTCTATTTTAGTAATAGGTTTACCATTATGTGGACTTTTATTGTCATCACTTTCAATTTTCTTGATACTACTGATATTATTATTGTCAATTTCTATTTTTATCGAATTGCTACTCATTGTTAGAATTTTTTTTTTTAAAAAAAAAGTAGAATACGCAAACTTATTTATAAACAAAGTAGTAGTGTTTTACAAGCAACCCAGGCCGCATTGTGAAAATCTGGCCGGAATAAAAAGAATGCTTAATTTAATACTTTTATGTACAGTATAATAAGCATAATAAAATCACATTATTATCAAATTTCATTGTAAAAAAAATTAAATTTTATTGTAAAAACTTAATCGAGAAATGATCATCGATTTAAAAAGGAACGTAGGCGTGTTGACATAAAGCGTTGGCGTAAAAAAAAAAAAAAATAATTATCAAACTAAAAATAGTAATATAAAATAATTTTTTTTAAAACAGCTATTGAGGTTTTTTTTAACCTTATATGACAAGATTTTATGTAGTGATACTTTATAATAAATGTAAAATGAATTTTTTTAAAGTTATACTCAATATTTGCTTAATAATCCACTAGTTCTATATATCAATAAACCATAATTTTAAAATTAGACACCTTATTAATTTTTTCTTACGTCAAATTTTCACAAATACGAAATGAAAGTATTAAAAAATTTTGAGATAACGTATTCTCGATATTCTTAATTTCATCCAGCCTGCGTTACAGTATGAAATGAATTAAATACTGTTAACTTGCCAAAATTAATAAATATACGAAATATACTCACACAATTATATGAGCCTTTAAAATAGTACTGGTACAAATAAAACCAGTTACCATTAATACGAATTAATAATTAATAAATAAGAATAAATTTCGTCCGGTGTTATTTTGTCTATTCATCCCCTGTATAATTTTTTTATACTTTAACCACACTGCTGATTTATTTATTGCCGTTTTCAAAATGGTTGGAATTGATATTGATCATGTAAGCTGATGACAAAAACACAAAAAATTTCACAAGAAAAAATGTGTAATTTACGCACTATTTTTGTCAGTAAAATATATGGTTTTTGTGATCCTGCGTTACATTACATACATATATTTTTCTCTTTTTAGTGTTTTTTGTCACCATCTTACATGATCGACATAAATATTGTTGACAAACTTTAAATGCTACCGTTTCCTATCACAGCTAATTAGTTAATATATAATATTCGGTGTATAAACCTAAGCCAAATGAATCATATTCGGTTTTATTTTATGCGAGACAAATATTTAAAAATTGAACAGCAAGACTTTGATTACATGACTTATTATAATATACATACAATCAAAAATTGAGAAACTTTTTTTTTTAATTAAAATAGTCGGGTTAATCCCCTTTCATTTCTTTACGCTCATCACAATTTCAAATACTTTGTTAGTTTAATTTTATAAATATAAACCTTTAACAAAGTTAATTACGACTGTGGCTCTTACAACATGAATAACATGAAATATGTATATGCAACACAATTAAAAGACAAACGTTAAATGGAAAAAGGTGCAGGAGATCGCAGCAGGATGATTCGAAGAAAAAAAAAATTAATTTTACGGGCTTCGTTATTAATAAAAAAAAACTTTTTGGAATTTCGTGTTCTTTATTATACAAACTTTTTAATGAACAAAAAAAAAATAGTATGCAGTAACTCTTTTGGCCAAGGAAATTATTTTAAAAACTCGATATATGCATAAAACTGATGAGAACCATGCAAATATAAAAGATAAAAAAAAAACAAAAAAAAAGTTTATTTTGGTTCTTATTTAGTTTTTAAACCTTTATTTAGTTATAGTTTAACTTATTTTTTGGTCAAAATGGTTCAAAAATAATTATTTAAAATTTGAATTAGCTGGAAATTTACGGTCGGAATCTTACGTTCCTTCGGAATTATTTAAATTTCTCCTGTTGAGTGGCGATTCATCCCTTAAAAATTTTTATAGTTAAACCTTCAAAATACCAATTTTTAGCTGTTGAGTAAGTGTTAATTATTAACTTGTATTTCCCCATTATAGACTTTATTTAAAAATAAATAATGAACAACAGAAAACGACATTATTATATTTACTTATATAGTTTCTATAATATTTAATTCTTACTAATCTAATTTAAATTTATGATAATACTGTAGTTACAATTATTACTCTTAACTAATTTAAAGTTTTATGATTTTAAGCTTGTAAATTAAAAAAATTTTTTTTTTCTTTTGCGCAAAGCTTTATCGTCGATGCGTTTTGATCATCATGTGAAATTGAACCAATAATCGTATTTTGACATTGTTATCACTTAAGTGATATAAACGCATCGTGTTGAAGTCAAATTGTTACGATATTAATTTTATTCAGCCTAAATATAATCTGCCTAATGTAGGTCCAAAGAACCCGTTGGCGAAAAAATATCTATGTAAAAAAAAAATTTGATTTTTTGTAGTTTTCCGCATATTCCTTTTTTCCGGTTTTATCCGGATAAATGCCCGGTTAAAATATATCCGGGTTTGACCCGGAATCCAGATACTTAATAAATTTAAAAAATTTTTTTTTAATGCCTTGTGAAATAAAAGCCAAGGAAAATAAGCCGTGTTGAGGTTGTCCCATTCACTGTAAAAAGTAGTCGTGTACAGCTGCCAAAAAATTTATTAAATCTAAACTGATTGTATAATTCAGGTAAAATTCATAATGCAGCCCGAAATCGCTTTATTATATTAAATAAAATACCATAATTTTAATTTACCTATAGACCGACCTTCAAAAAGAATTTTAAATAGATGATTCATTGATTTTATACTTACGGTAATAAAAAATATTAGTTGTTAGCGATGTATTATTAATATTAGTAATAAGGATATTGACCTTTAAAATAAAAACATTAATTTTTGCGAAGTATTTTAAAAAAATTACATATTAATAAACATATTTAATTGTTACTTGATTGTTACGACGTATTATTAAATATTAATAAAAAACATTTAATTTTTAAAGCATTGATTTTGCGATATGTTTTAAAAATTATTACATATTAGCACAGTTAATATAAAGATTAATTATTACGTTTATAAAAAAAATAATAATGTCGAGATAACTGGTTTCGAGATTTTGAATTTTTGGAATTATGATTTGTCAGGATTGTGAGCGTCGGGTTTGTGTTATAATGGATTCTGATCGCTGGGATTTCGTAGTAAATCCCTTTTTAGTGTATGATTGCTGTTTTTTTTTGGTAAACTGAAATACTTTATTATTCATATGATAAAGAACATACAAAGTTTATAAAATAATCAAGAGTTTGGTGAAAGACAAAGTCTAGCGCCCCCCTCATACCAAAACCTTTACCCCCATACGGTGAAGTTGTAGTCCCATTACTGACTCATGGATGAATGATAAAGTACCCCGTACTAATATACAACTCTAACACTATATTACACAAAAAAAAAATTAAATTAATAACTACTTAGATTACAAATTCGGGGAAAAGCAAGATCGCTAAAAAACCCAAGGATATTTGAGATCTATATAGACTATTAACTAATTAAAAGGACAGATTAATCCCCTCCGTACATACCCCATGAACCCAAGGTAAAACCTTCCATCGGCGAAATCTGCGGTCTTTAATTACGCTTCTTGCAAACCAATACCGCTCGCTTTCAACCTTGTTTCCACATCTTCCAATGTACTGTGCGACCACAGATCGGGTCTTCTTTTACACGTGACTTGGTGTGATTGGCCTCCCTAATGTTGATCGGCATATCGGCATATCCGCAAGAATTGAATTTGATTGGTACCCTATGCTTGAAAAGTCTTGCCTAAAACGAATAGGTCACTCTTTTGTACCCCAACTTTATGGAAAGCCGTCCTTGACAAAAGGTTGATATCCAGACATCATGTTGGATAATGTCTAGACATCATGTTTATATATGTAGAATAATGTTTGTATATCATTTAACATGATGCTCAAGCATCAACCGACATGATGTCTTAGATATCATGTTACCAAATATAGTAAATTTTATTTTGTGTAACTCATAAATATACTATATTTGGTAATTTGATCAGCATGATGTCTAGACATCATTTTTGATATATATAGAATAATGTTTGTACATCATTCAACATGATGCTCAAGCATCAACCGACATGATGTCTTAGACATCATGTTACCAAATATAGTAAATTTTATTTTGTGTAACTCATAAATATACTATATTTGGTAATTTGATCAGCATGATGTCTAGACATCATGTCGGTTGATGTCTTTCACATCATGTTAAATAATGTACAAACATCATCCTACATATATCAAACATGATGTTTAGACATACCATCATGATGTCTAAATATTATATTTCATGATGTTTGGACATCAACCTTTTGTCAAGGATGGCTTTCCATAAACATCATCCTACATATATCAAACATGATGTCTAGACATACCATCATGATGTCTAAATATTATATTTCATGATGTTTGGACATCAACCTTTTGTCAAGGACGGCTTTCCATACACCTTAAGGGGCACGCGCACAAAAAATGACTGCGCCAAACCAAAAACGAAGACGAAAAAAAAACAAAACGAAGGAAAAGAAAAAGGAAAGGGTAAAAAGCACCAAACCAAAACAACCACCAGAAAAAGCTAACCGCCTCCTAACCCTTCCACCAACACACTACTCCAAAGTATACCTTCTTGCTTACGCTCCTCTTCGTCCGCCAGACCTCCCTCCAAAAACCCACGTTGACTCCAAAGCGCTAGCATCCCAACTTCCAAAGGCCAATGTTTCAAAGTAACCCCGTCTCCAGTGCCACTTGGGGACTATTCTAAGTGTTTCCCGTTGCAAAACTACTCAAGACAACAAGATATTGAAAGCTAAAACATTCCGTTATGAAGTTTGAAAAATTTTGACAATTGGTGAACCCTCTACTAAACAGTATTAAGAGTATTTGAACCAGTTTTTCGAAGAAAAGAAGTATATTGTTTTATGAAGTCATGTGAAAAATGGTCATGATGATCAGCAGAAGAGTATACATTTTTATCAAAATTTGTTTGTCGTACAATAAGTGCTCATGATGCATAATACATCTGAAACCTGTACTTGGCATCTGCATTTTGCATAAATAGAGAAAACATTATACACCCTGTCTTTTAGATATAATTACATAGTATAATGGATTATAATAATGATGAAGGTAAAATAGCATAAATATTTAATACAACTTAAGATTCAATTCTAAGCAAATTTGCAATTTAATAAAACTAGTTTCAAGTAGTACTAAGAAATTTAGAGGTAAATATTAATATTCTAAACAAGACGAAATTTTGTTTAATTACTAAATAATATTTACAATATTTGTAAATAATTTGAATGCATTTATAAATCAATAGTTTCTTAATTTCTATTATACTATTCATATATAATTTAACTAATTATTATTCTTGTTTACTTAAAAATATTTTAATAATTAATAATTTAGCTTGTAAGTTGATAGGCTACCTGACAATTTGGACATTTATTGAATTATTTGATGTATTACTTATTTTTTTTTAATTTTTACATAACTAAATAATTCATTTAATGATTAATAAATGCTATAGTTAGTAAGTTATCAGTTTTTTATTTTTAATGTATTTTAAATTTTAATATTCGATAACTAAATTTTTATTTAACATAACATATAATTCAAAATAATTATATTCTTTATTTAAATAATTAGATTGTAAGTGATATATTTAATTTGTACAACCATATTTTTATACATCTAATAATTAATAATTAATAATACCACAGGGCGTAAGTTATATATCATCTATGTTTCTTGTTATTTTATATAATATAAATTAACAAATATTTGGTAATTTATTTTAGATTGTAAGTTACATTTATTTAATCTATTATTGTTTATTTATGATATTTTTATATAGTTTAAACTAACTAAATTTTTATTTAAAAAATTATTAATAATATAGGGGGTAAGTTATTTATTTAATTTCATTATTATATATTTATACAATATTTACATATTAATAACTAAATTCTTTATTTAATAATATAGAGTGTAAGTTATTTATTCAATTTTATTATACAATGTTTACATTTGATTTAATCTAACTAAATTCTTTATTAAAAAATCGACAATTTATTTTATTTAGTTTGTAAGTTATGAATTATTTTTTTAGTTTATCACAATTTTATATGATGATACTTATATATATAATTTAAATTATTTAATGTGAATTATTTTAGTTGGTAAGTTATAGGTTATTTATTCAATTCTATTATTATATATTTATAACATTCAAACTAACTAATTATTTATTTTAAAATTATTTAATAATTTATTTTAGCTTGTACTTTAATTCTAATATGCATATTTTATATAATATTTAAATATAATTTAAACTAAATTCATTATTTAAAAATTAATGATTTATATAGCTCGTAAGTTATAAATTATTTATTTAAATCTATCATTATACATTTATGATTATTATTTATATATAATTTGAACTAAATATTTTGTTTAAACAAACAAATCATTTAATAATATATTATATATAGGGAGTAAGTTATTTAATTCTACGAGTTTTTTATTTATTTATATGATATTTACATATTATTTACTAACTGAATTCTTTATTTAATTAGATCGTAAGTTATCAATTTATTTTATTATTACTTATATAAATTTAATAATACATTAATTATAAACCTACCAATTATTTTTTTAAAAAAATATAGGAAGTAAGTTATTTTTTTAATTCTTTTTTATTATATATAATTTAAACAATAATTAAACTAAATTGTTTAATATTAATAATAATACAGGAAGTAAGTTATTTATTTAATTTCACTATACCAGTATACCTAGTTATATGATATTTATAACGTATATTGAACTAATCAAATTGTTTATTTAAAATTATTTAACAATGTAGTTTGTAAGTTTTTATTTAATTTATTCATATGATATTTGCATATTTTTTTAATGTACACATCTGCTGGACGAGTTGGTAGTTGACATGTATACATATTTACATATATTTTAAACTAAATTTTTCATTTAAAAAAATTATATAGTTCGTAAGTGATTTATTTAATTTGATTATATATTTATGACATATATTTGGACTAATTAAATTCTTTATTTAATTATTTAATAATATAGGAAGTAAGTTATAATTATTATATACCAGATATTATTTATATATAATATAAACTAATCAAATTATTCATCAAATTTTATTTAATATTATAGAGGGTAAGTTGCTTATTTAATTTTATTATTATTATACTTTGGTATAATATTTATGTATAATTTAGCTAAAGTTTTTCATTCAAAAATTTACCTGATAATTTGTTTAAGCTTGTAAGTTATAAATTATTTTTATATTTATTTGTGATACTTATTTGCAATTTAATTGACTGACTTTTTTATTTAAAAAATTATTTGGTAATTTAGTTGGTAACGATAGTACCAAGTCTGCAAAAGGATTATTAAATGATCATAATGATGGCAGTAAGTTGTAAATTATAGATTACTACATATTAACATATAAAACTAAGTTTTATATTTTATTAAATTTCTATTTAAATTTAGGGTAAGTGTTAATAATATTTTTTTTTTTAAAAAAAAACATACAACTTAATTATTTTAATTATAGATGTAGAAATGCAATTATGAATGAATTTATTATTGAAAATAATCTAAAATGGATTCCTTATAATAAATTTAAAAATGTTAAAAATCTTAATAAAGGAGGATTTGGTATTATATACAAAGCTAATTGGTTAAGTGATAATGGAAATAAAGAAGTAATTCTTAAATGTCATAATTATTCGAATGAAAATATAAATGAATATTTAATTGAAGTATGATACATATTATTTATTTTATTTAATTTAAATTGTTTAAATTATAATTTATTTATACTAATATATTTATTTTTATTTTTTACAGTGGAAATATCATTTAAGTTGTTTAGGTTCAAATAATGTTATTAACTTATATGGATTTACAGAAGATCCAAATACTTTGAAATATTTGGCAGTAATGGATTATTCAAACGAAGGTAATTTAAGAGAAAATTTAACAACAATAATCAAAGTTGGTTGGAATCAAAAGTTATATATGTTGTATCAAATAATGTCTGGACTTTGTTTGATACATGAACAAAACCTTATTCATTGTGATTTTCATGATGGTAATATTTTAAATCATAATGAAAGTAAAATTTATATTAGTGATTTAGGATTATGTCAACCTGTAAAATCGTTTGTGGAAAAGTATGATATTTATGGTGTTATACCATTTATGGCTCCTGAAGTTTTAAGAGGCAAACCTTATACTCCAGCTAGTGATATATATAGTTTTTCTATGATTATGTGGGAATTTACATCTGGGGTACCACCATTTAATAATAGAGCACATGATATTCAACTTAGTTTAAGTATTTGTAAAGGTGAACGTCCTGAAATTATTGAAAATACTCCACAATGTTATGTAGATTTGATGAAAAAATGTTGGAATGAGGATCCATTAGAGAGGCCATCTTCTAAAGAAGTTTTAGATATTATTGGAAAATGGATTTTCCTTCCTTATGGTAATACAATTAGTGAAGAATTAAAATGCAATGTTATGGAATTTGTAAATGCAACAATTGGACATAACAATCTTGTTACTGAATCACATCCACAAGCATGTTATACAAGTCGCTTACTTGGTTTTACTAGTAAAAAATTGAATGAAATTCTTGAAAGTAAAGATTCACAAACTAGTGTAAAAGCAAATGAAATGCTAGTAAGTGAAGCTGAAGATTTGAATGATTATATAATTAAAGATCTGGGGTCATTAGGTATGTAATTTAGTATATAAAAAAAGTGATTTTGCAAATTATTTATGTGAAATTAATTTTTATTTATTTAATTATTTAAATATTAAAACAGATGAAAATTAGATAATTATTTATTATTTTAAAAAAGATTTATCTTTTTTCTTTATAAGTGATATTTGATATCATGCATTCAACAGAAATTGTTTTTCATTTTATTCTTTTTAAAATTATTTAAACACTAAGGCTAGAGTAGTAAAATATTTTACAAGATTCTTAGTTTGTAATTTAAATAATTCCTTTATTTATACTTTATACAAATATTAAATATATGTATTCTCTTCTTAGAATTATTTAAACACTAGGGCTAGAGTAGTAAATATTTTACAAATTTCTTAGTTTGTAATTTAAATAAATCTGTTTTTTTTACAACTTTTCCAATTAGTATTAAATATAAACTATCAAATAATAATAAAAGTATATAAAACCATTTCCAATGCATAAAATTAAAATTAAATAATGTAAAATTTTATACTCATTTCAATAGCTAATTGTTTTTAATTAACTTTTATTTTTAATATTATTTAAATACTTTGGTATGTACTTGTACATCATAATATTAGTAGGTTTGGTTTATCAAGAAAAATAACTGATATGTCATATAATCTGGCAAATTTTCTTAATGTTATTCCTTTAGTTGGCCAGCTTTAGCAAGCACATATTACATTGCAGAAACCTGTGATTTGTTACTATGCAGTTAAGTGATCGTTATTAAATCACAACGATTTAGAATAAAACATGTGACGATGTGATATCAGACGGTGTTGATGATACGCTTTTTCGAAGTTGTAATACTTTAAAAGAAATATCTTAAATAGGTGATAAATAGGTGGTAAATATTAGCAAAAACTAACTTAAAGAATTAATCCAAGGGATTTTTCAATGTAGAAAATATTATTTGACGACATGATTCAAAATTTTATCGTTATTATTTATTTATTTACTTATCGAAACTAAGTATAAGAGAAATTAAACTATCTACTTTGCTAACAATGCTAATGCTAAATTTACGTACTTCAGTAATAAAAAAAAAATTTTCTAAAAAAAAAATTCCATATCGGGAAAAAGCCTACCGCAGTTCGGTCTAAACTAAACTATTTTTTCTCCCCTTTTACTCGCTATTTCCCTTACTTTATTTCCTTTCCCCTTTCCATCCTTTCTTTTTCGTATTTTATTTAAAAAAAAGCGTTGAAAAACACTCACAAAAAAAAAATCCTTAAAATGTTTGTACGTTTCTATTTTTCCTTTTTAGGTGGCTCCTTCAGTCTTCAGGACGCGATATTTTGTAAGTTTTTAATTTATTTTTCTTTAATATTTTAATGAACAACTACTAACAGTTCATTTTCATTTTTTTTAAGGCGGTTCTTCGGGTCTCTTTGGAAACATGAGATTTCGTTTTTGGCAAGTTTTTCACTATTTTAATTTATTTATCCTAACTAAATATATGTTAACGTAACAAATTTTATCTTTTTTATTTAGGCAAGCCTGAACACTTGGATTTCATATTTTGAATTTTGGTGAACTAGATTTTTTTTCAAATTAATTCTTTAACGAAACATTTTCTCAAATTTCGTTTTCTTATTTTCTGGATGGCCGGAAAGGTTGGATTTCAGCAAATAAAATGAAATTTTTTCAACAAATTTTGCTAACAGTTCTTTTTCCCTTTGACGCGTTGAATTTTGTGAGTGAGTTTCTTGTTCTTTTTATTTACAGCAATGAAATGTTTTACTAACGTTTCGGTTTCCTCTTTTTTTTTTAGACGGCCGGTCCTTGAGCACGTATTATTTCGGTAAGAGCTTCCAAAAAAAATATTTTTTTAATTTATTTCTTTAGTGAAACATTTTACTAACATTTCAATTTTCTCTTTTTTTTAGACGGTTATGTCCCTGGTCGCGTATTGTCTCGGTAAGGACTTTCGAAAAAAATATTTTTTTTTCTTATTAATTTATTTCTTTAGCTAAATGTTTTACTAATGATTTGTTTTTATTCTTTTTTAGGCGATTCTTTGGACATGCGGCTTAAGGTGTTGTTTTATACTTAATTTGAGTTCTCTAGTCTCTTTTGGATATGGATATATATGCATTTACCATAATTTATATTTTACGATTTTGATACTATTTTTGTACGATCCGGTTAAATCAGGTGTCGATTTCCTTAATATGCATCAACTTTATACATACGATCCACTTAAACTTATTGTAATAGTATAATACTGTATTGTGCTATAAGTTTTACGATAAAATTTTGACTTTGTCACGATATAGTTTCGATTTTAATAGTTTCTGCAAAGTAAATTACCAAATATTACACCCGAAATATTTCAACTAATCTTAATATAATAATTTATAAACTTATATTATTCATAATAATGTATGTTTGTATTTTAGGTATATTTATGGCAGAAAACTTTCTACTATACTTTCTTATGCTTTAAAGGAATATAATACTCAGGATATAATTAAAATCTTAATTTCTGCTAGCGAACTTAGTCTCCAAGAACTAGTTAATTGTATTCATTTGATTGAAAGTAATACAAATTGAATGGAACAAAATTTTAATTTGATATATCAAACAAGTTTTGAGAATGATACTTTCTTAGAACTTCAATTCCAGAAAAACTTTTAGTTACAATTATTCAAAGTGATAACCTTACAATGAGAGAAATTCAAATTTGGGAACAGGTCTTGCTCAAAATCCTGAACTTCCCTCTGACCTTGTAATTTGTTCTCAAGATGATTTTAATAATTTAAAGAATACTACCTTACAACGATTTATTCCATTTATCGAATTCTACAATTTAACCTCTAAAGAATTTTTGTTCCCTTATGAAAAAATATTTCCAGATTTTTATAAAAATTTAGTAACATTTTTGATCCTAACAGCAAGCCAAGTGATAAATCAGAATATGGTATGACCAAATAGGGAAAGTAAAAAAACTATTGATTCAAAAATTATAAATTATCAACATGCTGAATTAATTTTAAAATGGATCGATAGATTAGGAATCACAGACAATTTGAGTTCTCCATATGAATTCAAATTATTATTTCGCGCATCTCGTGATGGACATTTACGGGAAAAATTTCATCAAATTTGTGATAATAAACCCCGCACAGTAACAATTGTTAAAGTAAAAGACAGTAACGATATTCTTGGATCCTTTTGAATGTGATAGAATAGAAAATTATATTTTGAGTCGTGTAATAGATGAAAGATGTGCCATCTACAATAATCGTAGTTACGGTGCGTATAGCAGTTGTTGTAGACGATCTGACGATTCATTAGAGAAATGTCAAAGGAAGGAATAGTTTGGTTATTTATTAGAATTAAAGAGTGAAAGAAGTCAAATAGAAGCGAAAAAGGAAAGAAAAATGATCTAGATGATAAACTATTAAAAAACTACAATTTGGTTGATATAGCATACTCTAGTACAAGCCACCCACGTGAGATGATGTTTATCAACCCCGTTTATGATAACATTTTTCTATTAAAAATAATTTCTTACTAAGAAAAATCATTTTTAGAATTTTTATTCAAAAATTGTGCGCATGTGATTTATTAAAAAATGATTGCAAAAAAAAAAATCTGTAAAAATATTTTATAAAAATTATTAAGAAATTATCTAAAAAAAAACTTTTATTAAAAAAGGTGCTTTAAATCCCTATAAAAATTTTTCAGAAAAATGATCACGTGTCTGAGTTTCTTCGGAATAAAAACGAGAAAAATGATCATTTATCGGAATTTTTTCTTGAATTTTTTTTATAGGGACAAGGACATTTAATCCCTTAAAATTGATTGGTCAGATGATTTATTAAATAAGATTACACAAATTATTTATTAAAAAAATTAATAAATTAAATCAAAAAGGAATGATGTCGAAAAAAAGATTAACCCTTCGATACCAGGACCTTCAATCATATATACAGTATATGATTAGTAACCCAACAACTAATGAATTAATTTGACTATAAATAATGTAGAATAGATCGGACGCAGCCAACCACACGTTACATAATTCAAAATTATATTTATATAAATATTATATAATTTACTTTCAACGATTTTACTATACCACGAAATTATTTGGGATTCCAAAAGATAGAGAAAGACTCAAAGACAATATTATTCTGATATGAACTCACATGATAGAAAATCTTGTCTATTAAATATTAAGAAAACTTAGCAAACAAACAGATAATTTTTAAATTTGTTATTATCTTTACTATATTTAAAAATGATTTATTTTTATATTTTTAGTAGTTTTTTTTTATCTGAATAAATTTTTAAATAATTTTTTATAATAAGACTTTAACTGATTCGCCTAAAATTATTTTTGTGGGTTAAAAAAAATCGGGCATTTTCTTTCATGAAACAGAAACTGTAATCGTATACTACAGAAAAATTTTAGTTCACTTATTATCTTAAAATTTCCTTTTATTTCTTTTCCAATACAATAAATATAATAGAATATAAGTTTCACAAATTGACTGAAACTCGGTCAAGTTAAGAATTTTTAAAGAGTTTATCTTCTAAAATTCTCCTGCACCTTATTGATTATTTAACTAGTTTACTTGATCACGCTATTCACGGACTATCAGATCAAACTACAGATATGTGATAAGTGTCTTAGTATAATAAATTTAGAAATACTAATATTAATCATTTAAATGATATCAAAGTTCTCGAGTGTTGAGACATTGAAAGATTTATCTACATAGTATACCAACAATGTATTTTAAAAATAAATAATAAAAAAGTATCAAGTTCTTATAATAATTTAATGAAATAATAATAAGTTTGACCTGTCATTATCTGATAGATTAATTCATATTTCAAGTTATTATTAATATATATACTAACATACCTAGTCTCACATTAAATGAATAGTTGAAGATAAATTTATCAAAGAACTTGATGGCCTACTTGTAAAAATTGCCTTTGAATGAGATTTCTCTCTAAATTTGGACCAACCTTTTTTATACTTTGAAAGCATCCCAATAATATAAATATAGATTTCATCAATAGTTGGCCTTTCAACATCTTTTCATTAAATTAGCAAAAAATTTTGTAATTTCAGACCGATCTCCATCAATAATTTTATAAATTATTATGTTCGTTAAACCTGTTGTAAGTTCCAATCATCATAACATATCGATATATGTGAGATTTGATACGTATAAGATAGTTCCTGATCTAGGAAGATCAAGTTAGAATTTTTTTCCAAAATTGAGATTTTTATTGCATTATACTTTTTATATGATTAGATTAAAATACAATAACTTACCAAAAAATTCTCTTACCTTGATTTTTCTAGATCAGACCCCTTATATATTTAATTATTAAAAAGTATTGCTTAATAATTAACTTATTAAATAATAATAAATTAATACGTCCTAATAGTATTAATTCTTTCTTTTCCAATTAATCTTAGATTTATTAAGTATTTTATTATTTAACACGTTAAACCAACTAAAGTTATTTTCCGATTTATTACAAATGCTACAATAAAGCCGCAAAAATCGCATCGAAAACTTTTTAAACAGAAAAAAAAAGAAATATTATCTAGTTAGTGACGCTGGTAAAAAAAGAAGTCCTCGTAATACCTTTGCCAACGCATGTTTGTCAAAATAAGCAATATTTTGTCTTTTCCTGATAGCGACCACCGATGGAATTATTCAAGACCGCACGCACGTAAATAGTGTTCGAGTAATTCTATATACAGTATATATATTATATGTTTATATGTTTAATAAAAAAAGAAAATGACAAAATAAAAAATTATTAACAATAAATTGCTATTGATACTACTTTTTCGCCGGTTGCAGCCCAAGTGCTCAACAATAATTTGTGAAAAAAAAATGAGAAAATGAGCTATTGTAAAATATTTGATTTTGTCCATGATCCCTAATCGAAATCACTATAAATAAATTATATTAATATTTAATCGATCCTAGTACTTCCTAGAATCTAGTTATTTGATTAAGCTTTTCTTATATTGTCATTTAAATAATGATTTTTTGTATTCTATAACGGATATTACAAAGATTGTTTCCACCTTTTTCATTCATTTTAAAAATAATCATTATTTTTGTTATAATATATTCAAAAATTGGGTTTTCTTGAACAATTTGTAAAATATAAAATTTTTTTTTGTAATAATTTTTGTTACAGTCTCAAGAATCCTTTCGGAAAAGATTTGCTTACAAATCTGATTAGAAGCGTAGAATTGCAGGATAGATAGTTTTAGGACAAATAGGACGAAAGGAACAGATCTGGGGTAAAATAAAAGCTTTTTCTGAACAATGTCTCAAAAGGTTGTCAATACAATTGCTTCACAATAACAAATTGTTTATACAATGAAATTTTTGAAATTTTGGTATTTTACGAAAAGAAAAAATTAATAATTCCGATTTCTGAGATTTTTTATTTTTAAAGATTTTATAATAAGACGATTCCTATTTGTTATCAATATACAGTATTACTAATAAAATTTTCTAGACGCGTAAATATTTCTTCTTTAATGGCTTTTAATTTACGTGATTTTTAACAAACATGATTTTAGACTATCTCTGATTGCAAAATTTAATAATAATCTACTAGGTATTCATATAAAATTTTATTGAATTTATTTTGATCATAATTTTAAAGAAAATAATTGAAAACAATCGAATAAAACGACGACGAAGTTTTTTCTGTAAATCCTTATTAATTAATTAATTATTCTATTTTATTTTTATTAACTAAATTATATTCATATACGTGATATTCACTAATATTATATATAATTTATGGACGTCCTTAACATACAGTAAGGATATACGATATTAACGTACGAACTGGCCCGAATTTGGGAGTTATGCACTTACACGATAGCGTTAACGTTAATTCCGGCCAGTTCGTACATTAATATCACTGTACATTAAGGAACCCCATAATTTATTAAAATAAAATGCAATTATTCAAGTGTACACACGTTACATGTTGCAGGAAAGGACGTAAATTGGGTTAGTCGTAGGTCACAAAATGAATGATTCCTTTGGCAGATATTATCCGGTATAGAACCAGTCAACGCATTAACAGCCAATCTCCTAGAAAAGATTAAATTGTATATATTTATTTATTATACAATAATAATAATATTATTATTATTAAACAACATACAATCTGTTTAAAATTATATCATCGAAATTTCTCCAGTTACGTATAGTAAATCGGTTAATTGTAATTTGGACAATTCAGCTGGAATTGGACCAGTATTGGACCCGTAAAAGAATGCTTTCTAGATTTATAGTTTTCAAATTTTCACATTGAATTATAGGTGGAGGTATGATATATTAAACTCGTTTGAATTTAAATCTATAAATGCTAAAATTTTCGCATGTTTGTAGTCGAAATTGAGAATTCACCGGACAAAAATGTTGAATGCTACACTAAATGACTCTACTTTTAGGGCGTTAAACTTTTACTTTTTTATTTTTTAATTCGATGGCTTTCATTATTATCACTATCACCTTTCAATGAAAATGCTGATTGTCCATAAATTTGTTCTTCGATATTATCGAAGACTTCTCAATCTTTTTTTTTTTTTTCAAAGAAAACGGATATTAGCGTAAGATTAAATAACAGGATTTTCAATTTCCGCGTATAACCAAAATTAAAGATTAAGATGGACCATAACACGGGACTTCCAATTGGGACGAATTCATCTGGTTGCGTTATATAGTCTATTCAAGAACGCCCATGGTATTTGCTCTCGGGCGTGGTAGCTGACTATACGGGGATTGACAATATATCACGTAGTTGTCTAATCAAACCGGAACGGAACATATTACATGTACTTAAAATTAAGTTTTTACACAAAATTGACTGCGCCTCATTTTTTTACACGAATGCACCTTTATACAAACAATTCTGCTGGTTAACATGGAAATTTATTACACAATAACTTATTTTTAGAAAATAAAAACAAAAGCCAAACTTAAAATAACTTTTGTATCGGAGTATTTGGAATTAATAAAATTAAAAATGGAATAAGTTTGAACCGAGATTTTACCGAAAATCTAAATAATTTTCATTAGTTTTTTTTTTTATTATTATTACAAATTCTATTAAATTATTTAAAAAGAAAAATTTACATTAATTTCTTGTACTATATGGGGGATTTTTGGGAGTAAAACCGCCATGTGGAGTGTAATAAGGTGGAGGAGTATATGAAGGAACATAAGGGGTTGACCCATAATTACTAGTACTTTTGTAGGTAGAAGTAGGTCTAGAATGAGATATAACAGTAACGTCTGTGGTTGAACTATTCCTGACATTTTCGTTGTTACTATTGTCGGTAACACTAGTAATATTACTAATTCTATTACCACCAAATTCATCTCTTTCGTCTCTTTCATCTCTTTCATCTCTTTCAACTCTGTCCATTCCACTTCCAGGTGTAGGAATAGCATGCTCTATATTATTATTTTCCCTATATCTTTTATAAAAAATCCATCCTATTATACTAGCTACAACTAAAAATACTATTATCGCACATACTATTCCTATTATTATTCCAATTGAAATTGGATCGTTTTTATCAGATGGAGAAGTTGAATTTGGGGTATATGATGTTATCCACGAAAATGTTTTTGTATCTAGCATATATATCCCTGAATTTATTTCTACAGGTGATGTTGCTCCATTAGTTACATTTCCTAATTGAAATAAAAAAAAATTTAATACTTTAGAGGATAAAAGGAAAAAAAAAAAAAAAAAAAAAAGTGTTCAAAATTTACTGACCGAAGGCGACAATCATGTAATCACCATATAAATCTGCAGTGTGAAGAATCAATGGGGGAGGACTAAACTGTGAAGATATCGTAGGTACTGACCACGTATATACTGAAGTACTTGTATCCAATATAGCTAAACTTGGCGATGCTGTTATTAAATTAGGTCCTTGCGCTCCTCCATATATTATTATTTTTCCATCCGGTGTCAATACTGCTGAATGACTATTCCTATTATCTATTAATTCTCCGCTCGTTTCCTAGTAAATTAATTGCAAAGGTTAAATAAATAAATACTATACACATATATATATAAATGTATATTTATAATATTTACCATTGGATACCAGGTAGCATCTTTTGTATCATATAATGTAATCTAAAAATCAGAATTTTTTTTTCTTAATAATAATAATAAAAATAAATTCTTTTTGAACATAATCGATTAAATTAAATACCTGTTTTATATTCAATTCAGTTTCCAAAATTGAAGCATCTCTTACTGCACGAGTTCTACCACCAATATAAACAATCACACCATTCGGTAACATAGTAGCAGTATAATCAGCTCTAGGATAAGTTGGAGAATTTTTCATTTGAATTAATTCCCATCTGAATTCAGATTGAGCATCTAGAATATTCATATCCGTATACCATTGAGGATTTTCACCCAATTGAATTCCACCATAAATAAAAATGTTTTCATTATTATCAGAAACAATTTTCATTTCCCTCCTTTTAGGTGGTGGAGCACCACTTACAGTTGGTATTGTCCATTGTTTTGTAGTTGCATTAAATAAATATAAAGCATTGTCACCATTATCTAAATTACCAGAATTTAAACTCCAAGTATAACCTCCATATATTAATATCCCATCTTTATTTACTACAGTACTACTCGCCCATGAAATTGTTAATGGCATTCCCGATGTTCTAGTTATATCTACTAACGATGGATCTTGCAAATTAAATGATTTTTTTAAATCTAAATAAAATACATCATTTGATCCTTTCAATTGAAAACTAGTAGGTTGACCTCCTATTATAAATAATTGATCGTTAATTAGTGCTGAAACGTGTGCATATCTTGCATTTGTTGCTGATTCTACTAATATCGTTAACGAAAATGATATTACAAAAAATTGTAAAAGAAAAACATAAAACATTTTGCATTAAAAAAGGAGAAAAGAAGAAAAGGGGGGAGTAAAAATAAAGGAAGTTTGTGTTTTTTAAAAAAAAAAAAAAACAAAAAAAGTCTCTCGTACTATGCTACTCCGTTTATATTATTATTATTTTTTTTTTAAAAAAAAATAAACAGTTACAAACACCTTATTATAGTTTAGTTATATAAATCACAATTTTAAATGGCGACAATTTAAGAAAAAGTTTATATAAATCATTTATATAATATATTTGTAAAAATAAAAAAAAAGAAGAAAAGAAAAAAAGAGAAAAATTAAAAGGGGTATTTTTGGGGTTCTATTTTTTTTCTTGTTAATCAGCTTTACCTTATATGTTTAAATTTTTAATGGGATTGCCGGTTTTTACAATGATAATTAGAAATTTATTTCGTAACGTAATTTTATATTTTTCGCGCTTTTTAATACATAAATGAGATAATGATACATATAATAAAAAAAAAGAATTTTTTTTTATTCAAATTAAAATTTAGATACTTGGCGTTATTTTCATAATTAAAAAAGAAAATATCATTCTCTCAACGATCAAACCAAAGTGGTAAAGATTATCGCAATGCTTATTTCTTTTTTTTTTTTCAAATAAAGAATTTAAGGTAGTTTATTACTATATTCGTTCTTCCCACTTTTTCATTGGGAAATTAATTAGGCGGAAAGTTACTTTTATATTATGCTCATGTGATATTGATTGAGGAATTTTACGTTAGCGTAAACTAAAATAATTTTGGAAAAAACATGCTCGAATATTTTTATATTTTTGATTTTGATTTTATTTACTTATTTTTTTTTGTTCTACAAGTACGTATATATTTTTATTATAATGTAATTCAATACCATGCGATTGCGCCTCAGAAACCTTAAGTTGAAGCGCCAACATACCAAAATTGGTAAGTACAAGATTTACAATGATCCTAGTGTATCATAATTGAAACCACAAAATGCAAACATATCGCAAAAAGTACGTAACATTTCTCGAATTATACCTAAATATGAATCCCTTTAAATCAAGTTATTAAACTTGTTCTGGATTTGATGGCTTTTCTTTGATATTTCTTTATAGAGTAAAAAGTATTTTATATCATTTATAATTTATAAATAAATTTCGAGAAGTCGAGATCCGAACGCCTCAGTAGTTTGATTATTTTTATACATCTACAATTATAGTGGCTTTACCTTTTTTAACATAATATCTTGATATTCTTCATGTGTAATCAATCAATCATTTAAGATTAAAGGATTAAAAAATCCCCCGAAAAAAAAAAAACAATAATAATCATTACGACAATCATTTTATAGTTGTCCAACAAATAATAACATATGATTGGTGAAGCGCAGTAGTGGCGCAGTCATGGTAAATATTTTAGTAATTAAGAAAAGTCTGCTTGTTTTCTCGAAACATTTTTAGGAATATTTTTTTTTTTCATTTGCAAATACATTTTTATTTTACAAAAACGTTTCTAATAATAAAATAAACGGAAAGATACAAATACTAAAAATTGGCGATATAAATACAATTTATTATTTTTAATTGTGTAATTATGACCTCGTAAATTGCTAACCGTAAGCACACAAAAGAAAAGTCTAGACCGATTGGTTTTGAAATAATTAGTATAGTATTTCTTGTATGGTATGCTGTATTAGTCAAGTTTTATATTCCAAAAACAAACAAATAAAGAAAGTTTGATTATATGCACCTAAAATTGTGAATTACCTGGAATACTGAATAATACGGGTACGGGTAATTAAAAAAAACGGGTAAAATATTAATAATTATTTTATGGTTTCATATCAATAATATTTTAATACCGATCAGAATTTAAAGTTGTACTCTTTTTCGTAAAGATAAGCGCTTGGCTTAGATTTTGTTGATCATGTGATTGTGTGTTCGCGGGTAAAATATTTATAGTTTGTTAATCATTTTTTAGTCTATTTTTTTTTTTACTGTAATGGGATATATTAAAATATTTTATCCAATTCCAGTTAAAAAAATCAATTAATATTCGTTTCACTACACCCGATAAACCTGCCCAGTTTTTCATCGACAGCCCCGCCCAGTTTTCATCGACAGCCCATCTCTGAATACAATTACAAATTCTTTTTCCTTTCCCCTTTTCCACCCCCTATGATGATCGGGACCATCAAGGACACAATGATGAAAATCACGTCTAAACTATACAATTTAACATTAGGATTTTTCCGACGAAACGAATACGTCGTCGTATGGATTTTATCAGTCATCATGATATTTCATGAGATTCCCGCGATTAAACCGGGCATTTGCGGCTAAGGTTTCCGGATAATTGCACTAGCAGAATTTCCCGTTTTTCTATGCCATCCCGAATTTGTTAGGTATGGATTGCGCCTTCGATAATTTTTATTTTTTTTTTCGTGATAATAATAAATAATAATAAATAGCCATACACAAAAATCTTTAATAAGATTGGTGCGCAAAATTAGCACTTGGCGTTAAATAATTGGAAAAAATACCTCGCGATGTTTATTAATTATTACAATATCATATGATTTTTTAATTGTATTTTTAATATACCGTTTATTTATAGTAAATTTATAAAATAAACAAACAGTTACAAAAATACAAACAACTCATTATGGTAATAACGCGCGATTTAAAATTAAAAAAAGGGGTATTGACGGTTTTAGTATGAAATGTTAGGATTGTATAAAAATAAAAAATTTAATTTGAACTTTGCTCCTAAAATGGAATATTGACGATAAATTATGAATTAAGAATAACAAGTTAGATAATTTCCATAATTGTTTAGCAAAATAATTTAGTTTATTTTGAAATACTTAATTTAATTGAAAATCATTTAAATAAATTCATCCTAAAGTTTCAAACTGCAGATTCAAACCGTCGGTTTTGAACCGAATTGATTTCATCCCTACTAATAATCTGACTTTGAATAAGAAACTTTCAAGTTGTGCGCAAGTCAAAATCTAATCCTGTGAAGGATAACGTCATTCCTAATATATTTAGTTCATGAACGCGTCATAATTTTACATTGTACCGGCAGACCTGAATAAAGACATTTCTATTATTCAAGAATTCGTAAAAAATAAACTTGCCCGACTAATCCAATTATTAAATAACAGTATAGTAGTTGTCACGTAAAAAAAAAAAATTTTTTTATTTTTTATATAATAAATTGAAAATTGTGTTAAAACAATAAATATTAATCGGCCGATTAAACTTAATTCGGGCTGGCATTAAATCTAACAATTTTTTTTGTCACTTAATTCTGGCCAAAATACTTTGGCCGGAATTAAAAAATCGTTAAAATATTGATTTCGGCCTCTAGTCGGAATTTTTTAAAAAAAAAATTTTACGAGATCGAATTTAAAAAAAAAAAATTCACGAGATGAATTCAAAATAAATTTTACGATATGAATTCAAAATAAATTTTACGATATGAATGCAAAAAAAATTTTTTTTTTTTTTGTCAGTCCGCTAGTTACACCCCGATTATTATTATTTGTCGTAATTTTTTAATTAATGATCGTCATTCGTATCGTAACACGAAAACATTTATGAATAATTTTGTTCGCATGTTGACAAATGCACATCACTCGACACCCAACATATTTTTTTCATTTCATTCATTTTTTTATATAATGGATAGTAAACATAATAGTACTGATTCGGATAAATGGATTCAATGGATTGAGGATGGAATTTCAAAATGTTACATAAATTATTATGAATATAAAGAATTTCAAAATATTAGACGTATAGGTTCTGGAGCTTTTAGTAATGTGTATAGAGCAAATTGGGAAAGTTCCAATACTGTTATTGCATTAAAATCTTTTAGAACTGATAGTTGTATTATAGAAATTGTTAACGAGGTAAAGAAAATTTATAATAATATTTCATAAAAAAATTGACTGACTTATTCCTTTTTTTTTTAGTTACAATTATTACATTTAACTCAATTTCATGCAAATATAATTAGATTTTTTGGTATTACTAAAAGAAAAAGTAACGGTAAGTATTAATTTAAGAGTAATATAAGTAATGGTCTCAAAAATGTGATAATTCACACATTTTATATCGAGCTATTTTTTATTTTTTTTTAAAAAAATTTCTTTTTTTTTTTCGTTTAATTATAAGTTATATTACGAATAATATTTATTTTATTATTTATTTTATTTTATTTTATTTTATTTTATTTTTTATTTTTTATTTTTACTTAGATAATGAAGATGATTTGAATCCAGATTACTTACTAATTCTCGAATACGCTGATAGTGGTACATTAAGGAATTATTTAAAAAAGAATTTTAATAAATTAGATTGGGATATGAAAATAAAATTTGCAATACAAATTGCTGATGCGGTTTTATGTTTACATCAAAAGAATATTATTCATCGTGACCTAGTAAGAAATTTATTTATTTATTATTTTAAAATTTACTCAAATTTAATACTTAATTTAATTATTTCATTTTTATCAAAATAAATAGCATTCAAATAATATATTGATTCATCAGAATATAATTAAATTGGCAGATTTTGGACTTTCACGTAGATTAGCTGAAGTATCAAATTCACCAAAAGATATATTTGGAATGATTCCTTATATTGATCCACAACATTTCAAAAAACAAAAAAATGATGATAATAATAAGAATCATTATAAATCGAACAAAAAATCTGATGTATATAGTGTAGGAGTACTTTTATGGGAGTTATCATCAGGAAAAAAACCTTTTGAAACTTATGATAAACCTTTTCAAAAACCAACTTTAATGTTAGAAATTTTAAATGGAAAAAGGGAAACTCCAACTTCTGATACACCAATTGATTATATTAAAATATATAATGGTAATAAATTATGTTGTTTTTTTTTTAATTATGTTAATACTGTACTAATAAATATTTTATTTGTTACCCTTTTCAGAATGTTGGCAAGATAATCCAGATAATAGACCGGATATGCAACAAGTATTTTCTGAATTAAAATTAATTAATTTGAATATAATAGGTGAAACTAAAACTTTATCGGAAATTAATGATGATTTTACTATTGATGATAGTGATAATTTTGGTATTAATGGTATTAGTAATAGTTTATCAAGTAATAGTTTATCAAGTTCTGGTATTACTAATATTACATTACAAGCGAAAATTGATAAATTAATGGAAGAATATGATAATATGTTAACAGAAAAAATTTCAATAACAAATGATGATGATGATGATGATGATGAAAATTATAAAAAGATTATTGAAGAATTATTATTTTTACATGAAAATTCTATACAAAAAGAAATTAATATTGAAAATTATATTCAAATAGTTAAACAAAATATTATATCAAATAACAAAAATGAGGTTGAAATGTTTAATTACTTATTGAATAATAAGGATACTAGTAAATTACAAAATATTAATCTTTTATTAGCAATTTTTTATAAATATGGAATAGGTATTAAAGAAGATAAAGTTAAAACATTTGAATTATATAAAGAATCCTCTGAAAAGGATTCTGTTGAATCAATATTTCAACTTGGTTATTGTTATCAATATGGTATAGGAACTGAAAAGAATGAATTAAAAGCATTTGAATTATATGAAAAAGCAATTGAAAATGGTCATATTAATTCAATATATAATCTTGGGTATTGTTATCAACATGGTATTGGAATTGAAAAAAATGTGATTAAAGCACTTGAATTGTATGAAGAAGCGGCTAAAAATAATCATCTCACTTCAATAAATAATCTTGGATATTGTTATCAACATGGAATAGGAACTGAAAAGAATGAAACAAAAGCATTTAACTTATATAAAGATGCTGCTGAGAAGGGTCAAATTAATTCAATTAATAATCTTGGATATTGTTATGAATATGGTATAGGAACTGAAAAAAATGAAACCAAAACATTTGAATTATATAAAGAAGCAGCTGAAAAAGGTCACATTAGTTTAATCTTTAACCTTGGATATTGTTATCGTTACGGAATAGGCACTGAAAAAGACGAAACAAAAGCATTTGAATTATATAAAAAAGCAGCTGAAAAAGGTCACATTAATTCATTAAATTATCTCGGATATTGTTATCAACATGGGATCGGAACTGAAAAAAATGAGATCAAGGCATTTGAATTGTATGAAGAAGCAGCCAAAAAAGATCTGATTAATTCAATTTATAATCTTGGATATTGTTATGAATATGGAATAGGAACTGAAAAAAATGAATTAAAAGCGTTTGAATTATATAAAAAAGCGGCTGAAAGGGGCCATATCATTTCAATAAATAGTCTTGGATATTGTTATCAATATGGAATAGGATCTGAAATAAATATAATTAAAGCAATTGAACTATATAATGAAGCAGCTGAAAAAGGTCAGATTGATTCTATATATAATCTTGGATATTGTTACGAACATGGAATAGGGCCTGAAAAAAATGAAGTGAAGGCATTTAAATTATATGAAATAGCCGCTATGAAAGATGATATTAAATCAATATACAATCTTGGACATTGTTACGAATGTGGAATAGGAACCAAAAAAGATAAGGCTAGGGCGTTTGAGTCATATAAAAACGCAGCAGAGAAGGGACATATTGCTGCAATAAATGATATTGGATATAGTTATGAATATGGGATAGGAACCGAAAAGAATGAATATAAAGCATTTGAATTTTATGAAAAAGCAGCCACGAGAGGTCATATTGATTCAATATCTAGGCTTGGAAATTGTTATCAATATGGATTAGGAACTGAAGAAAATGTGATTAAAGCACTTGAATTATATAAGGAAGCGGCGGAAAAGGGACATATTGATTCATTAAATAAACTTGGAAATTATTATAAATGTGGATTGGGAACTAAAGAAAATATGATCAAGGCTTTTGAATTGTATAAAGAAGTAGCTGAAAAAGGTCATACTAATGCGTTATATGATATTGGATATTGTTATGAACGTGGAATAGGAACTGAGATAAATGAAGTGAAGGCATTTGAATTTTATAAAAAAGCAGCTGAAAAGGGACATATTCGTTCAATAAATAATCTTGGATATTGTTATGAACGTGGGGTAGGAACCGAAATAAATATTGATAAAGCACATGAAATGTATAATTTACATGAAATAAAAAGTGACAGAAAATACAGATGATGAATCAAAACAGCATGTAGAGTCGATAACGTAGAGCTAGTAATACCGAGATCTTGCTACCATATATTACCTATATCCGTAATGTCTGTAAATATAATAATTTACGGAAAAATAACTAAAAATCTAAGCAATTTGGATAATTTCCATGTTTTGAGGCTATAAATCGCGTGCATATGATACATTTACGGAGATAACATGGAATAAAAAAAACACGAAATAAATTTTTTATAGGGTTACTTGGGATTCCAGTTGTTTAATAGATCATTAATACATATATTTAAATTTAATAGATAATCAAATACTGTATAATCATGCAAATAAAAAAAAAGTACACATTTCTTTCATACAACAAGGGAACTACCAATGGAATTTAGCATGAAGTTCTGTATTAACAATAATATTAACAATAATAGCAACGTTAGCATTTAACCATATTTTTAATCCTTTGATTTTTTAATATTTTAACTGCTATCGTACCACACTGCACAAGATATCCAGGTATAATACAAAACATCTTGGGTATAGTACTAATACCAGCAATATTAGAAGGGTTTAATATACGAAATTTTTTTTTAATATTATTTGTATGATGAGTAGACCAAATAATAGTTTAATAGTGGCACGCTGCACGCATCATTTCGCCAAATTCCAAGCTAAGAGAAAAAATAAATAAATAATAAAAAAAATAATTCTTTTAAAAAAGAAAAGGCAATTGGTGTCAGTATTAGACTATTATTTGGTTTAATTATACAATAATACAATAAAAGTACCCTTCAACTTTTTACTAGTTCTATAAGGAAAAATATTAAAAAAAGTTTAAAAAAAGCTTAGAAAGCCAAAAAATATATGTTTGTAATGTAAATAACATAATATAGTAAAATAAATATAATAAATATTGAAATTTCGCTTCAATCTTCAAAGGTGACAAGGTTATCAAGGAAGAGGATGACGGGAACATTTGGAACATGTTAATAAATCAATTAGTGGAATGTGAATTTGCGAGTGAAAAAGTTATTCCGACATACCACCCATATAATTCCAACGTGATTCCAACAAAAGAAGAGATTGAAGAATTTGATGAAGATAATAGGAAGTGGCGAGTCGATTTGCCAACCCTATGAAAACACTATTTCCATAAAATGTATGTAAAAAAATGTTATTTGATCATATATTATTCGAAAAATCATTATTTGTTTATGTAATATTAAATATTCATAAGCTGTATTGTAAACATAAACAAGCACTAACTTAACCTACAAATGATGTTCAAATAATATGTTCAAACATAATGCGAAATGCAATCATTACATAATAAGGTCAATTTATGTATAGTAAATTCCTATTAATTAGACCGTTTTCCAACATTTGTCTTTTTTACGTTATGATCTACGAAGTGTTAGCTGCGGTGTCAATATTCTAATGTTAACAATGTTAACAGTATAAATCAATTGTTTATTACACATTTAAAAGATACATACGAATTTGAAGATTTATTTGGCAATTTGTTTTGTTTTTCAATTTGCTGCTTTTCGATAGATTCTGCACCAGAAATTTTGGTCATGTGACTTTTGGCTAAATTTCAGCCAAAGTTCGGTCTTCGACCAAAATTTTGACACAACTTTACGAATATCAAGATTATCACGTGTATATGTGATAATTTTTTTTAAACTTTTTTTTTATTTAATTCGATACAGGTTTTAGATAAAGTTTCATTTCGCTTCAAAAAAAACTTAAAAAAAAAATAATTTATGAAATTTTTTTTTCTATTTCATAGGTTCGGTTCTTTGGCATTGGATATGCCGAGTTTCATTTTGAATAACACTTCGAAGCTTTATTTTTTTTTAAAAAAAAATTTTTTTTTTATTTTTTTTTCTATTTGTAGGTTTCGGCTCTGGTTCTTGGGTGAGTTTCATTTCGGAATTTATTTAAATAAACAACGTGACAAATAATGAACATGAAAAATTATAAGAAACCATTCAATTTATTATTTCTACTAAAAAAGTCATAAGATGATGGATCGCAAATATAGGTTTAAATAAAAATATATGGTTTAATATAAAAAATAAGTTGAATGAAAAGAAATGATTACGTAACGTCGTAACGATTTAGTGTAATAATAAATAAGGAATAGATCAGGAGCAAGTATGTCACGCCTGTCACGGGTTCTTATATTATGGCACGCAGGCACTGGTTTTCATGTTACACAATTCAAATTATTTATATGGACTATGGAGAGACTGGAGAGTGGAGGTTATTCTAAACGGCAGACCATATTAATTATTTCTTTTATTTTTTTAGCAACTGATTAATATTCTAGTGCATCAATAATACGAAGGAATTTCTTATATGGTTCCTAAGATATATATAATTAAAGAAATCTGACATAATTATATAGTTTTCTATCAATTAACAAGTTATGAGTTTATCACCTTGCAAATTTGAAACAAGAAGCGAAATAATTTAATTAACTTACTCATTAAACATTCTAAATAGTATAAGAGAAAAGCCTAATCCAAACGGTAATACTAAATTTAACAATCTTTATAAAGTCTTAACGATAAATTATGTAATTTTGATTCAATTATTCTTTTACTACAAATTATTTATTTAGATGGAATTGTTGGAGACATGAGGCAAATGAAAGACAAAGTAATTTCAGAAAAAAGTCTCAGTATTGTTCCTGAAATAAATAATAATTCTCGATTAAGAATTAGAATGTGATAATAGATTATTAGATATCATATTTCAAATACATTTTATTATTTTATTTTCATTTCTTTTGACGTAATTAATTGAATCAACAAAAAAATATACAAATATAATTAAAAATTGTTTTAAAAGGATATGGCTCATTTGTTACAATAACTTTGAAATATTGATAAATGTTCGTTCGTTACACATGCATTTCTTAAAAAAAAATTGTATTCATACATGCGAAAAAATCAACCGTACAATACATGTTTTCTATAATATAAATTTTACCAAACCTTCCCTCAGCAATAAATTTTATATTTTTTGAATTGATCATAAAGAACAAACTCCATTTTACCTGTCATAGCAACACTATCACTTTGAGTATACCTAATAAAATCGTCAACAACTTTGTTTCCAATTTATTGGGCTTGAGTATTGTCTTTATATTTTAATAAATGTAACTAATGGTGACTTTCATATATAAAATTTTTCTTTTCTTAATTACATTCATTACATTTCTTATATTTATAGCTTTTTTTTGTTAACTTTGGCTTGTTTTTGATGACTTGAGAACATGTTGTCTGATAATAAAGATTCAATTTTATTTAATTTTTTTTGAAAACAAATTAGATTATTTTTATTTTTTGAGACACTTAAGAATGATATCCCATTTATAAATGTATTTTGAGTAATAAATTCTACACACAATTTCTCGTAGAATTTTCTTACGGAAAAAATTTAATAACCTGAAACGTATATTAAAGAATTCTCTCATGCACAATGTAGGACACTTATAATTCCGACAAGTAAAAAGGTTTGTCCTTAATAATATCGTTTTTTTTTGTGAAACAATTGTTTGTTCATTTTAAGAAGTTGCAGTTTAATATCAATTTTTTAACTAACATCACTCGTTGCTTGTAGTAAAAGTGTTAAAAATGAAGTTATCATTCTTGCTTTAATATGTCTTATAGCATGTGATTTCTTCTGATGGAAATTCATTCTTTCCAAGACTTCCCAAGGTGTAGTGGATTTTCTGAGTTCGGATAAAAAGCTCCTTGTTAAATAAGTAATTTATCAAAAAATTTTTGTAAAAATCAATCTTATTTCGAACATACTATACATGTGGACGTAATTATTTCAGATAACATACGAGCATAGCTTATGCAAAAAAGTGATGAAAAACTTAAAATTATTTATTATAATAAACTATTAAGGTATTACATTTTGCTATAATGGTTATCAATATTTTTAAATAGTTTTACAAATATTATTAAAATATGCCACAATATGTACTATACCATTCTCGGTTACAGTAGTTTGGCGATTTTTTAGATTTCTAATATCATTTTTTTCCCAATAATTTAAATTTGGTGGTTCCTCTAATAATACAACCTTTACAAACCTCATTTTGTCGGTGAAAAAGGAGGAGTGTATAACGTAAAGTATAGATCGATAAAAAATTTATAATTATCATCCATCCGGATCATGTTCGAGGTTATATTTGGCTATATTTTGAAACCCAAAAACCGGACCAGGATAAGAATTCTTTATGTAATTGCGTTTCCACATTTTTATTTTTAAAGTTTTATTATTTTGATATTTTAATATAGAATTCATTCATTATATATTTTTTAGTAAAAATGTTTAATATGTAATAATCAAATGTAAAATTTTATTATTATAAAAACAAATTTATTTTATGATTATTTAAGAAACTTTTATTAATTTCATGATAAATTTGATAAATTAGATTTTCTATAATATTATTAGTATAATTTTCTTATACATATAATAATCATATGTCATAAAACTAATTATGTTTTCGATATAAAGATGACAAAACAAACTATTAATCATTAATAATATCAGATGAGTAAATTCAAATAACATATGACTGAAATACAAAACTAATAGAGTAATAATTGGTCGGATTAATAAATGACAAAAATTAAATCATTGCTGGCTAATAATATAATTGTGGCTTGTAAATTGTAATATATAGTCAATGTGAAGTCATAATTATATAACTTTAGTAAGTATATATTACTACTAATATACACGCTTTTACTTTATTAGGAAATATTACTATGTCATTATAGTATATGAGTAAGACCAATTATTCATAAAAACTCTTAATTATTCATGATTTATAATTTGTAGGCAGTATGACTTGTATTGACATATTGATGTGAATAAAACTGTTATAGCTACAGTCATAGTTACGTTTTTTTTTGCATCATTTGACTCATATCACATGATGAGAAAAATAATATAAAAGAGGACAAAAATTTGATAGATAGTTTTCATCGTTAAATTTTATTTTTTTAATATCGTTAAACTACAACTACTCATCGTTAAATTTATTTTTTTAATATTTTTAATATTTCTTAATAATTCTTAATATCTTAAATCTTATCTATATCTTATCTAAAAAAAAAATATTAAAATGACCAGACATTATAGGAAGAAATCATTTCTAAGTCAAGCACAACATGATATTCGAGGGCAAGTAAGGGCTGCCAAACGATTAGAGAAATCATTATGTATGGTAAGCATGAAGAGATGGTGCGCGCTGTAGGGTTTACGACCGGGTGGTATCCGCTCAGTTGCATCCAAGGTTACAGCCTGAACGGAATCTTACTTAGTTATGTTTGTAACTAACCTTAGTTTTTTGATATAGGGCATACTCAAGGAGAAATGACTGCTAAAAATATTAGGAAAACCACTATATATGGTAAGTATGAAGGGATGGTGCGCGCTGCAGGGTTTACGACCGGGTGGTATCCGCTCAGTTGCATCCAAGGTTACAGCCTGAACAGAATCTTACTTAGTTATTTTTGTAACTAATCTCAGTTTTTTGATATAGGGCAAGGAGAAATGATAAATGGAAATAGTTCTGCTAAAAATATCAGGGAGGCCACTATATATAGTAAGTATGAAGGGATGGTGCGCGCTGCAGGGTTTACGACCGGATGGTATCCGTCCAGTTGCATCCAAGGTTACAGCCTGAACGGAATCTTATTTAGTTATATTTTGTAACTAACTATATTTTTTTTGAATTTTGTAGGGCATGTTCAAGGAGAAATGATAAATAGAAGTACTAGTTCACAATCTTCAGGTCATGAAAATTTAAATAGAATTCATGTCAAAGATAAATTTACGCCTGAAGTACAAAACCTATTGGAGAAAAGATAGCAATGGTAAATTTAGAAATATTTGATGTTCGTTTTCATAAAATTAAGTTACCCTGGGAATGAATGAATGAACAAATTAAAGAATAAAATTTTTTTAATGCATTTTTATTAATTTATTTATTTATTATTCTTTATACACAACAAAACATAAATAGTATTTTTTTGTTTGGATGCAGGAACTAGTTAAATTATAAATTTTTTTACGCAATATATATTATATACGATCTTTTAATTTCCGGAATTATAAGAAATTTAACAAATATCTAGGTTTATAATAAAATGCACAACGGCTCATAAATTACATATTGTAATGTTAAAAAAACACTATTTTTTTTTTAACATTAAACGTCAAATTTTTGTAAGATCATTTATCGAAATTTTTAATTTTTGCCAATATTTGAGCTAAAATTGCAGATCCATGTGGAGAAATTTATTTAACATAAAATTTTTAGAGAATTTATTCTAATAAAAGAAAGTAAAAAATTATTTTATCGTTAAAAAAAAACTTAACAATTAAATATGACGCTATCTTAGAATTATACAAGGTAAACAGAATAAGGATTTAGATAAATAAAGCAGAAGAAAAAAATAATATAAATTTCTCATGTCATTTCTTTCCTAACTTTTAGCATATTTTTTCACTCATATTAAGAGGATACTCATATTAAGAGGATGTTTAATGAAGTAAATAAACGTGATTTTACAGATTTTATTGTATTTGGAAGGGAGAAATCTTTTATTTTTTTTTATGTTTAATATTAATGTTTGATTTTCAAGAATATGCAATTTTTTTTTTGTTTTTTTTTTAATTAAAAAGGAGGAGCTTTGTTCAATAAAAATCAAATAAAGTAATATTGTTGAAAAGATTACGTATAACGTATTATATACTACGCCATCATATATATATGTCACGTGTTATATATACCCGACTAGTAACCTGGGTACCCGACAATCCCGACAACCAAAACTTCAAGTGACCCGAATTCTGTTATAATTCAGTGAATATCCTATGAACATCCGGATTTTACCATCCGGATTGACATTTAGGATTGGTATCCGGGTATCCGGATTTGCAATCTTTGAACGGCTGCATTCAGTGAATATCAATGGATAATCCGGATCTAAGTTCTAATTTGTAAAAACAAAGAAATCGGCCAACTTAATTTTGGCCAGTTTAATTTCGGCCGGAATCAAGACGATTTTGGCCAGAATTACGAAAATCCGGGTTGAAAATCATGTGCCGGCCCGGACCCGGCCCGGGTGAAATTTTCAAACCCGGATCCGGGTCCGGGTTTCCGGGTTCCGGATCCCGTTTGAAGGCATCTATGAATTTATTATAAAAAAGTTCTTATGGAAAGATAGAGATTAGAAAAAAATAGCGATTTGAATTATGAAGATTTTGAAGTATTTAAAGTTATTTTCAAGTTTTGTATATCCTTGTGTAAAAAATCTCGATTAAAAATAAGATATTCAAATAATCAAAACAAGTTTCTAAAACTCGAGGTTGATATATTATTACAGCAACGCAGCCACAGTTTTTAAAAACTTTTTTCATTTATTAGTTCGATGATTCGGTTGTTTAGATTAGTGAAGAGGATAAATTTGCATTCTTACTATATGATTCTTCGTGTACTTATTGAACGCCGAACGTACCAAAATTAGTTAATTTGAACATGATTACAAGCGATCTAGCGATCCGCTGTGATCTTCAAGCTGTATAAGTAAGGTTTGTAATTTAGTTTTTTTTTTTTGGGATTCACACTCTCATTTATCTTATTTAAAAATTATAATGATTGATAATAAACTTTTGTCAAAATTAACGCAAAATTTACTTGAAATTTTAAATGATGACGAATATTATGATATTACAGTTGAAGTTGGTAATGACCCGGACATAAAAATATTTCGGGCTCATATGGTTATTTTAAATTATCGTTCCCCTTATTTGCGAAGAATTTTATCAACTAATAAAAAGAAAAATGAAGGAACTTTGACAAATATTAAACTACCAAGTATTTTACCTGATACTTTCCGGATAATCTTAAGGTAATGAAAAAAAAAACGAATATCTCTCATCATGCATTATAAATATTTATTTTTTATATATTTTTTATTATTATTTTAGGTATATTTATGGAGGTAGTCTTTTTTTGGAGGAATATGATATTTCAGATATCATTAAAATCTTGATAGCTGCTAATGAACTAGGTCTTCAGGAATTAATCCCTTATCTAGAATCCTTTTTGATTGAAAATAAAAAACATTGTATGAAACAAAATTTTGATTTGATATATCAAACAACTTATGAAAATGATTCTTTTTTAGAACTTCAAAAATATTGTACTGATTTGATTTCAAAAGAATCAAATAAGATATTTAACTCACCACGTTTCACTTCGGTTCCAGAAAAACTTTTAGTTACGATTATTAAGAACGATAATCATCAAATGAACGAAATTCAGGTTTGGGAACATGTGATTAAATGGGGACTTGCACAAAATCCAGAACTTCCTTCTGATCCTACAAGTTTTTCAAAAGATGATTTCAATACTTTAAAGAATACCTTACAACAATGTATTCCTTTTATTAAATTCCGTAATTTAACTTCCAAAGAATTTTTGAAGAAAGTAAAACCTTATAAAAAAATCTTACCAAAGGAATTATATAATGATTTGTTAGAATATTTTTTGGATAGTGATAACGAACCAATCAAAAAATCAGAACCTCATATTGTTAAAGAGATTCAATCAAAAAATATTGATTCTAAGATCATTACAAATCAGCAAGCCGAATTAATCTCAAAATGGATTGATAAATTAGAAACTACAGACAAGTCATATGAATTCAAATTATTATATCGTGATTCTCATAATGAATTTGGGGTTTTTGGTTCGTTATTTAGATATAAGAAGTGTCAAAACGCTTGTAAGAACCAATTCCGCACCGTAACAATTTATAAAGTAAGAGATAGTAACGAAATTCTCGGAGGATATAATCCGATTGAATGGAAATTTGATGGAAGTTATGGTATTACCAATGATAGCTTTATATTTTCTTTTAAGAATAGTGATATTATTTTAAGTCGTATAAGAAATGAAAAGGATGCCATTTGTAACGGGTTCACCGAGGGTCCATCATTTGATCTTTGAGCTATCAATGGATCATTAATTCTATGCCACAAAGGATCTTATGAAAAACCGATCAGAAACACAGATGAGTGTGATGAGTGTGAAATAGAAGAAATTGAAATATTTCAAGTTATGTAGGATTACTTTATAAAATCCTTATGATTTGAATAAGAAAATTTTAGCCGTATTGTATTTATAATAAAAACAAATATTTGAAGCATTTTGTAGTATTTTTAAATAAACATATGGAAACGTAAGATTTTTATAAATTTGCCGATATTTAATACATAAATATACAATAAATTTTCCATTGCTCAAATTTCTTCATTTATATACTTTTACCTAGCCTAACATAACATATGCATTAATTCTAACCTTAGTGTTATAATTAAATATCTTTCTCCAAGATAAACATTTTCTTTATCATATTTTATATTCTTTTCAGGACAATCTCGTGAATCATGATACTATGAGTTACAAATAGAGCATTGTTTTTTTTGTATCCAAAGCTTCTTCCTGTACATTTCATTTCGGGTTCATTGTCAATATCGCTGGGTTCATTATCATTTTCGTCATATACGCCATGGGAAAAATCTTGGGTATTGTTCATCTAAATAAATATATTAATAAAATATATTTTAGTAGCTTGAATTAAGGGAAAGAGTAGTTGTGAACGCGAATTATGGATAGTAAAAAAAAGATTAAAAACGATCGTTAATCAAAATAACGTGACAATTTTCAAAACATGTGACATGGGATAGTAAATCCCCTATTACTTACTATTATATATTTATTATGATTTCTATATCTCAATTCAATAAATTGAAGAGCCGAAAGAAATATTGAATAAATTTTTGATTAAAAAAAAAATTTATTTCCGTGATTTGATGTATAGTTTTAGAAAAGAAAATCTTTATATTACCTACAGTAATTTTTTCGTATTAATTTAAATTAATATACGTGCAGAAAAATAATATATAATTATCAAAAATTTAAAGAATTTTAAGCTTTATTTATAAAATTACAAAATTTTCTAAAATTTATATTAAACTCTTAAGTCTTTATATTAAAAATCCTCCAATTCTTCTATAAATTTATAAATTTTAATTTATTATCAATAGCCAAATCTTCATATTTTTGAATTTTAATATTATAAAACTCATATTCCTTCACTTCATCTTTAAATGAAAATAAATCATTATTAACAGTGCTACCTTTGAAGAAATTACTAATAATAGCCAAATATTTGACTCTTTTCTTTTTCATGATATATTCTTTTATATAGAATAAAATATAATCATGAATATCATCATCAATTTCCTTATTTGTTATTATCAATTTTTTAATAAAAGTATTCTGAGAATTTTTTAAGAATATTTCAAAATCATCTATATATTTAATATTAAGAACCAAATTTAAATATTCTAATTTAAGAGGAAGTATTTGACCTAAATTTCGTAATATTGTTGAACTACATTCAATAATATTTGAAGATAAATTGTTAATGACATCAATAGAAAGATAATTAAGATTTTGTTTTGAATTTTCAGTTAAATTGAATAACTGATAAATAATCCAATTATTAATGTTAAATACTGTTAAATCAAGAAATTTGATATTTTTACAATATTTTATAATTAATTCAAGTAATTGTTGTTTCTTAGGGAACAAATCAACAAAATCATATCTAAATCCAAAATTTTCCAAGTAATCACCATATTTTTGTAATAATAATTGTAATGATTCATCAATTTGTAATTCTCTATTTAAGAATATAGATTTTAACTTAAATGGTTTAGTTAAGTTAACTATTTGTTGAATAAAATCAGTATCTAAAATACAATGAATGATATGAACAGATTCTAAAACATTTAATTGTTCAAATACTTTGTCTAAATTGGTTATACCTATAAAACTGATGTTAAATAAGATGATTGTATTTAAAGTATTTGAATGATTATGATTTCTTGATAACTGATACAAAGGAAAACAAAAATAACCTAGCAATGTAATTTTTTTAAGATTTTGATGTAAATTGATTATTTGTGATATACGATTTTTAGTGTGGTCAAGTGAAGGACCAATAAAATGGAATTTTAAATTACTAATATTATGAAAGAAATCAGGGTTTTGTAACATTAATTCAAGCATATCATCTATATAATAATGAAGATAATAATTGTTGAACTGAATATTAATAGTATGTATGTTTACTTCATTTTCAATAAATATTTTAAATAATGATATGTGAATTAATCTCTTAAATTTAAATACTGAATTGGATTCAATTTTTAAGGTTCTAATAACATCTTTAGACCATCTTTCAATAGAAGAAATAATCTTTTGTGTATACAAATATTTTAAAAAAATGGGATAATTAAAAAGTGTATTTAAAGGAAATAAATTATCATCAACTTTATATTCATTTAATTTTACTTTTAAATCACCATTTAAATTATGTAAATAAATTCCAATAAAGTTAAAATTTTGCTTAGGAGTTGAAAATGGATTTTCCCATAATAATGGAATTGCCAAACGACACCATAATCTGTTAACTAAAATACATGAATATAAAGTTGAAAAATCATTCCTAAAATATTTTATAACTTCATATGTTAATTCAGGTAAATCTGAAAATATTTTTGAATATGACATATTGTAAGGGAAGAGAGAAAAAGGAGGAAGTATTAGTGTATCACATTTATCACATTTTAACTATTGTTTCAAATTAATATCCAGTATTGTCGCACAATTTGTGCGGTGTAACATTTTCAATAATAGGGTGGTGATCAGGAAATTATAACTTTTCACATTTCTGATTTGTTCGGGATCCGAATAATATTAGATAAAAGTATAGAGATTTAAAATACTGAAATTTATAAGAATTTTAAAGATATGTAGTATTATTATTTCATATGGGTCTTCAGTTATTAAAAAAACCATCAAATAGATAATAATGGATAATAAAAATTATCAAATACGCTATCAAAAAAACTTATAATTTATCAAAAAAAATTAAAATCCATCTAAAGAAATGAATAAAATTTAGTAAAAATAAAAAGAAAGAATGAAAATTTTTTTTAGACATTCATATTCCTGTATCACAATTCACAATAAGTGAACGCAACTTTATAATAGTACTCCTAATAAACTGTTTCAGTATAACCATAAACCTTATAACCCTTATTAATAGTTAAAATAAATTCATCATATGGAAAATTGAAATGTTGCTGTTTTAGAGATTATTATCTGAATCTTATACTCAATCTATCTTTTTTTTTAATATATAAGATATAAAGTTAGATAAGAATAAATAACGATAAAGATCATCTGATGGATAGTTTTTGGATTGAACAAAAGATTATATATTATTCATATTATTCAATAATGTAAAATTTATTTTCATAATATTATTATTTTCGCCTAAATTCGAATTATTATTATTGTAACGGTTAAAAATTTTTATTATAAATTTTTTATTGATAATTTATAGATTTAATAATAAATTATTATATAATAAAGTTATTAATAAGAATCTTGTACTACTCTAATCTTAGTGTTTAAATAACTTAAATAAAGTATAAATGTAATGTTGTTTTGATTTATAAAGTTAATTTAAAATCCATCTAAAGATAAAAAATTAACAAATTAGTAAATTGATTAGTTGCTTTAAAAAGAAATTTATTTAAGAACTTACCATCAGGAATTTCCAGTTCATCTTGTTCTTTTAAATGAAGATTTGGATTATTATATATTTCGTCATCATCTATAAGAAAATAAACGTACTTAAAATAGTATAAGGATTATTTGTTATTACGTAAAATTCTCACCTACCATCAACATTAATATTTTGCCCTTTTATTTGTTGTTGTTCTTTTTCATCATAATCTAAATTTAAATAAAAGTCGCGTTTAATAAATAAATGAAATTGATATAATAAAGAATTTTATTTGTTAGTAATTTATTACTATTCTTACCATTTGAATTTATTTGCAACTTTTTAAATAATTTAGATAATTTTTTATTACTATCTAAAATTTAAGATATTGATTTAATATAAAATTCAATCTTGATTTGGAAATAATTAAAATACATTACCTCTAAAAATGGCAACTATTTTTGATGATTTGCTGCTATTCTGCTTATTCGATTTATTAAAATCGTCAACTAAAATAAATATCAATTATTAAACATCATTGTATGATAAATCAACGCTGCAATGTTAATAATACTTACTATTGTTAGGAATGTTAAAATCATACAATTTACTATGAAACGCTATTAGTAGTAAAATAAAATAAATTATTATAGTAACCAAATAAAATGGTAGAAATTATTATTAATTACGGTTATACCTTCTTGTTCTTCTATTATAATAAAAAATAACATTAATAATGAATTTTAAATGAATACATTCATTAATAAAATATTATACACTCATACCTTCTGTTGCATTTCTTGGTTCGGATAGATTTTCAAAGTTGTAAATTTTACTTGTAAATAATTTGCTACTTATATAATTTTCTTCTACTTTATTCATTTCTAAATTATCCATTTCTGATTTGAATAATTCATCCGACATATTTTGATAATGTAAACTAATATCGCTAAATTTTTTCCAAAGTGCATAAGCGTCAGGTCTTTTTAATGGATCAGCATTCCAACATTCTTTCATTAAATTTTTATATTCTAATGGAGTTCCTGGCACAATTTTTGGCCTTATACCGTTAATAATATTCATTACAATATCATTTTCATGTTCATAATTTATAAATGGTGTTTGTCCAAATGAAATTTCCCACATAAGAATCCCAATACTATAAATATCAGATGCAAAAGTACATTCTCTTCCAACAATAACTTCGGGTGCTATGTAAGGAAGATTTCCATATATACTTGTTGAACATTTATCAGCAGGTCCACAAAATCCAAGATCACTAATATACCAGGAATCATTATATTGTGAATATAATATATTTCCAGAATGCAAATCTCTATGAATTGCTTTCTCTTCATGAATATAATAAAGTGCAAGAGTTATTTCATTAATAATCTTCATTCTATCTTTCCATGTAAGTTGATTATGATTTTGTTGTAAATAATTTCTTAAATCTATATCCATTTTCATCATTACAAGCATATAATTTCTATTTGATGGATTTTGTGTTAAACCAAAACATCGAACAACATCTGACCATTTATTACTTATAGTTAAATGTGATTTAGCCTAAATGACAACGTGCTGTTGTTAATACAAAAACAGGATTTTATAAATAAATTTCAAATAAAATTATACAAACTTCTTCAATCCAACTTGATTTGCACTTTCAACATTTTCTAACGTTTTAAGTACCACTTTTAAAGTTCCAAATCTTTTTAACTGTTGTTCTTTAGAATCCCATTCTTCACAACTTCCATTAATCCAGACTGCTGTATAGATTTCAGAGAATCCACCTTTTGTCAAATAATTAATATTTTCCAAATTGTTATATGGAATCCATTCAACTATCATTTCTGGATCAAGTGATTCCATTTGACATTTCTGTATTAAATTGTCAATTTCATCATTCCCAGATGTCCAATTTGAAAAATTTTCTTTTAAATAATTTCGGACACAATATTCACAATATAATGTGGCTAAACATTCTTGGTTACAATTTTCACAAATTCTTTTTGTTCCTGAATTATCTCTAACTTTATCTAGATCATAATTTCCAGTTAATAATCTTATTGCTTCAGTTTTTTCATCATTTGTAAGAATTTTATCAGCAAGGACTGTTTGTTTTCGGAATTCAAATTGTTTATGTATATCATTATAAATATTACTATCAGTCAATGTAGCTGACCTACTAATTGTTGCATTAATTATATCATATCGAAGAGTGGACATAATGTAATTTATAAATTAAGGGAAAAGAAAGAATTATTTTAAGTTCGTTCATTCAAACCGTAATAAATTAATGAAATGCAAATTGTTGATCAAACTTCATGTTGTGCCCACATAAATTTGTAGCCTTTAGACGTAGTATTTTACGCCTCATGACCAAAAAAAAGAAAAATAATACTGACATAATTAATACTACCATACGACCATACGACCATACGTCCATACATACTTTCTAATTTTTTTATTTCTTAATATACTTTTATTTTTTTGTTGAACTTAATGAATATATAGTCTTTGATTATATTGTCGATTAATACCGTATTCAAATAATTTGATAATAGATTATTAATTTGTATTTTAAATCATACTTGCTTATAAATAAATATAAACATAATTGATAAAAAGTCAAATTTCTTTAATCATTTTCAATTGAATCTATTTTAAATAAACAACGTGATGAATAATGAACTTTAATTCATTATTTTTAATACAAACGCAACAGGATTAATAAAATTTATGATCTAATAATTGGGTATAGTATTAGATTTTATATAATATTAATTTAAGGTTTTTATTTATTTATAATTTTAAATTTATAGTATACTATCAACAATATTGAAATGATAACAATTTATTATACTATTAAATACAATGTTATTTACAATTTATGTTATTAAATACGATTATATTTACATTCCATATAAATAAATATTTTGAAAGATTTATTTATATACGATATTTTTGGTAAGATAGTTTTGATGATTATCAGATACTCTCATAATATGAAGTAGTTGGCGGCGCCGTAGCATCGTTCCGATCACAGATCCAAACCTAAATGGTAAAAAGAATGGGAAATTTTTTTTTTCGGTTTAAAAAAAAAGCCAAATCGAAAAAAGAAAGGGGAAAAAAAAATTGTAAAAAAAATTTTCGAAAAGAAACAAAAAAAAAATTCGAAAAAAAAATTAAAATTAAATTTTTCAGTTTGAAAAAAAAAACCAAACCCAAAAAAAAAAATTTCTTTTCAAAAAAAAGAAAAAGGAGGTAGAAAAAGAAAACCTCGAAAAAAATTTTAGAAAAAAAATACCGAAAAGAAAAATTAAAAAAATATTCTGCGACCGATTGTATCATTTCAAGAGGATGAGAAAAAAAAAAAATAATTCTTTTTTCGATTTTTGATCAAAATTTCATTAACTGGATTAACTGAAATGGAATTAGCCACAAGATTGGTCATTGGAACATACAAATGATCCTACTGTCAATCAAATTGTTTCTAACTATAATAAATCAGGCGCAGAAAATCACGACTTTCTGTGTTAATTCAAATTATTTATATAGAGCTTAATCTAAGTATCTCTGAATTTTTTTAATTATATAGATTGTCTGGTTTAACGAAAAAAAAAATAATTAAATAAATTTATTTGGTTAATCATTAAAGGATAAACCGAAAGGAAAAAGGAAAAAAGTCCGTTCTACTGCGCCGATCGCATTAAGAAGTAAAAACCTAAACTTTTTTTTTGCAAAAAAAAAAAAAAAAAAAAAAATTTCATTAACCGGAAATATTGAAATGGCTGTCGGAACGTCCATATGACTTGATAGCCAAATCAAATGTTTCAAACTATAATAAATACGGTATAGATCTGGCGCGGGTTTCCACATTACACAATTTAAAATTATTTATACAGGTTAGAATTCTTGATATATAGATTTTACTAACTAAATTAAGTAATATTAAATTGAAATTATAAACCAATAAAAAAATAATTTAACTAAATCATATCAAGATTCAGTTTATTAGCCATCGTCAGTAACAGTATTATGTCAAATCAAATAAAAAACATACTTAAAAAGTGACGATTTTTAATTCCAGCTTAGAATTAGCATTTCGGCCAAAAAATCAAAAATTTTACCCAAAAATATTACTTTTATGGTATTCAACCCATTTAATTATCTAAATTTAAAAGTAGAAAATCCAAAAATAATTCCTCATGTCCTAGCAAAAATTTGACCTAGAATTTCTCAATTCAATGTACTGTTACGTGGCGTTTGGCAAATTACCATTAAAAGGAGGACCACTTAAACTAACTTTATTGGCAGAAATGTACTCGAAATTTTAGATGATGAAGAATATTATGATATTACAATTGAAGTTGGCGATGACCCTAACGTAAGGATATTTCGTGCTTATAAGGTTATTTTAAAAATATTTACACGAAAAAATAGATTTATGAATAAAATACAGTATATGTACTAGAGGTTGGAACCGGTTAAGCTTAACCGGTTAATTAACCGGTTAAAACGGTTAACCGGTTAAAACATTTTTAACCGGTTAAAATGCTGAAAATATTTGTAATTCTGGCCAAATTTACAGTGCCGGCCAGAATTATAAATCACGGGACTTCGGATAAAAGTTTAGCCACCAGGTAAGATACCAACGGACCAGGTGGTGGAATTTTTTGTGTTATATAAAATTCATAATGCGGGCCGAAATTCGTTTCGATAGTTAGAGTTTAGGTCTGGCCTAATTTTGGCCGGGATTAAAAATATATTTGATGCTAATCCTGGCCGAATTTTAATTCTGACTAGGATTGAGTTTTAACCGGTTAATTAACCGGTTAAAGGTTTGGTTAACCGGTTATTAACCGGTTAAGATTTTTTGGACCAGTTCCAACCTCTAATATGTACTATAGCCAAACAAATAATACACGACTATCAAATTAGAGAAATCAATGATTTAGATTATTGGATTGACGTTTGAGTCTAAAAATTGATAATATTTTAGAAAAATTTCTCAATAGAGTAAAATATTTTGTATATTGTATGATAAATATTTTCATTCGATTATAAAAATATATAGTATTTTTACTACCTTAACGACCTTCACTAGTAATATTGTAAGGAACACGTCATTACGGTTGCCGAAAATCATATCTTATGACATTCACCTTAAGTTCTCTTTATCTTTTATTCAAGGATTGTTACCAAAATTATGGAATTTTAACACATACTAAATTACCAAATATTTTACCCATAATTCTTCAAATAATCTTAAGGTAACATTATTATTGTTATCATTTTTTAATAAATATGTTTATAATTTATTATTACTATTTTCTTTAGATACATCTGTAGAGGAAAACTTTCATTGGAAGAATATGATTATTAAATTTTATTTACTGCCAATGAACTTAGTCTTCAAGTATTAATTCCTTATTTAGAATACTTTGGAAATCAAATCAGTACATTATTTTTTAAGTTTGATATATCAAATCAAAATTCCGTTCCGTCCAGATTTAATCAAAAAGAACCAAATAAAATATTTAATTCTCCAAATTTTTCTAAATCTTTTGGTGATTATGATTATTATAAGCGAAATTGAAATTTGGGAACGTATGATTAAATGGGAACTTGTCCAAAATCCAAAACTTCCTTCTGATCTTGTAAACTTTTCAAAAGATGATTTTAATACTTTAAAGAATACTTTACAAAAATTTATTATTTTTAAAGAAAGTATTACCTTATAAAAAATTTTTGCCAAAGGATTTATATAAAAATTTATTAAATTATGATGATACTAAAAAATCGGAATTTCATACTGTTGAAGAGGTTGAATCAAACAATATTGATTCAAAAATTATTACAATTCAATATGCTGAATTAATATCAAAATGGATTGATAAATTAGAAATTATAGATAAGTTGACAACTTCATACGAGTTCAAATTATTATATCGTGATTCTCGTGATGGATGTATCATAGATTCAATAAATTTCGTGAAATTTGTAAAGATTAATTCCATACCGCCGTAACAATTTATATGATAGTAATGAAAATCTCGGAGGGTATAATCCAATTGAATGGAAATTTGATGGTAATTATTGCATAACTAATGATAGTTATGGTAGTATTAGAAATTATGTATTAAATCGTGTAAAAAATGAAAAGAAAGCTATTTATAATAGTCTTGATAGTATTTCATCATTTGGTCATGGCGAAATTGAAATTATCAACGGATCATTAATTTGTTGTAATAAAAGGTCTTATGAAAGATCGATCAGAATAGTCAATGAGTAATCAATTTTAAAAGATTACAAAGTATTTCAAATTGAAATTGCTTAGGATTTATAAAACAATGTTTTAAATTAAGAACAATAAAATTTTTGTTAGAGTAAATTATGAAAATATAAGTATTTACTGTATATTTTATTTTTATTTAATTATTAAATAGTAAAAATTCTGGTCACTAAATATATGAAGCTCTTTATTTTAAATTATTATATATGATATATCATTAATAAATAAACATGTATATTTTGCAAAAATAATTTAATCTCAAAAAAAATTTCAACCAACGATAATAATTGTATTTTATATATAAAAAAATTTTTGAGAACTTTTTTTCAAAAAAAAAAAAAACCAGTTTAAATTAAAAGAATGCGATAATAAACTTAATGTCAATTAAGTATCCATTTAATCTAAATTCATTAGGTATTACACAATAATACTTTTGTAAATATAAAATGTATATTTTATTATAGAACGAATTTTAAAAAAAGTTAAAATTTCATCCGTTAGAATAATAAATAATTTAACTTCATACATTAATCTAATCTTTTTCTAGATTTTCAAAATTTTTAAATTGGATTAAATAAACTATTTAATCATCTTTTATGATCTTAAATACTACGTATTTTTCTAATAACTATTATTGTTACTAAAAGATTGTTCAGTAACTTCATATAATATTATAAAGTCTCCTAATTATTATCCTGTCAGTGAATTTAATTGGATAAAATTGTTTTATGCAGTATTGTCTTAGAAAACATTTTCGCGAAACTTTTTACAATATTTATTTCAAGCAAAAAAAAAAAATTTTTTTATTGGTATTGACATAAAATCAAAAAAGTACACGAAGTATTATCATTTTACCATCTTCACAAATATCAAATATCACAAAAATATTTATAAAACAGTTCTAATATTTATCTGCTAAACTTAACCAAATATAATAACAATATATTCCAGAGTTTGAAATAAATAAATAAATAAATGAGTTAGCAAAACTACATGATTTTTTTTTTAAAAAAAAAATGTACGTGCTTATAAAAAAATTTAAGTACTAGTACTATGTTAACCATTCGATCAGCATCTTCGTTGTACAATTATGATTTGTCCTAAACTCTGCATACTATACTTATCCAATTTCAGACGGTATCTCTAGATATGTAACCTTGGCGACGCTTGTTACACCTGGCGCATTTGTGGAATTGGCAAAACTTGATATGCCTGTACAATTTAATAGCGTAATTCATGAATTCATAAACTTTTTTTTCGTGTAAGGTTATATCCGCTGATTTATATTTATTATTTTATTTTTTCTAAATTAAAGTTTAAATAATTATAAAACCATTACATGTTACAACTAATCGACAGCACAAAGTTTATGATTAATATAAATATTAATATATTAATTTTTTAATATGAAATATTATATTATCAAAAATTTAAATATAATACCAGGTGTTAATTTAATAAAAAAAATTCGTCAACATGTAATACAATATTTTGATGATTCCTTATTTATCTAAATGGTTTCACAATGTTTCAATTAGGTAATGACAATAAAAATGTGCAGCTGAAAAAATTGTTAAATTTGATTGGTAACGATGGTAACGAATTGCTAGCCTCAGATGTGCATGATACATATTGTGCTCCGAGCTCTGTAAATAAATAACTTTACGTTCAATATTTGGTTTAATAATTTTCATTTATTATAAAGTAAATAACAGTACTACACATATAACTAAAATTACTGTAATTAACGCATTTATTTCGTAATTGATAAGTATGAAATTGTTGAAAAAGATATTCAAAAAAAAGCCAAGTAATACTGGTATGGAAATTTTGAATAAAACATCCAAGAGAAAGCCAAAAAATTTATGGAAAAGGGTTGATCGGGATATATATTAGGTAAATGCAAATTCACTTTAATAATTATTATAAATAATATGGTTTAAAATAAATAAAATATATTTTAATTATTTATTAGATTCATGTTACTATTTCTTCTATTAATTCCGCTACCAAATCAGAAGAGATTGATGATAGAGTAATCTATATGGACGATATGGAAAAAAGAAAAGAAGTATATGGTATATGTGATGAATGTAATGAACCTGGTACAGGAGAATTTTGGTGTCAACATTGTAATGCTAAAAGATTTAAGGAAAATTTTAAAAATTGGACTAGTGGAAATAAAGATATTGATGAATTAATACAACATTCACAACTTAATGCTGTACATCATATTAAATGTCTTGAATGGATACCTTATGAGAAATTTCAAAATGTCACTTATTTTACCAGAGGAGGCTTTGGTAAAATTTATTCAGCTGAATGGCCTGAGGGATATATTGGTTGTTGGGATATTGAAAATCAAAAATGGCACCGATACACAGACAGTAAGGTTGCATTAAAAAGTTTGGATAATTCTACTGAAATTAGCAAAGATTTTTTAAATGAGGTAACTAAATAAAAAAGTTAATTTTGTGTTATATTTAAATTGACATTATAATTTATTAAATTTTGATTTTTCTTAAAAATTTTAATTATTAGATCAAATCTTATCTTCAGATTTATTTTCGGGATATTGTTTTATGCCATGGAATAACTCAAGATCCAAATACCAAAGATTATATGATGGTTTTATATTATTGTGAAAATGGGGATTTAAGAAATTACTATTTAAATAAGTCCGATGATAATCTAAAACTTTTTGATTTATCAAGAATTGCGAATGGACTGTTAGGTATTCATAATGCTGAAAAAGTCCATAAAGATTTTCATTCAGGTAATATATTGGAAGGTGGGTCTATGTATATAAGTGATTTAGGAATGTGTTAACCAGCAAATAATAAAGAGAAATCAGATAAAAAAGAAGGAGTTTATGGAGTATTACCTTATATGGCACCAGAAGTTTTACGTAGATATCAATATACAAAAGCAGCTGATATTTATTCATTTGGAATAATTATGAATGAGTACCTTTCTGAAGAAATTCCTTTTAATGATATTCCTCATGATCATATTTTAGCTGTTAAAATATGTAAAGGACTTAGACCAAAAATTTCTGAACATATTCCAAAATTCCTTGTAGATTTAATTATGAAATGTTGGGATGCTAAAGCAGAAAATAGACCATCTGCTAAAGAATTGTATCAAATATTAAATAAATGGAATGAAACAGAATTTGATGATGATGAAATTCGTTCTCAAATAAGTGAATATGGAAAAATTAGAGAAATAAAATTTAAAAACAGATCAAATGAAAATAAGTCTGAAAGTATTAAAACTCATCCTCAAGCGATCTATACAAGTAGACTTTTAAATTTCGAAAATCTTCCAGAACCAGTAAATTCATCAGATCTATCATCATTTCAAGTTATTTCAGGTAAATCAATATTAATTATGAATTATGAAAAATTCTTATTCAAGTTTTTAACAATATCCCAATCTTTAATAGATGATGTCCCATCAGTATCAGCAAATTTAAGTAAGTATAATTACCAATACTTTTTGTACTATAAATTATATTTTATTTTAACATTATTTTGTCGTTTTAATTTAGTTTCAGAATGTTTTGATTGTAAAATTTAACGAATCAGGTAAAATAATATTGTTATTTATTAATAGTTTTCTCGTCTAACTCATCTAATTTTATTTAATATTTCTAATATAATAGATCTCAATGAAATTAATCAAGAAGAAGATAATTTAAATGATGAGTCTTAAATTATTAGCAGGTTTTTCGAGAATAGTCAGAATATTATTTAATAAATTTAAAGATAATATTTAAAAACTTTTATTTAACTTTGTTAAATTTTTATTTACTTTTTTATAACTCCAATAGAAATTTTTATGATAGAATTAAATAAAAAATATATTTATATATAAAATATCTTATTTTTATGTTAAAAAAGAGTCGCTCAACTACATAAAAGCGAAATGCTTGATTATTCTGATATCATGATAAAAAATCATGGTAGAAATCTTAGATTAGCTTGTCTATCAAACATTAAGAGAACTTAAAATTGGTTGCAAACAAACAAATAATTTTAAATTTTTCTTCATATTTAAAAGTTATTTATTTTTTATATTTATTTTAGCTTTTATTTTTTATCAGAAATAAAAATTTTTATTTTTATTTTAAGTTATTAAAGACTTTAATTGGTCCATCTAAAATTATTTTTGAGGTGGGTTAAAAAAATCGTACATTTGTAATCGTATCCGCAGTAATCGCCTCAGTATTCATTTATCATATTAATTTTATTTTTCTCAATAATATAAGTTTAATAGAAGTCTGAGACCGGGCGAGCCGGGAATTTTAATTTTTCAAGTGGGCCGCTGTAAAATAGGGATCAATACAGACTTCTATTTATAGCTGCAATGAAAATAAATTAATTCTTTTTGACGAATTGGGACATGAGGATTGTAAATTTGTAATGCCAGGATCATCTAAGGCATTATTAATTATAAACCGCAGCGATATATTTATTGTAGATATATAACCTACGAATTTTGAAGTGTTTTAAAGTGAAATATGTATAATAACCTTCTGGATCATGAGACTAAACTGATTCATACACGTTTAGTATAGTATAGTAGTTCTTTGTAGATATTTTATTATTTTATAACTTCGGGTAATAAACTCCCGATTCAAGAGTATAAACTTAGTCATATGTGACATTTAGTGTTACATAGTACTTTGTAATATTTATTTTAATGATTTTATAATTTTGAGAAATAATTAATTCAATTGGTCTCTTAATGAAGAGTATAATTTTGGGAATAATCAGAATAATCACTTGGTTATTTAATGAAGATCACAAATTGAGAAATAATCACGTGGAAAAACGAAGAACGTAAGTTAGGAATGAGGACATAACAACATATATAATAACATTGGAGTTTGACCTTCTTAAACATAACTTGGACATTAAAAAATTAGTATTTTGGACACATTCCTTTAATATACGATACTTTTATACTATTTTCTTATGATGAAAAAGTACCTTTCCTAATAATTTAAGTTTGCGAATCTTATTAATGATTTAACCTAGGTTACTCTTGTAGTTTCACCGGGGAAAACAAGGTATTTTATTGATTTTATTCGTGAATTTCATTTTATTTTTATATTTTTGGGAGGTGAATTCATGAATTTCATGAATTATTATTAGAGAAATATTTTATAAAAGTGGGTTTTTGGTGAATTTTCATAGGAAATAATTTAATTTTATGAATACGGAAGGATAAATTATCGTATTTTAGTTTGAAAATTAGGATTTTATGATTTTTATTTGATGAATTTGTATTTTTATTAGAGGGATTTTATTTTATTTTGTTATTTTATTATTTTTGATTTGATATTATTTTATATCTGCCCCCTGAAGAGCAGGAAATTAAGAAAATTAATATTTAGTTTTTGATAATAAAGGGATTTAATGTAAGGTCACCAGACCCCGGCCTTACAGGATAACGAATTATAGTTACGCACATTATTATTGTCTGATTTTAATATAATGTTAAATCTATGAAGCGAATGCTTAATTTATTAAAGATGCTTACTACACTTTTCCAATTTCAGACGATATTAAATTATTTAAAAAGTTATTGAATGGGTATATCGGTCACAGAACCGAATTATTGGATGAAGATGGGCCACATAGTGGTCATTTTCACCAATCAGTGAAGGTCCCTGTGACTTAATAACATCATTAAATATGTTTTATTTAACTTTCTATAAATTTCATTTTTATGTTATTTTTAGCGTTAATCCATTTTATAAGCTTTATTTAAACTTTTCCTATAAAATATTCATTTACACTATATTTTTACTCTACTTTATTATATCAATCATGTGTTATTGTTACGCCTAAAAAAATATCTGTCTATGAAAATCTGCATGTGAACGATAACTCTAGATATGGAATCTTGGCGACGCTTGTCACACCTGGCGTATTTTTATCAATTCTTGGCATTGGTAAAACCTGATATGCCTATATAACGATTGGCGTAATTACTGATAATCAAATAATTACATAAGTACGATTTAACTATTTAAGGAATCCTTTGGCTATTCTCAGCCAATTTTCAAAGTTTCACCAATAATATATTTTTTTTTTTATATCAACATAATAGGATATATTTAATTTCTTAGTTTTAGCTTGTAATAAAGATAAAATGGAGCTTTATATACCTCCAAAGGGACTTAAATTCAGGCTTCAAAATTATAAATCAAAATGGGCCATTTTTTCTAGGTTCTCTCAAGAACCAAAATTTTTTCATTTTACAAGCAGTGATGAATATAAAGACCAGTACTGGACTTTGATTCCAGGAACAGGGAAACATTCTGGTTATTTTAGAATTGAGAATTGCGTTACCCAACAGGCCATTTTTTCTAGGTTCTCTCAAGAACCAAAATTTTTTACTTACACAAGCAGCGAATTTGATGATCAGTACTGGACCTTTGTTCCAGGAACAGGAAAACGTTCTGGTTATTTCAGAATCGAGAATTACGTTACCAAATGGGCCATTTTTTCTAGGTTCTCTAAAGAACCACAATTATCTCATTACATTAGCAGTGATAAATTTGATGATCAGTACTGGAGTTTTATATTTGAAGATATGATCATTGAAAGCGTGGATTACAAAATTTATGTAGGAAAAATCCAAAGTACAAAAAATGTTGTGCTTATGAGACAATCCTTAACGAATGATACTGACGGAGAGCAAATGTTAAGCTTCAAAGTAGATGAGAGCGTAAAACATACGTCAACCTTTGAGTATTTAAGTGGATTTACCGTGAAGGTAGGAGCTAAATTTAAAGCTGAAATTCCATTTATAGAAGAAACTGGTCTTAATATTGAAGCTACAACTAGTAATCATACTTGGAGTTTCGGTAATTCTACAGAATCAGTAAAGAAATATACAGCAGAGTTATCTGTTAAAGTTCTTCCAAGAACAAAAATAATTGTTGAAGCAACTATAAAAAAGTCAATATTGAACGTGCCTTTTATTATGCATCTTAAGTCAAAGGAAACGGGTATTAAAGTGGATACTTATGGTACTTACTCAGGTGTAACAACTTGGGATTTTAATAATATCATTAGAGAACAAAAAATAAATCCAACCTGTTGATATCAAAAACCATTAAAATAAAAATATAAGAAAGTACTGTACGAGTTTAATAAATGAGGATGACCAGAGCACATCACGATTATCATAAAAACAAAAGAAATGAGGTAAGACTTCCTACTATTGTATATACAGCAGCAATCAACATTTTCCTATTAGGATGATATTGTCAGACACGTGAGAAATAAGCCAACCATGACTTGGTTACGTTCTCGTAGTTAGGCATTTTTCACATATTTCCGGGTGAAATACTCTTCAGGTATCTTATGATCGATTTCCAGAAGAAGCACCTTTGATGACGACAATCTTTGAATAGAACAAAAATAGATATATTCTTTATCTACAGTAGTTATATTTATTCCTTATTTAGGCAGATTCATCATAGTATTTGTTCGCTTTGTAATATTATTTCTATAGGTGGATTGACGTAATAATAGTAAAGAGTCCAATATGACTTTGAAATTTGACCAGAAAAATTCCGCATTTTATTAGTGTAAATAATCTGACAAGGTTAATTTCTTACAATAGTGGGGCTCTGTCTGATAATAATACAGGATGTACCTTCGTATTTGTTCTAACTAGAGTCATACCCTAGGGCCGGTGGCTGGCCCTAAAGAGTATATAAATTTTAACACTTATTTGCAGAAACAAAGTATTGGTAGGATATAATTTAATTTTTATTTAAAATAAATAAATAATTTAGTTTATTTTTTTTCATCTAAAATAATTTAATTTATTGTTTTTTACGTTTCGATTTAATGATCTTGTAATTGGCCTTAAAGAATTTTTTTTTGAAATTTATAAAAAACATCAATTTTTTTTAAAAAAATAAAAAATTTTTTCGTTTCTATCCAAAACAATAAATTTATTCAATAAAATTTATTTCACATGATTAAAAACTTATTAATATTGTAGGATATTTCAAATCAAATTTAGACGATCCTATGTCCACATTTTTTTTAATAAATCAATTCGTGTGGAAGCCATCCCTTTTTTGGTTCCATTGAAAATAATTATTTTTTATTTAGCAATTCCTGAATACAAATAAAATAGAAAAAAACAATCGGAACTTGGAACACTATACTTCAAGTTTTACCGAGATTTACGAGATTTATCCGCGAAATTTAGATTTTTAGTTCCATTAAAATAATAAGGTATTGAGATACGAAAGTGAATTATAAAGTAGGCAACTGCATGTGTTGCATAAAAGATTTCACAAATAATAAATTTATTTTTTTGGGGGGGCTTTTCCGGACCAACCAAATTACATTTTATTGTAAAAAAAAAAAATATTTTTCGAATGATAGACTGATTAGTATTCAATATTGGATTATCTTCTTCTTGTCTTACTATTAAGTTTAATTGAAAAAGCTTATGATAATTTATTTTTTTTAAGCAGAGAATTCTGATATTTTTTTATTATGCAATGTAGGACATCAACACATTAAATATAATAATACAACGAATAATAATAATTTGTTATTATCCCTCCTTCTTTAGAACGTATGATACTTCAGGTATTATATAAAACGTATAAAACATTTTTATAGTAGATGATATATTGTATATGTAACAAATGATATATTTCGCGTTAGAAATCATATTAGTCCTGGTCATGTTAGACGGAGAAAGAATATATAAAATTAATTTATACTGTTTAAAATAATATGTATAGTTTTTTTTTTATTGCAAAAATCAAAAACGGAATTATCATTTTTATTTGGGTAACTAACTAATTGTAAACTCATTTAAGTCATTTTAGTGATCATGAGAAAATTTTTATTAAAGATAAAATAAAATATTGCACATTAATAGGAAATTTTATGAAAAGACCAATCATATAAAGTTTAGACTTAATATATTTGCAATAATACATTTATTAAAATTAATACAAACTAAAATTTTTAATGACCGATTTAAATAGAAACAATAACTTTACTTATGAGTATTTCTATAACAAACCGATTATAAACATTTCGGAGTAAAGCTCAAAACTCCTCAAAATTGATTTGTTAAAAATATTTCATATTGCGATTAAATACGGTATATTAAAATTTCATTAGGTTGAGTTCAAGATCCTTATACACGTGAAAAATTCTGACTTAACGCATATCACAAATGTTGATCACGACATGTCAAATGCAATCTGACTATAAAAAAAATCATTAATATTTCAATTATTAATAAAAATTTTGGGTTCATTTCATTGTCCTTTTAACGCTTTAAAACAAGGAAATTTATGCGGTAAGATGTGGAACGAAAAGTTTTTTGATGAGTTCTAAATTTAAATACGAATGGCTGAACTATGTTTAATTATAAAATGCATGACCATTTTGATGAAAGGAATTCCCGTTCCAAGTTTGTGAATATATTCTACTAGTAAATCTCAACAATATAAAATGTACTCCTATTCTAAAAAAAAAAAAGTATTGAAATTTTCAAAAAATAATAACGCTTGCTTGACACTCCTTTATTAATCCTTTATTCCATTATAATTTAAAAATAATATCACTCATTTATTAAAACAAATTCTTCCTTTATTCCTTATTAATTGCTACAAAATACCCATTGTCTTCACGGTCTTCGCGGTCTTCGTTTCAGAATCAAACAAAGACTAAAACAATTTGTAAAGCAAGAAATAGCTTTACAATAATGCTCTCCTGCCTCCGACTTCAAAAGGACCTACCCTAATGATGTCCGCACTCGTTTTCGTAAGATGCTCTTCCGAGGAAGAAGCTCACGTATTGGGCCAGAAAACTCAAATTCGAAAAGATATTCAAGATATCTTCTAAACCCCAATACAGATACATAGGTATTTTGTAGTTATAAACTTCCTTTCCGACAATCCCTTTATTCTTTTTTTCCGATAAAAATTACTTTCACAATAATTGTAAGAAATATACTTGTAAAAAATAATTTTTCTTATAAATATTAAATGAAAATTTTTATTTAAGATTATAAAATACTTAAGTAAATCTAATTTTAAATTTACGTATTATATTAAAGATTCTAAAATAATTTAATACTCAAAGATTCATTCCAAAAGTTCGAATCCATTATAAGATTAGTGCGACCTGAATCTGTCAATCCAAATCATGTGACTTCAACATAGCTTCCACCAATATATAAAATTAGTATATTTTACCCATTTGTCCTTTAGACCTTCAAACCATTTAGCATAATTAAGAAATTCAGCTGACATTTTGATTTGGTGGAAAATATCTAATACACGTTATGTAATTTTAAGTATAGCTTTTTTGACTCTTTTTTGAGCAGATTGACTTTGAGCAGATTGAATTTTCGTCATAATTGGCTTGTTCGTTATATAATAATAAAGATACATTGTATCAAATTACTTAAAGTTACTTGATTAAAAATCTAATTTGAACCTTAGGTAATTTGTCTTTATAGTCTTTTTATAAGATGATTTTATAGGTGCGACCTGAAGACCTGAATCTGGTATATCATGTGACTTCAATATGAAACTTTCAAAAATCCACCAATATAAAAATTGGTACATTCTGTTCATCTATCTCTAGGATCTCTATCAAACCGGTCCTGTAACTCTACTCCAATCCCAACCATCCAATATCCAAATTGTTTTTTAATTGAGACTGACTAAACTTATCCCTGATCTTCTTAACCATATCATCAACTTGAATTTCTGTCCATCATTTAAGTATGTCATACAAAAAAATTTCTCAATCAGAATAGTATAATAATTCTTCGTCCACTCTCAATTCATTCAGATTTTTTTTTTCCATTGGTAGTAGACTAAATAGAGAGATAGATATTTTGGCCATTAATATTAGATAGAATCCCCACCTTTAGGTAGTAATGCCTGTTATTGCCGTCCAAATTGGAAGTTTTCTTGTACCATCATATTATCATATCAGTTATCATTAACCATCATAGAATTTGTTTTATTGCATTTTTATTTAGATAATATTAAGCTGGTGTTTATTTTTCAATTATATATTTAATTACTTACAAACATAGAACAATTACAATCATAGAACAACATGGAGAATTGTTAAGCTTTTCAATGCATATCTAATTTCAACTTGTATGTAAAATATTAATAAGTTTAAAGAATAAAAGAGTGCAGCTTCTGAAAAACCTTCATAGTTCATAAATACTATAATTCTTCCTTGCAATACATTATTTTGAACAAGAATATTCAATAATTGTTTGTTGAGAATTTTGACCATAACTTTACGAGCCGTTTCAAGCAATGTAACCGGTTTTGTGTTATTTAAGCTGCATCCCCATGGTTTTGGCTTTGGGATTAGGTAAATGTTTGTTGAGGGTATTTCATGAAGTAAATTTAAATACTCAATAGCATAATTCTTTATCCGTTTTTTTTCTTTTAAATATGTTTATTTGTTACCATTATTCATTTATGGTAGCACTTACTATGAAAAGCTTTGTAATGATCACAACCATGTGGGCTTTCTATAAACTTGCCCATTGCCATACATATTGATATCAGAGTCTGGGTTTGTCATAATTTTGGCATCCACAATCTTTCTTGAAACATTTGCCCAACCCAAATAATATTGTATGAAATGTACACATGAAGGAAACTTTAAATTTATACTAATAAAATCACTGCTTCTAAATCAATAGAGGTACACTAATCAAGAATTATATTCATTGCCCTTGTATTATTAAAAAAATGTATGATTTATAAATCTCTCTCTTTGCTAATAGTCAATATAATGAAATGTTATACCAAGAAAGCTGATATTTGGTGATGTCCATCCATCTAAAGTAAAACTTCTGCTATTCTGTGTGCTAATGTTATTACGTATTCTAATCATTTTGCAAGGCAGTTGTGAGAAATTCCAGCTAATTTATGACAAAATTGTTATCTAAGAAGTCAATTTTTTTGTAAGAGTATAGTTGGAAGAACTCTAACACAATTGGACTGTTCTTTATTATTTAAATATAATTTTTAATATTAAATTTACTGTAATTCTGTAAATATGATTCACCTCGCCATTGAAATTGATTTCTTTGTACTCTCAATTAATGATAAGAAAATCATCATCGTCTGTGAATAGCTCCAGATTGGTTTTATCAGAAATTTTTTTTAAATGGTTGAGACTGATTAATTTTGGTATAATTACTTTTTTTCATTTGAAGTTTTGCATTGTAAAATTATTTTGATTGCAAGTTTTATTTCTGGAAATATAGTTGTATCTATCTTATAGTTTTCATAAATATCTGTCACATATAAAAATACCCACAAAACTATATTTATGACGGTACTCTACTACTAAATAAATATTTGAAATATAATAATTTGGATTCAGCTGGTATTCCATTAAAATTTCATATCCGAGATGTTCTTCCTATCTTTGACATAAAAGAGGATTATAATATATGCACCAAAGTAAGGAAGCAATTATCCCTTGAATTCAACTCTATTTCATTAAGGGGAAATTGTATTCAATAAATATTATCCAACTTGAAGAACAATAATATCAGTTACATATGTTCCTTCACTTTGTATATTACCAAATTCAGGTCTAAATGCTGAATTTTTCCATATATTCTCTTTAATAATAAACTTAATTTTTAATATTTTAAAAAATATTATTTATTATAATTATATAATTAATTCTAACTAATCAACTTTTTAATTTTATTTTTAAATAATAAATTTTGCATTTTATTTCCAGAAATACAATTGTATCTTATAGTTTTATAAATGTTTGTTTCGTATTCCATTAAAAATTTCATATCCAATATGTTCTTATATTTGAAATAAAAGAGGGTCATAATATATTCACCAAAATAAGAAAGAAATTATTCCATAAATTCAGTTTTCTATTTTGAATTTTTGGCAAAAATATTACAATTAAATTTATGGGTATTTTTTGCCATGAAATGGTATGGTTTTAGTGGAACGCATGTAATAAATTATATACTCAAAATAAACCTATCTTAATAGTATTATCAAAGTCATGCCCTATTATTTGATAGAACATCTTTCTCAGATTTTTTTGACCTATATTTCTATATTTTCCTAATAGTTCATAATTGGTTTTCTTCATTAAAGTTTAAAAAAAATAAATTTTACAATTATTTTCTAGAAATAATAGTAATAGTCATTGAATCTTTTTTTCTTGAAACTTTTCAAATTTTTTATAATTATTTAACCAAATAATATTGTCTTAATAATTAAAAATAAACTGCATTAATAAAAATAATAACTCATCTGCACAAAATTTTTCCCTTTTTTTGTTCATTTATACTAAATGGAATAAGTTCTTTTAAATGTGTTGTTTTTGGACGCAATAACTGCCAACCACTTTCTTTGAAAATAGGAAGTTGAACTTTCTAATAAATTTTTATTTAATATGTATAATTCTAATTCTTCATCATTTGAACTTCCACATAAACTTTTTGCTTTATAGTATTAAATGCTGGGCGTTTTTCATCTAGTTTTTCAATACATTGTCTTTTTTTTCATATTCTTTATTTCTGAATGTGTTAAATTCATATATGAGAAATTGGTAATATTCTTTCTACTTATATAAATTCTTCCGCCTTCCTCCTCAACTAGCATGTCTCTTCCTATTTTATTTCTGTTCTTATAAAATATTAGAAAATCTAGCAGTTATTTGTATTCTGATAGGCTGTATATCAAATTGGTGGAATGTGCACATATCATATTGGAATAATGTAAGTGCTTTTTTTTACTGACTTTGTATAGACCTGTCTTTTTGCTCACATTTAATAATAACTCAAATTAATTTCCTTCTCAGTAAAGACAAATATAAGGAATTTTTTGATGGTACAAAGAATGTTATAATGGATATGGGCTTGTTCATTTTACATTCAAATAGTTCTTTGGTAAATATTTTTTTTAAAAAATCTATAATACTCATTTTTTCTTCCTTTTTATAAATAAACTTAGCATTAAATCAATAAATTTCAATAGTAATTTAATTCTTTGTAGAGCCTTTTTTAACATATAAATATTCACTCTATCGTATGCCTTTGATATGTATAATGCCAAAGGCTATAATTCTTTATTTTCCTTGAATAATTTCTTTTATTATTCTTATGGATTCAAATGTTGAGTTTAGATTCATTAATATTATTTAATTATAGGTAGGTAGATCTTTAGTATATTATTTTAAAGAACTATAATACACAACTTGTGAAAGAAAATCAGTTTGATCCTGCAAGAAAGATATCACAAATCAAATATCACAGGTAATGCAATCATATGCAGCTGCGGCATGTTGTTCTTATTTGGGAAATAGCATCATTTCTCCATTCATTTTTAATGCACGTTCTTTGAAGTTCATTATTTAGTGCAATAATCATTTTTTTTGGAGTTAAGTTTGAAAATGCCTGTTTGAAATTTAGCCTAAAATTATTTGCCTATGTTGTCGCCACTAATGCTGCTAGTGGTAGTGTTGATGCTGCTGGTGGTGTTATTGTCGCCATAACTGTTTGACTAAATGTCTCACACATTAATATTTAAATGTATTATTGTTATCAACTTGTGACTTGATTTGATTTTGTATTGTTTCAATGAATTAATATAGTAGCAATTTTTGTGGTATGACTTCCATCAAAATTTGACACAAATTCTTAATGTATCATTGGTGGTAAGGAATTAGGTATCATCTTATGAGCTGGTTTCTATAAATAAACAAATTAAATTATTCCATATAAAAAATATGGTGGTAGTATCCATAAGATGACCTAGATAATACGCGTTGAACAAATCTGCTTCACATTACCATCATACCATACAATGAACAGGATAGAAACCAATTGCAATCTCAAATTTGTTTTCAATTGGTGTATTGGTTTGTTCAGATTTATCCATCTTTATTTTTCAGTTTCTAATTTCATGAATATTATTAAGTGGTTTACAATTTACATAAACTTTTGTAGTATATTTTTATTTTGAATCTTGCCATGTCCACAGTACGTATTATTACCATGATTTTTTTTATTAAAAGTATCATTGAATATCTGTTATATAAATAAAAAGAACTGTAGGTCATATAAGTTAGGAAGGAGACATCTGGTTCACATTCCATTTCACCCAGTGAGTTATTCCAGCTTGAAGAGAAGTAGATGCGTTAGTTAACTTTAGTTTACAAGTTTCCAAGTCATTGTTAACGTCTTTACACAACGTTTGAGCCATGAAGAGGGAAACGACACTATTGAGCTTCTCCAGATTATCTTTCCTTATAGTGTCAATACCGACCAACCTGAATTGGTACAGTTTTTTTGTTTCTTCGTGGTTAACCTTAACATGAGAGGTGTCGGTTTTGATTAGAAGTTAGTTGTATGTTCCATAGGTAAAGAAATTTGCAGAAAGTTTCAGATATAAAAAAAGGACAAAGAATTATTGACCATATTATAAGATTTGAATAATATGTATCAGCTTAGAGCTTTTAAAAGAATGAAGTAGACCCCTGTTAAACAATCTTGGATGAACAACTAATTCCAGAATTTTTAATATATTACTATATGATGATACTACTTGGAATGTGAAGAGTTTTCCTGCTTGACTATGCAAACAGTCTTCTACTTTTTTCCCTCCCTATCTTCCTACTCTGTCATGTATTTTGTTATTGTTCTACACTCTGTCATATTGTTTTATCACTATAAAAATTGATTATATAGAGAAATTAATATCTGAATTTTCTAATATGAAATACTTTAACATATGATTAAATCCTTGACAATAATTTATTTTTTGAAGTAATATCCATATAATCTTGTTTAGTAAATATAATTAACTATATCAAGGATTCTAAAAATATAAATATGGAAATGTTAAAATATACGCATGTCATTAGCATTTTTAGATTTCCTTTGTGTGATCTGTTTTGACAATTTACTGTACATTTTCCTATACCACCATATATTCTTTGTCAATTATTTCCATCACCAATAAATAATTTATTATAAAATAAGTAAACTAAATGTTTTGGAATATTATATTATTTAAAGTATATTAATTAGATGAATTTAAAGGTAATTTTAAAACAATTATCCTGTGTTTAGATATGATTCATTTTCTCCAATAAATCATACAGTGGGTTCATTCCCCAATCAGACTATTTTTTTTTTGTGTCTGAACCCAATCGGACTTTTTTTTGTGTTTAACTCCAATAAGTATTATATTTATAAATCTAATAAAATAATTACATATAAAAATATTCAATTTTTGGATAGTTTTTGTTGTTAAAATCAAATATAATGATTATTTTTTGATATTTAATTTTTCCAAGTAATTAAAATTAACTATAATAATAATATACTCTGTGCAGTATATGTCTTAATACATTTGGGCGAAATAAAGATCTTGTAGGTTAATTACTTTAATATGAGTCTTGTTTTTTTTATGAAATATAATAAATTAAATCATGCATATGATAATAAAATTTACCAGTAACTTTAATTGAATTAAAATGTACATGACCAAAATATAAGAATTTATAAAAAATAAATATATTAAACTAAAAATATATAAAATAAAAAAATTATTAAAAAAAACTTGAATTTAATGTTGATGATGTTGACGAGAAGAATGGTGAAAATTTTTTAATGTTGTAAGACTTCTAATGCCCTCCCATGTTTATCACAATCTCTGCAAAATGTTCATATGCAATTCTAAGGTGATGATAAAAGAAAATTTGAAAAAAAAGTCCATTTGGCCCAATAAAAAATAAATTAAAAAAATATTACTGGTAGGGAGTGCATTAATCAAATTCTCAGATATTTATTACTGTATCTTATTTATTAAAAAAATTATTTCTACTATAATCTCATCAAGTTTTCATCAAATTATGGAACATCATGTCCTTTATCATATAGTTTGGATCCCAGTTATTTTTTTTTAAACTCTATTAATGATATAAAAGAAAATTATTGTTTGAATTTATAATTTTGAAGTAATAAATTTATAATTATATTTAATATTGTTAAATTTATTTTAATTCTCAAATGGTAACGATGGTGGTGGTGGACATTTATCTTATTGTTCTAAAATAATGTAATCTTAAAGTATAATACTAGTTGAATTAAAGATTTTATAATTGTGTTCTTTAATCTCAACATATTATTTGTCAATTCATTATATATCTGACTTTTTATTGTCTGTTTTTTTACTTTCCTATTACTTAAACTATTTGATAAATTAGTACAGTATTATTATATAAGCTTTGTATTTATAAAATATAATAAGGATCTTTTTCCAATGATCTTATATTTATCTTGATAAAAAACTTTTGGCAATATAAATGTCCACTTTTCACAACAGTCCTTCTTAATTTTATTGAATATAATTAATAAACTTTTTTTTCTATTTTAAAAGCCAAAAATAATGTATACCAATTGGTAATAATTTGTGGGTTCAACTATATTAACGGTATTACCAAACATAAAATAATTATAATAAGCAAATATAATCCAAGAATAAAGTGTTATAATAATTAATTTTTTGGAATTCAATTTTTATTATTTTTATTAATAGTTAAGTCCTTTACTTATTTTAAAGAATCATCAATTGCTTATTTCAACTTTGACCAAAACAGCTTTTTCCCGGTATTATTGATATGGGTTTCATGTAATAATTGTATGTTTGTATTCTCGTAATAAATATAATTTCTTTCTCAAATATCAATAATTTTGTCTTAAAAGGTATTTTTCTTAAAAATGTAAAGATTTATTAATCTTATAAATTATCATTTTTTAAAATAATTGAATTTGGGCAAAAAAAAGGGAGGAAAGGAAAAGGGGTTAATAGTTTAATCAAATTCCCAATCATTTATATTTAAATAAATGTATAAGCCCCATTATGTCATACAGTTATTAATTGATTCAATTAAAAGTAAAATTTAGAAATTTAGCCAAATTAATACAATATCAAAGCCAGGATTGCTGTGTAAAAAGCCACGATACATAGCCAAAAATTTTGCACCAATAAAATTTATTATCATTAAAAAACCCCATTTTTTATTTATAAAAATTTGTTCATTTTTTTATTCAGATTATATATACATTTTTAGTTGTTAAATTAAACATGTTAATTTTTATAAAACTCTTATAATTAATTTACCACTATTTCTATTATATTTCCTTTATATTCAATTAATGAAATATAAATTATTTAAAACAACAGTTATTAATTAATTTCCTGTTTTGAGTCACGTTTCCTAATAGTTATCCATGATGGATTATGGACCACGAAAAGCAGTAGACAATTACTTATGTCATGGGATACAAATCAAGTGATGCGATTTTTGTATATAGTATATTTTATATATTTTACATGTAAGAAAAAAAGAAATAAATTATTATTGTTATAAACCCAGCTTTGTTGTGACGACATTAGTAACATTAAGTAAAAGATAATATTTTTTTTTGTTTTCTCATATCAATTTGCGTCGCCCATACAATACTAATTATCATTCATTTCTAAAAAAGGACATTAAAATGATCCCTAAAATAATATTATTCGTGATTATCAGTTATGCTTTTTTCTATTTAAACCATTATTACATTTAATGATGGGGCATTCGGTTAAAAGTTATCAAAGTTAGTCTTAATTTCTTTTTTTTTAAATTAGACTAAATTTAACAGTCTTGCTTCGTGTAATGACTGCAATCACTTCCACCAATTCATGCTTCATTTCAAGAATAATTCTTCATGTTTTTTCTTGTGCAATTTCTTTTTGAGTAAATCCTTGTAATTATCTGTTACAATTAGTGTAAGAATTTAACGAATGAACTTATTTGATACTTTCTTTTTTGATATTTTATGAAATTTGTGTAATTTAGAAAAAACATTTATTCTTTGCGTAAAAACGTGCATATCTAATTCTTTTTTCTTTTTTTGTAGTTTCACAAAGAATTTTCAGAGTTATTTGGCAATCGTTCATGTGATTTCATCATAAGTAAAAATATTTTATTTAAATTTGAAATATTTGTTCAAAAAGAAATGTATATTTACATAATATTGGTTAATTGTTATTAAATTGAGTGGCTGTTTTTTTGCTTTGCGTTATTATTATTTTTATCCGTTTATCCATTTTTTACAAAACCATATTTTATTTTTAATCAATCATATTATTTATTTATATTTATTTTAACATGTGATAATTTTTTTGTAACAGTTTCAAAATAATTGTATTAATTAGAACATTTGTACTATTTAAGTTTAAGTTGAAGTGATACGTAATAGTTATTGCGGCTGCGCCGTGAAAATCATGATATTTATACGACACGTGAAATAACTCTTTTATCTCATGGAGACTAACGTCCGGTGATGGGAAAGAGTGAAAAAGGTATAAATAAACTATAAAAACACGTGAGCAAGAAAAATATCATCAGAAAATCACTGATGACCAATTAGTAAACATGAGATAATGTACCTTATTAAATTTTCAGATATAATTTTCTGAACTAATTTTTAATTTTTTTTAAAAAAAAAAATATAAAAAGGAAAATAATTAACCAATAAAAAAAAAGACATGAAATATATAATGGCTTATTTAAAAATAAAAATTTGATCATAAATAAAAAGCCTATTTTTTTAAAATTTATACTATTAAGAAATTCATTGGTTTAAATCAATTTAATTAATCTGTGGCAAAGTTTTTAGCCAAGCCATTTTTTTTTTATCCAAGGCTTAAATTAAAACAGGGCTGTAAAATTTAAATCATATCAAAAACATCTTATTTTTACACAAACAAAAAATTTCACAAGAATTATTGTTGTTCATTTCTATATATGGTCATATGGCTGGCTTTGACGTCAAATGGCTTGTCATGATTTCTAATAAAAAAATATTAATAAATACATGATTTCTATTAAATATGAGAAATTTCCCTTTGAAAAATTCTAAAATTCTTTCAAATGACTAATAACTTATTTGTTGCAAGAAATACTTTATCTTTATCCTATCTCTAATGTATCACCTTCTACCAAAGTATAAAAGACTTTGCCATAATAATTATAATAATTTCTTTTTCATATAATGCATACACAAAGAGCTCCCTATATTTACTAAATGTTTCATCAAGATTTTTAAAATATGGATAGAACTTAATCAGATTATTCAGATTTATCAAATAATGGAAATTCTGTCAAACAGCACTAAAATATGACCATATGTGGAATGGATTGATAAGCCCTTGAAAACATGTATGCAGTAAATATTAAAATTAAATAAGTCATTGCAAATCAACCAATATCCAGAGGTGGAAGTAGATGCAACACAGAAAATTATTATGTGTGCAACTATTGTGTAAAGTTACATCCCCAGAAGAAGTTATTGATACTATTTAAAATATCACAATACTTCTCACCTAAATTTAAGTTTTGCTTTTTACTTTATTTTATATTCAAATATTATGATTAAAATATTCCTGATTGTAGGGAAATAGTCAATCAAAAAATCTTTGATGGTATTATTAATAATAATCAAGAAATGAAGATTGAAAGAAATTTATATTATGAAACTACCATTCATGATTGTATTATTGGATTCACAAGAGGAAAAATTCGTCCTAACATGAGCTCTGCATATCTAATCACTAATCTATAGTGAAATGAATCTCAAAAAGTTCTAAATGAAAATTCTTTTTATTATCAGATAATACCATGATGTAGATAGCAATACTGGTTATTATTTTGTTACTAAATTATAGAAGAAACCAATATGTTACCAGCAATGAGAAACAGAAGCACTGAAAATAATATGACTAATCTTACTGCTATATTTACACTTAACTAATTATAATACCTTTGAATTTATATACTGTTTTATAGTGAAATTCATTAAAATAGAAATAGTAAATAACAAAAGGTTTCAGCTATTACCAAACTGTAAAGTTGACAAAGCACATCAACAAAATTATTTTTTTTTGTTCTAGGGTAGCTCTACAACATCAAAACAAAAGTCCAAGGCTTGTTGGGCTTTACATAAATCAAAAATACACCAACCTGATGGAGGGTATTGTACACAAGGTTCCTGAGATACTCTTGAATGGGAATTGCCTGAATGAACCCTTAGGGTAAGGGAATGAGCAAAGCAGATTGCCATGTTCCACATACCAGTAACTTAGTTTAGCGTATTACAGGGATCTGTAAAAAATGCAATCAAAGAGAAGTTAGAAAACATACTGGTGAAACTTATTTACTTTGAATACAGAGTCATCAAAGAAAGTATCAAGAGTGCATTTCAAATGAACGTCCTAGCAGAGAACAAAAAGAAGGAGAGGGAAAAAGAAATTATTCTTGACTACTTCAAAATTCAAATGGAAAATCAAAAGTGTTATAGTAATTTGAAACTTGATGAAGTCTTACTCAATATTTATAATCGCCAAACTGGTATGCAAAACTTAGAGTCAAAAAAATCTTGACATGGATAGTATTAGTTTTCCAGAATCATACCCACTAAGGTTGCAGGTAGCTTTCATACAAAATATAGAGCTATTTGTTACCTTAATAATTTTCAAACTATGCAAAAGAAATTACAGCAATTTTGTTACTAATACATAAAAATAAGTGAAAGGAAATGATATTATGCAACTCCTCCTTCTTTTACAAATTCATTTCATATTTCCACTCTCGATATACAAGGCTTGAACTCTACAATTAATTAAATGTGAATTATTGAAATACTCATTGTAGAATTTTTCAATATTATTAGACTTATCGTAAATCAGAACTTGCATCTGGTATTTTATTATCACGTGCTTATTATCAATATTTAATATACTGTATATGCTTAAATTATATCAATAATTTAGCTAAGAAAGTACTGCCAGACATGTGCGCTTATTGTGCAAAGAAAGGGCACTGGGATGAAAATTAGCAAATTACAATCAAAGTTTATTCATAAACATTTACCTCTTATTAATTTTATTATAAATATTTTTATTCATATTTTTATAGAAAAGTGTTACATCTCAGATTCTTTGCAAAATCCAGTATTTTATTAGCTATTTGTTTACATCTAATTAGATATTATCTATATGTATAATTAACTTTTACTGGAAATTATACAGGAAAATAACAATGAGAAACTATGTCAAAATGAGGAGATGAGAGACATATCACCACCAATAATAAATCAAACAAAATTCATAAAGACATTGAACAACTAACAGAAAAAATTGTTTGATCTTATTGAAAAGTTATGTCACCTATGTTTTTGCTGTCATTAATTGTAATTCCAAAAGAGAACAACTTATGGAAATTAATATGAAATATTGAACATTATAGTATATAATATTCTAAATAATATGTAGTAAATTTCATTATTTTGTTTGATTGAGTGAGTATTGATGCAGAAGTATTATATTCTTTAATTGTAAGATAATAAAGCAAAGGGCAGTGGAAGACTTGCAAAAATTAATTGATAAAAATATAAAACTAACTAGCAATTCCAACTGTCTATGTGGGAACATCATAATTATGTCCGAAAATTGCTAATGTGACTTGAATTTCTAAATTTGAACTGAATAACAAGATAATTAATTAGATAACTAAAAAGATAACTGAACCATTAATTAGAAAAGATGAAATTAAATTTTATTAAAAGTTAGCCAATCCAAAAACTTCCAGCTTGTTCAAGAAAATAGATATTTAAAAGGACAAGTGGCACGATTAGAAAGAAACAATGAGGAGTTGAAGAAGGATAAAAAGCCATGGCATGGTCGGGGTGTGTGATTTAGAGTTGACATTGGAGAAGTTAGATTATGACTTATAAGTCAGGTCAATAATGTTAAGCTCAAAACAAGTATCTCAAGAAATAATTGAAAAGTCTACTGAACAAAACTTAAAAAGCTACTTTGCCAATAAAAATGAAAGTATTATAATATACCAATCAATATTATTCTTCCTAAATGCTTAAGGTGGTCAAAATGGGGTGAAAGATATTACAGATCATTCAGAACACATTATTATTAATGAAATTTCAATGTATTTATATAGTATTTATTAGTCATATATTTAAATATACAACTTTTGATAGAATAATGGTTCTACTGATTGGAAATTTAACACAACCATCATTTGTTAATGCATTTAATAAATAGAATTATGAACATTTATTTCTATACAAAAAGGTCAATTATAAGACATATAATTCTAAAAATTTTATAGTGCTCAAACCTATTTTAGTTAAGCAACAGCAACAAGTGAACCATGGGGTCATGGGGAAAACTAAAAAATAATAGCCCCTTCAGATAATAGTTCACTTCTGAAAACAATTCATATATTATTTATTAATAAAATTAATGCATTTTCTCTTATGATAGCTTATTACTCCTATTTCTTATATAAGACCAAACCTTTTTCCCTCTCTCTTTTTATTGTTTCCACATAATATCTTTTAATATCTACCCAAATTTTTCAAAAAAAAAATTCTTTGTCTATCTATTTATCTATCACAATGACCTTTTATTACTCCAACACCTCTCATCAAAAATCAAGAGCCAAGTTTCAAAAGTTCACTATTCATGAATAAGGCAATTTCTCTATTAAAGCTGAAGTACCAGAGGGTTAAGGCAATTTTTCTTTATTAAGCCAAGCACCAGAGGGTTAAGGCAATTTTTTACTAATGTAAATAAATGGTGCCTTTTGCAGGTTTAAAGTTTGAAAATCACCTAAGTATGAAGTCTATAGCATAAAGAAAGGAACTGGTTAACAAAGGATCATATGTTTGCAACATTATGGTTATATAGTAACAAGTGATTTGCCCAGAAATTCTCCAACTGATAAATCTAGGTATTAAAAAATGTAATTAGCATTTCAGAAGATATACAAACTTCCAGATGCAATTCAAATTTAAAAAGGAACTCTTTCAAAAATACAATATATGAAAATGGAATTTACAATGATTCTAATGAAAATTCATAATTAAAAACTTATTAATATAGTATTTTTTTTATGAAAACTGGCCTTTTATAACCTACTGTTAATAGGCCAACTGATTGATTTAACTATAATAAACAAGCATTAAGCCATTTTTAAAATGCAGTACATAAAATCCAAGGTTAACACTAACAAATATATGTGTTTTATCTTAGTAAGGAGACTACCAAATATAATATGTAGTACTATTAGATTAATAAATATTTACAGCTGGACAAGCATATGTTGCAATGAATCAAGATACTGATACTTGTAAGAAATGAGATGTCTTATTTATTAAAAAGTGTGATGAAAAAATAGTATCAAATGACTGTTTACTACTAGAAGCTTAGAGAATTGCCATTCAAATGTAATAAAGTAAATTAATTCCATCTTTTGGATTTTAATTGTTTTTTAATATTACAAAATTTTACTCTTGAAAAGTTGACCATGAAAACATGCAATTTATTCTAACAAGCATATATCTGATATACTGATGAATTGGCTATTTTTCCATTTAAAAAGAAAGATGGTGTACTGTCATCAAAAAGCATTGTGTTCAAGTTCTTTTTAAACATCAAAATCAAAAATGTTTGAAATCCACCAAATACTGAAGTCCAATCAGGAATTTACATTTCAAAATTGGCTTATGAATTTACAAAAAGTATTCATAGTAAAAGAAAAACAAAACACAAAAACTAACAAAACTTCTACACTTCATATTACTTACTTTGCCAACTCATCATAGAAATAATACTTGCTGCTACTTAAATAAAGTCCATGAAAGAAGGCAACATTATCAAGGAATGATTTCACTGTAGTAGAAGTACAATACTATCAAGAACTTATTACTTTCATTACCAATTAACTTATACTGTATAAGAAGGTTTTAAACAACCCTTATACTAAAATACAGTATTTTAGATATTGCAAATAAATGGACTCTATCTATCAACTATATATAATTTAAATCATTTAAAGAAGAATTCTTAATTCAATAGTTTAATAGATATACTATAAATTAATCAAAAAATATCTAATTTAAGGTTTTATTTATAATTTGCAAATTAAAAATACTAAAATTATCACTTTACCAACTGATAAAAATAATATTAATAGTTTTTGAAAATTTATATTTTTATTTGGAATTTAAAGATCAAAGATCCAAAAATGAATTATTAATTAAATTTCTTAGATATTTATAGAAAAATTAAACAATTCACTGTAATGATTGTGATCATGATTTATAGGTTTTATATAATATGGAAATTATTAAATTGATTCAGTAAAACTGAACCTTACAAGCAATAAATATTCTATAAAGATTTAACTTGATATAAAGAAGTTTACTTCATAGAAAGTATAATAATTACATAAATTAATGAAAAGTAATTATAACCTATAAACAAATAAGTATGAGATATTGATTGACAAATTAAAGAATGATTGATATATTAATAATTTATAATTATTTCAGAATAATAAAAGGGATAGACAATGTTACATAATATGGCAAGACTGCATCTATAAAAATAAAAATAACTGAAATAAAAAAAAATAATAATAAAAGGGATAGATCATGTGGAAATTAAAAATAATATTAATCAAAAGTAAAACAAAATTAGAGAAGGGAGACCAATTATTATTACTTCCTATATAAAATACACCAAATACTAAGTTCTGCTCCAGATCTTCTTATTGCAAATAATATGGTGCAATTCAATCAATAAGACTTCCAATAATTAGGAGAAACATTACAGAATCAATTCAAAATATTAGATAATGCTGCATTTGTCCATTAGAAACAAATATATATAATGTGTGGAAATATAGTACGTCCAAGTGGATGTAATACAGCAGCTACAGTAATCATAGAACTTTTAATATATAAAAGTTTGAACAAATGAAGTGTTTCTATATTGTTACGATAAAAATGATGTGACGGAATCACGTGATATAGCTGTTGATCAATGGTAATTACCGGGACGATTAATATTACCGGAAGATCAATGTTCGAAATGTTTAATATTTTTTTTTTTTTTTTTTTTTTAATAAACTTTATTAATATTATAATAATTATATAATAACAACCAATTATAATATAGACGTAAACATCTGTTAATAAAGTATCTATATGAAATGTTTAATATATCAAATATATTAAATATATTGCACATATTGCACATATAGTATATATGGCACATATTAAACATTTTAAACATTTTTAGTTTAGTGTTTTTACTTATAAATAGATGCGTTATTTTTTGATGTAATTAGATAGATACAGTATCCAAACACTAAGTTATTTACCGATATTAAATAAAATATTTTATTGTTATTAATTTCTTTGGTTATCTCATTGTCATTTGTTGTCATATACACCTAACCCATTGTTTTATTGTTATTTATCATCATAAATCCTTTATTTGTGTCTGATCGTATTTGTCATTGGGAGTGCAATACTTTATTCACATCTGATCGGATTTGAAGACATTTTGGTCATTTGTGATTTGGAGTTAATTTATGTTTATTAATATTGCATTACTTATTGTCATATTTACTTATACATATCTACTTTCTGCCTACCCTAATTAACCTTTTGTTTATTTTCATAAACACTAAAGAACTGATATTGTTAAATGATATTATAGAACTTTATATTATTATTAATGGTGGAGTAAATACAAGATATATAAGGTAAGAAGAGAGGCAAGAGAGGCAAGAAAGAGAGAAATAAAGAGAAGCAAGGGAGGGAAATTGATCAAGTAGATAATTTAACTCCAGAAAATGGTATGAAACAAGATTGAGTAATACAATTACAAACCCAGTAAATAGTTTTTTTATAAATTTATACCAAACGGGCTCATTGGCTCGAAATTAGCTCAAATTTATGCAAAAAATAATCCAAATTTAAGCTAATCTAGAGCCAATTATATACGGATGAGCCTTCCGAACATGTAAAAGCAAAGGACCTCATTTTATATAAAGTTAATATCGATCTTAATACACAAAACACTCAACGAACCGCTCTCACAAATCCAAATACCGACATTGTGAATGATTTGGGTGGTCAGGTGTTGAGACCTATGGATAATATTGAAAAGAAATTCCCCGCACCCGCTAATGAACATATTCACGTTATCGTCAAGTTACCAGCTTCCCCTGCTGGTAAGTGAAGGAAATAATTTCACGAAATTATCTTTAGTAGAGAAGTTGAAACTTCGATGATTTTTTTTACTACTCTAATCAATGTGATATTTCTTTGACCATTTATATTCTCAGGTACTAAGAGAAAAGCCGATGAAGAAATGGCTGATGATATTAGAGAGATCAAAAAGGATCTTAAAGACTTGGTGAAAGAGGAATCCGCAGTAAACATATCAAGCGTAAACCATGAGGATTGGTAAAGGATTCTAGACTATACTGGTCTTAATATCGACACAATAGAACCTGACGTAGGATCCAACCCAGTAAAAAATGTTCCCGCTTTCAAATGGAACGATGTCCTAGAAAGAGCGCAAAAAGACAGATACACTCATCTTAGGGATACCGTACTCCAAGTTGCCTGGATTAATCGGGATCTCGAACTCATTGATACAACCAATGATAATAATTATCTTGATACACTTTTTGATCTCCTGCCAATAAAACTTACCGGCACGACCGATGCTGATATTTCAGACAAGTGTTCTGTCAAGTCATTCCTCTCAGAGTTCAATATCCGAATTCTTTTTGGATTAAAAAAAGAGGTTGATAGAGTAAATGTATATCAAGCTATGGCAGAACTAGTTGCAGCAGATTTAAAATCTCGATATCCTGTGTTAGCAGTTTTAACCGACTTGCAAGCTCATTGGCAGTTTTTCTTTTTTGGTGAAGGAAAAAGCTCACTACTACCAGAGATCGAGCTGTTGCACTATTGCGAAATGAATTATCTCCAAATAATCGAGCGAATACAGGTGAAGCAGAACAAAAATTATCAAGAAGAAAAAAGCTTGTAGAAATTCTTGGTGTTCCTACTGTTACTCATACGGATTATAACGTAAGTTCTGATATTGCTCCAATAGAAGATTTTTTTGATACTATGACCGAAGAAGAAATATTCAAATTAAAACAAGGTGAATACTAACACAATTTTTTAGCCAGCCGATGTTTAATGATTTGGACATTCAAAGATTACCCTTGCAAGATGCTGAAAGTAATAGATTAGATTAATTAGAATAATTACAATTATTATCAGTCAGTGGTCATGTCACAAAAATTTGTTTGATATAATAAAATTTTTGTTATAGCATTCTCTTCCAATATGCAAAGTTTAAAATTGATCATAACTTATTTTTTTTTTTTAATGCTAAAGAGACTTCAAAAGAAGCCGCATGTTGTTTATCAAACTTTATTAAATTCTATATACTAATTATAAATAAAAAGTGATACATGATGAATTTAAAGTAAAATACACTGCCCAAAAAATCTAAAAAGACTAATCACAGACCAACCCCGTGTCAAGTGCTTGCTAACAAGGCCACTTTTATAAAGAACAAAATTAATTAAAAAAACAAAGACACGTAGTTAACGTGCAGTATAAAACCCAAAATATCTCCACTGAAATATATTTTGTTTCTAAGATATTCTAAATTAGTTTCTATAAAATCAAAATTAGTTGAAAATTTATTAGTAAAAATAAAACTATCTATATAATTAGAAGAAATATATTCTCTTTTTTTCTTTTTAGTAATTGAAATTGTTTTTCAAGAGCAAGCTGAATTATACAACGAGGCTTCCATATTTGTCCATAATTTTTTGATGATTTTAATCACCTGATTATAATTTATCCGGAATTGCCCGATTAAACATAAAGTTAATTGTTTACGCATTATGGTGATCATTTGCAACATTGCTAAGTTTATTTTGCAATCCTAATCTAGTTCATAACGTTACACGATAATTTAATAATTTATAAGCTTGCATTTTTTTTTTTTTAAAAAAAAAATTTTACGGATAAAAAAAATTTTTAATATAAAATCCAATATCAAAAATGAACTTCGAAAATCCAAAAAATTTATGGAAGGATGTCGATCCAGATGAATATCAGGTTAAAAACAATACTATTTTATATTTAATATATTATCGAATTTTTATTAATTTTTTTAAATATTTATTTTGAAAAGTATCATGTTACAATTTCTGATATTGGTGAGTTAGATGAAAGAGTAGTTGATATAAAAGATTTAGAAAAAAGAGAACAAGTTTATGGAATATGTGGAGAATGTAATGAACCTGGGACTGGTGGTCATTGGTGTCGACCTTGTAATGCTAAAAGATTTAAAGAAAATTTTAAAAATTGGACTAGCGGAAATGATTATGTTGATGAATTGATACAACATGCTCAACTTGACGCTGTATATCATAAAAAATGTCTTGAATGGATACCTTTTAAGAATTTTGAAGATGTCACTTATATTACCAGAGGCGGTTATGGTAAAATTTTTTCTGCTAGATGGCCTGAGGGTTATATCTATTCTTGGGATATTGAAAATAAAAGATGGGAAAGGATAAGACTTAATAAATTTGCATTAAAGAGTTTAGATGATTCTTCTTGTATAAGTACAGAATTTTTAAATGAGGTAATTTAAAATAAGAAATTTGTTTTATTTATTTAAAATTGTCTATAAATTTAAAATAATTTTTTTTTTTTTTAGATTAAATCTCATCTTCAAATTTATCTTTATGATGTTATTCCCTGTTACGGGATAACGCAAGATCCAGATACTAAAGATTATATGATGGTTTTAGAATTTTGTAAAGACGGAAATTTGAGAAATAATTATTTGAGAAGATCAAATAATTATTATTCAAAAATTCATCATTTGTTTTCTATTTCAAGTGGACTTCTGGATATTCATAATGCTGATAAAGTTCATAAAGATTTTCATTCAGGCAATATATTATTTGGTATTTCTGGTTCATTAATAAGTGATTTGGGAATGTGTCAACCAGAAAAGCAATTAAAAAAAGATGGAATTTATGGAGTATTACCTTATGTTGCACCAGAAGTTATACGTGGAAAACAATATACAAAAGCATCTGATATTTATTCATTTGGAATAATGATGAATGAATATATATCTGAAGAAATTCCTTTTAATGATATCCCTCATGATGAAGTTTTAGCTGTTAGAATATGTAAAGGAATTAGACCAAGTATTTTTAAATATACACCAAAATTACTTACAGCTTTAATTGCTAAATGTTGGGATGCTAAACCAGAAAATAGACCAACAGCTAAGGAGCTATTTCAAATATTAAGTAAATGGGATGTTAAAGCAAAAAGTAGATTAACTACTAAAGAATTTTTTCAAATATTCCATAAATTAGGTATAAAAACGAATAAAGATAGTGAGGTTCGTTCTGAAGTGGATGAATATGATGATAAAATCAGATTAAACAGAACAGATAAAAAAATATCTAGCGATATTCAAACACATCCACAAGCTGTCTATACTAGTAGACTTTTAAATTTCAAAGATCTTCCAGAACCAATAAATTCAGGTAATTTAATTTTATCTACTTTGATCTAGAAATTTTTTTTTTATATACTAACTATTAAAAAATACCCTTTTAATAATAAATACAACATCAAAGTAAGTATTTTATTGTTTGATTTGATATATTATAATAATTATATATTTTTTTTTTAACGTTGTTTTAATTAATTTATAGTTTCAGATTGTCTTGATTGCCAATTAGATGAATCAAGTAAGATATTAATTATTTTATAAGTTTTTTTTTATTTATCAATATTTTAACTTAATTTTATTTATTATTTTATTTATTTAATAGTTCTTCGTGAAATTAGTCAAGAACAAGATGACGAAAATAGCGTCGAATGAGTTCTTTCATATTATAAAGATTAAGAAATTAGTATGACTAAATATAAACATTATTATAATATTAGGTTATTGTATTTATTACTTATCAGTTATAGGTTTATATATCATGTCTCTGTTTTTTATTTATTCATATTAAATTGTTTACAAATAAAATTTTTATATTATTAACGTAATAAGAAATTTGCGATAATCCGTAATCATGTAATCTGCGATAATAAATGAAAGCATAGGCCCTTTTCTCTACTAGATTAACTAGATTATATGCATTTTAACATCTAGAGCTTCTAGGGAATTTAATTGACTTAAAAAAAACATAATCGATTATTGAATGATAATTGATCGTGATATTCGAATAAAAAGTTATACTGTATCTATTAATATAAATTGATTGTAATCAAACAATAATTTTTATTAGAATAAAAATTTAAAAAAAGTTTTTTTATAAAATTCTATAATTCCAATCATTGATCGATTATAATCGACTCAATTATAGTAAAATTTCTTAACAATTATTATTTAATATAAAGCTTATGGAATTTAATTAATATGATGGTCATTCTGGTCCGAATAATAATATTGTTATTGTATGAGCGTGCTTAATAATGATTTGATGTGGCGCAAAGCGCCACATCATTAAGCACGCCCGTATAGATAATATACAATTATTTACTATCCAAAGAAACGAAATCATACGATTATTTTTAGTTCAAGCGTCAGCGTTATTACCGTTGGATTACAAGCAATGTCGTATCCAAGGAACGAAATCATACTTTCGGAATTATTTTTCAATTCAGCAGGTTGATATGTCATATAATACCAAACGGCAACTTTTCATTCAATTACGAGATCCTGGTAGTTCCTTTGCCATAAAATTCTTCGAATATTTTCGATAATGCTGTCTAATTGAAGTAAATGTATCTATAATAGATTTTGTTATACCCAGATTTCTTTTATTGATTCTTATAACTGTATTCACGATATATCAGGACCCAGAAATATATATAAAAGGGTCAGGTTTGAGTTTGCGTATTTTGAACTAAAAAATCATGAAAATCTTTCCTTTTTTAGATAATTTTTGATAATTTCAGTCAGAATTTTATTTCCTATTATAGTAACCGACTGACATTATCATAATTCCGGCCCTGAAAAAATGCGTACAGCTCATAGTAAAAAAATTTTTTCATCACCTGACCCCTATATATATTATTTCTGGGTCCTGATATATCCATTGGTTATCCCAAATTCAGTTTTAACACTATATTAATTCATTAATCCTATTATATCCGCATCATATGTACTTTTGATCTTTCGTGCATCCTCCCAATATAAACTTTATATTCTTCAACATATAATCTATCATCAAGAACTATGAGTACAAGGATTAAACACTCCTTTAATAGAACAATATAAAATACTGAGAACTCTGTTAAATCAATAAGTAGGTTTATCATCCTTTTCCGTAAAATCTGGAAATGTATTAGCGCAAAGTTCAGATAAAAGTATTACTAGTTTTCCAGTTTTTGGGAAATTTACCGCTTCTGAATGTAATTGCGCGTCCATTAAATACACTAGAATCAAAATAATTTTGCTTTCTAAATGGGAAATTGCAATTGTACCAAGTTTATCTGATAAGATATAATTCATAAAAAAATGATTAAATATCCACCATTGTTACGTAATCAACTGTATTGGGTCTTTGATTTCTTGGGGAGTTGAGCGTTCATAATATATTATTAAAAAAAAAATTAATTTTTCTTTAAAGATAAATTTTATTCACAAATAATTTAAAACCATATGTGAATAATAATTTAGATATACATATGTAAAAATCGTTACCATCAAATCAGCACCAATACATTGATTAGGAATATCATGAAAACCAGTCGCTGGAAATACTATCGCGTCTAACAAATTCTTACGATCTACAGCTGTAACCACTTGTACTGTATATTGGGTTTAATATAAGTGTTTTTAGATTCTATAAATCTTTACCTCTGATTAAAAATATGACAATGGATCGTAAATACGTCTCTTTCTTACGTAATTCCTCTCCAATAAATTGTAATTTTGATAATAACTTCATTAAGGTTATAATTATGAAGATACTAATTAAAAGAAATATTACGTTCTACCATGTAAAAAACGTTTAAATTTAAACGATTAACATATTTTCGTAATAAATTAATCCTATATACTGATTTGTTACTCTATTATTAATTTGCTTTGATACTAAATTATATTCTTTAGATATTTTAAATATTTCCAAATACTTTCCAAAGGCTTGTCATCGATTTTATCCAAGTCGAAATCGACTAATTTATCTTTATCAGGCGAAGAGGTATGTAGCCGGAAAAGAATAAAATGTTAATTTTAATATCTATTGATACGTATTAGTTTCGCGAGTAATCAGATACAGGTATTAGAAATATATATATAATAAAAGTCAAAAATAAGAAAATAAACAAAACGAAACAAAATATTATACGAACTTAAAAGTGACGTAGGCAACGCCTTTACTTTCATTATAATCATTCGTTTCAATTGAGAATAAGTCTAAGTTGGATATATTTAAAATTAAAAAGATTTGTTGCGTGCTTTATAATCATAGAACGATTCGGTTTTGTACAGATACGATGTAGATAAGTTACAGGTACAAGAGAGTATATAGTAAAGTAGTATGGTGCGATATGATACAATAAGTAAGGTATTATTAATTCGGTAAGACGATAGTATGGTGTGAAATCGATATTAAGTATGATTAAGATAACAAAACTATACTCAACTGTAATAGTGTATATTATCAATCGAGAAAAGTATTGTACATTTGTACTTATATCAACTGCCATATTAAGTTATTGTGAATTTTTTATTAAAATCTTTAATTATTACTAGTCTTAATTGGCCTTTTCACAATTATTTTTATTTCAGGTTCCCTTAAAGCAAGTTCACGTTCTTTTAATACTAAAAACTAAATCTTTTCCCCTCTTGCTTTCTTGCTTTAAGCTTTAAAGCCAACTTACTTTCTTATTATTGTCTTCTTCACAATCATTGGCTATAAAAATATGCTAATATTTCCGTAAATATTCACCTAACAATACCTCAATAAGATCCTCTTCATAAATGACATCTCCTCTATTAACAAAATCAATATCCATAGTTTATATAGTGCGAGATAATATTTTTTGCGTGAAACAATGAGCAAAGATAATAATATTTTTCGTGTAAAACAAGTGGAGATAATATTCTTCTTTTGGGTGAGTAACTTCATAAGCGAAATATTATTCTATATACGCGAAAATAATATCTATACATACGCAGCAGTAGTATTTTACAAATCATGTTGTAGAGTAGATTATTTCACGTGACATACTATGGTTGACCCCTTTTCGACTTTTCGTATTACTCTTATTAATTATGTACAGGTCCGTAAGCGTACCGATCGTACCGAATCCGAATCGAAAACCATAGGAATTATAATATCACATGAATAACCTTTGGGTATGATTGATCACATTAAATTACGGAATGAATCTTATTTTAAAAGTAATTTTTTTCAATACTACAGTACTACTAAATCGTAAGCGCAATCTAGCCTCAAAAAAAAAAAAAATGCGAAATATACTGAAAACCACTTTATAACTGGTTGAATTTTTAATTTATTTTGAAATAATTAAATAAATCTTTAATGTAAATTTTTTTAAGATGTAAAATCGTAATTTAAAGGACATTGATAATATATTTTAGTATTTTACAGTAGTATTATAGACGAAATGAAAACTAGTTTTATAAAAAATTTCCCAAAAATAATATAGGTAACCTGTAAGTTTGGTTGTATTTATATAGTATATCCAGAGAAACAGGTACGGTAAGCGGTTATTAAAGCTTTCATACCTAAAAAATAATAAAGCACCTGCTGGTACCCACAACCCACCGACCTGTATTAATTATTGCGCATGTTTCCTAAAAGTAACACGCATGTCGGCGTATATCTGATATTCCAAAGGTAACATGCGTAGTTTCCACTTTCCAGCGCATATTCCCAAAGATTATTATCGCGCTTTTCAAAATTGTGTTAGTCCCTATAGATCATCTGATAAAAAAATCATTAGATTACAGAACAATTACCGGACAAAAATTGGACAATGTTGTCCTATAATCGTCCTGTAATTATAATCGCTCGAGTAATCACAACGTACACAGAATTTTGAAAACCGCTGCGATAAAATAAAATTTTCAGTTATTGAAAATAAGTAATTTTGATTTTTTTTTTTCTACAATTGTAGTAAATTTACTTTATTTTTAAAATATATTAGATAATGCTTTACTTTATATGGAAAATCAACATGTTTTCTTGCGCATATACCTTTAATTTTTATTTAATTTATCTAAAATTTGCGTATATACGGTACCTATAAGAAATGGTTACACTGCGGAATCAGATGACTTAAAATCAAAAAAAAATTTTACAGGTACATCAGTATCATTTATTCTGTGCAATAGAAATAAATATATAGTTACAATGTTTAACTGATGATCTTGTACCCGTCAGATAATATTTTTTTTTTTTTTAACTTGTCAAGAACTTGTTTAATTGCATGATTGTGAACCAGCATTCATAAACAAATAAATTTCTTATATAGTTTCAAAAAAAACAAGAAAGGAACGGGGAAAAAATTAAGCTGAACAACATATACTGTAATACAATACATTTTTATTTTATTTCACATGACTATGAGAAAATTTATATTCCTTAGTAAAATAACCTTGTGAAGGTGAGGTATTATTACATATTTATTATTTTCTTTAAAAGGAATAATAAAAAACGGCGCAAGGTCTTCAAAGAACTGAATAAATCAAACGACCATTCATCTACAAATAAGGTTTAATTATCGGATTTTCAATCGGTGTATGCTATAACGGGTCAAATGATTCGACGCAAACCATTTACTAATAAAATCGATGTTACGTGCTACAATAAACTTAATTTTCGATGTACCTATAGATCGTCGTGCAATTTCATATGACACTATATAAAATCGGATATAGATCCGGTTTTGATAGTTTTTTGTTTTGAGGATTGTCTATTTTCGTTGTTTCTAATAGATTTGTGCGACATGACGATAATATGGACATAATATTACCCTATATCACGGGCCAATCGGGCCATAGTACCCCATGTATAGTACCCCCTAAGTCACATTCTCCACTGATTTTATTATATAAATAATCCAACAAAAACCTTAGGGTTGACGTGTAACAATACCCTAATTATTTTGTAAGTTTTAAACACCCTCTATTAATAGTAAAAATTCGTGTAATAGGGGGGGGGGAGGGTACAGGGCAAAACTTCCGAAATTCGCACGATACCCAGCCACCCAAGATACTGTTGCCCACGATATACGGTAATTCTTGTCCTTTTGCTATTAATAAAGTATTACAGTTTAAAGATTGGCAATATTTGATAGGAAGGAAAATTTGATCATTAAAATCAACTTTGTTCGTTTAAATTTGCACCTGTCACTTGATCTTTTTTTTCAAATTGTAAAACCTCATTTAATAAAATTAAAAATTTTTCTGTATAACTAACTGTTCTGTCACTTTGTTGACCGCAACCTAAAAGGTGTTGAAGATTACGTTCTTCGAAAAATTATATGTAAAATTTTTCAAAAAATTTAATAAAAAATATGATTTTAATCTTTTTTTTTTTCAAAAAGTGAATCTAAAATAAAGTGAACAAAATAAATACTACAGTATAAGGTTTATAACGATTATTCTACGACTTGCTTAATATTATTGAATATAGCATTTTTTTTATTGTACATGAAAATTTTGTTGGCGGAATTACTATATTTAAAAACAACATTATGATTCATGCAGATGACCATTTTAATCAGTAAATGGGAATTTTAATTATCAAATATCTATTTTTATTTTATTTTATTTCCATTTTTATCATTCCCGAAACAAATTGTCGTACTATCATTTAATCTGAAAAATCTAACCATATACAGTATATACAGGATATTATCCTGTATACAGTTCGGCGTTTTTACTTTGTTGAAATTACTATAATTAAATAAGTTGATTGTAACGATTGTTTCCCTTTTTGTTTTTGTGCCGATCGCGATTTTAAAAAAACCCCTTATATAACGTCGGCGGAGGCGTCGCTGTTTCCACAATACCCTCCTTTAAAATTTTATTTTTTCTTTGAATTCTGAAATTATAATTTTATAACTTATTTGGTATATACATATAAACAGTGCAGTATATGTGGTAAAATGTCAAATTTATGTGAAGAATGTGGCAACGAATATACAGATAAAATATGGAAATGGTGTAAACCATGTCAAATAAATTCTCTTAAAAATTATACCACAATCAGTGATAATGAAAAAATTAATAATTTCATTCAAAAAATGCGATCAAAAATTGATTCTTTTAGTGATATATTATTTGAATGGATACCATACGATCAATTCAATAATATTAACAAAATAAATGATTTTGCTAATGCAATATGGACGGATGGTCGATTAGGATTTAGTTTTTTTCAAATAAAATATATAAGGGCTAAGAATATAAAAGTTTCTTTAAAATTCTCACAATATAATATTGATGAATTTCTAAACGAGGTATAAATTTCTTTATTCGTTAATTAAATATTTTTTTTATTTTTGATTTTTTTGAAATATTAATTATTTATTTTATAATAGGCCAACGAATATTCAATTAAATTTCATCAATTTGGAATCCGCAAAATATATGGAATATCACAAAATCCAAATACAAAAGAGTATATTATGGTTCTTGAGAAAGAGAAATATTGTGAAAGATGCGATAATTTATACACAAACGGGTGTAAGTCATGTCAAATAAATTTACTTAAAGAAAACTTTACAAACTGGACCAGTGGAAATGAAAAAATTGATAATTTCATTCAAGGAATGCAATCAGAAATTAATGATTATAAAGACATCATATTTGAATGGATTCCATATAATCAGTTTGATGATATTAATGAAATACTAGTTGAAAATGATCTTACTATATATTTGGCAAAATGGAAGGATGGTCCATTGTATTATCATAGTGATAAAAAGGAATATATAAGATTGAAAAATAAAAAAGTTTCTTTAAAATGTTTTCAAAATTTGCAAGATAAAGCTGGAGAGTTTTTAAATAAGGTATGTAATGTCTCTATTTTAAATTAGAAATTCTCATAATTCAATACTAATTTTTTTTTTAATAGGTTAATTTACAAGATGATGAAGATAATCAAGATATATTTGGAATATCTCAAAATCCAAATACAAATGATTACATAATAGTTCTTCAAAATGGATATTGTGAAAAATGCAATCAAAAATATACAAATGCAAATTACAATTGGTGCAAATCATGTCAGAAAAATTCTCTTAAAGAAAACTTTACAAACTGGACCAATGAAAATGAAAAGATTAACAGCTTCATTCAGGAAATGCAATTAAGAATTGAAAGCCCATTAGATATAATATTTGAATGGGTATCATACAATCAATTCAATGATATCAAAGAAATAAATGAAGATGGGTTTACTAAAGCAATATGGAGTGATGGTCCATTAAATTATGATAAGGATAAAAGTGTGTATAGGAGGAGTCAGAGTAGCCAAAATAAAGAAGTTGCTTTAAAATACTTATACAACTTACAAAATATCACTAATGAGATTCTAAATGAGGTAAGAAATTCTTTGTTTATTAGTAAATATTTTAATTTAATTGTAACTTTATTATTTCGTTTAATAGATTGGTAAAACATACTCCATTAAAAATCAAGATAACAATATTCGTAATATTTATGGAATATCTCAAAATCCAAATACAAAAGAGTATATAATAATTCTTCAATATGCAAATTGTGAAAAATGTATTAAGAAAGAAGAATGGTGTAAATTTTGTGAAATAAATTATCTTAAAGAAAATTTTGCAAATTGGACTAGTGGAAATAGAATGATTGATAATTTCATTCAAGAAATGCAATTAAAAATTGACAATCCATTGGAAATAGTATTTGAATGGATACCATATGATCAATTCATTGATATTGAGGAAATACTAAGTATAAATGATAATTTCACAATGTATTCATCAAAATGGAAGAATAATATGTTAATATATCTTAAAGGAGAAAATAAGTATAAAAGGCTTCAAAGTAATCAAAATAGACAGATTATTTTAAAAGGTTTACATAACTCAAAAGATATTATTAATGATTTCCTAAACGAGGTAAGATTTCACTATTAATATAATTTTATTATTTTTTATTCATTATAATAATTTCTTATTTATTTTAATAGGCTAAAAAATATTCAATTAAAATCAATGATAATATGCGCAACATATATGGAATAACTCAAAGCCCAAAAACAAAAGAATATTTTATGGTTCTACAAAAAGGATTGTTTTGTGAAAAATGTTATATAAATATCATAGATAAATGGTGTAAACTATGTCAAATAAATTTTCTAAAAGAAAACTTCACAAACTGGACTAGTGGAAATGAAAAAATTGATAATTTCATTCAAGAAATGCAATTAAAAATTAATTATCAGACCGATATTGTGACTGAATGGATACCATACGATCAATTCAATAATATTAAAGAAATAGTTATAAATAATTTGGCTTCAGTATACTCAGCAATATGGAAGGAAGGTCAATTAGATTATGATGAAAGCAAAAATGAATATATTCGAAATCAAAATAAAGGAGTTATCTTAAAATGTTTACATAATTTTCAAAATATTACTGATGAATTTTTGAATAAGGTATGAAATATGTACTTTATTTATCTTGTTAATTATTGTTATATTTTTTCGTATAATAATAATTTTATTTTATTTACAGATTATTAAGACATATTCTATTAAAAAGCAAAATAATATTCGTAATATATATGGAATAACTCAAAGTCCAGATACAAAAGACTACATCATGGTTCTTGAAACCAATAGTGAATATTGTGAAAAATGTGACAAAAAATATAAATATATATTTGCTAAATGGTGTGAGTCATGTGAAATAAATTGTCTTAGAGAAAATTTTACAAACTGGACCAGTGGAAATAAAGAAATCGATAATTTCATTCAAAAAATGCAATTAAAAATTAATTATCAAACTGATATTGTGGCTGAATGGATACCTTATAATCAATTTGACAATATTAAAGAAATAAATAAAAATGGAGTTGCCGAAGCAATAAAAAACAATAGTATTCATTCAGCAATATGGAAAGATGGTCCATTGAATTATGATAAATATAAATATACTCGAAGCAAAAACGAAAAAGTTACTTTAAAGTGTTTGCATAATTCTCAAAATATTACTGATGAATTTCTAAATGAGGTATGAAATTACTTTATTTGTCTAGTCAGTCAGTTTTTTCTAATATAATAATCACAACTTCATATTATTTAACAGATTGCCAAAACATACTCCATTAAAAAATATAATTCTAATAATATTTGTAATATGTATGGAATAACTCAAAGTCCAAATACAAAGGAGTATATCTTAGTTCTCCAAGATGGATACTGCATAAAGTGTTTTAAACAATATTCGAATAATTGGTGTAAGCCATGTGAAATAAATTCTCTTAAAGAAAATTTTGTAAACTGGACTAGTGGAAATGAAATAATTAACAATTTTATTCAAAAAATGCAATTAAAAATTACTTCAGGATATGATATAATACTTGAATGGATACCTTATAACCAATTTGATGATATTGAAGAAATAGTTAAAATTGATTCTATTCCGGTGCATTCAGCAATATGGAAAGATGGTCCATTGGATTATGATAAATATAAATATACTCGAAGCAAAAACGAAATAGTTACTTTAAAGTGTTTGCATAATTCTCAAAATATTATTACTGATGAATTTCTAAATGAGGTATATATGAAATTACTTTATTTGTCTAGTCAGTCAGTTTTTTTTTAATATAATAATCACAACTTCATATTATTTAACAGATTGCCAAAACATACTCCATTAAAAAATATAATTCTAATAATATTTGTAATATGTATGGAATAACTCAAAGTCCAAATACAAAGGAGTATATCTTAGTTCTCCAAGATGGATACTGCATAAAGTGTTTTAAACAATATTCGAATAATTGGTGTAAGCCATGTGAAATAAATTCTCTTAAAGAAAATTTTGTAAACTGGACTAGTGGAAATGAAATAATTAACAATTTTATTCAAAAAATGCAATTAAAAATTACTTCAGAATATGATATAATACTTGAATGGATACCTTATAACCAATTTGATGATATTGAAGAAATAGTTAAAATTGATTCTATTCCGGTGCATTCAGCAATATGGAAAGATGGTCCATTGGATTATGATAAATATAAATATACTCGAAGCAAAAACGAAAAAGTTACTTTAAAGTGTTTGCATAATTCTCAAAATATTATTACTGATGAATTTCTAAATGAGGTATGAAATTACTTTATTTGTCTAGTCAGTCAGTTTTTTTTTAATATAATAATCACAACTTCATATTATTTAACAGATTGCCAAAACATACTCCATTAAAAAATATAATTCTAATAATATTTGTAATATGTATGGAATAACTCAAAGTCCAAATACAAAGGAGTATATCTTAGTTCTCCAAGATGGATACTGCATAAAGTGTTTTAAACAATATTCGAATAATTGGTGTAAGCCATGTGAAATAAATTCTCTTAAAGAAAATTTTGTAAACTGGACTAGTGGAAATGAAATAATTAACAATTTTATTCAAAAAATGCAATTAAAAATTACTTCAGGATATGATATAATACTTGAATGGATACCTTATAACCAATTTGATGATATTGAAGAAATAGTTAAAATTGATTCTATTCCGGTGCATTCAGCAATATGGAAAGATGGTCCATTGAATTATGATAAAGATAAATATAAATATACTCGAAGCAAAAACGTAAAAGTTACTTTAAAGTGTTTGCATTCTCAAAATATTACTGATGAATTTCTGAATGAGGTACGAGATTTCTTTATTTGTTTAATCTCATTTTACTTAATATAATATTCACAACTTTATATTATTTAACAGATTGTCAAAACATACTCCATTAGACAATATAATACTGATGGTATTTGTAGTAGTATATATGGAATAACTCAAAGTCCAAATACAAAAGAGTATATTATAATTCTCCGATATGGAACACATTGTGAGAAATGCAATAAAATATACACAGAAAAAGATTATAAATGGTGTAAATCATGCCAAATAAATTCATTTAAAGGAAATTTTGTACACTGGACCAGTGGAAATGAAAAAGTTGATTTCATTGAAAAAATGCAATTAAAAATCGATCACCCATTTGATATAGTATTTGAATGGATATCATATAATCAATTCAGTAATATTAAAGAAATAGATTTTGGCATAACATATTCAGCAATATGGAAGGATGGTCCACTAAATTATGATAAAGATAAAATGAAATATATAAGGAGCCAGGCAACCCAGAATAAAAATATTACATTAAAATACCTGTATGGTTCTTTGCAAAATATCACGGATGAATTGGTATGAATTTCTTTATCAGTTAAAATAAAAAAGTATTTTTATTATATTAACAATTGTTTTTTATTTAACAGATTTTTAAAATATACTCCATTAAAAAGCATTCAGATATTCGTAGTATTTATGGAATGTCTCAAAATCCAAACACGAAAGAGTTTATTATGGTCCTTCAAGATGGATATTGTGAAAAATGCGATAAAAAATATACAGATTTAGAGCATAAATGGTGTAAACCATGTCAAATAAAATCCTTTCAAAGAGTTTTAGACGGGAGAAATGAAAAAATCAATAATTTTATTCGAGAAATGCGATTAAAGATTGACACTTATAATGATACAGTGGTTGAATGGATACCGTACAATCAATTCAATGATATTAAAGAAATAGCCAAAATAGCTAAAAATGATTCGGTTACAATATATTCAGCAATATGGATGAGTGGCCAATTATGTTATAATGAATATGAAAATAAATATACAAGGAACCAGATAAGAAAAAATCATGTTGTTACTTTAAAATGCTATAATTCTCAAGGTATTACTAATAAATTTTTAATCGAGGTATGAATGTTCATTAATTCATTAAAAGAATAATTATGCGATTTATTATAAATTAATTTATTACTTATTATTTATAAATAGGCTAAAGGATATTCAATTAAATATAATGATGATGAAATTCGCAAAATTTATGGAATAACTCAAAATCCATTGGATACACAAAATTATATAATGGTTCTTCAAGATGGATATTGTGAAAAGTGTAGTAAAAAATATATGAATATACTTACTAAATGGTGTAAACCATGTGAAATAAATTCTATTAAAAAAAATTTTATAAGTTGGTCTAGTGGAAACTATACGATTGATATATTTATTAAAGAGATGCAATTAAAAATCGACTTTCATAGTGACATAATGTTTGAATGGGCAACATATGATCAGTTTGGTGATGTTAAAGAAGTAATCAAAACAGATTCTGATATAGTGTATTCAGCAATATGGAAAAATGGACCATTAGTTTATGATAAAGATAAAATAAAATATATAAGGAGTCAGAACAAAAAAGTTGCTTTAAAATATTTACATAATTCTCAAAATACAACTACCGAATACTTAAATGAGGTATGAAATTTCTTTTTTTTATTTAGTAAAATGCTTTTTTGGTATAATAATAACCCAATTTCATTCAACAGATTATTAAACTATACTCTATTAAAGAATATAATTTTAATCGTAAAATTTATGGGTTAACTCAAAATCCAGATACAAAAGAATATATTGCGATTCTTCAAGATGAATATTGCGAAAAATGTGGCAAAAAATGCTTAAATACAACATCATGTACTTGGTGTAAACCATTTCAAATAGACTATGGTTTTACCAGTATAAATATAAATGAAAAAAGTGATTCAAGTAACAGTAGTAACAGTAATGCCTTTAAATTTGACTTTAATTTTACTAGCAATAAGGATAATTTTAAAAAGCATCATATTACCAAAAAGCATCATATTACCTCAACAAATAATAGTGAATTGATACCATACAGTCAGTTTAATAATATTAAGGAAATAGGTAAAGGAGGTTTTTCTATAGTATATTCAGCAATATGGGAAAATGGTATCAAAGAATCGACAAATAAAAATGTTGCTTTAAAATACTTACATATCTCTCAAAATATTAACAAGGAATTTTTAGAAAAGGTATAGTAATTCACTTACTAATATGGTATAGTTTAATACAAATCTTAATAATATAATAATTTTTACTTTAATAGGTTAAAATATATTCGGTAAAAAATTCTTATATCCTTGATGTATATGGAATAACTCGAAATCCAGATACAAAAGAATATATTATAGTTCTTAAATATGTAGAAGGTGAAAGTTTTGATAATTGGATAATTAAAAATAATAAAATTTTTAGCTGGGAGTACAAGATGAAATTATTATATAATATTACATATGGCCTGAAAATAATTCATCAAAATCACATGGTCCATCATAATTTACATGCAGGAAATATATTAATTCAAAATCAAAATATACCTTACATTTCAGATATAGGACTATATAATATGAATCAAACTCAAATTTACGGAGTTATGCCTTACGTAGCTCCTGAAGTATTAAAAGGAAAGGATTATACTGAAGCAGCAGATATCTATGGCCTTGGTATGGTAATGTATTTTATAGCCACCGGAAAACAACCATTTTTTAATTGTGCACATGATCAAAATTTAGCTTTAAATATATGTAATGGAATTAGACCTGAGATAAATGATTTAGAAGCACCAAAATGTTATATTGATTTAATTAAAAGGTGTTGGGATTCAAATCCAGTTAATAGGCCAAAAGCAACTGAAGTAGAAGAACTGGTTAAATTATTTTACTATTCATATAAATATAATAAATCACATGAATTAGATTTTAAAATGATTATGAAGATTGAAAAAGTACAAGAGCATTATGAGATTGAAAAGCAATTTAAAGAAGCAGAAGAATTTAAAAAATCAAATAATTTAACTGTAGAAAATAATCCAATTACTCATTCACAAGCTATTTATACATCTCAATTACTAAATCCTTTTATAAATGATCTTCTCAAAATGTGATGATACTGAAAGCTTTAGTTTTAACTTTTTATAAATGCATAAATTAGTTTCAAAATAGTTTTTATATAGTTTATTTTATTCTACTTATTTTTTTTTATAACTGAATGGCATTTATATATATGTATTTATTGTTCAACACTGATAATTATAGAGTACTCTTTTTTACAAATAAAATCAGTTTGTAATTGAACAAATAACTCAGATTTTAAACCCAAGTATACACTTTAATGTATATGCTTAATTGTAAATTATGAATTTGTATTAACATTCTATTTCTCTTAATATATATAAAATACTAAGTTTGATACACCGTGTACTAATCGCTCAAAAAAGTGAAGCAGAATTAAATATTAGAGAATTTTTAAAATAAAACAATATTAGTAAATTATAACTGGTAAATATTTGTAGTTAAATAAATCAATAAATTGAATGATTGACCATATACATACTGTATAACAAGTGCAAAATATAAATTATTGAAATGAAAGAAATCTAAATACTTAGATAAAATTTTCAAACATAATTAATTATTTATTATGCTAATAAATCTGTGGCACTGTTAAATTATAACTTTTGTAACGCAACATTGATCTTTGTTAAAATTAAAATAGAAAAATCAGAATAAAAAATCTAAGGATAGTAATACTACAGAAAATAATGGGAGATTATTACCGGCTCGATCAGCTCAAAGGTCTAGTTCATTACAATAGGAATAAAAATGTTGAAAGTCATTATAAATCATGTTTGAATTTGAAACATTTTCATTTCATTATTATATTTTGACAAAATTCAGAATAATTTCGATTCAAATATGGTATATTCTTGCATAATAGTGATAGTATGTGAAGAATTTTCTTTGAAATATTCAAGAGTTTTGGTAAAAATTGATTCTATTAGTATTATATTGTTCTTCTTTTATTACTGATAATAATAGGTTCTCTCTGTAACAGGCCAAAAAGTATTTTGGCTTATTACATATTGCTTTTTAAAATCCATCATTATCTGTAAGTTGGTCTATAGAACGATGATTTTCTTTGTATCACAGAATTTCATAAGAATAGGTTGCGGTAATTTTTAAAATTGTTGAGCCGGACTAATTGGCAAAGCGTAATTTTAGGAAGTTTATTGAAACAACAACAATCAAAATTGAACAGAAAAGTCTTCTATCTTTTTTATTTGTAAATAAGTCTACTAGTAACTTGTTTTTATGCATATTTTTTGTCCGTCTATTTCTTTAATTTCCTCAATTTCTAAAGCATCTAGTTTATTATTGCAAATCTTAATTGCATATTTAAGAAATTAAACATTATAGTATTGCAACTTAATACTTTTAAATCTTTATTGAAAGTACAAATACAGTATATAACTCTGTCTTGTAAATAATTTAGAAGTTGAAAAAGGTATAAAAATTGATAATACTTACATTTATATGACAAATGCAAACATTACAATCCTTCTCTCCATGGAAAAATTATGTGATTACATTTGTTAGATATAAGAAATCATCTTGATAATACAACGGTAAAAATTTTTGGTTGATTAATAATTTGAAATCAAATTTATTGATAAAAAGAAGTGACCATCATTATATCAATGAAAATACTATGAATTACTAACCTAATCAATTTATTAATTTTTGGCAAAATTAAAATAAAGCAAAATAAACCTTTATTAACAACTGAATTGAACAAAATACGATATTCAGTTACTGCCTCTATCGGCGCTTTTGTAATATCCGTATATCAATCTGCTGAAAAAAAACCTATACTAAATTTTAAACTGAACTACTACAATTAACTTAGAATTCACTACTCCAACTGCACCTCCAACAACGATCCTTTTATATTGTTTAAATTCTGGTGCAAATCTGTCTTTTCGAACAGAATTGCCTCCCGGTCAATATCGCCTCCCGGCCAATTGTGCCGATCTGGGCACATTTGTCTATACAGCCACCTGTATTCAGCCACCTTCCCACCGTTAAGCTTTCCGTTTGTTATTTAATCACTAAATATCTAAAAATATCTAAAAATAACTCTACAAAAAAGATAAAAAAAAAAATAAAAAATATCCTGTGTCATTAATCTTTCTTTTTATAAATATTTCAGGCTGAAATTTTATTACCAATTTCAGAAACTGGATAAAATTATCATAATTCCGGCCCTGAAAAAAGCTATAATAAGCTTTTTTAACCACTTAATGCAAAATACAAAATCATTTCCTTATGTAATAAATAATATTAAAGAATTATTCATCATCAGTATTTGCACAATTATGTTTATGCTTTATACACAGTGAAATTCGATAAACCGGATATTCGATAAACCGGATTTGGGCCTAAACCGGACTATTTTGCTGGAACCAAATCACGTATATTAAAATAGGCTCGATATACCGGAGTTTACTAGTAAAAGCTCGATATTCGCTATAACGGATCAATTTTCTAACCAGCTATAGTAAAAATGATTCGATAAACCGGATCACGTGACTGGGAACCAATAAAATTTAAGTAACGTGATTCGGTAAATCTTAAATTTGGCCGGAATTATAAAAATCTTAATTCCGGCTGAAGTTAAGTATTACTTATATATTCAATTAAAATATTTTATATTCATTTTCATGACCTCTATAACCTAAAACTAGATGAAAAAATCAAATTATAGTGTATATTAGTTTTATTAGCATGAAAATTTTTAAAAATTCAATATAATAGATTTTCAATATATCGAAATTTTTTCGCTAAACCGGATATCCCGAAAACCAGATATTTTTAGTGGAACCGATAGATCCGGTTTATCGAATTTCACTGTGTACATCTGTTCTAGGTATAGTAGAGAATTATGTACCTAGAAAAATCTCTTGGTTTGCTGAGAATGTCTACATGATGTCTGCTGTTAGTATGGAAAATCGTCCAATAATTCATTCATGATCTATTAAAAAAACCAACTATTAAATCTTTATTAATTTATTATGCTATAAACAAATCTTAATTATTAAAAATAAGCATGACCAAAACTTTATGTCTGTCAGTGATTACAGTGTGGATAAAAAAAATTAATAAATTTTGTAAAATAATAATTTTCAACGATTATAAAAAGTAGTTGTAAATCACAAATTAACCACGTTCCTTCTATTCTTCTTTTTCAAATGGATCTTGACTTTTTGACTCTAATAACTTATTTTTTTGTATGAATTTTTAATTGATGTTTTTCAAGATGATTTTGTAAAATAGTTGCACTTGTTAACAATTTATATTTAGTTGGATACCTTTTACAAATGTTAAAACGTTGTGCAACTGTACCGATCTAAAAAAACTTATTAACGAAAACTAATTTTCTTTTGTTTAATAAAAATTCATTTTTTATAACAAGCCGCATTCGTTTTTATCATTTTTTGTTTTTATAATAAAAAATTTTTTAAAAAAGTTACTTTTGTCAGATTTGGAATACTGCGGATTTTGGAAGAATTTTTTCACGTTTATTATTAAAAAAAAAATTTTTTATTTAATTAATGAAATTAATAAAAAAAATAAATAAATAAGTATAAAATAATAAAAAGTTCTAGGAACCAACTTGGTTCAAGTCGGTTCAGTCAGTCCGAGTCGGTAAAATCAGTTCAAAGTTTGTTACAAGTCAGTTCAAGTTGGTTCAAGTTCGTTCCTCTGAACCAAACCGAACTGAGAACTTATGAGCCGAATCCCAAACCGTGCTCTAGTCACATCCCTAGTTCTTGGACGGAATGATGTTTATCACAAGATGAATTTTTCTATCTTAACGTTACTGTTACATTGTGTTAATTATTTTATTTAATATTGGAATCAAATACCATGAATAATAGATTTTTATTTCATTATTACTTTTTTTCTTTGAGACGTGGGCTACATTTTAGATAATTTTTTAATTAGAATACATTTAACAAATTTATGATCAATTTTTTTAAAAAACAACCGACCAAGTTTATATTAATTATTCATTGAATAATCAAGAGATTAAAATGGAATTAATTTTCAAATATCAAGTAAAAGTAAAAGATTCATTTGTTGCAACTTGCAAATAGCGATTTTCTAACGGCCCTATTGTTATTCTCTCATTTTTTATTGAATATATTTGAATACTTTTTTTCGTCATGAAATTTTACTGACGGAACTACGATATTTACTAATTATCGAGATTAAGGCAATATTATGATTCTCACATCAAGGATATAGACGAGACGCTGAATGATCCTATGACCATTGTTTAATTACTAATTTGCGAAAAAAATATTATTTATGACTATTTTTTATAGATATTATACGGTGTTGTATTTATATTTGTTAACGTCACTTCGTGGTTAACCAATATAAATAGTAAATACCAACGTACAATGCTCAAATAATAAACTATCGATATTCGATATTGTACGCAAATAAACTATCGATATTCAATATTGTACGCAAATAAACTATTGATATCAATATTGTAGAAAATATCGGTCAAATAAAATCAGCATGATCATATCCCTATAAAAAATTCTGGAAAAAACTCCGATAAATGATCATTATTCTGAAGAAACTCAGACACGTGATCATTTTTCTGAAAAATTTTTATAGGGTATAGGGCCGTGCGATAATATTCTCCGATATTAATATTAAGATTTGTACCTCTAATAAAAATTAATAAGCGAAACAAAAATTTAATATTAGTCAGAATTGTTGTACTATCATTTAATCTGAACAGTCTAACTATATAAATATAAGATAACATCCTTGTATAAAGTTCGGCGTTTTTGTACAAATATTTACGTATTGCAAATATACGATACGCCACGCGTGTGGAGGAACAGACTTCATACTTGATCTTATTGGTGATTACTATGCACGATATTATATAGTCCTTCGTTACACCTCGGACTAATTAAACAGTTGATTGTCAAATCAAAATATAGAACGATACGCATCTTTTTGTATATGTCGATCCTATCTAAATTAGCGTTTAAAACAAACCTTAACTGTTAACGGAGAAAGCGTCGTTTTCGTATTCTTAAATTTTTTTTTTTTTTGTATTTTGAGATGAAATTTTTGAAATTTTTCTACAAATAAAATATATATAGTGCAGTATCAATATATATAGTAAAATGTCACTCCAATGCAAAATATGTGGTAACGAATATACAAATAAAGCGTTTAAATGGTGTAAACCATGCCAAATAAACTATTTGAAGAGAAATTTCATAAATTGGACAAGTGGAAATGAAAATATTGATGAGTTCATTAAAGAAATGCAATTTAAAATTAATTCTTACTATGACATAATATTTGAATGGATACCGTACAGCCATTTTAACAATATTAAAGAAATCAGCAGAGATGATTATATCACGATTTATTCAGCGATATGGTATAATAGTCCATTATATTACGATGAACATAAAATTGGATATACGAGGTACCAATTTTGCAGATATAAAAATGTCAATTTAAAATGTTTAGATAATTTGCAAATTACCACTAACGAATTCCTAAATAAGGTATGAAACTTTTTATTCATTTAATTTAATTAAATTTATTGATTTTTATTTTTAATAACAATTTTGGTCTGTTTTAATACTAGGTCAATGCATATTCAATTAAACGTCAAGATAATATTCGTAAAATATATGGAATATCTCAAAATCCAAATACGAAAGATTACATTATGGTTCTTGAAGTTAATAGTATATATTGTGAAAAATGTAATAAAAAATACACAGAAATATCTCATAAATGGTGTAAACCATGTCAATTAAATTATTTTAAAAGTACTAATTTCACAAACTGGACGAGTGGAAATAAAAAAATCGATCAATTTATTCAAAACATGCAATTAAAAATTGATGCCTATGATGATATAGTGTTTGAATGGATACCTTATAATCAATTTAGTAATATTAAAAAAATAAGTAATGATGATGCATTGTATCTGGCAATATGGAAGGATGGTTTGTTATGTTATGATGAAAAAATAAATAATCAAGAAAACCAGAATAAAAATATCGCTTTGAAACACTTATGTAATCCACAATATATAGGCTACTATATGAAACTATCCAAGGTATAAAATTTCTTTATTCATTAAATTTAAAGAACTTTTTAATAATAATTTTTTTGGTTTGTTTCAATACTAGGTTAATGCATATTCAATTAAACGACGAGATGATATTCGTAAAATATATGGAATATCTCAAAATCCGCATACGAAAGATTACGTCATGGTTCTTGAAGATAGTTATTGTCCAAAATGTGATGGAAAATATGCAGATACATCTTATAAATGGTGTAAACCATGCCAATTAAATTATTTAAAAAGTAATTTCACAAACTGGACGAGTGGAAGTAAAATAATTGATCAGCGTATTCAAGAAATGCAATTAAAAATTGATTCTTTTGATGACATAGTATTTGAGTGGATACCGTACAACCAGTTTGATAATATTAAAGAAATATATGAATATGGGTATATCACGATATATTCAGCAATATGGGAGTATGGGACATTATGTTATGATGGTAATGAAACTGAATATACAAGGAAGCAATTTAACAAAGATAAAAACGTCACTTTAAAACTTTTTCGTAATCCACAAACCGATAAATTCTTAGATAAGGTATAAAATTTCTCTATTCATTAAATTTAAAGATCATTTTAATAACAATTCAGTTTACTTTAATAGGTTAATGCGTATTCAATTAAACGACGAGATGATATTCTTAAAATATATGGAATATCTCAAAATCCGCATACGAAAGATTACATTATGGTTCTCGAAGTCAATAGTGAATATTGTGAAAAATGTGATAAAAAATATACGGATATATTTCATAAATGGTGCAAACCATGCCAAATAAATTATTTAAAAAGTAATTTCACAAACTGGACGAGTGGAAGTAAAATAATTGATCAGCGTATTCAAGAAATGCAATTAAAAATTGATTCTTTTGATGATATAGTATTTGAATGGATACCATACAACCAGTTTGATAATATTAAAGAAATATGTGAATATGAATATATAACAATATATTCAGCAATATGGAAGTATGGGTCATTATACTATGATAGTGATAGAACTGAATATACAAAGAAGCAATTTGACAAAAATAAAAACGTCACTCTAAAACTTTTTTGTAATTCACAAGCCGATAAATTCTCACTTAAGGTATAAGATTTTTCTATTCATTAAATTTAAAGATCTTTTTAATAACAATTCAGTTTGCTTTAATAGGTTAATGCGAATTCAATTAAACGACGAGATGATATTCTTAAAATATATGGAATATCTCAAAATCCGCATACGAAAGACTACATTGTGGTTCTCGAAATCAACAGTAAATATTGTGAAAAATGTGATAAAAAATATACAGATATGTCTCATAAATGGGTTAAATCATGTCAAATAAATTATTTAAAGAGAAATTTTACAAACTGGACGAGTGGGAATGAAAGTATCAATAAATTTATTCAAATGATACAATTAAAAACCGATTATTGTAACGGTATAGTATTTGAATGGGTACCATATGATCAATTTAATGACATCACAGAAATGGTTGATAATCACGCTAAAGTATATTCCGCAGTATGGAAGGATGGTCCATTATATTATTATGATAATATAAAAGAATGGACAAAAAAAAGAAATACAAGCACAAAAGTTATTTTAAAATATCTACACAATTCACAAGAAATAAATAATGAATTTTCAAATGAGGTATGAGTCAGAAAAATTTCTATAACTGAAATTTAAGCCAGCACTTTTAATTTATTGACTTAATTTTTGTTTAATAGTACAATACTTTATATGGAATATCTCAAGATCCAAATACAAAAGACTATATTGTAATTCAAGCTGAAAATTGTAAAAAATGTGATGAAAAATATATAGATGTAATACATAGTTGGTATAATCCATGTAAAATTCACCATCTAAAAAAAAATTTTACAAACTGGACAAGTAAAAATGAAACAATTGATGATTTTATTAAAAAGACACAATTGAGTAATGGTTATTTTAACGATACATTTGAATGGATACCATATACTCAGTTTAATGATATTAAAGAAATAGGCAAAGGAGGCTTTGCTACAGTTTATTCAGCAATATGGAAGGATGGTCCATTATATTATGATGATAATATAAAGAAGTGGATAAGAAAACCTGGAGCAAATAAAAAAGTTGCCTTGAAATGTATGCGTAACTCACAAAATATCACTGAACAATTTTTACGTGAGGTAAGAATTTATTCTAGTAACAAATTAAATAAATAAACATATATACAGTATATGTATATATATATATAAACTATATATTTTTTTAACAAACAATTTAAATTTTTGTAGGCTAAAGTACATTCAAAGAAAACTTCTATTTATATTCTAAGTATATATGGAATATCTCAAAATCCAGATTCAAAAGATTATATTATGGTTCTTGAATATGTAGAAGGTGGAGATTTAAGTAAGTGGATAAATAAAAATTATGATAAATTTAATTGGTCATATAAATTACTTTCATTATGGAATATTGTTAGAGGTCTTAAAGAAATTCATCAAAAAAATATGGTTCACCGTGATTTTCATACTGGAAATATATTAATTAAGAATGAATATTGGCCCTGTATTGCAGATATGGGATTATGTGGGAAAGTTGATGATAATTATGATATAGATGAAAAAGATGAAAAAAAAGTTTTTGGAGTTTTGCCTTATGTAGCTCCTGAAGTAGTATTAAAAGTAGGGAAATATACTCAAGCATCAGATATATATAGTCTTGGTATGTTAATGTATTTTATAGCCACTGGGAAACAACCTTTTTACAATCGTGCACACGATCAATATTTAGCAATAAGCATATGCGGAGGAGTTAGACCTGAAATAAGTGAGCCAGAAGCACCAAAATGTTATATTGATTTAATGAAGAGATGTTGGGATGCAAATCCAGATCATAGACCAAATATAGATGAAATATTTGAAACAATGAAGTTACTTAATGATTCCAAACAACCGCAAGAAATTAGAAATCAATTGGAAGAAGCAGAAGAATATAGAAAAGCAAACCCTTTATCAATTGAAGTTATTCAATCAAATACTCATCCACAAGCTATTTATACGTCTCGATTACTTAACTCCATTACAAAAGACTTTCCAATGTATGATAATATTAATAATATTACGGCAGAATATATTGACTTTACAGCAGAGTAAGTTATGCTAAATTTTAATTACAATTTTATCTTTATTAATTGAAATCATTGTTGATCTACGGACTAAAATTACGAATGATTGAAAAATTTTATATTGAAAAAATCGTTTATTATAAACTAAAGTTATAATGTAACTTTATAGTTTATTCAAATATATATTTTTTTACCTATTTTTATTTTAAAATTATTGTTCAACACTGATGATAGAGTATTTGTAAACATGTTTTCTATAAATAAATCAGTTTGTAATTGAATAAATTTTATTAATTTCTGCTTGTCTATATCATGTTTCAATTTTATATAATGTTATTATCCAAAATTTAGAATAATTTAAGTTATTGTTATTGACTTGGGTTACAGTACAATTTACAGACAGCCATTCTACAAAAATGAAATTAACCAACGCCATTTTATTTGCTGGCTTCCATTTTACCGACATGAAAATCTATTGCCCGAAGCGTTAGCGAATGGTTTAACCCCGTTTTTGTCCCTGTCACAATCGACAATTTATTTCCTTTTTTGAATATGTATCACAATTTTATGTAAGACTAGTTATTTGACCCCTGAAATATGCCAAATGACACGTAGATCACGTAACAATCGTAACATGCACTTGCGAGTTATGCAACGCGAAGGACTTAAACGGTTTCCGTTTTCCTAGTATACCCTATTTCACCGAAATGTCATTATCCGACTTACCATTTACAGCAAAATCCAAAATAAACGAGACAATTGAAAATTTTGTTGCCGAGAATCTCGGCTTTCACGTGATTATTCTGTAAAATGATTGGATCCGAAAATTTATTAATTGCGCCTCATTCCTTACTGCGCCTTAATTTCTACGCCTCATCGGTCGGTCATAACCGAATCAAGAATCTTTGACCGACCGATCGTTTTGACCAACCATTTGACCGACCGTTTGACCGAGACCAGATTAACCAAAAAGAATTAAAAACTCATTTTTTTTTTAGAAACCTGGCCATTTTTTACTCCTTGCCAAGAATTATTTGATAATGTTCGGTTTAGCTCAGGATAAAACAAAAAATAATATTATTATACTCGAAACAATACACCGAAATGACCGAATCTAATGAGTAATGATATATTTTTTTCCTATTGTGAGCTTTACCGAGTTTTACCGAATATACCGAGTGTTTCGGCAAAGAGTTAAAAATGACTAGATGTCCAGTACATTATGAAAACAACTGTAATGATCAGATATTATTGTAACTTACAATTTTAAACGTTCGGCCAAAATCGTCAAATGATCGGTCAGAAGGTCACAGTCATGACCTGACCATATGTCTTTGTTATACATGAATTAATAGATTTTTATTTAGGATAATAATAAAACGATCCAGCAAACAATCAATATTCAGGATAATAAAACGATCCAGCAAACAATCAATGTTTTGGATAATAAAAAATATCCAACAAAACAATCAATGTTTTGAAAAGGTAGTTTAATTATGCCTATTTATAAACTATAATTAACAAAATTTGATCGACAAATGATCGACGTGTCAGAAATTCCGATTCAGAAACGGGAAAAATTAGCTACGGTTCATTATTACTATTAAAACAAATTTCAAACCGCTTACGTTTAGGAATTAATTACGTATCAAAAAAAAACAATAAAATAAATATGGTTATATTCATATCCAGATAAAAAAGAAACATCCGTATGTTTTTCCTTTTAGTTTTAAATTTTAAATTATACTACCAACCTTTTGTTGATCAAATATAGAATATGATCGACATTGGAAATGCACGTGAGGTAAGAATTTTTTTTACTTTAGTTACTTTTTAAGAAAAAAGATTTTTTCTTTTGGTATAGTAAAATTTTTTTTTTATCCAAGATCGATGAATAATTGCGCCAAGTTTGAGGTTATTTATTCCATTGATTTCTAGAATTCTTTTTTGTTTTACTTCTCATGAGTAATCGAAATTGTCTGTTTAATTTAAATAATGTAATAATCCTAAAAGTATTTCAAAATCATTTATTATGTATAAAAATAGATACAAAAAATCCGAAAAATTTCTTATTAACATGACTAACATTTTAATTGCATATAATATGGATGCATTAACATATTATAATAAAGGCGTTTGAAGTAATAAAATTTAATTACGTATTAACGCAGTATTTCTTAAAAATAGTTTTATTTATGTTCCTTGTTAAGAATTATTGTTTTATATATCGAATACTTTGAATACTTTCAAAATATTTATTTTGCGCCTTTAAATCCGAATTTCCAAAAATTTCCATGTGCCTCGCACATGCATGCATGTTCATGTCACATATGGATATTGTGGAACATGAATTCTATGTTTCAGACAATCACATAATACATTATTATAAATTCAAAGAAAGCTAACAATACAACAATATCAAAAAACAATCTAGTTACGCGCGCATTATACGCAGTTTACCCTATAAATACACCTTTGTTTCCACCTTTCTTTCTCATCAAATACTTGCAAAGAAGTTAGAGAACAAAAAAAAAATTATTAAATATTCTTTTTTCTTTTGATCTGCGATCAAAAAATAAAAAAAAAACAACGCAACACAACACAAATTTAACACTTTCCAATAAACATAAAAAAAATGAATCAAACCGTCATCAATATCGTTGCTAATCCAACCGTCGTTGTTACTTCTGAAGTTACAGAAAATCCAGCACAACCGACTAATTCATGCTCAATAATGTGAAAATACATTTATTTTGAGTTCTCTAACTTTATTTTTTCAAAATAAAGTCAAATTCATCTTTGGTTTTTTTATTTCAGGATTTTATTTCACTCTTTTTTTAAATACTTCTAAAAATGAACATTCGTTTATTAATTTTCTTTCTTTTTTTTTTAAAAAAAAAAAAATAGTTACAAATAATAATATTTTAAAAAAATATATTTAATTTTAATTCGTTTTTGAATCCTTTATTAATTTGGTTTTTATTTATCTACGAGCTTTTTTTTTTCAAAATAAAAAATAAAATAATCTAAATGTTGTTTTAATACTTATTTACGTTTAAAAATTATTCACAAAATAAAGATTTAAATTTTTTATTTCGAATTTTTTTACCAGTGTACATTTATTTCTAATGTGAAAATATAATAAATAAATAATAATTATTAATCCACGTATGGTCTTCAGTTAACTCCATTTAATAAAATTAATAGTGTTTAAATTTTGATTGGCCAAAAATTTAAAAAAAATGCAATGAGACGAACCCTTTATAAAGAGAAAAACTGTCAGAATATCAAATATGTATTATATAATCATAAATATTAAAATGATCAACCCAAAAAAAAAAAAATTTCATACATTTATTTAGTAAATAAAATGAAAAATAAAGCTTAGGGGGTTCTTTAAAAGTTTAAAGGGCGCATTTGAGCTAAGCGCTCTAATTTCTTGTACCACGTATTACCGTTCACAACTTTCAAACAAACAAAATCTTCAAGTATTAATATAGTAAAGATGGAAATTATGCACTATACGACTATACGTTAAGCTCAAAATGATCTACGTGTATTAGTAATTTCAAAAAAAAAGAAAAAAAAATGAATTGTTATTACAATAACGGTTGGTTTAATATTGTATAATTCGGAAATACATATTAAATGATTCGGCAAAATTCGCAGATTCAACAAATATATTGTTTTTTATTTAATAATAATTTTAAAAAATAAATATTCATTTGACAAATTATTATTCTTCTAATATTATTTTCGTTAACAAGGCTACCCCATTGGTAGTTATACAGAAGCCAAATTATTATTTATTAGTGTAACCTTTCAATTCTTACGGATAACTGGGATTCACCAAATGTTTTCTCTCACCTAAATCGATTTCGTACTTGTAAGTTCGTCGTAAAGGTGGCTTTATTAATGCAACTTTATTCATCATCTTTATTTCTGTTAATGATGCCATTTGAAGACCTGTCTTTTGTGATACCCGAGGTTCGTATGATTCTGCGGCCAATGAAATTGGAACGTTCCAGTCGTTCCATACATACTATGAAAAGTTATCAAATATGTAAAGAGAGTTTGATATAATTACTCTGAGAAAAAAATTTTTCAATAACTTTGATAAACATATAAAGATAATTAAAACTTCGTTATGCGGAAATGGGCCCGATTATTTTGCTTAAAATTTCTAACTACGAACCGTAGGACATCGAATTGTCAATACGCACTGTGTAATACGTAAAAACCATTTGACGTGATTTATGAAAAATTTAATTATACAGTAATTATAAAATTTTTGCCTTTACACAAAATCGAAAGACGGCAAAACCGATCATAACTATTCTCGAAAAATTTTGTACAACTAAAGAATGGTTCTTTGTGTATGAAGCAGATCTTCAAAAACGTAGCACAATTTTCCGAAAAAGATAAAGTTTTTGCATTTTTTAATTAGTACAATTTACCGAATCAAGCTAAACACTATTTAAATGTTTATAACGAAGGGACTTAAATTGTTTGAGAAAAAAAAAAAATTATTCTTTCCTTCTTAACTTTTAAATAACAAGATATACATCCCAAAGCGAGATATTAACAAACAATAAAGAAATGGATAAATGTGAAAAATGTGGTGAATCATATAAAGGTTTTTTTAATATAAAATATAAATGGTGTAAACCCTGTCAAATAAATCGATTAAAAAATTATACTAAAATCAGCGGAGATAAAAAAATTGATGAATTTATTCAAGAAATAAATTCAAAAATCAATTGTTATAATGATCTATTATTTGAATGGATACCATATAATCAATTTAATGATGTTGAATTAATAGGTAAAGGTGGTTTTTCTACAGTATGTTCAGCGATATGGAAGGATGGTCCATTAAATTATGATGTGAATAAAATGGAATGGACGACAAGAAAAGAAAGAGCTAATAAAAAAGTCGCTTTAAAATGTTTAATTGACTCACAAAATATTACAAGTGAATTTCTAAGCGAGGTATGAAATTTCAAATATTAGTATTTTTATTTTTTTAAAAAAAGTCTAATAATATAAATTCTATTACGGTATTACCAGATTAAAATACATACAATAATGAATTCTCATCATATTCTTAAAGCATATGGAATATCACAAAATCCAGTAACAAAAGAATATATTATGGTTTTCGAATTTGTGGAAGGCGGAAGTCTTAATGATTGGATAAATAAAAATTTTATTAACTTAAGTTGGAAAAATAAATTAAAATCATTATTTAATATTTTTAATGCTCTTGATGAACTTCATCAAAAAGGATTTGTTCATCATGATTTTCATACGGGAAATATTTTAATTAAAAATGGTAATTTTCCACATATTTCAGATATGGGATTGTGTAGAGAAGCAAGTAATAACGATGAAACAAAAATTTTTGGAGTTATGCCTTATTTAGACCCTAACGTGCTAAAAGGAAACCCTTATACCCAAGCGTCAGATATATATAGTGCTGGTATGATTATGTATTTTATAGCAACTGGAAGACAACCTTTTGCCAATTGTCCACACGACGAATTTTTAGCGATAAACATATGTAAAGGTGATAGACCCGTAATAAATAAGACGGAAGCACCAAAGTGTTACGTTGAATTAATGGAAAAATGTTGGGATTCAAGTCCAGACAAAAGACCGAAAATAGCTGAATTAAAAAAAGAAATTTTGATATTTTATGCTTCATACACAAAGAATGAATCAGGATTTAAAACTCTAATGAAAATTGAAAAGAAACAAGAGCATTATGAAATTGAAAACCAATTCAAGGAAGCGGAAGAACATCGAAAGTCATTATCTAGTGAATCAAATCCTCATTTACAAGCTATTTATACATCTCGATTACTTAATTCTTTTACAAAGAACATTTCAAAATACGATAATGTTAATAATAATTCCGTAGAAATTATTGACTTTACAACGTAAGTATTAACTAGAATTTCACGTTTGTCATATTCAAGGATAATGCATTGATTACAGTATTAATTATAACCATGTTTACCTGTAGCTTGTAAAATTAATCTCATTCTAGGAAGAAAGGGTAAAAGAATTTCAAAATATTTTAAATAGATTTTTTTGGGTATAAATATAATTTTGTTTAATTCATTATGAATTTATATTTAGTTTTTACTATTTCGTATTTATTTATTTTACGTTTTGACTAGACCAGTATTAGAGATTAATTCCTTAATTTAGGCCAACAATTCGTGATTAATTCCGGCCAAAATTAACGAAAATTTTAGTCATGTTTATTTGTGAATTCTCTGTTTTATTAAAATTGTCGAATATTTAAAAATATTTTCATTAAAATTTTATCAGGTCAAAACACGTTTTCATTGAAGATGTTTAAATATTCGGTTAAAATCATGCCAAATTAGTCCGAGTTTTCATACACGCCAAATTCTATAATATTTAATATATTATAAACGGGAATTGAAATCCCTCATAGATCACATCTAAATTTAAATGCATCAAACTTTCTGTATAAATTTTGTAAATTTTCAAAATATTTTTTTTTTTATGTAGACATGTGTATCTTATTTTTGATGGCGTAACGTGACGAAATCTTAAAAACTAAGGTTCGTACTAGAATACAATATTGTATACAAATTTATAATCTGTTAAGTTTACGAACTTAGATTCTTATATTATTTCATTTATTTTACAATTCGAACAATTAAATTAATCTCTTTTATGTATTGATAGTTATAACACCGATATTATGTTCGATTCATTAATGAATTATGATTCAATTCATTAAATCTATACACATGAATTTGGATCTATTGTATTTTTTTTACATTATTAATTTACTGCACGGTTACAGTAGTGTTACAATACATTTCGCCGCCGAAGTCTATTTCACCGAAACCTATTTCACCGAAGCCATTTCGCTATAGGGAAGTTTCGACAAAAGGACATTTTGCCGAATGGACATTTCGTCGAATGGATATTTTGCTGAGCCTTTTCCCGAATTGTCCATTTTATCGAAGGACATTTTGCTGAAAATGTTATTAATTGGTTTATTTCCTTAATCATTACTGTAACAATTCGATACAAAAAAAAAAATAAAAATTATTCAAAGAACAAATTCTCATTTTCACTTGTTTTGGAAAATGGTACTTGATTTTGTGTAAACGACGATCATACTTTTATATTTGAATCATGTAAGAAAAGAAACATTGTGAGGATTATCCTATTAATTTTTAAAAATAGATTTGTAAAAAGAGCGGGCAACTCATTTATTAAGTTTCATACGCAGTCGTACTGTACTGTCTGTACATACAAAGATTATTATTGATCAGCATAATTCGGGCCAATTTATAATTCTGGTCAAAATTCAAAAAAAAAATTTTTATGGAACGTGTATTAATTCTGGCCAGAATTATAAATTGGCCAGAATTATGCCGATCAATTATAATGACTGGCTGATTTTTGAATTTTTAAACTGATCTGACTGCGTATGTATAAACAATTCGGTTGCATTCTCCATATCATCGGAGAAATGTCCATTCGGGAAATGTCATTTTAGTAAAATGGCACTAAATTGCTTCGGCGAAGTGGGATTCGAAAGTTCGGACACCACCTTATTGCTCTTATATTAAAACTTTGAAGGAAATAAAAATAACGAAGTATTATAAAAGAAAGTAAATAATCAGATTATAATTCCTGATAATAATACTTGATGATTAATTGTTGTCCGTTCTCGCCTTCTTTATATAATGTTATGACTTTTTATGATGAAAATAAATGCTAATGATTTTTCTTTGCGAGCCAAGCACTAATGAAGGACGTCTTTAAGATAAATACATAAATAATTAGTGCTCCGTACGGGTCGGGTTAGGTCGGGTTTGAGGGATGTTCGAATTCGACTCGAATATTCACGTAATTCGATTCGAATGTTCGGATCAATCAACTGTATAACCTGAACTTGACTCGACCCAATTATAGCTTAACCCGGATAACCCGGGTCAAACTCGAATTTATATTAAATTTATGATCAGCAAAATTGATCAAGTTACATGATTTATTTTTTCAACCACTTCACTAAATTTTACAACTTTAATTATAATAATGTTGTTTATTTAATTAATTAATATAAAATTCACTTCAAATTTCTTAAAACTGAATATTTTTGTCGCCACAAGATCAGCTCCACTGGAAAAAGTTCACTCTACTGGAAACACTCGTAGCTTGAATAACTGAAATCATATTATTAATTTTATTAATTAATATTAGTAAGTGTATATTATCAACTAAAAATTATATTTCAAAACTTTTCTATACTTACGGACAATTAAGACATCTGACTTCATGATGCGTATTTGCATCTTTACGTTATGGCAGGAGTTCTTTTTTCCTCAAGAAGATTTGTTTCCGAGTTGAGTTGTTGGCTCAGCAATAATATCAATAACCCCAGACATTATATTTTATTTATTAGTAAAGTTTTTCCAACTATAAAAATAACAATAGTGATGAAAAAAACGTGTCATTCGGGTCACCCGGGTTGATCTGGGTCAAAGCAACAGTATGACCCTAACCTGACGGGTTGGTTTATACGGGTTATAAGTCATTAAAATGATCAATCCCGATTCGATTTAAAAATTCAGGTCGGGTCGAACACCCGGGTCTGACCCGACCCGTACGGAGCACTATTAACATAATATTAAATTAATAATAACTTCATTCTTCATTCTTCATTTATTTTATGGTCAAGCAATTAACGGATATATTAGCAGTTAGGAGTATAAATAATAATAATTTATCTTCTGGTAATAAATATAATTTCAATTCATTTATTTATTTAACTTATTTTCAAGTATTTTTTGTTATAAGAAAAGTTATAAAAAATTTTTTAAAAAAAAATCAAAAAAAAAATATTATTTATTATTTATTTCAGAAGTATATAAATATTTTTTGGCCTAATTTCTAAGCTGAAAATTACATTTTTTTATGATTATAATGATTCTATTTCAAAGCAATATTGTATCATAAATTTTCAAAAGTAATTGAAAAGAACCAAACCTTAGTACTTTATTTTCTTGGATTATAGTAACATTTTTCAAAAAAAAAAAAATGATTTTTTATAAACCATTTTTGAAATCTGTTAAATCACTCTGTAACGCTTGTACGATTATCATCGGATATGAAACAATTTTTATAAATATATTGTGATAATTTCCTTTTATTATACAAATAACATTATCTTGTTTATGCTAAAAATTAAAAGTATATAAAAAATTTGCGGAAATAATACTATTAATATTCGTTCATTAAAAAAATTCATTTGAAAAAATTCACTTTGTATGAAAAACATCTCTAATCTAAATCAAGTCACTAATTTAAAAGTCTCAAATTTTTGCTTAATGTCACATATAATAAATATAGTATATTGTATGCAACCATAAAAATTCACAAAATGATACAGAAAAATGTGTAACGAATGCAAGTTGTTGATCGAGAAGCCATTCGACTTGCTTTCATTAACCGGTTATATGATTATATAGGCAACCTAAAAGCTATAATAAAGTACGGATAGGAATATTTTTATGTTTCGAATAGTACAATGTCAGCAGTAACACGGTAGTAATACAGTAGTACGGTACTTAGGTTGTTCAATGTCGATCAATTAAATCTTTGTTTTCGCAGAAGTGGATGGACAATTGAACGATTGTTTTCGAAACAAATTATAGTTCGTTAATTTTATTTCGTTAATTTTATGAGTAGAAGAAAAACTATAATTTTGAAGAGCGTAAACATTTATATTTAAAATCGTATTTATTTAAGGATTCGAAGTCTTCTCTGCAAAATAAATAAAAAAATGGCGCAGTAGTGTTCATTTATCATACAGTATATACTTACAGTACTTTTTTTCGTACTTATATGATAATCTAATATGTATTATTCAAGTTGGTACTAGTTTTCCGTACTTGCGGCTATATTTAGCAGTAAAATTATTTCAATTACAAATATAGATATGTAACATAAACATACATATTAAAATACTCTTGTGTAAGACAATCATTTATGTTGTGTCTACTCATTTTATTTTCATTATTTCTTTTGTAAAAAAATAAATTCTTTCTAACACAAAGCAAGTACAGTAATTATGGACCAATTATCGCCACAATTTATTAAGACGGAAGCAGTTGATCCGATTGATTCATTTATTAGTTTTCATGTCAAGAGTAAAGTTAAGTGACACGAATCTACAAAATTAAGGGTAAATTTAATCCTTTTTTAACTATTTGCAATTTTACTAGGATGACAATAAGACGTTCTGAGAACAACACCTTTTAAAAAACTCAAGGAAGTCTATTGTAAAAGAAATAGATTAAAGATTCATGCAACAAAATTTCTATTTGATGGACTCAATGTTATGGATAATGACACTCCTGATTCTGTAAGTTTATTTAAAAATACTTTTAATACATATTTCATATGTTTATAAAGATATTTTTCGTTTCTATATATTAATATAGCTTGAGATGGAAGAAGGTGATTCAATTCATGTTATATTTGCACCTGCTATCCGGTAAACTACTATATTTCTAGTGTATTTAATGCGTAGAAATTAAAAAGTTTTAGAGTTACTTTTCATGAATGTTTAACATAAATATTGTATGTGCCCTACACTTGGCGTACGATATAATCCAATTTTTGTTGCATTTATTCGTATATTCTATATTATTTTTTCATTTTAATATAGGAACGTAATTACGAATTCTGATCAATTATTGTCCCAATTTATCAAGACAGAAGAACCGACTGGTTCAGCTAATTCATTTTTTAGTATTATGATCTACTATGATTATGATTATGTTAAGTTCATTTGTCCTAAAAATCAGGTTATTTGTTATTTTTTTGCTAATACCATTTGCAATGTTAATAGAAAAATGATTCTATTAAACGTAAAGAGACGACTTACATAGTTGAAAGGGCAAAACCTCTTAAAAAACTTATGGAATCCCATTCTGAAATAAATGGACTTAGCCCTGCCACACTAAGATTTCTATTTGATGGATGCAGGATTCATTATGATGACACTCCTGATTTTGTAAGTCTAAAATACTTATATTTATTATACAGTATTTGTTTGCAAATATATTTTTTTTTACAGCTCGAAATGGAAGACGACGATATTATCGATTATGTGCCCGAGAGAATAGGTTTTTTTTTAAAATGCAATAATATTAATATCAAATAAATGACAAAATTTATAATAATGGTTTTTATTTTCTACATATCCCGTAAAAATGCAGTGTGTTAATAAGTGTTCCGCTTCCACGTTCAAACCACAGCCAAACATAAGGAGATGTATTTTGCAAACCATGCGAAGAATCAGAATTTTTTTCTTCCTAAGTGATAATAATATTAATGAATCTATAATTTTTTTTATTTAAGTTTGGTTATCAAAATAATAACAGTTTCTTACTTTGCGTATAATTATATAATAACCAAATAAAACTGTCGAGTAATATATAAATTATGATATTATATTCCAAATTGTGATACTATTCTTTTGGAACAATGTTAATGAGGTCCTATAAAATGTAAATGAGATCGATTATTACTAAAATGAATTTTTCTTATAAAATTCATAACAATTTTAAATTTATTTAACATTATAGCATTTCTTCTTATTTTAACTTATTTAAAATATTTATAATTATTATTTGTAAGATATTAGTTTATCTCTAACAAAATTTTTTTTAAAACTTCATAACTTAAGGTATTAATAGAATATAGTATAAAAATTAGCTTATTGACTCTTCTATGAACTTTGTAAATGGAACAGCATTTATACTAAGAAATTACATGTGCAAGATGAACTTTCGATAAAATGTGATTTTATTTATGATAACACTGCTGATATAAGTTTTATAACCTTCCAATTAAATATATATATCATTTTGTTTATTTGTAGTAAAGATTGTGGTCAGTTTCTCCTCAACCTAAATAAAAATGTGGGGAGCAGAAAATTTTAATTATCAAGAAAAGACCTATATCTAATCCACTACTAATTCTGACCCTTGTCTATTCTAAAAATTCGGAAAATTAAGGGCGAAATCATGTGATATTGAAAAATGAACATCTAGTTTTTTTTAAATGCTCAAGTCGCTCAACACTGATTTTTATAATTTTTTTTTTTTTAAATGTAATATATTTTTTTTAAAAAAATCACATTTCTAATCTTATCTCGATCAATGAAGTGTGACCTTCCGGCAAATTTTTGCCAATTATTCACTGTAAATATTTGTAGTAAAAGCGATGATTGTAGAGATAGTACTGATAAAAAGATAAAATTTGGGAATAAACCCCAGTTACGTTGATGTTATTGATTGCACAGAATACAATACTAAGTGTGTAACATGTGCCAGTTTGTGATCATATTGTTCGTGTTGTTTGATGCATATAAATGAAATTTTGTAGTATATAATAAATAAAAAAATAAGAATAGATGTGTTTGTTTATTTTTACTTCGAGGGTACAATGTTACGTTGGCGTTTATGTTGATCATTTCTATGAAATTTTCCTATTTCGTTCTTGTGTTGCCGTTATAGATACCAAACCACATACAGTAATTTCTTGTATACTGTTACCATCATTGAGTGAAAATTCGATGAATTGTTAGCACTCAATAACATATTGGCTCAAAAGTTTCTTGTTCTTTTCATTTCATACAGTCAATTGATTCATTATTATTCTATTTCCGGTTTATTTTGGCGTAACAAATTGGAATTCGTTAATTTTATAAAATATAAAAAGTCTTTCTTTCAGTCATTCCGTGAGTTCAAATAAAGTTTTCTAAAAAACTTAATAATGTCACAGTGCAATTTACCGAATACAGTATATGAGAAGATACATCGCCACAATACATAATTTTTACTGCGTTTGCGACCATAAACTATTGTTCTAATTCTGTATATTGTAAAAGTAAACAAAAATCCGAAAAAAATTTATGGAATTATCATTCATGGGATCTGTAACATAAACGTGCATAATTATAGAGACACAACATGAATAAATCTTTTAATAGTTTATCCAGTGTAGGTACAGTATATTCATTGTAATTTTATTCATTCATTGTATCATTACCATTATTGCTTTCATAAAAATATTTTTTTCTTTCTAATAAACGAACGAAAAATGGCTTCTAACGATCAGTTATTGTTACAATTTATCAAGACAGAAGCAGTTGATTCAAATGAATCAATTGATTCGTTCGTTAATCTTAAAGTTCAAGATTATGTTAAGTATATAAGTATATATATATTAATTAAAGTGAATTTAGTTCTTTTATTAACATTATTTGTAAATTTCAATAGTCTAAGAGTGAGACAGTTTACAAAGTCAAAAAGACGAAACCTCTTAATAAACTTAAGCAAGTCCATTGTGATAGAAATGGCTTGGATATTAAATTTATGTTATTTTTGTTTGATGGACACCAAATTAAGGATTATGATACTCCAGATTCTGTAAGTCTAAAATAATATCAAAATACTTTAAAATACTTTAAAAGAATTTTATATTTATTACACATGTATCTTTTTTTTAACATTAAAATAGCTTGAGATGGAAAACGATGATATTATCGATATTGTGTGCCATCAAAAAGGTTTTTTCTTTGGCGTAACTCGTTGTATTAATGCTTTTACACTAAACCAATATTAAAATATTTATCTTTTTTTTTTATTTTATATTTAGGTGGTGGTTTCTAAAATAAATAGACATAAATCGATTTTTTTTACGATATTTATATTTAAGCTCTCATAAGTTTACGTTTTCTGTTATTAAGAAATTGAAATGAGCATATTAACCGACAGCCTATTGTCACAACTTTTATTTCGCGAACGATATATTTACGAATGCTCATTATATTCAATAATTTTTTAATATAATATATGATATAGTAAACATGATTCCATATATACTGTATTTGTATAATAACTTCCATTTACATTTCATATGTCTTGTAAAAATAAATATTAATAGCAACTCTGTGACAAAATTTATCTAAGATCTTTTACGCAATTATAAATTTGAATATTTATATAAACGAACGCAGAATGATTTATTGGATGAATAACAAATCGGATCATCTGTTATATATTATTCTGTTCATTACCCAAATGTTTCTAGCTTGCTTAACACAAGAAATTAATTTAAATAATCAAATTACTGACAGTTGAAAACATTCAAAAAACGCAATTCACGGAAGCCATAATAGAAGAATATTCTCTCCTGGTAAATATTGCAAAATTAATTATCGTGTATCTTCAGCAAAAAGGAGTTGAACATAATGAGAAAAACACTCGGTTGATGTTTTAGTCGACACAAGAATATGTCTGGTAAATATGAAAAATATTTTATTATTTAAATATAATTAAACATATTTCTATTTAATTGGACAAGAAGATTAGCTGCTGGCGTGAAAGTGACATTAGTTTAGTAAATATGATTGTTCCTTTTGAATTAAAAAAATACTCTCATAAATGGTTACGTCACGCAAATTAGGTCAAACAAAAGGAAATGTAAAATGTAATAATTTACCTTATTTTATTTTATTTATTTTATTTTATTTTTACCAAGTTAGTATCTTCCATCAGATTTCTTTATTGCATAGTACATTATAGAGGCATGCGTTTAACTATATTTTGAAACCCCGACCAGGATCGGAATTCTTATAGTTTTTTTTCACGTTTTTATCGTCTAAAGTTTTATACTAGTTATTTTGACATTATAATATTTTATAATTTAATATTTAATTTGATTTAACAAAATGTTTTAGAAACTAAAAATCTTGCAGCATAGTGATTATTCGGTAAATATAAATTTTTACAATCGCTATTTAAGAATACTAACATCTATAAAGTAAATATTATAAACTTTAAAAATATATAAGTACTAGAAATCATAAGTATTTTATAATATTGATTGTAATTTAAATCAAATATAGCGCAGCTGTTAATACGAAAATAATTTATTTAAAGATAAATAAAATTTTACGTAAAAATATATATAGTGAATACAAAGCAAAAAATTATTGAAATGCAGAAATGCACTAAAAAAAATCTAATAGTAAATTAAAAGAATTCTAAAACATATTATTGTTGCGTATTATAAATTTGTAACGCAGCTGAAAATCCGATTTATACCCGGCACATTGCAGGTCTCTAACACATTAATAACTACAGGCTGCATCTTTTGGAATCTATTTACCATTTAATTCGAACCAATTATTTTAATGTAGAAACAAATAAAATTGACCTTATATAAAAAAGCGTCAGTTGATGATAAATATAATGTACAGTAATTAAAATATTATAAAGATTTAGGAAGGCGAAATGGAAAGGCTTAAAAAGGCATTTTTAGCATTCATATTATGTACTAATAAACGCAATTGATTTTGTTATATTTAAATATAAAACAGAAAAGGGATCATCTTTGTTAATTTTTATTTAAATACAATATTTCGATTTAAAGTAAAACATGTCACGAATTATTTAATCATAGGTCATTGAGTCACTTTTAAATTTGATAAAACATCTTATAAATGAAAGAAAATTTAAAAACTGTACTTAACCACAATTACAGTGGGTATAGCATTACCACAGCCTTCGCCGCCATACCTCATGGCACAGTTACAACTATCTCCATATGTTTTGCCGGTATTTCCGCAGCAATAGCAACCTAATAGCAAATGAATTTATTAGTCTGTGTCGGCGAATTATATAATATCAGGGAAAGTTAGAATTCATATCAAAATCTTAAGTGACTCAATGACCAATTTTACTTACACATTACTTGTATTTAATAATTTGCAAAGGAAGGAAACACCGCCGCTTTAAATATTTTTTTTTAGACGATGAACAATAGAAAGTTAAACTTACATAATTGTTTCAGGCATGCTTGGCGTTATTTATGAAAGTATTGAATTTCCTGCATAGATGACGTGCTTTTGCACTCATCTATGAAGGGCGTTAAATTTCTTGCATAAATGACGTAATTACACAGCCACATTACTTTAACGATCAAAATTTTTAACAGATAAAGAAAATTCGTTGTCTTGGCAAACCTTTACCATTTTTCTAAGCTACATGAATTCTTTGTCTCATTTATTGCACGGGTGGAGCGAAAGACAATAATGTCAACAAACTATGACAGTCATTCACGTGATAGTTATTAATAAAATTGCAAATATAGTTTTGCCTTTTCCTTCCTTCGGACTCACAATCCAATTAAAGATAGGATTACTAGGATTAGCTTAGAAATAATTTATTATTGTAATCTTGATATTCATTGTAAAATACTGTAATGAAGGTCGATTAGATTAATTTGCACCCTTTTTTATCTTTTTTATCGACGTTTTTAAAATGATGTAAGACGGGAACAAAAAAAAAATTATAACCTACTAAATACTTTACACATTTTTTCTTGTGTTTTTAAATTTTTTTTTTTTGTATTGATCGGACACTTTGAAAATTTTTGCGCAAAAAATCTTTCTTATTTATTCATAGTATAGTACTGAGATAATTTCTATTAACCACTTAATCAGAAATACTATTATCTTGATTTTTTCATCAAAAAATTAGAAAGAATTCATTTTATAATGAAAAAATTTTTTTTTTAATCGTAATTTCGTAAAAAGGTAAAATTTTCGGTTTAGAGTTTAAGCCATGCCGACCATTTCCAAATATAGCTACTATTGTTAAATGCCGGCCGAAATTTTGCCGAAATTATTGCCAGAATTACCGAGATTTGGCCAGTATTATGAACAGTTGATTCAAATAGTAAATGGGATAACCCGACCAGAATAGCAATTAATATCATTACAGAAGCTAACAAGATTAATATTCTTTTATAATTCTGATAGTGAAGTTTCAGAAAAATTTTTAACAGGGTTTTTAATAGTCTTTGAAAGTAATGCATCTGGTTGTAAGGTTTCAAAAACTGTTTTTTGAAAGCGATGTAACAGTGATTGTAAACATTAATTACATTAATTATATTTTGCTATACAGTAATTACCTGGCCTTTCTCAAAATCTCGTTTTAACCAGTATGTGTTTATAGTCTTCTTCCAGGGTATCAGGTTATTGCAGTAATTTTCAATAATATAACCAAATCAACCATTTTACTTCATATTTACTTTATTTCTAGAATGACTTTGCATTTCATGTAACATTTTCGGTAAAAAAGAGAAGAATAGTTGTTCATCTTGCTTGGTAATCATCCTGATTCTCTCGACTTTTTTATTAGTAGATAAATAAAGAACGTTTACAACAATAAAAATATCTTCAAATGTACTGGCAGGAAGTAATCAAAAATTATAAAACTGAAAAACTAATACCTGGTGCAATTTATACAAGCAAAACAATCAGAAAAACTCCTAATATTATTAAATCAAATTTAATGTTTTGTTATAATATTTTGTATGAACTTGAAAATACAATTTGAGCTTGTCCATTTTATAAGTTTGATAAAAAAATTAGATGCTTATAATCTTGTAATTAATCCAATGGATTTATTTACTATTAATTTAAAATTAGTAAATAATCAATATTCAAATCCAAGTGAATTTAAAGACGATATGAATTTAATATTTAATAATTGTTTTATCTCTAATGATATTGGAACTGAAATGTATAATTTAGGTAAAGAATTAAATTGTAATTTTAAGGAATGTTGGACTGTTTATTATTATCAAGAACAAAATAGTTTAGAACAAGAACTTTTTCACATTGAACCAGAAGATTTACAAGGATTTCAAATTGAACAAGAATATTCACAAGAATTTCAATTTGAACAAGAGACCTTCAAATTGAATAGCAGCGCACACCATCCCTTCATACTTACCACGTATAGTGGCCTCTCCAATATGTTTGGAAATCATTAAGAAAGACAAAAAGGACTATTTTAAAAAAGGGTTTTACTAATAAATGTAATGTAAGTAAATCCTAATTTAATTTTATTTTAATTTTTATTTGGTAAAAAAATTTTTAACAAAAGATAAAATTGTAAATTGTGAAATTGTGATTCATCATATTTGAACATGTGATCGTGTTTCAATATAATTAATTTACATATGGAAATGTTGTAATTGTTACCACCGGTTTCTGACGTTCGGTAGGTAGTAACAGAAAGAAATATAAGGATCGGTTAATAAATGACAAGGTAATATAACGATGTATAACGAGTGATAAGGTAAAAGTGTATACGGATAAACGATAATAAACGATTATGAACGATAATAAGTGATGTGATAGATTGAGGATAGATCGGGTGGCGTGTTGTGATATGGATAATCAACGGTGTATAGATAAGTGATAATGAAAGACAATGATAATAAATGATAATAAACAATAATAAACAGTGTGTTAAAAAATGATAAAACGTATATAAGTAATGTGGAAACAGATCGGCAGGTTTATTCAAATACGATATTTCGCGCTTCGGTAATATCCAGCTATCTAATTTTTAACGTTATAAAACTACACGAACTTATAACTACTTAAACTCTAACTGACTGAACTTATAAAAACCTACTCCAACTGCACCTCCAACAACGGTCCTTTTTATAGTATTGTTAAAATTCTGGTGCAAATCTGTCTTTCAAACAGAATTGTCTCCCGGCCAATTGTGGCGATCTGGGCACATTTGTCTATACAGACACCTGTATTCAGTCACTTTCCCACCGCTAAGCTTCCGTTTTTTATCTAATCACCAAATAATCAAAAATAACTAAAAATACCTATATTTAATAACTAAAAATAAGTAAATAAAAATAAAAGATAAAAATAGATAAAAAAAAGTAAAAAATATCCCGTGACATCATTATAATGATGCTTACCAAGTTAATCCAAATTAATCAAATTTCTATCAAGAAAATTCTTATCATTTTATATCCGTATAACATGAAATTTTTTTTTTATCTCAAGGTAAATGAATACTAATATATCATTATAGTTTGCCCCAACAAAATAGGTTTTTTTTCCTTGATCTTCCCATCGGATTTATTTTATACCGGATTTTCTTCTTCCTTTAGGTATGCGGGCTGGGAAATAATCAGAATTAAAAGTTAGAAAATCGTAAAATAAAGGTCTTACCAGCGCTCTTAAGAAATTAAACGTTAAACCCTACTAACAATGTTTAGTCTTTCTTAACTAGTAACCGTCCATTTTACTATTGTTCTAGGTATTTTTTGGTGTAATCCTTGGCATGCTTTTAGTTTAGTAAATCAGAGAATAGGATTTAAATGATTACAATTTTTTTTATTTTCCTATGAAAGTCTTTGTTTATCTTAGCCATTAAGGTTCAAAAAATCAAGTTTTTTATCTTTTTTCTTTATCCTACAACTTACTAACTTTTAATAATAATCATGGGTTTTTGTAGTGGATTTTGGGAAGTAACAAAGTTTACTGGGAGAGTAACAATGGCTGACAGGAGCAGCAATCGCTTCCACTGGTGGTCTGACAGCACCAGCAATTGGTGGACTAGTTTATGGAGGTGGCAAACTTGTAAAAAATATAGGAAAAGAGTGTGATTGTGAATTTGAATATTTAGGATTTTACAGAAGATGTAGGTATTGATGCTTTCACTTGCGGAATATTAAAATTTGGAACTGCCAAAAATTGTTGAAAAATGACCACCATTGTCCACTGCTAAGATTTTAATTAATACTGGCAAAACTATTAAATAGGAAATAAGGTGTATAATATTTTGGTAAAGGATAAGAAAAAATTGAATGTTATTATAAATTTATCATATTCATAAAGGACGGGGGAATAAGTTATGATGATGACTGCCCAATCTGCCAAGGTTCCTAAATTTTTTGTGGTAAGGAAACTTTCATTTCTTTTGTGTGTTAAACTTTTTTCTTCACTATTCCTCGTTTTTTCTTATTTCATACAACAAAATATTGAAATTATAGGAAAAAGTTGGACTTTTATTTCATTCTCATCACCAACGCATTTTTATCTCTCTTGTTATTCCTTTTTAGGAATAGCTTTTTATTTTCAAATTTACCTAACTTAGCAAGTTTTTTTTAGAATTAGTTTCATCTTGTTCCTCTTTTTTTTTCTTGTTGAGATTTAATTATTATTTTTTTAGATTTTTATGTATCAGTCATGGCAGTATGATATTTTTATGAAATAATTTAAAATAATTATCATTAGGAAGATATTTTTTTTTTGTAATTTGCAAGGTTTAGGGTTTAGGGTTATTGTTTAGCATGTTTTTTTAGTTTGTTATGTAGGTTTAGAACGGATAAATTGGATTGTCATTTAATACTTGATTGATTAAGTTTATTTTAGGTCTAAAATTAAATTGAATTCTTTGCTAAAATTACAAAATTGACAAATAAATGCTTATTATTAGTTACTAATAAATAACAATAATAAAAAATTCTATTTTTTTCATTCAGGTCTTATTAAATTTAGCTATGATTCCAAAAGGCAAGTCTAAAGTAAAAAGAAAATAAATTTATTAGCGTGGCTATTAATAAGATAAAAAATAAAGAAAAAGAAAAAATTAATAATCAATAGAACGTTTTCACCCACTCGCAATATTCCATTTGCCCTGTCGATCCGTTTTTTATATTCCATTTTTTTTTCGTAAAAGGCTCATATTTCCGGAATTAATAACCTTATATCACGGAATTTATCGACTTATTTACATTTTCCGTGAATGGATCCGTGAAAGGCTCATTTTTACGGAGTTATTACAGAAATAACGAATAAAATTTTTTATAGGGTTGAAATAAGTAAAGTCTCTATTGTAAAAATAAGTTATATTAGTATGCAAGATGTGGCTTTTTTTTGGTGGCAATAGTCATTAGTAATTTATACTTAATAATGCTTGGTCTTATAATAATTATGATAATAGAAATCGGTATCCTAAAATAGGGATAGGACCCAGAAATATATATAAAAGGGTCAGGTTTGAGTTTGCATATTTTGTACTAAAAAATCATGAAAATCTTTCCTTTTTTAGATAATTTTTGATAATGCCAGTCAGAATTTTATTTCCTATTATAGTAACTGACTGACATTATCATAATTCCGGGCCTGAAAAAATGCGTACAGCTCATAGTAAAAAATTTTTTCATCACCTGACCCCTATATATATATTTCTGGGTCCTATAGGGATCCCGGAGAACTTTGAAATAGAAGATTATGAGTAATTAAAAAAAATAAAAAAAAATACATGAGTATTTATGCTTGTGTTAATTAATTAAAATTTTTGCAATTATAATCTTCTCTATGTTGAAAGAATTAAATCTAAAATTGAGATGCTTCATTATGAAATTACGTGAAAATTTTAAACATTTGAATTTAAATATAATAATATAATTTTTATAATTTAAATAAAACTGAATCAACTGCTATAATAATAATATAAATAATGTAGGTGATAATTATTTCTGCAAAGACAACCAAACAAACCGCATATAAACCTATAAAAATATTTATAAATTTTATTAAATGATCGTAAACCGCAGTCGTTAATGTTGTATGAATGGAATTGCAATGTTTCCGGTTATAGAAATTGATCATCATAAAATAATATAAAAAGCGTTTGTACCCAAAACTTAAATTTTTACTGCGTTTCCTGCTTATCTTATTAATTACATTTAAAAATTAAAAACAATGTCTTCAAAATTTTGGGCAGAATTATCTAACGATTACGAAAAACTTTTTGAGTCAGAAATTGGATATGACGTTATTATTTATGCTGGTGAAGAGCAATATGTTAAGGAAATTCATGCTCATTCAAATATTTTGTGCATTAGGTCTCAATATTTTCGCTCTGCTTTTTCTAATGAATGGGCTGAGAAAAAAGATGGAAAATTTATTTTCAAAAAACCTAACATTTCTCCACAATTATTTAATATTATCCTTAGGTATTTATAATGTTTATAATAAATTTATGTTATAAAAAGAAAGTCTAATTAATATTATATTATTTGTACTGTGCATTAGGTTTATTTATTGTGGAAATATTGAATTAAAGAATTTACAAGGTCCTGATGTATTGAAATTGTTAATTGCAGTTGATGAACTTAATATTCATCCTTTGGTTTCTTATATTCAAGAATTTTTGATTGAACATCAAACTGAATTTTTATACCAAAATCCAACTGAAATTCTTGAAACTGTTTATCAACATGAAACATTTACAGATTTATGGGATTTCTGTCTCGAAAAAATTTGTGAAGAACCTAAAGTTATATTCAATTCTGATAAATTTATTGATTTAAAAGCTCCTTTATTAGAATTATTGTTAAAAAGAGATGATTTAAATATAGAAGAAATTGAAATTTGGGAGAATTTGTTAAAATGGTGTCTTTCTCAACAAAATATAAAGAATGAACCATCAAAATGGAATAAAGAAGATATTACAAAAATTGAGAGGGAATTGTACAGATTTATTCCTTTAATTCGATTTTATGATATTGGACCTACAGATTTCTTTTATAAAGTTTATTGTTATAAAGATGTCTTACCACAAGATTTAATTTATAATCTTTTAGAATTTCATATAGTTCCTAATATGAAACCTAAAGATAATTTGACACCTTCAAGAAAGCCAAATTTAAAAGGTGCAACCTTGATTGAATCAAACCATATGTCTATTTTTGCTTCATGGATTGATAAAATGGATTCTTCACATTATAATAGAAAAAATATTCCTTATGACTTTAAATTATTATACCGCTCAAGTCAGGATGGTTATGATACTAAATCTTTTCATGAAAATTGTGATAATAAAGGAGCTACTATTTGGATCGCAAAAATTAAAAATTCTACACAATTAATTGGTGGGTATAATCCACTTGATTGGAAGGGCAATCGTAATTGGAAAACTACAGCAGATAGTTTTTTATTTAATTTTACAAATGGAAGAGATATTTCTACTGCAAAAAGAAGTTATGTCAGTATACATAGTGTGGCTGTTTTTTGTGACCCTAGGTATGGACCAGTTATGGGTAATTTGTTCTGTGAAAATAATGTTTGGTTTTATAATAATGATGATAGTGGAAATCGTTATCCTAAAATCGGAATCCCAGCAAATTTTGAAGTAGAAGATTATGAAGTATTTCAAGTAGTTAAAAAAAAGAGAATTTAACAATAACCATTTTTTGTGAACTTAAGTAAGATTCATGTTTATTAAGTCTAAATTTGATATTATAAATGATTAAGTTTATATCTAAACATGTACTATAGTATTTTGTATATTAATATCAGATTATAAACTTATATAACTAGTCTCAGATTAAACTCAGCGTTATTTCAGTTCTTATAAATTACTAAAAGGATTCATAGTTTGTTTTCATATCTATACTTTTTATCACGTCATTTCTTTTTTTTTTATTTGAATTTAACGGTTTTGTCCACTTTGAAAATGGCGGTAAATTTTTTGTTCATGTTGATGATGACTAAACAATATTGGTATAGTAATAAATAAATAATAGTTATTAGTTGGGGGTAAAATATCGGTCACCTTGAAGGGGTGACACGATATTTTATCCATCATAACCAATAACTAGGTCATTGTGTCAGTCACGCAAGATTATTAAAAAGTATAACTAAACTGTAAAACTTGTCATAAGAACAAAAGAGTGATTCGGGTTATTTTATCGAAATTGTCCAAATCTTAAATATCTAAAATTTTCACCTCAGGATACTGATTATAATCAGGAATAATATTGATTGGATTAATTTATTCAAAATACCAACTAAAAATATTACAATTAGTTTGTATAAGTTTAACTTGTGTATTAGTAGTTCTATTTTTAGAAACCTTATTACAAATGATTGATGTATAAATATCATAAAGACTACGACCCAGTGTACCATTATAATATACCGGGTATAATAGAATTAGGCTAATTACGGCCAATTTTTTCATAATCCATACAAAATACCCCGGGTTTAATTCAATTGGTAAATTGAGTTATACCCATATAATACTTCTATTGATAATGTATAATCAAAATAATGTAAAATAATTTGCATTACTTCATACTCCAGTTATATTTTTTTAATATTATAATTTGTCATGAACAAAAAAAAAATTCTCATTAAGTCTCTATAATTAATTTGTTTTAGAAAAGTAAATTTACAAAGAACTTTAATTAATCAGTTGTAATGATTTTAGATATGATTATTCATCTTTATAGACTAATCAAATATTATTTAACTAACCAATTATTAATATTATTTATTAAGCTACTATAAGCACTAATAACTAAATCATTATAACTTCGAATTTTAATATTATGTATTTCAAATTCCTTCACTTCATCTTTCAAATTAAACAATTCTTTGCCACTTTTAATACCCTTAATAGCCAAATATTTGACTCTTTTTCCTTCATAATATATTCCTTTATGTAATGTAAAATATCATCACTACCACATTGCATTATTAATAATTTATTAATGACAATATCTTGAGAATTTTTTAAGAATACTCTAAAATATAATGGTGTAGTTAGCCGAAAAATTCAGCCGAAGGCGCAGTAAATTTTCGGCTAACAACACCCAGCCGAAAAAAATTCATGTTGATCCTGAATATTTTATTGGTTCAACATCTAACTATTTTCGGCTGAATATTTTCGGCTATATACACTTTTTTTTATATAGTAGTGTAGTTAGCCGAAATATGGGCGTGCGTCAGTTAAAAAGGGGGAAATCTACGTTTTCATCATTTTGAGAAAAATGAAATTAACTTATTTGCAAAGGGGGAAATTTGGTGGCTAAACTTTTATCCATATCATGTGACTTTACCTTCATCATTTACGTCATTCTATTGCTAAATAAGTCAATGATCGTCAAATAATGAAATGATCGTCCCTATAGCATATTTCAGTTATTTGATAATTTATTATGCTTATCGGCATACAATATTATGTGAAAATAGTGCACATTGATGGTTTACACAATATAAGCCAAAAACCTCAAATTTGGTTTTGAGGTAGATTTCCCCTTTTTTAACTGACGCACGCCCATATCCAAATAGCAGTCAATATGAAATAATAACAAAATTTCATTTATTATAGAAACAAGAAGTACATAACATTACTATACTTATTTTTGGACAGTGCATTATTTTTGATTAAATAAAACTACAAAATATTTGTTATTTTTAACTCATTTATTTCTGTCCGATCATACTTCAATATTAGATTTTTAGTAATTTAATTGTAAAAAAGAAATTTTTTTAATATTTAATTGTTCTTTAAATTAATGATTAGTTTATTTAACCATTAAAACTATAACAACACAATTATACAAATAAAATAAAAAAGGAAAATTTTTTAAGGGATTTGAATTGTATTTGAAATATATGTACATTATTATTTTTTTTTTTTATTATACAATGGCAAAAATATTTTTTGTTTTAATTTAAAGTCTTATATTATTCACTAACTTTGACAAATTTCAAGTTTTTTGCATTATTTTTTTATTTTTAATATACTAATTTTTAGATAAGATCCAACTCAAAAAACAAAAAGCATTTGAAAAAATATTTCAATAAACACTTAGAGACTGACAAGAAGTTATATATTCCATATTTAGTTTGGAGATTATTTTATATAAATAATTTTACCTGAAATTTTCAATTTAACCAATTTTAGGCCAGAATTAAGAAAATTTCGGCCAGAATTATGGATTCGAAAATCATTAATTTAGCCAATTAAACAAGTTTAGATTGATTTTAAACTTTACAAATGTATTATGTATTTGAAGAGGGTGCTATCAAACATAATAAAGTGAATTAGGAGGTTACATGAACAATGTCTGCTATTTGGATATTTCGGCTAACTACACTATTATTTAAAAAAAGTGTATTTAGCCGAAAATATTCAGCCGAAAATAGTTAGATGTTGAACCAATAAAATATTCAAGATCAACATGAATTTTTTTCGGCTGGGTGTTGTTGGCCGAAAATTTACTGCGCCCTCGGCTGAATTTTTCGGCTAACTACACCATTATCTCTAAAATCACTTTTTTTAATATTAAAAAACAAATTTATGTAATCTAATTTAGAAGGAAGAATTTGTCCTAAATTTTGTAATATCATTGAACTACAATTTGTTAAATGATTATCTTCCAATCTATTGATTGAAAGACAACTAAGTCTTTGTTTAATATAATCAATTAAATTAATTAATTGATAAGTAAGCCAACTTTCAGACATAACAAAATGAAGAAATTTGATATTCTTACAATATTTTAATAATAATTGTTGAATTAATGATTCATTATAGGAGAAACCTAAATTTTCTAAATAATCACCAGATTTTTGTAATAATTGCTGTACTGTTTCACTTTGTGATGTCTTATTTGAAATAAATAAAGATTTTAATTTAAATAGTTTAGTAAAATTAATAATTTGTTGAATAAAGCTATTCAAGGAAAAACAATAAAAAATATGAACGGATTCTAAAACATTTAATTGTTCTAATACTTCATCAAGATTGTTTATTAATTTAAAATTGACGTGATAGAAAATGATTGATTGTATTTAAGGTATTTGAACAATTATAATCTTTTGATAATAACAATGATTGATATAAAGATGTATGATTATTCACTAGTATTATAATTTTAATTTTCTTATGATTTTGACGTAAATGAATTATTTGTGATATACGATCATAAATTATCGTATTATCATTATGATTTTCGAATTTCGATACGAAGTGAATGAAATTTTGATTTTTTATAATTAACTCAAGAATATCATCAAGGCATGCATGATTTGAGATCTTAATTTCAAGAGTATATAAATCTACTTCATTTTCAATAAAAATTTTAAATAGTGATATAAGAACTAAGCTCCTAAAATCCTGTTCAGAATCATATACTAAGGATTTTGTACTAATACAGTAGTAATAGTATCAGCCAACCACTGCTCAACAGAGAAAATAAACTTATCTATATTCAAATATCTTAAAAACTTTGAATAATTAAACAGTATGATATTCTTTGAAGATAATGAAATATTAATAATTTTTATTCATTTAATTTTGTTTTAAAATCATCATTTAAATTATCCAAGTAAATTTTGATAAAACCATGATTCTGGGTAGGAATCGAAAATGGATTTTCCCATAATAATGGAATCGCTAGACGACATCATGATCTATCAACTAAAATGCATGAGTATAAAGTTGAAAAATCATTCTTGAGATAATTTATGACTTTTTAAGTTAATTCAGGTAAACCTCCTAAAAATGCATTTGAACACAACATGTTGTAATTGAAAGTAAGTATCAAATTGGAAGTATTGAATAGTATATGGATGAGAGAAGTTAGTATTATATTGAAATATATATGATTCTGATTGTCGCACAATTAATACAATTCATGCTGATTAATAGTGTGTAATATATTTAATTAAAGCTGTGTGACATCCAGATATTTGTTTTACCTTCCGTAAAATTATATAGTCCTTTGTTACACTTGAAAAAACCAATTTTTTTGGGACCGTAGGTTTGGGTATCCAAAGATTACTTTTACTGTCCGCTCAATGATTAGTGTTTTTCACGTGGCAGTACCCGAGGTCTCAAACTTGAGAGCTGTTGACGCGTCATCTGAGCAAGTAATGAGTGCTAGTTTATCTGCTGGATATTCCTCTAGAACGAACACATCTGTGTGGATGTGTCGAACTTTATGATTTAATATTTATAAATTTATCATGAACAAAAGATTCTCTCACTAAATCTCTAATAAATAAATAAATAAATAATTTTGTTTATAAGATTAAATTTGTAAAGCAATTTTAATTAATCAGTTGTAATAATTATATTATATATTGATTGTTCATCTTTATAACTAATCAAATATTCTTTATAAAGTCAATAACTAAACCACTATACCTAATATTATGCGATTCAAATTTCTTTACTTCATCTTACATATTGTTAACATAAGTTTTTGGCTTTCTTACAGCCAGTACTCAGTCAGTAATATTTTTTTTAATATTTCAAAAAGAGTAATTTTTCAAAAACTAAATGAAAGAAACTCTTTTTCTTTCATACTCCCTATAAAAATTTTTATCCGTTATTTCTGTAAAAACTCCGTAAAAATGAGCCTTTCACGGATCCATTCACGGAAAATGTAAATAATTCGATAAATTCCGCGATATAAGGTTATTAATTCCGGAAATATGAGCCTTTTACGGAAAAAAGATGGAATATAAAAAACGGATTGACTTTTTTTACAGGGTTACTATATTCCTTTATGTAATGTAAATATCATCATCACCTCTTTGTGGTTTATTAACAATTTATTAATAAAAAATATTTTCTAAGAATACTCTAAAATCATATAGTAATAAAAAAATGTGCAAATAGAGTCAAACAATATCAAGGATTTTATCTTATCTTAATTATAAACTCTAGTAATGAAAAAAACGAAAAACATGTTTAGTGAAATATACTAATAAAAAAATGTGCAATAGAGTCAAACCCATATCCGAGGATTTAATTTCTTATATCTGATATCATTTATATCATTTCTACATTTATTCAGCATCTATTTTAAAATCTATTATTTTTCCATGTAAAGTAGAAAAGGTAGAAAGAAAGATAGAAGTTAATGGACTGATAATATGATAAAAAAAAAAATCTTATTCTATTACTCTTCCATACATTTTCATTTGTCAGTAATACTACCCTTCTTTTTCCTTCCTCCCGCCTCTCATCTGTCTTTCTTTCACACTTTCCCTTTCACCCGCCCACTTCACCCCTTTTTACGCTTTCCTTTTCTGTTTTTTCATTTTCACCTTTCGTTTCATTTCATTTTTTCCGTTTTTTTCGTTGGCAGTTTGATCATTTTACCGTTAAAATTTAAGCTTTTTTTAGTTTAATAAGCTTAAATTTTTTTTCGTAAATTTTCCCTTTTCCTTTTCTTTTTCGTTTTTTTCCCTTTCCCTTTCTTTCATTTTTCCCCTTCCCCTTTTTCGTTTTTTTCCCTTCCCTTTCTTTCCTTTTTTCCCATATCCCTCTCTTTCTTGTCTTCCTTTCTCTTTGCTCTTTCTCTCTTCCTCCCTTTCCTTTTTTCTAGGCGTTCTTCGGTCTCTTTAGACATGACATTCTGGTAAATCTTTTGACTTAAACTCGCCATTTTGGTATAAAGACTTATTTTTTTTATTTTAATTTTTTTATTATTTTAACGAACTTTATTAATAGTTCTTTTTTTTTATTTTGTAGGTGATCGGTTCTTTGGATTTTGAGGAGAGGGTATTAATATTTTTTAAAAAAAATAACGAAACGATCATTAATGTTTCATTATTTTCTTTTTTTTATGTGATCGATTTCAAGGTAGTTTATTTTAAAAAAATATTTTTTTAATTAAACGATTATTAAGGTTTCGTTATTTTTCTTTTTTTCCAGTTTCTAGCGGCAATTCTGTAGATTTATTATTTTTTTTTATTTAATTTTTTTTATTTTAACGAATGGTTTCTAACTATTCTTTTTCTTATTAGTTTTATTAGGTCAGTTCCTTGGAAGCAAGATATCAGTTTTCGGTAAAAGCTTTTTTTTTCTGTCTTAATTCATTTATTCTATACTGACGCTTTGACTTTTCTCTTTTTTATTAGACTCCTGGTCTTTGGAACACTTTGGGATTCAGTGGGTGGGTTTCCTTATTTTTTTTATTTTTACAATAGTGAAACGTTTATTAACGTTTCAAAATTTCTTTTTTTATTAGACGGGTCTGAACACGTGAAATTGGCCTTTCTTTTTTGGTAACTAAATCTTTTGGTGCATGGAATTTATTAGATACCATAATAGATTTGTATAGTTTTACTAGTATAAAATTTAGTATAGATTTAGCATAGATGTTTTTATTAATATAATAAAACTGAACCACATTTAACAATAAAATAATTTAACGTTATCTAATAATAAATAATATAATGCTATTTAATACACTAACGTTGTTTTTACTGTAAGATAATAATCGTTAGTGATGATAGTTGTTTAATAATTTAATCATATCGTTAATAATCGACGAGTGCGATTATTATCGATATATATCACATTTTATTAATAATGGGATATATATCGATAAAGTGAGATATATCGCTATATATCACCTGTAAAACTTTCCCGATCGATGTAGTACATTTACTAACATGTTTTTCGTTTTTTTTTTTATTTCTAGGGTTGATAATTAAGATAAGATAAATCCTTGGATGTGGTTTGACTCTATTTGCACATTTTTTTTTATTATAACATTTTATTAACATTTTTTTTTCTATTTTTAGAGTTAATAATTGAAGATAGATGGTTTGGATAAAGTTTTGCATGATTTTTTATTAGTATATTTTACTAACATGATTTTCGTTTTTTTCTCTAGAGTTAATAATTGAGATAAGATAAAATTCTTGGATATGGTTTGACTCTATTAGTTCTATTAGTGCATTTTTTTTAATAGTACATTTTACTAAAACTTCTTCTTTGTTTTTATTTCTAGATTTGATAAAGATAAATCCTTGGATATGGACTTTATTGCACAATTTTTTAATAGTACACCACATATATTAGTAATTATTGGCTAGTTTATTGAGATAATTTGAATAATCTTATTGGATAAATTAAAAATTCTAATATTCTAGGATATGGTTTGATTTTTATTTGTTTATTTTTCATTATTGTAATATTTTATTACTGGATAAATGAATAAATATTTGGATTTTAGAGGTATGTAGATGGGGAGTATAATTTATTGATAAAATGAATTATAACAAAATGAAAAATAGCTGCCAATAGCAAAAGCTCTGAATCTATTGAACGATGAAAAATTGATGATCAAGCAAAAAATGTGAATTTGAATATGGTAATAAGTATTTCTGAAAGTTTCAATAAGCAATATAGACTGAAATTAAATTGTCTAATTATTTATTAACATGTTTTATATTAGTCAAACCTCTCAACTTTCATTCATATTGGTGTCAATGATGATATACTACAATACAAAAGTTTTTAAAAGTTCTAAGATATTTATACGAATTTAAGTTGGAGTTTAGTCTATTTGCATCCATTGTATAATATCATACTGCCCAAGAGAAGATTCCACTTAGACTATAATTAATAAGTGAAAAAGCTGACAAAATGTAATAATAGAAAAATTACAACTAAGAAAGTTTTTAATAAATCTGCACATAATTCTCCGGGAAGAATTTCTCTATAAGGAAATACTTTGTCAACAAATTCTTTAGAAGTTAAATTGTAAAAATTAGTAAAAGGAATACATTGTTATAAGGTATTCTTTAAAGTATTAAAATCATCTTTTGAAAAGTTAGTGAATTCAGAAGGAAGTTCAGGATTTCTTCGCAAATCCCCATTTAAGTACATGTTCCCAAATTTGAACTTCGCTCGTTTAAGGATTATCATTTTGAATAATTGAAATCAAAAGTTTTCCGGAATTGAAGAGAAATCATCGGGCGATTTGAATAATTTATCCGGCTCCTTAGATATTAAATCAATACAATATTTTTGAAGTACTGATAATGAGTTATTTTCAAAGCTTGTTTGATAAACAAAATTAAATTTTTATCCATCCAACTTGTTTTATTTTTGATCAAAAAGAATTGTAAATATGTGACAAATTCTTGAAGACTAAGTTCATTAGCAGCAACTAAGACCTTAATTAAATATGAATTATCATACTCATTTAAAAAAAGCTTTCCGCCATAAATATACCTAAATTAAAAAAAAAATTGTGAAATTAGAAATAAATATTAAATTGAGTTTTGTTTATACTTGATTATTTATTACCTTAAAATTATTTGAAAAATTTCAGGTGAAATATTTGATAATTTGATATGTGTCAAAGTTCCATCATTTTTTTTTTTTATTAGTTGACAAAATTCTTCGCAAATAAGGAGAACGATAATGTAAAATAACCATATGAGCACGAAAAACTTTTACATAAGGGCCATTACCAACTTCAATGGTAACATCATAATATTTTTCATCATTCAAAATTTCGAATAGATTTTGTGATAAAATTGGTAAAAGTTTATCCTCCTCCATTTTTTATATTTTTTTAAGTTTTAACGTAAACAAAAGAATTGAGAAAAAAATTCAGCCAAATTTGTAAATGGTCAACCTTATATTGTTATCCTGTGCAACGTTAAACGTGATCATCTTACCACACCACCAATTCTAAGTCGCCGAGATAAATATAAACAACACGAACGCGGCAGTCACGTGAACTGAACGGTGATGGCTAGGCATCACACCATTCCAAGGTGGTGTTTCAAATTGTGTACTAGGGAAAATTAATAGCGATGAGTTTTTTTTGAACTCATTTTAATTAAAATATAATTATTAATAAAGCTTAGAAAATTATGTTATATTGATATATTTGTTATATTAGTTCTAATCAATTGATTATATATATTTCAGTTATTTATTTATTAATCTTGTTAAATTAAAAAAGAATAGCTTTAACAATACAGAAACAATAAAAAAAGATAAACTTGTTTTTTTTTACCAAAAAATCGTACTATTTAGAAATAAATAAATAAATAAAATATATTTGGGAAAGTAAAATCGTCTGAAAACTTATTCTTTTTACGGTAAGAAAATTTTCTCCTTCTATTTTCTTTTAATTTGCACGCCATAATATAAATTGTCATGATTGAATATTTTCGAAATTATTTTAATTTGTTTAAATATAATCTCATTCCAATTTTTAAATACTAAACAAACTAATGAATATCATTTAATGTAAAGGATAATCTTGAAATTTTTCTGTATGTTATTTCTTTTCAATTTAATTACAATAATATGAATTGGTCATGAAAGATCAAATGAGTATCAATTCCAATGAATAAAATCTGGAGGTCCAAAACATTTTTTTTCCATAGGGTTACGCTGATTAGCTAAAATTTATCAATTATCATTGATGGAGTATTAGAAGAGATCGTTCAAGCACACTAGCAGCACCAACGGCTCATACTCTTTGTTCTAAAAATATCTTAATAAATAAAAATTATTGTAAAACTAAAACAGGAATGACCGAAACTTGTCATCTTCTGCTTATATGACATATACGACAATTTTGCTGCCCTTGATTTTCTCTCGGAGATTTCCAAAAATCTCATATCTCATTTTCTCTAATATCAATCTTCGTGAGAATGAACCTCCACATCCAAGCATTCAAGTAAGTCATATGGATTGTAAGATTGTCATATAAGTAGCACACAATATTAAGCTCTTATTGATCAAAAAGAAAAGTATTTATTGTTGGGTTAGAGAAATTAAAGATAATCATTTTATTCATATTCATACAATAAATGATGTTCTGAAAAAAATACATTTTTATGGCGCAGTCTGAAGGATTATATTTTATTAAATTGATGGTAAAAATATCATAATTTACAAATAAAAATCTGTAGTAGAATGCTAAATATTTGACCTTAATGATCTTATAGAACCAGCTGATAAACGTCTATCTCTAATAAAGTTTCTAATTTCATCACGCCGATGACGCCATCTTATTAATGCCTGATACGATCTTAAAATTAGTTTATTCATTATAACTAATCCACCAGATATAATTACAAGTGATGGAATAAAATCGTATGTCACAACACTATTAAAGTATAATATCTGTATAATCAACTGTGGTATATCTTCAGCAAAAATATTTATGAAACTACCCCAAAGTATAATATCTCTTGATCTTTGTGATAATGGGGCTGAAAATATTTTGAGACCAAATAAATTTGATGTCAAAGTATTTATTGCTAGTATATCAATGGCTGAAAATATTGTACAAATTGATAATAGTGTTGGAAGCTCTGAAAACCAAGTATGGAATGTTGGATTCATAGCTACTTCAGACAAAAGAATATTTATAGCCAATAATAAACTGACTACATGCGGTACAACAAGGAATACCATACTAAGTAATAATAAATAAGAAAATTATCAATTAATTAAATTAATCTTTAAAATAATAAAAATAACATAACATTAAACAAAATTTCTTACTTTGGGATTATTAGGTGTGGAGTATTATGAACCCTTAATAATGCAAATGTTAAATCCACAGCAAAATCCTGCATTATTAATGCAGTCTCAAATATGGCAATGTTTCTAGCTTCAGGGTTCTTCCAACGTGCCAAAAAATATAATATTATTAATATTATCATACTTACTAAAAATATTATAATTAGTGGCAAAAATTTTCCAAAATAACCTGTAAAATAATAGAATTAAAAATTTAATGAAATATTAATTATTTACAAATATCAAAAATATTTAATGAACAACACTTACTGGTTATTGTAAAGGATGCACTTTCATCGATTAATGAAGAATATTCATAATTAGAAAGTGCAGTAAACCTTTTTCTTTCAATCAAAGTGCCCAAATTATCAAAGATTGTTTTGGAACTTGGTTCCATGGCACTTTTAGCTTCATTAATAGTAAATGACAACAACACTTTTTTGGGAAAAGTGGGGTCATTTTGCCATTTACCATTTGTTGTTATCCTTTGTTCATCTACCGGAATTATTTTGGAAAATTCTTGAATTATATTATTGAAAAACTCCGACTGATGATTTAGTTGAAGAAATTTTGAACTCCCTTCTTCATTCAATCGAAGTAACCCTGTGACTGAAACTGAATGTTGTCCGATCTTAAATGGTTCTAAATATAATAAAGAAGTTTAAATTAATTTTCTATTTGACCAGTAAAAAATTAAAAAATTAAAAATTAAAAAAAAATATGTATATTACTTGTTGAAATCATCCAAGTTTTCTTAATAATTCCTAATAAAGGTTCATTTCTCTCTTGAGAAATGACAAAATTATTATCAACTACCACATAATAAGAAGAGTTTGGCTGATTAAATGTACTACTGAAAATTGGAATATGCACAGTGTGGTTATCGCTTCCAATAGTACATAGTTTGGAATCTCCTGAGATTGTTTGCCGTAATAAACTTGGTTTGTATGGGTCATCATTAAGCTGAAATATTGAAATATTTGCAGTAGATAACCTTACTGGGATGCCATATTTAATTGTAATCTCATTGATTAAAGGATCAATAACTTCATTGACAGCTGGCTTTGTTGACTCAATTGCAGGATTATTATATTCTGCTCCTATAAATCAAAAAATTTTTTTATTAAAAAAAATAAAATTAAAAAGTAATAAATAAATTAAAAACTTACCTTGATTATTTAATCTTAATAAAGGTTTCAATAAAATTTCTAATTTATTACCAGTTTGTTTCTTTATTCCCAATAAAGTACCATTTCTTCTGAACATATTATAATGAACAAACTCTGGGCCAAAAGATCCTCCTGATTTATAATTTCCATTATTATCTAAAATATAAAAGTTCTTTGCATTTGTATTTGTATAATATTTTTCTACAAGAAATCCTCCATAAACTAAACTTGACAAATTAAAATTGTTTGCATTACTTATTACTTTAGGGACCATACCAAATTGTACAAAAGACCCAGTTGTTAAAAATTCTAACTGATAATAATTCACTTCGGTCCTTGATTGATCCTTATTTGTAATTGTATTGTTTAATGATACAATACATATATATCCTGCATCATTGTTATAAAAACATGATTTGAATTCTATACTATTTAATTTTGTAGTAGTTTGGTCGACAAGTGAAGGTGTTGTAGGTGAATATGTTTCCTCTCTTAAAAATGAAACATAAATTTTCCAGTATTGAATATTTGGATCATTTGTTGCTGATGATCCCATTTCATCATATTTTAGAATATATGCATATCCAAACCCACCATCAATTAAATTAAAATTAAAACTATTTACAAAAGTATATGATAATAGGTTTGGTACACTAAACTCGCCACTTCCAAGTTCTACTACTTTTCCTGTTGTAATATCTCTAAAGTAAAGATGAAAAGAGTTAATCAACTGAACAAAGAAATATTTAAAAAGTATTTACTTGTAAAAATACTTACGGGGCACTATACCAATGCCATGCTGCTATTCCTCTTTCATCATGTTCTTCAATGCAAATAAAACCTTTTTCAGATATTCCACTATCTGTAATATATTCATTAACACTTCCTAAATAGATTTCACTAAAAAAATAAAATAAATTATTATCAACCTTTATAAATGAGGATATGACAACATCTTAACTTACCTTATAATCTTGCTGTCATAATTAATTATCAAGCCATACTTTCCCTTAACACCATTATTTGACTTAACATAAATTATCATTATATAATTATAACTTAAGGGTATGAAAGCCATATTAACAGGGCAAACTGCTTCTGGAGGAAAAGTGTAATTAAGGTCTATATATGTTATTTGTCCTGTTCTTTCTATCAATCGTAGATGAAAATAAGGTAACATGCATGATGGATTTTCTTTATCTTTAAAGGCCATCCAAATCATCAAAGTACCATCTTTAAATGTGTAAGTGTCATATAGTTTTAGATCTTCTATCGGCTCTTCATAAATGTACCAAATATCTTGAGGTGATGTATATTGGGGTGGTGTATTTGGAGATGATATATTTTGAGATAAAATATCTCGAGATAATACGTTTTGAGATGTAATGAAAAAGCAACAGATGGAGGTTAAATATATAAAGATGATCAACATCTTTGCTAAATTGAACATTTTTAACATTTTTATTAGAGACTTGGTAGGAAAATATGTGTGAAAAATGTGGAAATAAATTAAAAGACTTGATTACTTTGCAGAAACCTCTGATTTTCACAAAATATGTTAGACATAATCACTACATGTTATTAACAGATGGTATATATATGTTCTACATATTTTAATATACGTAATATGTTTGTAATATTAATAAAATAATGTTATAATATTTTTAATATATGTTGAAATTTAAACTAATGTAGTAAATAATTTTGTAATATGAATAAAATAATTTTACAATATTTTCAAAGTATGTTAAAATATGTACTCAAACTAATGATATAGTGAATATTTTGAATACATTGTTAATATATTTCAAATATGCTGTTGTTATATGAATAACATATTTTGAATGCTGTTGTTGATATACGAATAATATATTTTTATTTTTATGTTTCAGAAAAACCAATTTGAAGTAAAAATACGAATAATATATTTTGAATATGTTGTTGATATATGAATAACAACGCTTCTAGCATGTGACTATCATATGACTATAAGGTCGATCGCTAGTGGCATTTTTTTTCGTCTCGGCTGTCCTATATTGGCTATATGAAGGCAGTACTATGAAACCTTAATTTTTTTTAATTTTAAATAATACAATTATATTTTTTTTTAAAAAAAAAATTTAAATTATAGATTTTATCCTTTTTGTCCTTTCACTTCAACTCGGCAATAAGAATGTTAATACAACAATTTTTTTTATTAATCCATTAACGAAAATATTATCTGAAATAAAATTGTGTTCAAATTTACCTAATGTTAAAAAGTAATAGTTGTTAATTTATTGATATATAGCAAAAATGTATAATAACAAATTGTGACTTTTATACACATGTTAAATTTAAATGGTAGTCAATAAATTGTGTAATTAAACATAAGATATTTTGATATATATATATAGTTGGAGCTTACTTAAGAATCATAAACTTCGTAGCCACGCTCAATTAAGGCAATGTATTACTAGACCTACACTAAAGATGACTTTAGCAAGGCTTTCTTTGTGAATTAAAGAAATTTCATACACTTTGCCAGCTGGTGGGATAGCTTATGACCTTTAACCTCAAATCTGTTATACTAATAAACCCAGACTGTTTGCACCACTAATAAAAAGTATAAGTATAGTTAAGGTACTTCAAAGAATCCCTAAAAAGAAAAAAATTAAATGAGCAATTAGTAAACATTCATCAAATTAAAATAAAAAAAAAATAAAATACTTTCATTTTGTTTATAATCACATGTTATCAATTGAGATAACAGTTCACACTTCAGACTTGTACAGACAATCCCGGAAAAATTACAGCCATATGATCATCAATATATCAATTATCAACCAAATTTTACGCATCTAGATCCATCTAAAGAGCAAATATTCATCGGAAATCCAAAAACTTTAAGCTTCTTACTCTAGTGGTTCCTGTCTAATCTCGTCAAAGATTAGCTTTAAATACTTTTTTTAAAAAAGAGATGAAATGATTTAAAGAATAATAAAATATAATTGTTCAATCTAAAAGTGTATAAGATATAATTGTAAAGAATATGTAAAATAAACATTTAAAATGTATTAAATATATAATATTATACAGAGTCCATAAAGAATAAAATGAGTTAATTAATTAAAGTATATGGTTTATTCATTCTAATCTAATGAAAGTCTCAAGGCAACGTTATTAAGCTTCTTAATAGACTTGATATTATATTTAGTATAACTGATAATGTATTCTCTGACGAATACATATCATTATTTATATTATTTATATTAGATATATATATGTGTGTATATATATGAGCACATATAAATATCATTAAAAATATAAAAAAAAAATTTTATTTCGGGGAAGCCTCCTATTTATACTATTTTATATAAAATTATATATCACATGAATCATGTGATACAATATTAATATAACCGCAGCCACAGCCGCAGTTATTTATTTAAACTAAAAATAAGCTTTTTCCTTTTTGGGTTCGATTTTGATATAGTAAGTTTTTACGAACAAATTTTTACTTTTTTTTTTGAGAAAAGTTACTAACTTTTCTCATTTCTTTGTAGGTTCCATTTTTTTTTCTGAATATAGAAAGTTTCGCAATTTTTGCAAAACTTATTTTTTAAGAAACCAGATTTCGGTAAATATATTTTTCATTCTTTTTTTTTAATATTTTAACGAACTATTATTAACAGTTTTAGTTCTTTTTTTTTAGGTAATTCTTTGAGTCTCTTTGGACGTGGGAATTCGGCAAGTAAAATTTTTATTTTTTTCTTTTTTAGTTTAATAAATAGTTACTAACTGTTCGTTTTTTCTTTTTTTTTAGATGGTTCTTTCAGGTTTTTTTAGAGGTTACATTCTGGTAAGTTTTTGACTATTTTTTTATTTAACTTTTCCATCTTTCAACGAACAGTTTCTAATACATTTTTTTTTTTTTAGACAGTTTTTCGGATTTCTTAAGATATTGGATTTTGGTAAGTATATGTTTTCACTTTTCAAAATTTTTTTCGCCTTTTAACAAATGGTTTCTAACTGTTCATTTTATGTTTTTTAAGGCGTTCTCTCAAATCTTTGGATATGAAATTTTGGTAAGTAATTTTAATTTTTTTTCTTAATAATTTTATTTTAACAACTTATTAACAGTTTATTCTTTGGTTTTTCTCTTTTAGGTTTTGCTGATTCTTTCTGGAAATAGAGGTGGCTATTAAAGATCAATGGAGTGCCAAAAAAGTTAAGTGTAAAGACGTATCAAGAAAGTTGGCTGATAATCATCCATTTTATCGAAATCTCTATAGAGCTTATGCAGATTATTTAAATTAAAGTGCAGCAATATTGAACAAAACATAGAATTTTATAGTTCAATTTCATACATGGTTATTAAAGACAATCAAGAACCTGTACGATTAAAACTTCATATTGGCGATATTGTAGATCTAAATGAAGAATTTAAAGGTGTCGCATATGCTATAAAGCAAACAATGGTCAAATTTTACACTATTTTTTATTTAATTTCAGGTGACGAACTATGTTGATTTTATATCAAGATGTCCACTTTATAATATTCAGAAGCTGGAAGAATCACGTTAGTTTTGAATCTTTCCAATCAATTTTATTGATCACGTCTCAAATTCACTTTATTCACGAATATAAAAGTACATGTAGCACCAAGCATGATGAGGCTAATTGAAGTTATGTTTTAAATAGTTTTTATTATACTGCAGTTTAATCAGCTAGACAACTATATTGCTAACATTATATTATTATATTACACTAGAGAAATTCTTTCAAAAATCAAGTCGTACATGAATTTATTGGAGGAAATTTTAATTTAAATCGAAATTTTTATCATACAATCATTATATTATTTTATTATTTTTGAAACATGGCTATTATATTATTTTATTATTATTACTCTGTCTTCGATATATTTTCAATATATGATTGTTATATAAAATTGAATTTCTATTATATTATTGATACATATTTACCATATGATGGCTATATAAAATTAATATTTCAAATAATATTTTTATCACATCTCTGACACATATTTGGCATATAATAACCATATAAATTTAACATTCAAAATAATATTTTACCATGTCTCTAACATATAGTTACTATATAAAAATAAGATTTTTATATTATATGTTCAACATATTGTCAGCATATAGTTAAAACAGAGATAACATAAATAGGAATATCATATGTCTGGTATATTTTAAAAATATCGCTAACATATTTTGTAAAAACCAAAGGTTTCTGCAAAGTATTAGAGACTTGGTGGGAAAATATGTATGAAAAATGTGGAAATAAATTAAAAGACTTGATTATTAGAGACTTGATGGGAAAATGTATGTGAAAAATATGGAAACAAATTTAGAGACTTGAAAAATTTTAAATTTTTACTCAGAGGGATTACAGAACATTTATATATGTTACTTGTCATTGTAATCTGATTTATTATCAACTACTATTAATAACTTTTCTTTTAATCAAACATATAAAATGTGTTTCAAAAAAAATATATTAATTATACTACCAAATTTGTATTTCAAAAACGATCTGCATTGTTTTATACACATGTAAAAAAACGTGCAACAAATATAATGGCTGAAAAATTTCTGACACTAAAAATATTGTCCAACAAATACAAGTGTTTGGTATATATGCACAACATTCGTTTAGTATCAAAGGAGTTACTAGTGAAACGTCTGTTACATGCCTAATTTATGATGAATATAATTGTATGAAAATGATAATAATTTGCCTCATCATTCATCAAAATTTAAATTTAGGATCAATACAATTAGATACATAATTAATTTTTATTTTTTTAATACATACTAGCAACAGCCCATTTGCTTCACACTGAGATCAATGAACTTGAAACATATAGTAAATTATTATGCACACAAATAATATTCTGGAGACAAGCTATATAATGAACAAAATATTAAATTCTTCAAATTTATTAAATTTAGTGATAAAATTATGATATCACTACTGGCAGAAAGGCTGACAATTTTTGACATGTATTATTACTCTTTTTCTATCACTCTGCTATGTTTTATCTTTCTATGATTACTGGATACAAAATGACGCAATAAACAAATGAATTATTCCTCATATATTATATAAAACCATTACCATATGTATGATGAGACAGAGCAGTATTGCATAAAAGTTTGCTTAATTTAGCGTAAAACAATGATAGAGAAGCGGTAACACAGCATAAAAAATATATTGTTAAGAACATCATTATAACATGAGACATTCCTATTGTTTCATGATCAACATGATCAACATTTATTAATGGTTAAACCCAATCTATTTTAAGATGACAATCCGTAATAAATTACGGAGGCATGCTACACGTTACAGTAATACAACTCAAAATTAACTTATACAGGGTAATCTAAATATATAATAATTTACTAGAGACAATTTATTACCCCTATAAAAATTTATTTCGTGTTTTTTATTCCTTGTTATTTATTCCTTGTTATTTCCGTAAATGTATCATATTCACGGAATTTATAGTCTCAAACATTGAAAATAATCCAAGTTGCTCAAGTTATTTTCCCGTAAATGTATCATATTCACGGAGTTTTCCAGAAGTTACGTTTTACATATAAATCAATATTCTTATGAATAATAGTTAATGATTCTATTACTATTAAAATTAAAGTAATTATATTTTATTCCTATTACTTTATTATTACTGTTTAAAAAGAATTTAATATATTATTATTTAAAAAATTTATAAAATATTTATAGTATTAATAATTAAAATCGATGAACTGCAATAAATATATTGTGCGTCAGATTCCGATTTGCGTCAGATGACGCCGGCCTACATTACCAGCCCAATATTGCCCAATATTATGATGCCTTAAGTGGGTTGGCCAGCATTACTAGGCCTGACGAAAATCGCACAACATATATACTACAATATGTAAATGCATCATCATTCATATGTCGCACAATCTCTCGCTTTCATGGTTCCAAACTTGTGAAGGAAATAAAAATGAGAAAAAGGAATATGAAATGAGGATAAAGAAAGTGGGGAAGAGAAAAATTATTATAACAATGGAGTAATGGAAAGTAATAGAAGATGAAAGGGATTAAAAAAGAGTAATGAGAAGTGATAGGAAACAAAAAGGAGAAATAGGAAATGATGAGAGATGAAAAGGTGTGATGGGAGACGAAAAGAAGTGATGGGAGACGAAGAGGAGTGATGAGAGATAAAGAGGAGTGATGGGAGACAAAAAGAAGTGATGAGGAAGATGAAGAGGAGTGATGGGAGACGAAAAGAAGCGATGGGAGACGAAGAGGAGTGATGGGAGACGAAAAGAAGTGATGGGAGATGAAAAGGAGTGATGGGAGACGAAAAGGAGCGATGGGAGATGAAAAGAAGTGATGAAAGGATGAAGAGGAGTAAAAATTTATTAAAATCGTAAAATTTAATAAAACCTCCTTTTGTTTTTGGAGTTTTCTCTTTTATTTTTTCTAAATTTTCCAATAAATTTTCAATCAATTTTTTATAAAAAAAAAAGATCTCTAATGAAATTCTTTATTAAAAAAAAAAAATTTCAAGCCAAAATTCTCGATACACTTATTAAAAAAGAACTATTTTCAATAAAAATTTTCTATTAAGATTTCTAAACAAAATTCTCCACCAAAAAAATAAAAAAAATTTTCAACAAACAATTCTCTAATGAAATTCTCAATCAAAAAAGATATCCCCGATAAAGAAAATTTTCTTAACGAAAAACTTCCATCCAAAAATACATTTCCCTATTAAAAAAAATTCACAAAGAATTTCTATATCAAAAAAAAAAAAACCAAAAAAAAAATTCTCAGCGAAATCTATTAAAGAAAAATTTTTTAATGAAATTCTCTATCAAAAACAATCCCCTATTAAAAAAAAATTCTTCAATAAAATTCTCCGTCAAAAAATACTTTCACCTATTAAAAAAAATTCTTAACGAAATTATCTATCAAAAAAAAACTTCCCTATTAAAAAAATTCTTCAAATAATTTTCTACAAAAAAAAAAATTCTCAATGAATTCTCTATCAAAAAAAAAAATCTCTCCTGTTAAAAAAAATTGTTCCAACAAATTAAGTATATGTAAAAAAAAAAATCTTATTAAAAAAAATTCTCCAATGAGATTTCTATCAAATAAAAGTTTTTAACGAAATTATCCATCAAAAAAAATTCAGAAATGTCCCTATCAATGAAAAAAATTCTCTAACGAAATTTTTTATCAAAAAAAATCTTTTTATTAAAAAATTCCCAAAGAAATTCTATCAAACAAAATAAAAATTCTCTACAAAATTTGTTTATAAAAAAAAAGCCATAAAAAAAAAAAATTTTAAAACTACGCTAAACTTAAAAACATGTGATCGACAAAATATCTTTGACAAAATTATCGAGTATGGTTGGATTAAATCAAACACCATCAAGCACAGATATATCAATGTACTGAAGTTATACTAGTATCTTTGAGCTCATATAAAATAACATATTTATGCTTTAGAAAATCGAACTAAAGAAAAATTAATAACCATAAAATGAAATTTGCTATGTAGATTTTACAAAATCACAATATAATAAAATAATCAAATAATTTTTTTTAGCTAAAGTTGATTCAGCATGATCATATTGTACATAATAAATGTAATGATACTAGCTTTTTTTAAAAAAGTTATTCCATTTACAGTATATGATATTCTAAACGATTGATCTATTAATTTATTAGTGTCACTTTTATCATCCATATTCTTTTGTTGTATTGATCGTTCATTGGACCTAAATATATTTATTATCTGAAAATGAAATAAACCAAGAATCTATCGTTTTGGCATTCACATACATACTTCATCTATCGGAGTCACACTATTTTCAATTTCGATTAACTCAGTGATCAAAAAAAATTAAAATGTCTTTTATTTAACAATCATTATACGGATAAACCATAAGTAACAATATATTATTATAAAACCAATCATGAAACACACACGTTTCAAACGACTATGAAACGCCTAAATAATGAGAATTAGATCAAGCGAGGTTTTGTAATACTGTAATAACTGAATAAATGAACTAATTTTAGAACTCTTTTAAAAAATAAATTTTATAATAGACCATATTCATTTTAAAATCAATATCGATGAATAATAGATAGTTCTTGAGTTTGAATCCAATTTAGAGTATATAACGTCATAGTGTGACCCGAAAGATTCAAAAAATGTTTGGATGATTTTATTTTTAAATATTTGATATCTTTTTTTGGATTTATTCAATAAAAATACAATCACATATATTAAATGTTTCTATTTCTCGATTTTTTTGTTTTTCATAATTATCATAATAGATATTTATAACGGAAAATGTTACATGTTTCAAGTATCGTATTATTCACTTTTTATAAATTAGGGGTTAAACGTTTGAGTACATATTATCAAGAACTAGTAATAATTGTTACAAAATAACCTAAAAATGTTATAGTGATAACGGAAATTAAAATGCTTAATGCATTTTATTTCAAAAAAGGTTAATAATATACAAAATTACGAAAAAAACAATATTTATTTGTTAGAACAGTGCTTTCTTTTAATGGTATTAATTACGTTTAATGATTTATACAAATCCGCAATAAGTGTCCATTGTGGTCACATTTAACAATAATTGATATCCCATATATATGTAAAATTATAGGGGTTAGAATATAAATAGTTTTAGGTTAATCTTTTTGTTACCAGAATCACATGACAATTTCACGGGTCTTACGAATCCTTTCTTTCACGTGATAAAATCAGATTTTAAAACGTAAGGGGAATTTTGTGAGGTTCATTTTGTAAACGATCGACTGAATAAAAATCTTAATTAGTACCATCCAATTTAAAATACCGGTTTGTTTAATTATTAGCTTTTAAAAATTGTGATCAAATTTTTTTTGTGAAAAAAAGAGTTACGTTCTTGACCCTCATCGTATTACTTTCTTGACCCGGTCAACATGATTATGTGTGACAAAAATGTTCTTTTCTTGACCTTCCATCACTCCTCTTCATCTTCCCATTACTTCTTTTCGTCTCCCATCACTCCTCTTCATCTTCCATCATGTCCTATTTCTCCTTTTTACTTCCTATCACTTCTCATTACTCTTTTTTTACTCCCTTTCATCTTCTATTACTTCTCATTACTCCATTGTTATTTCATTTTTTATTAGCATCTTTTTTCTTGATCATTGTAATTTACTTATCTTTTCTTTTATTTGTATCACTTCATTAAAAAATAAATACAGTGATTTTTTTCTTTAAAATCGTAAATGTGTAATTTAAATTTTAATATTTACAAATAAAGTTTTATTAGATAAGATTATTTTGGATAAATATGTTTGAAAAAAAAATTTTTTTTTTTAAAGTGGATCTTTGCGATGAAATTTTTAAGTTTAGCCGATCAAAAATTAGCTAAGTTTGAAAAAATCAGCCGTCAGCCGATTAATAAATTTACTCTTTATATATTGTACATCATGTAAAATATTTAAAAAAAACCAGGCGACGTTTAGCAATTCCCAATTATATTTACAATAATGTAGTTATTTATATTAAAGATTTGACGTTTAAGTATAGAATGAAATTCGTATTAATTAAGGAATTGTGAAAAAATAATTATCAATAAAAATTGATTAACTTTTTAGAAGTATTTTCGAAAAAACTTTAATATTGTGAAAATACTACAAATATTTTTATTAATTAATTATAATTATTTCTTATTATTTTATAAAAAAAAATTTATGTAAAAAAAAAACAAAAAAAGTATTTTTATTAAAAAAAAATAATAACGTTTATCAAATAATTGAAAAAAGTCAAAAAGTATTATAAAAAAAATCAAATAACAAAAAGTGTTATAAAAAAATTAAATAAAAAAATCAAATTACAAAAAGAAGTGATAAAAAAAAATTGAATAAAAAAATCAAAAAGTGATAAAAAAAAATTAAATAAAAAAAATTAAATAACAAAAAAAGTCATAACGGGAAAAAATATTTATATAAAACAAGAGTCCATCATTCATGGGGAGCTGTGAAATTTATAATAAGAAATAGCATTCTGTTCATTTTGGTTTTCAAAATACAATAGTTGGAACTATACATGTTGCCAAAAAATTGTCTGGCCAGCACTATACGTTTTGGCCCGCATTATAAATTTTGTAAGTGTTGCTGGTATTTTGCTGATCAATGATAACTTGTCAAGTGATGAACATGCTTTGAAAGGATATGAAGGATTACAAAAAATTTTATAATGAAAAAATAAATAACTATATATCAGTTATTTCTTAAAACATTTATGCAAGATGAAATTTAATTCTGAGTTGGATTTGCCAATCAATTATAATTAAAAATGTACTAAAAAAAATTGATTGTCTTGGAGTAAAAAATCATTTTAATTTTAAAAAACAATTGTTTCTTAAAAAAAAAATGAAACATTTCAATTAGAATAAATTATTTGTAAATTTACTTATACAAAATAATAAAAAAAAAAATACAAATTACAAACTATTAAATGATAATTTTAATAATTTTATAATAATAAAGCCTATAAATTGCTTGTACTAATTGCTCATAATCATTTTGAAACCAAAAAATTTTAAGCTGAAATTAAAATTTTTTTTTTTTTACCGATAGAATCTTAGTCAGGATTTTGATTCAATCGGGATTTACATTTGAAGTTGGCCTTGTCAGGATTATAGACTCTCGATATTATTATGGCCAGGAGATCCCATTATAATTATTATTATAATTATTATATGACGGAATTCAAAATTAGAGATTAGATAGCATTTCGATATTATATTATTTTTATTTTATTAAACAAGAATTGAAGATATAGCAATCTAAACTAAACCGCAAGAAATATATTACAGTCAACTACAATAATGGAAATAATCGGCTAAGATTAAAAATCTTAGACGTGCCAATCTTCTCTACAGTCTACACGCACCCTCCTTACTACCCTCCTAAAAAAATAAATTAAATTAAATACAAGGAAAGTGTATTATCTAACATTATAGAAATCTACTATATTCCCCCGAAATATCAAATATTATTCCTAATACCTTTTTTCACAAAAAAATCTACTATTTAAAGAATTGAATAATATTATCTAACCTATTTTTAATAGTTTGTTTTCACAATTTTACATCGTGGGATCAAAATTTGTTCTAAAATTTGAAAAATAAAATTTCGACAGTCAAATAAAATATTTGTAGTCTTCTGATAATTTATTAAGTATGTACCCACATATATTATATAGTAAGCACTCCCTGATTATATATGTAACGAACAATTTTATTGACAAAGAAAGCATTATTTACTATCTATTATCATCATTTAATTTGTATTAATTATAATTCCTATAAAATACAATTTCTTTATCATTTATTGATGGCTTCTTCGTCTAAAGAATTTGATATGCCACTAAATTTTAGTGATTTTTTTACACTTAAATAGCTCATTTATGCTTGATAGTTTAATGTATAGTGGTTAAATATTTGGTAACTTGATGTTTAGTAAAAATTGTCGCTGTATACTACCGCGATTAATTCACCTCTTAGAGATGAAGACAATTTTCTACATTCTTTGAGAAAAACGATTGTACTTCGCTATTTTTTTCAAAAATAAATCCACTAGTTATATTACAATTTTCACTTAATTAACGATCCATCATTAAAATATTAAAATTCGATTTCCGTATTTTTAATAATTCATTTCTAGTTGGAGAAAATTCAATCCATTTTAAAATTAAATTATAATTATTATTTACAGTATTATTAATGATTTTTTTGCTAAATTTGAGCTACCATTATGAAAACTATTTTTAAAAGTTAAAGATTTCGCGTAATCCATAATATAATACTGTATTTGCTTGAACAAAACTACCTAGTAAATAATCACTGTCTTTTCTAATACTGCCTATAGTTATAATAAAAACGTCATCTCTTTTACCGCAAAACACAATATTTCGATAGTATATTATTTGTTTATAGCGTTGTTTTTGGAGTAAGAACAGCTAATCTTGCAGGCGATAAGGCACGTGCGTGTATCAGTCAAATATTCTGTAAACCAGTCAAATTTTTAATTATTTCGTGCAGCTATAGACAATAATAGACGACAAAATATAAATTATATAAATTAGTAAACAACTAAGAAAAAAATAATTTAATGATATTAAAGGATCTAATTTTTTCGTTGATATTTCTTACGACTATTGATTATAGAATATTTTGCCAAATCACGGGTTTGAATAAAATTTGCTATAGAATGTTTCCAGATAAAATTACTCCTTGATCCATTAGTTGAATTATATGGTGGTTCAATCTACACTGGTATCGAGTCTACACTTTATCTAAATTAAATGGTCATAAAATATCAACATTATATACTACCATGATATTCTAAAAATTTCAAATTCCAATTAAATATACCAGCATTACACTTTTTTTTAATCAAACAAGTGTTCATTTTAATCAATCTTCTTGTCAAAAAGTGCCATTCGCTTCTTTTGTTTAAAGGCATTTAATGTTCAACTTGATTATGAAAATGAATTATATAATCACATGATAAAGGGCGCACATAAAATAAAAATTCCCAAATTATATTTCGGTATTAAACATCAATTTAACTTAATTGTCGAGTTAATTATGACATGATGTGTAAAATTTGTTATTTTGGAAATGGAAATAATCTTATAAGATGTGGACCCGATTCGAAGATTTAATGAATTAGGGTTTTATTTAGCATTTGTGTCTAGCAAAAATCACCAAAAAAGTAAAAATCAGGGGAAGTAGCTAAATCTACAATACAGATTGTCATATTTTGAGATAAAAACAACATATTATCAATTCTCATCGTAATAAAATTTAGACTTCAGAAAGTTGTGATTAACCGTGACTAATAATTGTGGTTTTGAGAATAAATATTAAAGAATCTTTTTTATGCTAAATGATAAAAATTAAACTTGGTGTCCATTATTCAGACTTACTTGTATGACCTAAAGTCAAGTGGGATGATGTTTCCCCATGTATGGTTATTTAATTTTTCAGAGTCAATGCAAACGTTGTAGCATTGTAGGTCCATTAAATCATATCCAAAGAAGGATGCATATACTTTCCAATACTGATGATTTGGATCTTCTGGATCACTCAAACAATATTTATTATTAAACCACGATTTTCTACGTCACATCCAATCAATGGGCATTTTAAAATATTGTGACCCATATGCGATTACGTTCAAGTTAAAACTCCCAAGTCAGAATTTCCAATTTCAAATTGGAATTTTCGATTTGAATGCTCAGTATCTGAAATGTGATATGTTTCATGTGTATAGTTGTGTAGTACATGTGTAATAATTTCATGTCATATAAATATAGTACACAATATGATGAAGCTCTTATTGACCAAAAGAAAAATATTTATTTTTGGGTTAGAGAAATTAAAGATAATCATCTTTTTCATATTCATCCAATAAACGATGTTCCAAAAAAAAAAATACATTTTTATGGCGCAGTCTAAAGTATTATATTTTTATTAAATTGTTGGTAATATCATAATTTACAAATAAAAAATCTGTAGTAGAATGCTAAACATTTGACCTTATTGATCTTAAAGAACTGGTTGATAAATGTCTATTTCTAATAAAGTCTCTAATTGTATCGCGTCGATGATACCATCTCCTAACGCGTGATACGATCTTAAAATTAGTTTATTTACTATAACTAGTAATCCACCAGATATAAGTACTTTCAACAAAAATATTTATGAAAGTATAATCTTCCTTGATCTTTGTAATAATGGGGCTGAAAATAATTTGAGACCAAATAAATTTAATGTCAAAGTATTTATTGCTAGTATATTAATGGCTGAAAATGTTGTACAAATTGATAGTAGTGTTGGAAGCTCTGAAACCCAAGTAAAAAACGAAAAAAATTTCGTGTATCTATAATATCATCTCCTCTTGTAGTCCTGCAAGTAATGGTGATGATGGGGGAGAATATTTGGTAAGATTCAACGCCAAATTTTTGCATTAGTTCTTTCGATTTCATTTTCAAATGCGGAGAATTTTACCCTTGGATCTAATAATGAAGAAAGTTGCGAAGATTCACTCATAATCGGCCAGTGGTTACTTAATTTTTGATAAATCGCATCTGTCACAATAAGAAAATACGCATGAATGGTTGGAAAGCAGACGCTGTGAAAATCTTTCATCACTAATATCGAGATAAATGTTCCTGAATGCTGAGAAAACGAACCGAATGTCACCATGAGTTGGGTAACTAAATGCTGAAAGGAAACGGATTACACGTTCGATTGGACTTAAAAGAACCATAGTATCCTAATAAATTGGGAATATAGTAAGTTGCCACAATTTTAAAAATTTGTCAATCGGAACACTCCAAAGCGTCATGAAATGATTATTGTTGCTTAAATCCGACCGAATGACTCAAAATTGTTATCAAAAATATGGAAAGGATAAAGATTTCACTTACATCAATGTTAATACAATCGAAATCGGTAAGATATCTTTGACGAACATTTGGATTATCGGCGGCAAGTAAATTTAAAGCAGGCTCCATTCTTTTCCACTTTTCCAACATGTAAAGATAGAATTCCATCTAGTATTAACGTCCAGTTCGGGCGCTAGATAATCGATTGGTAATGGGCGAAATCTAGATTCTGAAATACTTCAAGTTCCTCATCTTAAGATACGAGTTCGTCTTCATATCAGATACGAGTTCGTTTTCAGCCACAAGTTCGTCTTCATTCTCGTCCTCGGTTCTGTACTCGTATTCGTCCTCAGTCTGTCATCCGTAGTTTCATCGTCGTCGTCTTCAAGTTCAGTAGCGTCTTTATATTCTCTTTTCCTCATTTTAGTTTACACACATATGTTGAGACTGAAAAGTTTGCGTGTTTAAGTAAGAAAAATAAAATTTTCTATCGACTAACGTATTAATTAGTTGATTGTAATTAAAAGTTACCATTATGGTAAAGACATTTTAAAGTATGATTACGGATCTCAGGAGACAGGAGTTTGATTTAATACTGTATAACAGTACAATTAAAATTCGGAAATTTGAAAAATAAAAAATTTTGAAATAAAAGAATTAAATGAAATAAAGGGAAAAAATCCAAATTAGAAGCACAAAAAATTTGGCTCATTTTTATTGGATTCTATTTGCGTAACTAATTTTAAATTGTGTAATGTGGAACGTGATATTTCCGCGCCTGATTTATACCGTATTTATAATAGCTAGAAACATTTGATTGGCTATCAGGTCATGTGGACGTTCCGTCGTTCCGACAGCCATTTTCAATATTTCCGCAAAAACAAAGTTTAGGTTTCTTATCAATCATCTTTTTTTGTTAATGCGATCGGCGCAGTAGAACGAACTTTTTTCCTTTTCCCTTTCGGTTTTTCCTTTAATGGTTAAACCAAATAACTTTATTTAATTATTTTTTTTTTCATTAAACCAGACAATCTATATACTTATATTAAATGATCGTCTATTATATTGTGATGCTATTTACTTTTTAAAAGTGAAAAACTTTATATATTTTTGCAACTCAAAAATTTTTTAAAAAAAGAGAAAAAGACTTTATATTTCATGAAACAAATTTCTAAAAAAAGAAACAAATTTACTTATAAATTTGATTTACACAAGTAGAGACATTTAGATTAAGTTCTATATAAATAATTTGAATTATGTACACAGAAAGACGTGATATTTCTGCACCTGATTTATTATAGTTAATTATCATTTGCATGTTCTAATGACCAGTTAATCCAAAAAATTTAATTTTTTTCTTTCTCATCCTCTTGAAATGATACAATCGGTCGCATAATATTTTTTTGATTTTTCTTTTCGGTATTTTTTTCTAAAATTTTTTTCGAGGTTTTCTTTTTCTATCTCCTCTTTTTTTAAAAAGAAATCAAGAAATCTTTTTTTTGGTTTAAACTTGAAAAATTTTATTTTAGTTTTTTTTCGAATTTTTTTTTGTTTCTTTTCGAAAGTTTTTTTACAAACATTTTAACCTTTTCTTTTTTCGGTTTGGTCCATTTTTTCCAAACTGAAAAAAAAAATTTTTTTCCCCTTTTCTTTTTTTCGGTTTGGCTTTTTTTTTTAAACCGAAAAAAAAAAAAAATTTCCCATCCTTTTACCATTTAGGTTTGGATCGGTGATCGGAACGACGGAACGATGCTACGGCAACTACTTTAGAGTATCTGATAATCATCTACCAAAAATATCGTATATAAAGAAATCTTTCAAAATATTTATTTATATGGAATGTAAATATAATCGTATTTAATAACATAAATTGTAAATAACATTGTATTTAATAGTATAATAAATTGTTATCATTTCAATATTGTTGAAATATTAGCCAATTCTTCTTCATATACTATAAATTTAAAATCATAAATAAATAAAACCTTAAATTATTATTATATAAAATCTAATATACCCAATTATTTGATCATAAATTTTATTAATCCTGTTGCGTTTGTATTAAAAATGATAAATTAAAGTTCATTATTCATTACATTGTTTATTTAAAATAGATTCAATTTGAAATGATTAAAGAAATTTGACTTTCATCAATCATGTTTATATTAAGTATGATTTAAAAATGCAAATTAATAGTCTATTATCAAATTATTTGAATACGGTATTAATCGACAATATAATCAAAGGCTATCTATTCATTAAATTTATTATGCACTGAAAAAAAATTAAAAATAAAAGAATACTAAGAACAGTAAGAAATAATATAATATATTATATCTTTATATTTTTCTTTTTTTTGGTCATGAGGCGTCAAATATTACGCCTAAAGGTTACAAATTTATGTGGGCACAATCAACAATTTGCATTTTAATGACAAACTTTATTTTCCCTTAATTTATAAATTACATTATGTCCACTCTTCGACAAGAATTAATTTATGCAACAAATAATAAAGCGTTAATGTTAACAGATACTAATATTTACAATGATATACACAAACAATTTGAATTTAAAAAACAAACATTCCTTGCTGATAAAATTCTTACAAGTGATGAAAAAACTGTAGTAATAAGATCATTAACTGGAGATTATGATCTAAATAAAGTTAGAAATAATTCAGGAACAAAAAGAATTTGTGAAAATTGTAACAAAGAATGTTTAGCCACTTTATATTGTGAATATTGTGTCCGAAATTATTTAAAAGAAAATTTTTCAAATTGGACATCTGGGAATGATGGTATTGACAATTTAATACGGAAATGTCAAATGAAATCACTTGATCCAAAAATGATAGTTGAATAGATTCCATATAACAATTTGGAAAATATTAAATATTTAACAAAAGATGGTTTCTCTAAAATCTATACAGCAGTTTGGATTAATGGATATTATGAAGAATGGGATTCTGAAAAGAAAATAATTAAAAGAATTAAAAGAGAAGGAATACAAAGCATAATGATAAAAGTAGTACCTAAAACGTTAGAAAATGTTGAAAGTGCAAATCAAAGTTGGTTTAAAAAGGTTTGTATAATTTTATTTGAAATTTATTTATAAAATTCTGTTTTTTGTATTAACAACAGCATGTTGTCATTTAGACTGAATCACATTTAACTATAAGTAATAAATGGCCACTGCACATGTCGTTCGATGTTATGGTTTAACACAAAATCCATCAAATGGACATTATATGCTTGTAATGGGTAAAATGGATATGGATTTAAGAAAATATTTACAACAAAATCATAATCAACTTACATGGAGAGGTAGAATTAAAATTATTAATGAAATAATTGGTGCACTTCGTTATATTCATAAAGAGAAAGCAATTCATAGAGATTTGCATTCTGGAAATATATTATATTCACAATTTAATGGTCGGTGGTTTATTAGTGATCTTGGATTTTGTGGACCTGCTGATAAATCTTCAACAAGTATATATGGAAATCTTCCTTACATAGCACCCGAAGTTATTGTTGGAACTTGGAAGAGAATATACTTTTGCATCTGATATTTATAGTATTGCAATTCTTATGTGGAAAATTTCATCTGGACAAACACCATTTATAAATTATGAACATGAAAATGATATTGTAATGAATATTATTAACGGTATAAGGCCAAAAATTGTGCCAGGAACTCCATTAGAATATAAAAATTTAATGAAAGAATGTTGGGATGTTGATCCATTAAAAAGACCTGATGCTGATGCACTTGATACCAAAATACGTAAAATTAGTTTAAATAATCGAAATATGTCATATGAATTATTCAAATCAGAAATAGATAATTTAGAAATGAATAAAGTAGAAAAAAATTATACGAATAGCAGATTATTTACAAGTAAAATTCACAACTTTGAAAATCTACCTAAACCAAGAAATGCAATAGAAGGTATAAGTGTATAATATTTTATTAGCGAATGTATTTATTTTAAAATACATTATTAATGTTATCTTAGAAGAACAAGAAGGTATAACCATATAAATAATAATTTCTACCATTTTATTTGGTTACTATAATAATTTACTTTATTTTACTACTAATAGCGTTTCATAGTAAATTTTATAATTTTAACATTCCTGACAATAGTAAGTATTTATTAATATTATATAGCATTGAATTATCATATAATAAATGTTTAATAATTGTTATTTATTTTAGTTAACAATTTTAATAAATCAAATAAGCAGAATAATAACAAATCATCAAAAATAGTTACCATTTTTAGAGGTAATGTATTTTAATTATTTTCAAATCACAAAGATTGATTTTATTTATTAAATCAATATCTTAAATTTTATAATAAATTACTAATAAATAAAATTCTTTATTAAACGCGACTTTTATTTAATTTAGATGATGAAAAAGAAATAACTCAACAACAAATAAAAGGCAAAGTATTAATGTCGACAGTAGGTGAAAATTTACGTAATAACAAATAATCCTTATACTAATTTAAGTATTTCTTTTTAAAGCAACTAATTAATTTACTAATTTGTTATTTTTTTATCTTGACTTTATAAATCAAAATAATATTGTATTATATTCAAATTATTATCATTTATTAACACTAAGATGAGAGTTCTTAGTTTGTAATTTAAATAATTATATAATAAAGTTATTAAAATCATTTTAAAAACATATTTCTTTTTTTTTTGTTACCGCGATCGGCGCAGTAGAACGAATATTTTTCTTTTCCTCATTTCCAACTAAATTTATTTAATTATTTTTTCATTAACCAGACAATCTATATAATTAAAAAATTCGGAGATATTTAGATTAAGCGCTCTATTTAAGTAATTGAATTACGTAACACAGAAAAACGTGATATGTTTGCGCCTGATTTTATTATAGTTAGAATCTTGTGCAGTTTCTGTATGTACACATTGTACATCTACCATCAGACGTAAATCTATTAGCCTGTTCAAAAGAAAAGATAAAATTTTGGGACTGTGAGATTCCCAAAAAGTCACGTATTCTTTGCCTACGCGAACATTCTATATGAAAACAATAGGCTTAAATCATACATCTACAAATATACAATGTGAGTGTTAGGACCAGCCTAAGCAAGCGTTTTGCGAAGCTAAAGTGGGTAAGTGACTCTGCAGCACCATATAGTTTTCTATGAAGTGACCATATAGATGGTGGTTGTATGGTATACTTGTAGTGACCATACATACGCTAGTGACCAAAGTGGTATACCTCGGCCACACTTATGCTCATGGCCACCTTATCGCAACTACGGAATAACGGAGACTAGGTAACCTTCGTCTCAACATCCAAACCTACTCACCTGCGATGATGGTCACTTCTGATCTCGCTTCTTAAAGCTTGTCTACGTAAGTAACTGGCATTATTGTTGCGATTTTCCTCTTCCTATTTTTTTCCACTTGTTGTAAAGTAAATAATATATAAATGCGAAAATATTGCAAAAATAAAGAAAATATTGCGAAGAAAATAAAGTAGAAAATAAAAAAATGCGAAAAAAATATTGTAGAAAAATAAAATATATATTGAAGGAAAAGTAAGGTAAGATATTTATATAGTTTTTTTGTGATATATTTTTAATGTTTCTTCAAATAAGTAACTATGATTAACTAATTATACGCGACGTGACGTGAAATTGATTAGTCATGACTCATTGACTTATGAGTTATGTGAGTTATGACTAATATATATTACAACATACTAATCACAAGTAACATATTAATTTCCTATTTAATAAACGTTACTTATAACTTATAAATGTATTTCATGATGCATAATTATTTAAGATATAATATTACCCTTTGAAGTTTGCAATAAATTTCTAATTTATCATTCCATGTAATTATTATGATGAATATTATTATATAATCTTGATACAGGACAATTTTGAAATAATATAATAATATAAGGCTAAATTACTATCATTATTTTATGATTTAGTTACATTCTTTCCGTTCAATCCAGAATTTTGAGCAATTTTCAAATTGAAATACTGTGTGAAAAATTTTGACGAAACTGTTTTGTAACCATTTACCTTGTTCTTGTAATGTTAATTATTTATTCTGATGATCTTTAAATTCAATTAAAATGTTCGCAATTATTTTATGTACATTTTAAGTAAAAAAGTTCGGCCCATATATATATAACCTATGAGGTTCCGGTGTTCTATAAATACATCAGCCCCAAACCTAACGTACCAAATGATTAAAAAATCATCCTATATACTATGAACATAATTAAATCAATATTTCAACATGCGATTGCAATATTAACCCTGAGCATTAGATAATTGCAGACAAGCAAGCATTTGATGGATTAAATTTCCGCCATAAATTTTTAAATATCATAATAAGAATGGGTAATAGCATAAGATGTATCAATAAATCATTGAAAATTTAAAATATTGTAGAACAAATAAGAACATAATTCATTATACAATTATTTTGCGAAGGCCACTTTTGATGAAACGACAGAAAGGTATAATAAACTAGGAAACGGAAACCGTTATCAAGTCCGAAGCGCAGTTATCATTGCATGTCATCACGTGCTGGACGGACAAGAAACCGATACGAATAGTGTAGCGTCTGAACTTATCTAGTGAATTTTATAATTTATATTTTTTTGAAAATTTGGGATTAATTGTGGGGCGCAGCATTATATTTAGTTTAAGTGTTTACTGCGTCTGGAATGACCTTAAACTAACATCAATTTTGGGGTATTTTAGGGGAACGATAAATATTAGTTGATCATTATTTTAAAATTAAGATATTCATAGGAAGGATAGGTTCAATACTTTATTTTAGAAATTATTATTATAATTGGTATTTTAATGGGAAATTTATTTTAGAAATTAGAATTACTTCAAAAAGATATAAATATACTTCAAAAATTCGAATAATTTAGGTCAGAAATTAATTAGATTATTATCAGTTATAGTCTGATTTGCTAATTTTTGCCAAAACCAGCCACGATATTTTTGGCAATTCTATTAGTCAGCAGGTGATCTGCTATTCCGTTATATTTTTTTAAAAAATCCTCAATCCTAGATACAGACTCACAGTAAAGATTCTCACACCTCTCAATATATAAAAATGAAAGGTCGTTTTGGTCACACGAATTGCCAAAAAAAAAAGGAAATTGTTTGGCTAAACCATTTCTAAAATTCATTTTAAGGTAATACAAAACTCTTGGCGGATCATCCTTTACTATGTATAGTATGGTAATTAATAGATAATTTTTAACATATATTTATTAGTTTACAAGTAAGGCTGGTATTGTTGTAAGGCTGGTAGTAAAGAAAAATACGACCTACTGTATTAAAATATATAAATATTGTATCAGACCCATATTGTTCTCTTAACGTGACCTCATGATGGGGCAAATTATTAAATTGTTGATTATCAAATAAAAAAGTATCATTGGATCTTAAAAAGTAACGATACTAAAATATATAAAAGCCAAATGGCTAATAAATTATTAGATCATATGTTTCACAAATTTCATAAGGCGTGATCATTTTCCAAAAAAATCTATGATGATACATGTATCGTAATTATGATAATTTATTTGAAACCGTGATTAATATATATTAAATTAAAATTTATTAAAAATAAAATTTTTTTAAGGGTATAAGAAATGAAATTATTATTTTATATATATATATTATAAAATCGTATATTTTTAAATTCATATTTTATGTGAGAGAATTATATCAAAATTTTTTGGTTTCAAGTATCGATATAATATACTTTCAGTATAGAGTTATCTTTGAAAAATTTCAGATTTTCGAAAATTAATATATCAGGCATTAGAAAAACAGATCATGTGAAATGTTCATTGAATTTCATGTTTGTGTTACAGAATTTGCGTCATAAATAAGGAGATCCTCAAAAAAAAAAAATTTTTTACATTTCCTCTTTTTTTACGTTTCCTCTTTATTTACATTTCCACTTTTTTTTATATTTCCACTTTTTTTTTACGAATATGTCTCGAAATCAAGATAACATTGTAGTAAATTTACCAGCTGACTGTATATATGAGATTGTACAGTACATTATTCATGATATTAAAACATTACATTCATGTGTCGTTTTAAATAGAGATTATTGTCAAGTTGTTGTACGTATACTTTGGAGAAATCCATTTAAACATGTTAAACAAGATGAGAATAAAATGAGCCTCATCTTTCGAACATATTTTTCTTGTCTTGATGATCAAGAAAAAAAGCAGGTCACAACATTCTTTCGTAAATCTGATTTTAACTTTCCAAAACCTTTTATTAATTACCCAAGTTTTCTTCAAGAATTTGAAATATTTAATATACAAACATCAATGAGATCTTTCCTTTATCAATATTATTCCGCTCCAGCTACAGAAAATCGAATTAATAGCGTTGTTCATATTCTTAATCCTTTTATGGAAAAATTATTTTTTAATAATCAAAGTAATTTTAAATACTTGAATGTTGATTTGAATGATGAAAGAAATCAGATAGATATGAGTTCTTTTGATGATAAAATTCTTGGATATGTTTTATCAAATATCAACAAATTCACTTTTGGATTTGGATTTAGATTTGATGTAAAAAAGTTAGAAATTTTAAAATTTATTCAAAAGAATGCAACAAAACTTACTAAAATCATTTCTGAATATAATAAAAATATAAAACACATTCAATTAATATTTACAAAGAAAGAATTTAAACAACAAAAATTAAAAAAACTTGATAATGAATTTAATAAATTATTAGATATATTAAGTTCTTTCATTATTTCATTGGATAATTTGAAATCTTTGGAAATGCCTTGTTTTATGAAGGATAAAAATTTTATTAAAAATAATTCTCAATCTTTAACTCATTTAAAATTATATGAAATACGTAATTTTACTATAATTATTAGTATATTGGATCATTGTTCAAATCTGGAAACAATTGAACTTAGTAGTTTTTATTGTAATAAAAGTACTGATATTTCAGAATTAAATAAACCTATTAAATCAAAATTGAATAATCTTAAGAATTTTCATATTACAATCTCTTATCTTCCTGTTCTTACCTTATTCAAAAGAATTATTTTAATGTCAAATAATGATATTAAAACCCTTTATTATGATAAATATATTACTCATTCTAGTATTATTAATATCACAAAATTAATTCTTCCATTTTGTACAAATATTACTCATCTTTTTCTTAGAATATTTCAAAAAGAACTTTGTGCTATCATTTCATTTTTGAAAAGTTTAAATCATCTTATTTTCTTAAAGTTGGATTGGGATAATTATCTTAAAATTACTCAAATTTCTGAATTGGCTCTTTCATTTTCTTCTTCTTTACAAATTTTGGAAATTTTGGAGATTGATTCATCTATGATTGTTACAATATTGAGAACTTTATTTCAAAATATGCAATGTGAACTTAAAGAAGTTAGTATTTGTATGGGTTCTTGTATTCATGATGATATATTAAATACAATCATAGATTATGCTAGAAGTAAAAATAATTCCTTAAAAGTTTTTAGATACTCAATTATAACTTCATATCGTTATTTTTGTTATCAAAAACTTTCAAAAGATGTATTAGAAGAAGCCAGGAATTTATTCACAATTGATGATAATCCTGAACCTTTTAAAAGAAGTTTTATTGAACCAATTTACTAATATTAGTATATATTGAAAATTATGAAAATTAAATTTATTTGCTTCAGTACATAGGTTTATATAGATTTTTTGAGAATTTGTTATTGCAGATTTATTACCTCATATTGAATAAAAGATAAATTATAAAATAAATTGGCAATGTAACCTTATATAAAAGTGTTTCTTTCTCATACGGTCACCTTAAGTTATCGTTTTCTTTATTTGCGAAGAATTTTGTCAACAAATAAAAGGAATAATGATGAAACTTTTATAAATTTAACGTTAATATTCCCTGTATTTTTAACGTTAGTAAGTTAAAAGAAACCAAATGTGTTAAACTCTTAAATCAGATTTGATTAATTACGAGTGAAGTCAGTATAATAATTAGCCTGGGATCTTAGACGGAGCGTGATATCTCATATTTTCTTAACAATGCATTTCTTAATTCTATAAAAAAATATGAAAATCGTCTTGTAACTACAACTTAATAGTCATATCAGCCAATTTACCATTGTCCAAATTTACAAAGAAATTAATGATATTATAAATATAATAAAAAAAATATAATAAATTTCTAAAATTTCTAGACTTCCTTCACATAAACAGTATGGCAGCAGTGATGGCAAGTGATCTAAATGACATCAAGTCAAATGATTGTTCGTGTGTCATTTGTGTCATTAGTGTCTTCTAATTATGGCCCATTATTACATTAAACTTAAATTTAGCTAATATTTGTAAATGACTAAATGACCTGGGTTATTCAGAGGTTGTCAAATGACCTAATCATTTCCATTATTGAAGCGTGACGCACTGCCGCTTCTAGTAAATACGTTAAGCGAAGTACTTATATACGAGTGTTGTTTTCGAGTAACAGGTAATATCTTCTATATTAGTAATTTCATAATATTCTCTTTACTATCCTACACAGTGAAATTTGATGTATCAGAACTTCGATATAACGGATCATAAGTAAAATCTTGATATATCGGAATTGTATAATTAATTTAACCTCGATATATATATCGGAATTCTTGATATAACGGATTTTTGACAAATTTTACTAATGGAACGGATGGTTCCATTATATAGAATTTCACTGTGTATAACTTGTATATCAAATAATCCGGTATAAAATTCTAACGCAAATTAAGTGATCTTTTTATGGTACAATCTCTCGCTAATAACCTTGATATCTCTCAGTATACAAAAACGTACCTCTCAGTATATAAAAGTGTATATTATTGAACCATTAAATATTATTCTAATCAGAGTAATTTTAAATATTTATCGACGAGAGCAAATTAAATAAACGGATTTAGGTGGATTCCGAGGAAACCAAGTAATTTTATTGACTCTATTTGGGATGCGGATCAAAACTGATAATGGAAAAGTTTTAAGTGCATTTTTACACGATATTTGTTTATTATTACATGGATAGAAAAATTTAAGGTTTTATGACAAATTTTAAATGGGTAGATTAAAAATAATTTTTTTAAGTTGCAAAATTAAATAGTAATATTTATAATAATATATCAATCAACAAACACCTCTTGTTTTATTTGTAGTTATTAATTTTGATCCGATAGTCCGTGATTCTGTGAATGGTGTGATCTATATAATCCAATACTTTTGTCAGTAAACTGGCTAATAATCAATTAGATAAATTATCGCAGGAGAACTAATTCTTTAAAAGTTCTTACTAGACCGAATTTCGATTAATTTATTAAGATTGTGAATAGGCAATTACTGCGGATACGATTAAAAATGTACGATTTTTTTTAAACCACCTCAAAATAATTTTAGATGGATCAATTTAAGTCTTAAATAACTTTAAAATAAAAGAAATTTTTATTTAAAAACTTATTCAGATAAAAAATAAAGGTTAATAAAAATATTAAAAAATAAATAGCTTTTAAATATACTGTAAAGAATAAGAAATTTAAAATTATTTGTTTGTTTGTAACCAATTTCAAGTTCTCTTAATGATTAATAGACAAGCTAATCTAAAATTTTCTACCAATAATTTTTTTATCATGATATCAGAATAATCAAGCATTTCTCTTTCTAACATAGTTGAGCGTCTCTTTTTAACATAAAAATAAGATATTATTAAATATATATATTTATTAATTCCTACCATAAAAATTTCCACTAAGATATAAATAAAAATATAAACTAAGTTAAATAAAAAATTTTTAAATATTATCTTTAAATTTATTAAATAATATTCTGATTATTCTCGAAAAAACTTACTAATAATTTAAGACTCATCATTCAAATTATCTTGATTAATTTCATTGAGATCTATTATTATTAGAAATATTAAATAAAAATTAGACGAATTAGACGTTAATAAATAACAATATTATTTTACCTGATTCGCTAAATTGAACGTCAAAACATTCTGAAACTATAAATTAAATAACAATATGATGTTAAAATAAAATATAATTTATAAATACAAAAAGTATTGATGATTATATTTACTTAGATTTGCTGACACTGATGGTTCATCATCTATTATTAAAAAAGATTGGAATATTGTTAAAACTTGAATTAGAATTTTTCATGATTAAAATTGACTTACCTGAAATAACTTGAAATGATGATAGATCTGATGAATTTACTGGTTCTGGAAGATTTTTGAAATTTAAAAGTCTACTTGTATAGATCGCCTGAGGATGAGTTTTAATACTTTCAGACTTATTTTCATTTGATCTGTTTTTAAATTTTATTTCCCTAATTTTTTCATAATTAATCATTTGAGAATAAATTTCATCATCATCGAATTCTGTTTCCTCCCATATTTTTAATATTTGATATAATTCTTTAGCAGATGGTCTATTTTCTGCTTTAGCATCCCAACATTTCATAATTAAATCTACAAGGAATTTTGGAATATGTTCAGAAATTTTTGGTCTAAGTCCTTTACATATTTTAACAGCTAAAATATGATCATGAGGAATATCATTAAAAGGAATTTCTTCAGAAAGGTACTCATTCATAATTATTCCAAATGAATAAATATCAGCTGCTTTTGTATATTGATATCCATGTAAAACTTCTGGTGCCATATAAGGTAATACTCCATAAACTGCTTCTTTTTTATCTGATTTCTCTTTATTATTTGCTGGTTGACACATTCCTAAATCACTTATATACATAGGCCCACCATGCAATATATTACCTGAATGAAAATCTTTATGGACTTTTTCGGCATTATGGATACTTAACAGTCCATTTGCAATTCTTGATAATCTATAAAGTTTTATATTATTATCGGACTTATTTAAATAGAAATTTCTTAAATTTCCATTTTCACAATAATATAAAACCATCATATAATCTTTGGTATTTGGATCTTGAGTTATTCCATAGCAGGAAGCAATATTCCGAAAATAAATCTGAAGATAAGATTTGATCTAATAATTAAAATTTTTTCAAAATTTAATGAAAATTATAATGTAAATTTAAATATAACACGATAAATTAATTTTCTATTTAGTTACCTCATTTTGCAATTTTTTTGACTGTGTATCGGTACCATTTTTGATTTTCAATATCCCAATAACCAATATATCCTTCAGGCAATTCAGCTGAATAAATTTTACCAAAGCCTTCTCTGGTAATATAAGTGACGTTTTGAAATTTCTCATAAGGTATCCATTTAAGACATTTTAAACAATATACAGCATTAAGTTGTGAATGTTGTATTAATTCATCAATATCTTTATTTCCACTAGTCCAATTTTTAAAATTTTCCTTAAATCTTTTAGCATTACAATGTTGACACCAAAATGCTCCTGTACCAGGTTCATTACATTCTCCACATATACCATAGTCTTCTTTTCTTTTTTCTATATCGTCCATATAGATTACTTTATCATCAATCTCTTCAGAATTAATAGAAGAAATAGTAACATGAACCTAAATAAATGATTAAAATATATTTTATTCATTTTAAATCACATTATTTATAATAATTATTAAAGTGAAATTGCATTTACCTGATATTTATCCCAATCAACACCTTTCCATAAATTTCTTTGCTTTCCTTTGGATGTTTTATTCAAAATTTCCATACTAGTATTACTTGACTTTTTTTGAATATCTTTTTCAACGATTCCATACTTATCAATTATGAAATAAATGTGTTAATTACAGTAATTTTAGTTATATGTGTAGTACTGTTATTTACTTTATAATAAATGAAAATTATTAAAACAAATTATTGAACGTAAAGTCGTAAAGTTATGCTCGGAGCACAATATGTATCATGCACATCTGAGGCTAACAATTCGCTACCAATCAAATTTAGCGATTTTTCAGCCGCACATTTTTTTTATTGTCATTACCTAATTGAAACATTGTGAACCCATTTAGATAAATAAGGAATCATGACGAATTTTTTTTTTTATTTTTTAACAAATTGAAGACTGGTATTATATTTTTTTTAATTACATAAATTTTTTTATTAATAGGTGATATAATATTTCATATTATCGTTCGGGTACATATGATCATAACATACTATATTTTTAGATATTTTATTTATACTTTATAATATCATAATAAACCATTTATACTTTATATAAGCTATTTATACTTTATATTATTAAAATAAGCTATTTATAAGTGTACATATAATAAAATTCGTATAAAAATCATTTATTCACATTAAATGTAATATTACAATTCTGAAAAACATTCCCATGGAGAATTTTTTTAATGGTCTCGTCATTTCCGTTAATTTCTTTATTTTGTTGACCATCATTTAATTCGTTTAAATCATTTGAGTTGAGCTGCTGAAGTGGTGACCGTGATTCTAAAAAAAAATAAAATTTTTTATACCATAAGAATTATTAGTTCATAATTTAAATCTTACCATTAAAAATTTCTAAGGCTGAAGAAAAAGAATTTGCAGTTTTGTCATTTGACAATAATGTATCTAATGAAAAGAAAAATAATAAATATATTGTATATTACTTTTACATTAAAACCACAGGTGCAATTCTTTTCTTACCATTATAAATTAAAGAATTAATTTGCGATAATGTATTTTGCTGCAATATAGACTTGGGACGTTCATAATAAGCCAAAGAGTGAGGATTTTTATGCCATGACACAGACATCACATCATTATCACTAATTCCTTCACTTTTTGAAATTTGAATAAAGGTTTTTCGTCCACTATGATTTGTGAACTTTCTTTTATCACAATTGATTTCAGTTATTGTTGCAATTTCTTTCATAAGTCCTTTTACCAATTTTTCTCCCATTTGAGCAGATTTGAACCAATAACCCGTAAACTCAACTATTTGAAATTAAAAGAAAGGTAAAAAAAAATAATAAATTACTACATAATAAATAATTACCTTCATTATTGTTGCAAGGTTGCAAGTAAAATGCATCTTCACAAATTGGTGGTCTTTTACTAAAATAAAGCTCATAATCTTGAATAACAGCATTATCAGCAGGTATTGAAATTACTTCAGCTTTAGAATTAGATTCACTTAAAGATCTCTGATTACACTTAGATCTATAAAATGTAACATCAATACCACCATCCTTTCTTTTTTTAAATTGTTGTATCTTTAGAGTTTAGATTATAATGCTCTCCACCTTGAAGAGCTAATTCAAAAGCATTATGCCAAAATATGCATCGTATAAGTCCTTTTGGTGAATCTGGTTGCATTGTGGGATGATTAATAATTTTCCTAATCTCATCTTGAGTAAAAGCATCTGCATCATGTATTTCACCTAATCCCTGATCAGTTAAAAGTTTGATCTTGCCAGTAATTGCATTATATAATTCAGAATATATATTTTTATTTGTAATTTCTTGTGGACGAATTTTAGAATATGTGTTGATATGTCGTGCAATAGCAAATCTTGCTAATTTTATTGATTGTACTGAATATTCAGCTCCATTTTGCTGCTTACATGAAACAAAAAATAAAACAAGTTGACGCTCTAACTCTTCTTTAGAATTCACATCATCTATTTTTCCAGGTAATCCAATATCCTTACGAAAAGTTTCAAGTACATTAATCCAAGTGCTTGTAGAATTATGTGTAGCTTTGCCACGAGCTGCTGTTTGCATACTTTTTATTTCTTCTTCAGTAGGGGCCACATATGTGAAAGTTTTTTTATTCTAAAAAAAAATCTTTAATAAAATGCAAAAAAAAAAATAAAATAAAATATTAACTAAACGAATACAAATAAATATTACTTTTTTACTTTTATTTTGAGATTTTTGTGGTGGCATTATTATAAAAATACTAAAGAGTCAGCAAGAGAAAAAAGCATAATTTGTAAATCATTTTTTCAATATAAACAGTAAAAAATTAAACTTTTAAATAAACTTTTTTAAGCTTTTAAATGTTATGGTCAGTTCCAAATGATAATAATATTATTGTACAGGATGCAAAATCACTATTTTATAGGTCAATGTATGATTGGTTACTAATTTTGCCACTGACGTGGCAAAATTAAAACCAATCATACATTGACCTATACTAAAATAAGTGATATTGCTCCTCCCCTATACAATAATATATAATTTTAAAAAATTAATATATTAATATTTATAATCATAAACTTTGTGCTTTCGATACACTTTAGTTGTAACGTGTAATGGTTTTATAATTATTTTAACTTTAATTTAGAAAAAATAAAATAGGTAATAAAATGCGGATACAATCTTACACGAAAAAAAAAGTTAATGAATTACGCCAATCATAGGCATATCAAGTTTTGCCAATTCTAAATTTAATTTGACACTAAATTTTAACAGATGAAAACATTCTTGTTATAAAGCAAATTTACTTAATCATTATTTAAGAATATTTATCGTTCATTTAAAAATTAACATTTATACAATAAAAATTTTAAAAATATATTAAGTAAAAACTTTTATTATTTTCAGATTTTCCTGAAATCTTGTTAAGCTATATAACAAACAATAATTTACATTTTAATATAATAATTACATCACTAAAAAATACAATTTTATTTCACATAGATTTTACTAACAAAATTAAATAATATTAAAATTGAAATTATAAAGCCAATAAAAAAAATAATTTAACTAAATCAAAAAAAAAGATATGAATTCTTTTTTTTTTAAAGAATTAGTAATCGCGTTCAAGATTCAGTTTATTATTACCATTATAGTACATCTGTACTGTACATATAGAATAGAATTTTTTTAATGATTTGAAATGATATAATATAATAATTTTTTATTATTATTATATTTGACAATTTTTTTTCAAAAAATTAATGTTAACATATATATTTATCGCTATTTTCAAATTAGTGGAACCCCCTGTATGTCACCCCTAAGGAAATCGATTTCCAAAAATTTGCAAAACCCCAGAATTTTTCTGAATAACTATGTAGGAAAAAGTCAATTATTAGCAATTTCCAGAGGAAATCTTGGGAAATTCTCAATTATAAAGGTAGTTTGCTTATAAAAAAGTGTTTATGTTACACAAAGTTTTATCACTCACTTATAAGCAAACTATTTGAATAATTGAGAATTTCCTGAGATTTCCTCCAGAAATCACTAGCAATCGGACCTTTACTACAAAGTTATTAAGAAAAATTCTGGGTTTTCCACATTTGCGAAAACTGATTTCCTTAGTGGGTGACATGCAGGGGGTCCCACTAATTTGAAAACAGCGATAAATCGTTTCTTTTCATGCCGCTTTAGAAAATTTTTTTTTTTTTTTTTTTTTAGAAAAAAAATGCCATCGTCATTGACAGTATTATGTCAAATCAAATCAAAGAGGATTCATTAATTGTTTTGTGAACAAACAGGGCGGACATATTAGCCTTAGGTTGAAATTTTCAATAATTCACATATATGCTGATCATCTGCTAATTTGACTTTGAAGCTTCGGGCCAAGCCACAGAACTTCGGGCCGAACTTGAAACTTTCACAGTATGCTATTTAGGTATTCAAGAATTTGTGGTTAAAATAAACCTGAATAATTTTTGATAACCCGAAAGTTATCATTAAATAAATGTTTACAATTATTGTAAAATTAATATATGTCTGATATTTGACAAAATCTTTATGAATTATTTTAAGAACTAATTTATTAACAATAAATAAAATAAAATAAATAAAATCAAAATTTTATACATTATTATGTAGAATTTGTGAAACAATTAATTCAACGGTATTTTTTATGTGATAATATTATCGGCAATATCGTGATAATATGGGAATGTCCGCCCTGTTTTTGTGAACATGGTTTCGCCAAATACATACAAAAATTTTCATTATAGGTTTTATAAACCCATTATATTTACATGATTTGAATATTAAAAATTATGCATTTATATGTGGAAAATGCATTCTTAATAGTGAATCAATAATTACAAGATAAATAAAATAGGCTAGTATCATAACTTGTAATTTTGAAATTTAAAAATTTCTTATACATTATTTATTATTTATAACAATAAATATTCATTATTAACATTAAGGTGTTGTCGCAATATGGAGCTATTTAAACTCCTTGTTATGACTAAGCTAATCTGTATGATAATAAATTTTATTTTTAGAAGTTTAATTAGAAACGTATAAACTTAGTCTAAGTTATAATAAATTTTTGGTGCATATTGATGTGGAATTCTTTTATATATCAAAATTTAACATTGATTTTTTTAAAAGTACAGTAACTAAGCACGTCACTCTTTGGTAACAGCAATCGTATTATATAAAGTATCTACTAGGACCCATGTATAGGTAACAAGATCATTTGCCTAGTCATATGCTGTTTTAACCATTGGATTTGCGTAAAATTAATGATATTTTTTAATAATGTCATTTTTTATTTGCTTCAGTTATTTTCGTAGAATTTTTGAAAAGTCATATATTGCTTATTATTGCATTATCTAATAATACATTATATAACATCTAACGTAGTGATAATAATATGCAAAAGTTAATAGGGCATGAAAAAAAATTACTGCGATGGATATTTTACCTAAGATGATATTATTAAAAAAATGAAACATTTGTTGCAATATCATAAATGTGAGAAAATTGATCAAATAATTTTTGTACAAAATATAATATTATAAAATCATATGATTAGATTGCTTATTTTTGGGAAATTTATGAAGTTACACGTTGAGTTTGCTTATAAAACCTTGCGTAGAGCTACCCTATAAAAAATTTTTCAGAAAAATGAGCACGTGTCTGAGTTTCTTCGGAATAAAAACTAGAAAAATGATCATTTATCGGAGCTTTTTCCAGAATTTTTTTTATAGAGCTATTATAAAACTTTTGACCTTTCTTATTACCAATATATCATATATGTATTGCTCGGGGTCCTTATCTACATTTTTTTATAGGGTAATTAAATCATTATGCGACTTAAAAAAATTTAATAATTTTTTAATATGGGATTTCTACCAACCATTTTTAGTTTATCATTAGTAAATATGTTAAAAAATTTTATGGATTTGTTAATAATAGGTCGTAAAAAGTTCTAAATTTATTTTTATTAATCTTTCGTAAGAATAGTGTTCCGAAAGGGTCGAGTCGGGTCGGGTTTGAGGATGTATTCGAACTCGACCCGTGTATAAAAACCAACCCGTACAAATACCCGGGTTAATATTTACATGACTCGACCTCTGACCTGACCCGATATAGTTTAACCCTGGATAACCTGGGTCCAAATAAAATTTTCAGATGTTCAGCAAAAACAATAGTATATTCACGTCGCACAACTCAGTTTTATTTTAAAATTTTTATTGTAAAATTTAAAATATATAATTTTTATTAAATCCTCCTTATGCCCAGCCTGATTTCAAATACATACACGCGCGATTTGTATTTGATTTTAGATTGCTTCTTTTGTCCGGTTCCTCCAGCAACTGGAACACTTGCAATTACAGGTAAAAAAAAAATTTAACCAATTTTAATATTATTCAATGATTACAAGATAAATCTCTTGCCTTTTCTGCCAGGTGTGAAACTGTGAATACTCTACTTTATTTAACTACGGTATATATTTTCATAACGAATTAATAAAATCTAATAAAATATACTAATTATTATTAAAACATATACCTTCCATCATAGTAGAACATCTTGATTTCGATCTGCTCAAGGGTTAAGTACTTTTCTAGACTTCTTAAATAAACAAAGTTAGAAACTAAAAATCGTGTAACGTAAACGTTTTAATATAAATATCTGATTAAACCCGGGTAAGCAAAGGTGTGACCCTGACCCGACGGGTCGGGTTGAATATAAGACTCGTGTCAAATAATGATAAACCCGATTCGGATTTTAAACACGGGTCGGGTCAAATGACCCGGTTTGACCCGACCCTTTCGGAACACTACTTAAGAATGTCTTTAAATTTATTTTTATTAATCGTTCGTAAAAGTGTCTTTAAAATTATTTTTTTATTAATCGTTCATAAAATTGTTTTCAAAGTAAAAAGTATTTTTATTTATCAAATTATTATAAATTATAATGAATTTTTTTTATTTAATTATATTGGCCAACGCTTGACTTACTGCTTTGAACGACTTTTTTTTTAAAAAAAGGTTTTTATCAAAAAAAAGGTTTTTATCAAAAAAAAAAAAAAAAAAAAAAAAAAAATCTTCAGTCGGATGCTTAGCATCCATTGAATTATCCAACTGAAACGATTATCTTCATAAAAAAAAAAAATTTTTTAAAAAAAATACGTTTAAAATTAGTATTATATAAAAAACTGCATGTAAAATTAAAATTTATTTTTTTAATAAAATATTTATAATTATCAAGGTTCATACTCCAGGAAAGAGTTAGGATAGGAACAAATCGATCAAAAAGAAATTTATCAAACTTACGATCTAAAAATAACGAAAAAACGGTCGGTAAAATTAACCGAAACCCAATGATCGACCGTTACCATCTCGTGACTATCTACCGCGAAGATATAATAAAATTGGATTATAAGTCTGGTTTTAAAAAATTAAATATCTTAATAAAAATAAATGATTAAAATTAACTGTCAAATGTACACTTTTTTAAAATTTAAAAAATTTATACAAACGTTGCTCGTTAATGATTAAGACGTTAATTAAATTTATTATTGAATATGTGGGATTTTAATGATATATCCATCAATATTGAAGCAGTACTAGTAGGAGTAGCATTAATTCCTATTGGCCACCGCAGTATTTCTATAATAACTCATTTATTGGATGGGGAATATCGGTCAAAAGACCGATATCTATATTTCCCATCTAACAAATAATACCTAATAAATGTTTCATTGTTACAAATAAATAAACAAAATCTTTTAATTTTTATAATTTTTTTTTTTATCACTCATTGTAAAATATGTATTGAACTATTCCCAAAAAATCGGAATCTCATCACTAAAACCTTATCCTACATGTATCGATGTATCATCTGTGCATGAAATCCGATTTCGTCCAAGTTCATCTGTTAAATAAATAAATAAATAAATAAAAATTTTAAAAAAAGGAAATAACTAAATTTTAATAGTTTAAATTAATACTTTTTTTAGTGATTCAACCAGAAAATTCCAATTGGAATATTCTGATCGACCGGGTAAATTTTTAACAAGGACGATTTTTCTTTTTTTCTTTTTTCTTTTTTTTTACGAGAAAAAAAAAATTCTTTATATATATATTCATGATAATCCGAATAATATAAATATTTTTTTATTATGAATATTAAGGTAGACATCATATACAAATATTTCACGGTCAGTATTAAATAGTAATGTTGGCCGGAATTATCCGAAGCAAAAAGACAACAAAGGAAAGAATTACATAATTTGTTGGGCCTGATCTTTTGGTCCTAGTCCAGATGATTACGTAAGGTATCTTTGCATATTCGTTCCGTCTAGATGTTACTATAAAAAAAAAAAAGATGTTGTGTAATGAAACTTGTATGGAAATCGTGATTTGTATGACTTTGTTGATCCAAAGAAAAAATTTATTTTTTAACGATTATCTTTGAACACCAGTAAATACCAAAAATAAATGACTCGAGGTTTACCGAAACCTAGATGTTTGTACTTTACGTGTATTAATATAAATATATTAAAATAAAAATTGTCTCATCGAATCAAACCACTTCTTCAAGTATTTATATAGTAGTTAGTTTATGCAATAGCCAATCGTTTTAGATTGGTGAAACAGAATAATCTGATGAGAAGTCAGAACAATATCAAGACTATATAAGTTGAGGTGTTACCATATATTTAATTAAATAAAAAGAGGCTATGTAAATTTCCCAAAAAAAAAATTATTAATGTTCTCTAATCATTGAATATTTATTATGAGCCCCTTTTGTTATACAATTATTATCCAATCTTCGGTTTTTTAAAATAAATTAATGAAACCGGTATTTAACATGCATAGACCATATCTTCTCATTCATTATATGTTATCAAATAATAATTCGAATATTTATTATAAAAAAAAAAATAAAGACAAACAAATGTCACACAACTGAAAACTTCTAGAATTTTTTCTCTGACAAAAGAAGACCGTCAAAACCTTTATAATATATAAAAATAATTATCTTATTAAGATAATAAGATTTTTTAGCGCGTTTTTTCTTTTCGTGCAACTTGTATCGTATATTTGCTTAAATATTTAAACGTAATTTCTCGTATATATTCGCACTGAAAGCTTCCGTATACGTTTTATATATTTCATTCATCGGATTATCCCGTTTGTAAAAAAGTCAAAATCATTTTCTTTTTTATTGCTCTATTCTCATTATTAATCTTATTATGAAATAAATAAATGATACCTATAATTCACAAAATGAATTTTTTTATGGTACTAAGGCTTGATTTTTATATTTTCGGAAACGTGAGTTGCATGACTTTTGACGATTCTACAAAAAATTTTTTTGATGATTTCTCGACGATCAAATGATCTTTTCAAGGCAACGCTTACCGAACCTTGTTAATTAAATATGTTTGTGCTTCACATAAATCATAATTAATTAAATTATATACATTTTGACGTAAAAATTATTAAAATGCTTTAATATTTTACATAATATCTATGCTAATATGCAACCATTTTAATTGGTGAAACAGAATGATCTAATGAGAAGTTAGAACAATAAAATGACTAAATAAGTTAGGGTATTACCATAATTTAAAAGAGGATGCAAAAATTTAATAAATTTTGTTTATCATTGATTACTTGTCCAATCTTACGGTTTAAAATTGCATAAATGAATGAAACCGGTATCTTACATGCATGGACGTATCTTCCCGATTATTATATAATTTTACATAATATTAAAGTGATTATTTCAAATATTCAAAACACAAATAAAAACATCCCAAATGATAAAAATATTATAATAATATAAAAAAATTATGAATTTGGAATTTTAGTACGGTCTATTCTTTTCGTATCGTATAGGTTAATATATATATACATAAATTTTTAAAAAACGTAATTGTTCAAAATAATCGCATATATATCTCATATATCTTAATATTATCCTATTTGTAAAAATCAAATCTAATTATGAGTCTCATTATTTCTTCTTATAGTACCAATAAATGATATTAAATGAATTTTTTCATGATACTAGCGCTGATTCTTATATCGTATCATTTTCATTGAGACGATCCTATATAAAAAATTTTTTAATGATTGTCTGTGACAATCAAATATCCTTTACGAGGTAAGCTTTACCGAAACTTTGTTATTAAAGATATTTGTGTTTCAACATGAATTAATACTAAATACGTAATTTAAAAAGTTCTGTTAAATAGAACGTTTTAATATTTTACAGTAATAAACTTATGCCAATCATTTAAATTTGTGCGACGGAAACATCTAAAAAGAAGATAGAACAATCGAACAAATAAGTTGAAGTGATACAATGTTTAAAAAAAGATGCTTATACAAATTCCCAAAAAAAACTTAACTACTTTCGCGCCCCTTTGCTTATACAATTACTTATCCAATCTATGGTTTTATGCATATCGGCTGATTGGAAAAATCAACCCAATTAATATTTAAGCTCAGTTGATGGGTTCATTATATAACTGATGGGTTACTTATCGTCATTAGCATATAAAATTATGGGGGGCTTTTCTGATCAGCCGATATGGGTATATTCAAAATTGCATAAATGGATGAAACCTGTATCTAACAATCTTACATGCATAAATCGTACCTTTTCATTCATTATATGATTTTACATAATGTTAAAGTGATTATTTCGAATATTAAAAAATACAAACAAAATAATTATACAAACAGATGAAAATAGTTAGATTTTTTTTTATACATATATAAAACTATGTAATTTAACAATATTTAGAATTTTAGCGCGGTCCTTTCCTTTCGTGCAATTCGTATCGGATTTAATATATACATTCTCTTAAGTATTTAAATGTGATTGCTCGTACCCTCGCGCCACATACATCTCACACAATAACTCGCCTACCTTATTTATCAAATTATTCCGTTTATAAATAAAAATTCAAACTCAATTCGTCATATTATTCTAACCCCGCCCCTTTATACCAATAAATAATACAATATGAATAATCCACCAGATGGATATAGTACTGATACTGTCATGGCTGACTTTTATATCGTGACAATTATCCCTTTAACATTGAACATATTGAATTTATTGGGAAGTTCTTATATATTTTACCGTATGTAATTTAAATAGTTTAAATCATGTTGGATCTTTTTTTTTTGAATTTATTAATCACTTTTAACGCAATGAATAAATAAATTAATGAATAAAATTTAGGTACTTACTTACGATGGAAATTTGATTATGATAATTTTAATTTATTATCGATTAAATTTCCATTCTATATAGCGATTACGGGTAAAGACTACTAATTGTTTTAATTCTATATTATATATTTGCGTACATATTTTCAACTAATTTTATTTTTATAATATTTAGATTTTTTATTTTCAGAAATAATTTTAATTGATTTTGTGAGTAAAATTATTTGTCAATTATTATTATTATTATTTTTTTTTAAGCTGATCATTCACTTTTCTATAGTCGTACACTGTTTCAAATGTATCGGTATTGGAAACTTTCGGTGAACCTATCGTATGGCCAACCCCATTTTGTGAAATTCTTGGATTTTTTAATGTCTCATTCACTCTATTAAATATGTTATTGGTAAGAAAAATTAAATTATTTTGCTATTAATTTTAATTTAATTTTAATTCAATCCCGTTTACAATAATTATTTTATAGGTCGGTAGCATATCTTTCGTAACTTGGTTAAGAGTGGTACAAGAATATTATTTTGATTGGGGAAAATGTGATTACAAAATTTGGTTTCCGGTCGGCTTTCTATCGTTCATCATTCCTATGGTTTCGGTGCGCGATTTAGGTGCTAAAAAATATTGGTAAGTTACGTAAATAATTTCGTTATAAGCACGTGACACTCATTTATTTATTTTTTCATATTTAAAGGTGCGGAATTAAAGACGGCAGTAATTCATTAATATCAACGTTATTATTAATCACAATTCTCCTTACGTTATTGACTATCGTATTCTGTTATGTGCACGTGTTAAAAACATTTCATGATGTCAAAGATGATAATTCATCATCTATTGCGCATTCGGAGGTCAATGTGGAACAACGTAACAGTCGTAACATTATTGAAAAGAAAATTTTAGCCAAAGTATTGACATATATTTTAGTCTTCATTTTTCAATATATTCCTCTCATGTTAAATGATATTTTTGAATTAGTAAAGGTAAAACCTAATTTTTTTTAATAATTTTTGGGAGTGAAATAAAAAGTATTAATGATATTTCTTTTAATTTTAGGTTCACTATATTTTGCTTAATGCCATCAGTCTGTCAGGTAAAATATATATATATATATTTCTTTTATGACATCAGTTACAATTTTTTTCTAATATTCAAAAAAAAAAAAAGAAAATAATAATTTTTATTTTTATTTTTATTTTTATTTTTTAGCCATTAGTATTGGAGGAATAAGTAATTTGTTCCAGTATGTACGCAATGAAAGATTTTTAATAATACCTAATAATTCTATTTTAAATGGTTCTGACTCTTTAAATAATAATATCAACCTTGAAGAGAGAGAACAAACAAAAAGTTTAAATTAGATTAAATTTGATCTAAGTCAATTTTTTTTTTTTTAAAAAAAAAATTAATTGTATTATGTTTTTTTCTTTTTCTTTTTACATAAGCACATTTTAATTATAGCGGAAGGTTAAGTTTTAAATAAGTTTTTTTAATGTAAATTTTTTTAAGTTTAGACTGTAATTAACAATAAACTACCTCTTATGATTTGATTATATAAACGTCTTAACACGAGGCGTTATCTTACACTTTCTTGTATCAGGATTATGAAAATTTCAAGTGCATGTTCTACTTCGATCCTTGTCTGCCTTAAAATCATCGGCATACATGCATAAAGACCAGATGTGAATAAAATATTTGTGTCTACCTTAAGTCTATTGTCGGTCATCACGAGCGAGCAAATTATTGGGAATATCAAGGTGAACGTTCAAATGACGGACGTGCTCAGCTGACAGTTGATTTGACGTCTCTAATTTCTTTAAATTGCAATTTTAAACGCATTTTAAATTTTTAAGTGTATTTTTTCTTTTTTCATAGGGCGATTAGGACGTCAACTGTTAAAGATGTCATACGCGTTAATTACCTATATTCTGAAAAAATTAAATTATAGATCTTTGGACGATTTTACTATTGTAATATATGAACCTAAATATAACTAAGGAGGAGTTATTCCAAAAGTTTCACAAAAAGAACTGGATCCACGAGACCGATGAAATCGATATCGATGAAGTTGATGCTGTACTTTTAAGAAGCCTGCAGCTGATCCTGGTGCGTTAAATCGATTTCTAGCAGAAATAAGGGGAGTACCTGTAGAAGTTAATCTGGCTCCCAAGATTACACTAGGATTTATATTTATAGTTGGTGTATTTTATTTGTTTTTGTTTGATTACAAAGTGGGAGGGTTTTGGGCTTGGGAATTCAGTCAATAGAATGAACGCGCGTAAAGTTTCTTCTAATTTATTGATTCTGATTTTAATGGTGGTTCGTAAAAGTAATTCCGAATTACTGTATATTTAAGACAGTTAGAGATATTTCGGACTTATTGCTAATAATATCTTACGATAGTAAAGTTCGAAGGTTTAAAAGATGTAATTCATTTTCACAACATTTAGATGACAATATATATTTTTTAACTCGGTAATATAGATCGTTGTTAAGAAGCCTACCGGTTTGTTAAAGTATTACATTATTATTAAGTTGCTTTTGACTCATTTAGAGATAGATTATTAAGGTAGTATTATAAATCCGATATTATAAATCTGATTATTATAATTATTTTTCGAAATAATTAGGTGGTATACACATTTATAATGCGTCGTATTTTTAAACGTAGTACTGTATATAGTTCAAATACTTTATATAGCATAATATATAGATATATCAAGCTGCTTTCATTTTTTTTTTTATTAAAATTTTACTTAATACTGTATACTATTATGCAATGAATAACCCTATTTATGGAACGAACCTCAAAACCTTATAATTGTCCTTAACAATTATTAGTGAAAATTTATCAACATAAATAATGTTGCTTGATGTAATTTAAAATTATTATACATGATAAATTTTCGTATAAAATGAATTTTTTTTAACAAATAAGAGAAGACAAGAACGAAAAGAAAAATCTTTGTGACGTGTACTAATAACGGTCATATTTCTTTCACAATTAATTATATTAGTAATAAATTTTAGTATTAAATATAATCCGGATTTTTTAAAGTATGCAATAGATTGAAAAGTGGTAAAAAATTTTACTAAGGTTATGATACTGAAAATAGTATTATTTTTCCCGAATTCAATTAATTGTATGCCAATTTCCAGAACTGGATATTATCCTGAAACAGACAATTTCTTGAATCCTTATTTACCGAACCCCTGAAGCAATCTCAATATCCATTTACAGTTTATAATTAAAAGAATTATTGCGTCATAAATTCGAATATATTTGTTGTGCCTCAGGTGTCGATTTACGTCAGCTGATAATTGACGCGCGTCACCTGTATCACACAATAAGGTCTTCCATAATAAATTTATTTAAGGCTGGAAATTTTAATGTTTAATTATATCTTAATGTTATGTGACAAATGACGCACGTCAGCTATCAACTGACGCAAATCAACACCTGAGGCACAACATATTCATTTGGTTATTAAATTTTAAAAAAGTGCAAATTATGAAATAACATTTATTGGAAATAGGGCAGGAACTGGGTTTAAATAAATGATATAAATTTATTAACACATTTCAATTTACTAAATTTACTACTTTATTCTGTTTGGAAAATACAGTAGTATTATACATTTATTAATTTCGCATTATACATATAGGAAAAACACTTTATCAAGTATTCTAACTTTATATTCTAAATCATAGCTTTTTTCCATATTGATACTTATCTATAGTTTTAATTTTTCAATATAAAGTCAAAAAAAATATCGTGGTCATCATGTGATTCCATAATGCGCAGAAAATTCAGTTCAAAAATTGATATCACGCTCATGACTGACCGAAATTACGTTTTATGGCCAAAATTATAAATTATATCGAATAAAAAGAAGAAAGTTTATTTTAACAATTTTATAACTATTTAAACTATTTACATAATCAGGCATTTATATGATTATTAAAAGATCATTTAGTGGCCATTTAGCACGAAGATGATTATTTGATCAATATTTTAAAAAATCTCGTGATTTTTAACCAATCAAACTATTGAACCAACATTATATATCCAAGTGTGGTTGGAGAAGTATTATCGTTATGAAGAGGGCCAGTTCAAGAAATTGACATTTAGATAATTTACTTCGGGAAAACTGAAGGTGTAATTAGAAAAATGGCATTTAGGAAATGGTTCAGATAATAAAAAAAGATTCACCAATTAAAATAATCAGTCGATACCGGATTACTCTTGTAGAGTATAGTTTTTAGTTGAAATTTAAATATTTAGTTAACTCTGTCCGGAATTAATTACAATTATTTATCCGATTGAGGCCGCTACAAACCTAGAGAATCACGCAAATGACGCGAATAATAAATGATCAAAATTATCATAATTTTGACCAGAATTATAGTCATCATGTGATTTGTGATTTATAATTCTGGCCAAATTTTATAATTCCAGTCTAAAATTATTTGTACTCAAGGGAATTATGTTAAGTGAAGCAGTAAACTTTGTGGCTAGCACTACACAGCCGTAAAAGCCGCTGATCGCTTTTAAATTTTTTTTTTTTCAATAACTTTGAAAAGTCTTCACATAGATTCTTTTAAAAAACAAAAAAAAAATTTATTTGAAATAACTTTGAAAGTTTTCATATATATTTTTAAAAACCAAACAAAAATTATTTATTTTTGTTGTATAATGAACTATTTTATTTTATATATCTGATATAAATAGCAACAATATTCCCGTACTGCCGTACATATCCATCAAGACACTTTTAGTGTGATTTTTAAAAATTTTCTTTAATTTTTTCATCATTTTCCCTAATAAACGTATGTCAAGATTCAGGGAATCAGAATTTCTTTTTGGCATAAAAAAGAGTTCTATTTTTGCTTATTTTTGATTATTTTTTGTTATATTATATGTGAAAGATGGGTAAATATTATAATTTAAAGGATACAAATAATGACATGATCAAGTCATCAATGAAAAAAATGAACTTGCGATCCAACTTAGAAGCCTTCCAGCACACCCTTCAGGAAACTTAGAAGATTTAGAGCGAACTCTAAAGCAAAATTCTGAGTACCTCACAGAGTTAATAAAATCATTCGGGTTCACTTTATCTCTTAACCAACTTGAATATAACTTTCAGGCTTGCCAATTGCTATAAGATGGTCAACATGCAAATTAATTGAATTATAACAAATATGAGATTCTAACAAATGTCAAAATGTCATATAACACCATCATATTACTCAAAATTAACAATATATTGGTCATCTACATACGAAAATATTCATTTACATTATTAGTAATAAAGAAAATCAGAATGTGATGAAAAGTTTGCTGATCAAAAAATAAGAACTTGGAAGAGGTTACAGCCAGTCTATCTGTTAAAAATAATAGATTACTTAGTTATAATCCTAAAAATATATAGTATTTTCTTTTAGAACTGGAATAAATAGATCAATCAAAATATCAAGGTCATTTATTGCAAGATAGTTGATGATAAGTGTTGCTAAACCACTGCTAAACTGGTTATGGACTTTAAAAACCTGCGACTGGTAAATATTCTTCATATGAATTAAAAATGTTTAATAAAAATTGACATTTTAAATTACATACCATAATTATAATAAATAATTTGATGATTAATTTAATTAAAAAATATCATAAATTTTGTTTTCTTATATACTAATGAAAAGTTTCAATTTTTTCTTGTAGAAGTTAATATTTTATACCGTATTTGAAGATAGATGGGGCATACAGAAAAAAGATATTACAAGGAATAAAGTGGTTTGTCCTAGTAGGAGAAGGATTTTTATATTGTGATAACATTAAAGTGAAAGAGAGAAGAAGGGAAACGTATTCACTCACCACCTAAATACGAAAGAGAAAAAGAATAAAAGAAAAGGAAGCGTGCCCACACATCTACCAAGGAAAAGAGCTATAAGAGAAAGGAAAACATAACTCACCTAAACAAGAAAAGGGAAAGAAGAAATAATATAAAAACTTACAAATAACAAAAATAAAGTAAGAAGTAACGAAAATAAATTAAAAAATAACAAAATATGTAAAATTGAAAAAATAGGCATTTTTATACAATGATATATGAATTATGCGTCATAAAAAATAAACAATCCGTCTCAAGAAAAAAATTATTCATTGAATGGAAAGAATTCTTTTCCAATAAATAAAATATCAAAATAAAACATAAAATTGATTTGCATCTTTATTTATTTAGAGTGATAAAATAAATGTATTGATTGTTTGTTCAAAAATAAATAGCACTATTGAACTGAAGGCTGAAGCAGGTATCGCAAATCAAATAATTTTTACAAGTCTGCAACTCTTCTTTGTCATTCATACCTTGCAGTTTTAGAATTAATATTAGAACCAACAAGTAATTACTAAAGTTATATAATATTATATGAACTATTCGGGTTTCTTCAAATACTTGTGAAGAGGTTTTCTCTTCTTCACAGCATTACGAGATAGTCCTGAAGAAAATAATATTTTTTGAGGATTGTTTTCATTGTTATCGTGTTTGATGGTTCACAACTTCACATGCTTCATTTAGTGTAATATCTCTTACTTTCTCCAAGATCGTCCAGAATTCGCGGACTTAAAATTAGATTAGTTTGATGGTCCTTTTCAAAAAAAGAGGTAACGTTAGATCAAAGCAAAGAACAAAATATGGAAGAAACTTTTTGTGAAATGCTAAAAATGGTTTCAAAAGGCACTGCAGACTAAACCTGTCAGATCCTTCAGAATTACTAGCACTATTGACAATTAGGATTGGAATCGCATAAACCCATTTGGCTTTAAAGCAATTTCCAATGCTTCCTACTAAGTGCTGATTCTGCTAAAATTAGAAACCGATTTGATGTCAGGTTGACCGTTGATCGTCTATAAAGAAAATCCTGAAAAGATTCGATTTTCGATTCCATCCTTATTGTCATGCTACACTACTGAAGCGTCTTTGTTAGACACTAAAAACTCTTTGACTATTGTAAGGAACATAGCCAATTCATCCTCCAGAATCAACCGACCTTACAATAGGTGCAACCCAAAGAACTTTTGCATTGTAACTGAAGAGCTCCAGCTGAAACCATAAGATTTGTGCATGTACATTAAATAAAAAATTTATTACATGCCTTAATGCCCTTTAATAATCGTTTTACGCTTATTTGCTCCTCCTCCTCATCATTTTTATTTACGAGAGTGTTTAGTATTTCTTCTAGTTGACGAGATTCATCCATAAAGGATATTTTGAAATCTGGACGGGCGGTTTTGCCGAAAATAATCCATGACAACATCCCATTTATACTATGAAAAATTATGGCGTTTTTGATTAGTGATTGATTGTGATTGATTTACGCTACGCGTGATTCGCGTTGGGTCATATGATAGATATAAACATTATTTACTCATTGAATTTTTTGATCCGATTTTATTAGTCAGATGATTCTAACAAACTTACTTATGCCAACTCATATAAAATTAGTGATGCTGACGATGCTGACTTAACTGAAACTAAATGTTAAAATTGATTTTACATTTATTGTTTTAGTTTTAGCTAGTTGTTACAATAGTTAAAAGTTGTAATAAAGTTTAAATGATAATCTATGTTTAAAGTTAAAATTCGTATGATAGCAAAGTTGTTTTCATTAATAAAACGCAGAAAGTTTCAAATGAAAAGTCTCTTTGTAATTTTCTTTATTGTTAAATTTATCATTACTGTTAAAACCTATCTGCTAAATCGGCAGTCGGAATTACTACATTCAGTTGACATTAACAAATGTTCCGGAAGCTGAATTTTTGTATAAGTGTGTATAAGGAGTGCTTTTACCACTAAAAAAAGTTGTCTTTTAGCAGAATGAAAACAGATGGGTTATATGGATATGCAAATATCCCAGGTTACGCTGGTTACGCTGGAAAAAAGCTATTTAAATCATAATTGACATATTCGTAATATCAGCCTATGTTCCGATAAAATCGAAAATTTCAAGTTAACTTTTAGTGTATATAATGTAACACAAAATTCTTGAACCCCTTTACGAGCATATTTAAAAAAGCTTGATATCCGAGTTAAAACACTTCTGAAAATTAGCGCTACTAAAATAAACAGAAATTTAGCATTTTCAAACATAGCAAGCTTTATACTATGAAAATAGATTGTTTTTCAAAAAATAATAAAACTTAATATTTTGGTGGGTGGCAATAAGTTTATAGAGAATATAAGCACCTATAGTGTAAATATTATCTTTTAAGGAACAATATGTTTACATCATATTTATAATTTAACTGAAAGATCTTTTAATTAAGTGAAATATTGTATAAAGTTTTTTTTGTTTAAGATATAGTAAATTTAAAAATTCTTTTCAAATATAAAAAAGAGAGAAATTAAAAAACTCAATCCGAATCAAATTTCTCTTTTTGTTATAAACAAAATTTCTAAATATCCTTAGTTTATTTACTTCAAAAAAAATCTTTCATTATTGATTAAATCCAATATATAATTGCCTATCACAATCAAACTTTTCAAACGTTTTAATGTAGATTCCTGATTGTCACTCCGATCGTTGTGGGCCGAAATTATGATAAATTCAAAAAAGGTAATAGTTTTCCACCAGGAATTATCTATAAAAGGAAAGATTTTCATGATTAATTGACTTTCACAGCCTTTTAACTTTTTAGGAAGCTTGACGCCAATGTATTACTGTTACTGTATTACTTAAAGTGCTGCCATTTATTAACTCTAATTTTTAGTTCATTAGTTGTGCAACGAAATAGTAAAAATTTTTTTTTTTATATTTTTCCCATAGGAAAAGATAATCCCATGGAAAGTAAAATATTTACATTTCACATCCATTTACCGGAAGGAATAGAAAAAGTCGGGCAACCCATAGTTCTCGGCAATAGAAAAGAACTAGGTTATTGGGAAAACCCTATCGTAAAACTTCGTCAACCATTCCTCGAAAGTCCAACTTATTGGCAATCTGAACCGATAACCATTTCCTTGTCCAATTTATTAGAAAAAGATGATATTATGTATAGATTTGCTATTCACGTACCAAAGAAAAGTGAAAAATTCATATTTGAAGGAAATGACGATAAAGATAATCGTATATTGGATATTGAAAGAAATAATCAATTTGCCATATGGAAAAATAACGTTATATATCTCAATGACATTCAAGATTATGCATTTGTAGATTATATTTTTAATTCTATTGGATCTTACAACCTTAAAGACAAAGTTACTGAATATCAATATTTATTATCTCTTCATAATGAGCTTACAGTTAACGTATCAAATATCGAATTCATCAACAACCATATTGATGATAAATTGAGAGAAAAACGTCTTTTTTTATGCCTTCTTCTAGGGTATCATATTTCAAGACAGGATTCGAATTATGAATTACCAAAATTCTTTCTATCTGAATTATTGCTTGATGCACTTGACAACTATAATCAGGAAAAATTTTCAGATGTAAAGGTTCAAATGCATATTGCGTTTACAACTTTAATTCAACATAACGCCTTTCAATATCAATTTAATTGGCTTAAGAAATTTGCAATAGCGGCGGACGTTGATCCTGGATATACCTTTGTCAATCGTTTAAAAGCACTAAAGTATCATGACGATGATTTATTGGCGACATTTATAAAGGAGGCGGAAATGATCAGTCCTTATATTAAGAATATTGAATTTGATATTTACATTAATCTTGCGAAGGTAAAGATATTAACTATTTATTATTACTATTATTTGTTGTAATCAGAGTCCGTCTTTTCATTCATAATTTTTCTTTTTGATAGTGGTTAATCCAATTATGCCATAATAATGACTCACTTTTCAAATTATGGAACGATATACTTTTCCATAATAGCGTAATTGATGAGAGCATTCTCAATTCCTTAATTGATCAAATTCAAAAGAATATTTCTTATGATAATGCTGTTAATTTAGAAAATCATTTTAAAAGGGTTCCAATAAATCTCCAGGGTAATGTTACTGAAGTTTTTCGAAATCATTCTTTATTTTTACTTAAAAGTCCACTTGCTAAGTGGACGGATCCGAATATTAATGCCATAAGAATGCTTATTCAAAATGATAGTTTAAATTGGAACAGAGAAGATATCATACAATTATTGGAACTTGTGTCTCAATCCTGTAATTTAGAACTATTAACTTTATTTCCTGAAATTTTGGACAACTGGTTTCGTAGGGATTTTTCAGATACAAAAGAAAAAAAGATGCCAAACATTTCTAAAAATTGGTTCATATTTCTTTTAAACAAATTAGATAGTAATAATACCAATAAAAGTATATTTATATTTTCGGTATTTCAACATTTAGAACGTATGCATCCTTTGCTTGGTCACCGGAAAAATATTTGGGAGAACTTAACAATAATTACTTTAGATAGGGTAAAGGGATGTTCAGAATCTCAGATAATTGGTGCAATAAAATTTATAGCCCAGATAAAAGAACAAAAAGTAAAAGAATTATTTTTGGAGCTTGTTAAAGAAACATTGAATAAAGTTATTCAAGAAATTGAACCGTTGATTAATAGAATATTCTTGATTTGCAATTGTGAAGAAAAAACGCTAGAGATTCCAAATGCGTAAGTATTTAGCTCATTTTACTATCCTTATTTGTGATTATATATTTTTTTTTATTAACGTGAAACAAAATATTTAGGATGTGTGAAGATATTTTGTGCTATATCATGACTAGACTACAACATTATTTATCCGATCAGTATATAAATATCATGAATTCTAGAAAGTTATGGGTTATTATATTAAATGCAACCGGGAACATTGAAAAACTCCGTGCAAACGCTTATATTCAACGTATTAAAACATCTATCACTGAACTTAACAGATTACTTTTAGAAAAAAGGATAAATATGAGATTATTACAATTACTATTGGAATACTCTGACGAGCAAATATTTCAATATTTTGAAGAAACTATAGGTAAAAACAAATCTATGGATGACGTGATAATCTCTCAAGAAGAAATTGCGGAACTTAGAAAATATTTTCAACTTGAAATCGAGATGTTCATCAAATTTCTTGACAAATTTTGTTCAAGTGCTCAAGTAATAGATAGAAATGATTTTATTCGAAATATGCAAAATTCAGAATTAAAACAATTAATGGTATCAAATTATTGGAAGAATATGTTTGACAATGTAAGACGTTGTTACAAATATTATCAATCTCAAGTTTTTCAAAATGTCTTTGAGACTTGCATCCGAGAAGATACTGGTGCAATAAAAGTAGAATACATATCGCAAAGATTAATACCAGTTGTTTTTGAAAGATATGATACTATTTGTAAACAATTGAAGGAATGGGAAAAACTTAAATGCTCTGATACGTCTTTGTTTTGGAACAACATCACGGATGTTAACGCAGAACTCGATTTAATAGGTTATAAAAATAAAAATCAGCAATTTGTACAAGCCCTTAATAATTTATTAAGAATTCCCCATTGGATTGAACAATTGATAAATTTAGAAAATGTAGTAAAAAATTTTGGAGTATTGCATAATGAAGATGATTGGCTATCAAAATCAATTCGTATTTTGAAAGATGATACAATGAAACTTGGGCAAATGTGTAATTTTTTTGATTACCTTAATAGAAATCTATCTGATGTTAATCAAGATTGCTGGAAATTGGTTAAAGAGTTGTCGAATGCTGACGAATTAGTGTGTTTTTTAAAGAAAAATTTAGAATTTGATACCAGAAATTTAATTAATTGTGAATATTATTCAGATGAAGAAACTAGAATTTCATCACTTATTCAAATTAAGCAATGTTTATTTTCTCTTATGAATAAAAATATAGAATCTATTGCTGGTTTGTTGAAGGAATTACTAATTGTTATAAGAAAGAATCATAATATAGGAGAAAAGATCGCATTATGTAAAAGTAGCCAAAATCCTGGAAAGGTTACTAAGGAAAAAATTAAAAATGCTGTACATAATGGAACTTTTGTATTTGTATATGATCAAATAGAAGACAAGTGCTTATTTTCTTTACAGTGTCCTAAATTCAATGAGATGTGCAATTTTAATGAGATTTTGAATTTGCGTGAACGAGCTCTTTTTATTACAAACAAAAATAATATAACTATGATGAATGATAATGATGCTGAAACGTCCAAATATGCAATGAAACAGTTTATTATTCAAGTTGATATTGCACGAGAAATAGTTAGCATTGTTTCTATGTTAATGCAAACGGGACATTTTGACTATAGAAAGTTTGAAAAGAAATTACAGGGAACAGACAATATGAATGATTATCTTAAATTTTTAAAGGAGGAACTTAAGAAATGGTAAATGTTTTATTTGAATTGAATTTTTTTTATTTTTATCATAAAATAAATTAATAAGTTTAATTAAAAAATTATAGGCAATCAATGATAGATCATGCGCATAAAAAATGTTACTATTTAACATTCTTATCAGCTCGTCATGTTTTGGCGTTATATGATTATTTTGTATCAGAAGTTTCGGATAGAGAAAATGAAGAAGAATGTAAAGCATTAATTAGATTTGTAAATAGCAAAGCCCAATTATCACCATCTCATAGAGATGTACAAAGAATTTTACGTGAATCTAAAGATTATTTTGAAATCCTTTGTGAAATCGGAAATGAATTAGAAAGAATTTTCAGAAATATTCCAAAGCGATCACGTAAATTTGATGCTGTTGAACAGCGTGTAATGCAAGATGTCGTTACAAAAAATAAATTATTTATTGCTACTTGTAATGATAAATCACGAGTTCCAAACATTATTATGTCATTATATGCTAATCACGGATATTACCCCGAATCATGGCAGCTTTTGATATGTACTTCTTTAACTACTATAGAAGAACTTACAATTTTCATAAAAAGAAGTTCCTTCGCATCAAATAATGGATATGGAGGTCAATTATTTTGTATTGCAAATGTAGAAGTGTTAAATTTAAATTCACAACGTAATTTAGTTAATCAAATTAGGTCAATGCAAAGTCAAAAGAAGGAATATCGTTTGGCGCTAATTTATTACAAAAATGAAAATGAAATGTGTCATTATATTTTAGATCAATTATCTTCAAATATGCATGCAACTAATGGTTTAAATGACAAAATTATGAATCAAATTTATAAAGAACTGTGTCAGAATGTTATACGTGTTTCATCTGACTTATCTGGGCAAGGAAAAACTAAATGGATCAAGGAGGATAGTTCTATTAAAAAGAAAATTCCACGTAATTTTTTAATAAGTGATAGTATGGAATTCAGGTTGCTTGTACGGAAATTCAAAAATTTTAAACTTCAACCCGTAGAAAGCTTACATATCAACATAGTGTCGGTGGACTATCCTGAGGATGTTAACATGTTCTTGTTTGAGTTATTAACTTTGGGCATGGTTTTTACCGATGTTGACATAGCTTGCTTACCTTTATCTGATACACCTATACATATATTTATCGAAATATCCTCAAATACAAAACAGGATTTACTTAATTCTCTTCCTATGACAAGATATTTATCGTTCAATCATTTAACCTGGAATATCAAAAATTTGATAGTTTCACAAGAAATTTATAGTCCAATCCAAATTACTTGTAATTATTTGGATTTATTAGATCGTAACGAAATTGATTCAAAAGAAATCTTTTTTCAACCAGATAAAGAAATAAAACCAGCGGCACGATGTCAATATCTTATTGCAAAATATCTTTTTAATAACAATGCTGAAGATATTTCTTCATTTCGATTTGTTGAAATGTTTGTCAATGTCCTTGCGGATCAATTAGTACGATTATCATCAAGTAAACTCCTTACCATTAATAATCTAGAATTAATTGTTAAAGCGACTATTAAAACTACAATATTAAGGACTTTAATAAATGTCTCAAAAGATTTTGCAATCAGATCTTTTAAGATAAAAGAATCACAACTAGAATCTGAGACTTATGCAAATGGCGAAAATGAATATCTTAGTACAATTGTTCAATGGGATGATTCAAATCATCCTATTTTATTTTTCAATTCCAATACTTCAGATATAATGTCAATTTTATATCGTGACAGAACAAAGGTTCATGATGACATTAAAAATTTACTAAAAAGTCAAGTAATTGGAGACCAAACCAATTGGGAATTAGATGATTATAATTTAATGTCTCAAAATGCCCTTTTCGCAAAGTTAGAATCTATGACACGAAATTCAGCAGAAAAATTAAACCTTCCTGAATATGCTTTATCTTGTGATAATTTAATAAAAATGATCTTAATGCTTTTAAGAGAGCGTGCAAACATTCCAGTAGTAGTTTGTGGTGAAGCAGGATGCGGAAAAGTACTTTTTTTTTTTATTCTGTTGTTATGGCTTATAGGATGCGATTTTTTAACTACTTGTTATTTTTTTGTTTGTTCAATTTTATTTATTTCTTCCTTAGACAAGTTTAATTGCATATCTAGCTATGGTAGTTGAAGTTCCATTTCAAATTCTTAATCTTCATGCTGGAATTGATGGACGGGCTATTACAATCTTTATGGATAATGCCTTGAAAATAGCAGAAAATAGTAAAGTGTGGATATTATTTGACGAAATCAACACGTGTAATTATATAGGTTTACTTGCAGATTTAATATCTAGCAGAGTTTATAAGGGAAAACCTATACATCAAAATATTCGGCTATTTGCTACTTGTAATCCATACCGTTTTCGCAAAAGGATGCAAAACGAAGCTTGTTTGACAAATAAAAAGTTAGAAGAACAAAGTAATCTTATTTATCAAGTAAAACCACTTCCCAGTCAAGTTTTAGATTATGTATGGGACTATGATGTTTTAAAACCAGATGATGAATTGAAATATATTGAAATAATGGTTAAAGATTTAAAAAGTTTAGGACATCCCGTATTTGTTGAACTCTTGTTTGCTTCTCAAAAATTTATTCGAAAAGTTGAAGAACCATACAGTGTTAGCTTACGCGATGTTAAACGAGCTATAACATTGGTGAAGTTCTTTTATAATTCTCTTATAAAACGTCCAGCTTACAAGAAGGAACATAAATATCCACCATCTGGAAATCCGACTAAACTGACCAGAACTTATGTTTTAGCACTTAGTCTTTGTTATCATTCTCGAATATATGACGAAAATTCACGTAAACAATATCGTCGTAAAATGGGACAAATATTACAAAATCACAAAGTTTATATAGGAGAACACATGTTTGCTAAAATTATACGCGAAGAACAGGAGGATTATATTAATAGAATGCAATGTCCACCTAATACAGCTAACAATGAAGCCTTATTAGAGAATGTTTTGGTTATGATTGTATGCATTTTGACACGCACCCCCTTGTTCCTTATAGGGGTTCCGGGCTCTTCGAAATCTTTGGCAATTCGTCTTATAAATTCGAATTTACGTGGATCTGATTCAAATGATAAATATTTTAGAAAGCTACCCCAGATTTATTTAATTCCACATCAAGGATCGTCATCTTCAACTTCTGACTGTATAATAAAGGTTTTTGATAAGGCAAATAAATATCAAGAAACGACCTCCGAGCAATTTCCAGTTATTAGTGTTGTTTTACTTGATGATGGTGATTTTCACTTTCCTTATGATCTATTTTTTTTTAGTTGAAGTTAACCGAATTCATTCGTTGTGATTTTATTAGTTGGTACGAGTCCTCATTCTCTGCTTGAGCCAAGCTATCCGGCCACAGGACCAACTGTTTCGGTGATAGGAATATCTAATTGGCGTCCAGATAATAGTATGAGTAGCCGCGCATTACTTGTTCAGAGGTATTATATCATGTAAAAATTTTGCTAAATTTTCTTATATACCGTAAATGAATATATCTCTTTTTTATAGGCCACAATTTAGTTTAGATGATTTAGTTGACACCGCTGAATGCTTATTGAAAACAGGGGTTATTGGACATGGACAAAAAGGCGCTTTAGAACCTTTAGCTAAAGCATATATGGATTATGAAAAAAATGGTCAAGCTTTGCCTAACTTTCATGGTCTTCGTGACTATTACGCATTGGTCAAACGGCTTTCATTAGATGAAATGACCCCAGAGAATATTCAAATGGCATTGGATCGCAGTTTTGGGGGAACAGAAAATGATAAATTGTACGAAAAATATTTTGGAAACGTACTCAAGACATTTAATAATCATAAACCATGGTTATATAAACCAACTCCTGTTGAAAAATTGATCGATGCAAATTTAGATGATCCTGATGCACGTCATTTAATGATTATCAGTAAAAGTAACTCGATAGTAGATTTATTAACTTATCAGTTTAAACGAAGAGATTTGGATCCCATTGTAATTTTAGGATCACAGTTTCCTGATGACCAGGATGATTATTCTTACAGTGTTTTAAGTAGAATCATGGTAAAAAAAAAATCAACTGAGAGAAATTTATTTGTTCAATCTATTTATTGCCACGTTTTTACTGATATATTTATTTACTTTTATATCCAGATGTGTGTTGAGATAGGAAAACCATTAATTCTAACAGACTTGGAAATAATTTATAGTAATTTCTTAATTTTATTAGCATTCAATTATGCAATTTCCAGCATGAAATTCTTCAATTAAAGAAATAAAATTTTATTTTTTGCATAATAGGGAGTCTTTACGATTTATGGAATCAAAATTATATTGTACTGGGTGACAAGGAAAATCCAAAATACTTTACACGAGTTGCACTTGGAGCTCACGCCAATCCTATGCTGTAAGTTGTCTATTTACGTATAAATTAATTAAGAGTTTGATAATGTTTTCGAATTAAGATTAAATAATATTTTAATTAATATCTGTCAGTAATGTTTCACCGAATTTCAAATGTATTCTTGTCATGGATGAAAAGAACTTGCCTTCAGCTGATCCTCCACTACTTAGTCGATTTGAAAAACAAAAAATGTCGATTAGTGACATACTTGATGATAGACAAAAAGACCTTGTGCAACATTTAGACAGTTGGGTAAAACAAATGACAACTTTGGTTGGAGTTAATCAAGTAACCCTACGTAATAAACTCACCCAGAAGGATCTATTCATTGGGTTCGATAAGGATGAAACCTTACTAAGTTTAGTTATCGATATTACAAAGAATAATCCTGAAGCCGATGATGATGAGATTTTAGAAAAATGCAAGGAATGTTTAATTGCAATAGCATCTTCTGATGGGGCCATAAGAGCTGAACGATCAGCTTTACAACGAGATGAAATTAATCGGTGGAAACATGTTTATTTCCATCAACAGCATCATGATAGTCTTTATGATTATTTTCTCGCGTTATTCAGTCAAGAAAAATCATTGGCAGCATCAAATGAAAATTTAGTAATTATTAACACATTCTCAAATATTAATATGGATGTCAAATCTTGTTTACAAGGACTTGTAAAATGTCAAGTAAATAGATTGTCAACTTTCAGAACTGAAATTCAATTCTCAAACTGGGTAAATATAACTTTATATTTATTTATTCATTTATTTATTTTAATTTATAAAATTTTGATCTAATCTGAATACAATTGTAGGTAAAACATTTTTGGTTAGAATCAACCGACCATTTGTTAATTCTTCAATATGATATTACTTGTATTTGTATGATTAAGTTGGCTAAATTTATTATTGAACAATTCCGAAATGAATTTATTTCAAAGAAAAGTCAAATGGAACACTCTATTCCTATGAAATATTCGTGCATTATATTTCATATTAACCGAGAACATCAAAGTTCAACTTCAACACCCTTTAATTTCATGTGTGGCTGGAAACAGATTACGATTGAATCCTTAGACCAAAAGATACAATTACGTAATTTATTGGATTGTTCTTTACATGATATAATAAATTCAGAAATTTTTAAGAAAATAATCAATTCTACTAAGCCATTTGAAAAACTCTTTAAAGATGAATTATTGTGGTTCTTTTCATGTATAGAATATCGACCCTTTAATGAAAGTTACAGCAGGTATGAAATTTTTTTAAATGTTAATTTGATAGATAAAATATTAAAATATACTTTTTATTTGATAGGATGTTATACAAAGAAATATTGAGCGACACCAATTTTATTCAATGTATAAAAACAAAAACTTTCAAATGGATTTTTCTAAATTGTGAAGATTGGCAATTTGAAACAGCTTATAACAAAGATTATTTAAACCAGTTTGGATCCTTTTCGTTAGCATTGCAGAATTATGTAAAGACAACTATTAAACAAACGATAGCAAAAATCTTATACTCACTTGAAAAGTTATCAGCAACAGCAACATTTTTCACTATTAAAAATAATGAAGAATCTGAAATGAAATTAGAGTTGTGTGATTTATGGAAAAAAATGTTAATGGACGATACAATAATCAATATAAATAATTTATCAAAAGCAGAACCTTCGAAATATATAATGCCATGTGCAACAGTTAATGAACTAGGATTTCCATTTTCATATTATATTATGAATCAAATTAATTATTATGAAGATTATTATGAAGAAGAATTATATATATTGAGTCAAGACCCGGAAAATATTAATAACAACACTAAAAAATTACATGAAGAATTAATTGAAGAACATATTGAAGATTTCAAGAATAATTTACGTAATATATTTTCTGTCAACCCAATTTTTGAAAACTTGGAAAGATATTCAGAATTATATTATAATGATTTTATTAAGATTATATTATCAACTTACTCTACTACTAGAAAACTAAAGAGTAAAAAAGAATTAGATTTCATTTTAAGGAATTTAGTTGGAGACAAAATAGTCAATGATCCATTTCTCCTTCATCTTTATTGGTGGAAATATAGAGATAATATTTTAACACAATTACAATTGGTTGAAAATTTTCCGTCTATTATTACGAAAATACAAGAAGAATTTATTGTGTATGGCACACTTGATCAATATCTTTTTAAAGAATCAATTGGTTTTATATTACAAAAAATTTGCAACAATGATGATGAATGGGAACATAAGATGAGTATTATTCTATCGTTAAGCAATAAAATCAATACCACAAAAAATTCGGCAATCCTTTCTTTATTGCTTATATGTAGTGATCTATTTAAAATCAATACTATTCCGTTAGAAAAAATCAAAGAGGTGATTAATTTAGGAAAAACTGCCAAAAAACAAGAACTTATTAACGTTGATATTATTGAGTTTATATTTGATGATTTAGATTATAATAATAATTCAACTCATATTAGATCTTTTATTATGAGAATTCTTGACCTTATTCCTATAGAATCTGAAATACGACTGATTATTTACAAAAATATACTTAATCGAAAACCATTTCAATTAATTAATGTAATAATTGAAAAAATATTTATCACTGAAAATCAACACAATGATAAAATCTTTTTCACCCTGATTAAAAACCCTGAAGCAGCTTTACAACTTTCAAATCGATTAATTATGATTAATAAAAATCTCAAAATTAAAGATTCTGAAAATAGTATGGCGGAACTTTGCTGTGAAATTATTCAAAATATTTTTACTGAATTTGATTTAAAAGAATTGTCACCTTATTTCAAATTTTCAATTGAAACTTTTACTAAACAAGGAGATTTTCCATTGCAACAAATAGCTTCAGTAGCTCTCCTAAAAGAATTTATATTTAAGTTCTGGGACAATTATGTAAAAGAGGATAATTCTTTATCCAGATCACTAGTTAAAGAGATTAATGAATGCGTTATTATTGATCATTCGTTTATTCAATCTCTCAGATCATATTTTTTACTTGAATTACGCTTGCAACAAGAAGATATAAACCAACTTCAGAAATTAAAGGAAGATTTTCCATGGATTGAAAATGAAAATGAAATTAATTTTCTTCCGAAATTTTGGACTTCAATTAAACAAGTGAATTTTGGAGATTTCAGTACTTTTTATAATAGTGATTTTAATAAAAATTCGGATGATTATCCCTTTATATCTGCGTATATTAGTAATTATAATAAGTTAAAGCTTATAAAACACCTATATCCAATCGTTAGATTTGTAAAGATTATAAATTCCAAACTTGAATATGTTTTAACCAGAAAATCAGCTCAAACTATAACGTTTAAGGAATACATCGAAAAGGAATCAATGGATGATATTAATAATGGAAATTATTTAAAATCTTTATTTGAAGACTTTGCCTTGAGTTGGAACTCTGTTATCACTAATATTAATCAAAATCAACCGGAGGAATTGTACATGGATCTCGAACGTCCTGTTATTTTTAGTTTAATTGAGCGAAAGGAAGGAGGAAATTATTTATGCAAAATTTTGGAATGGTTAATCAAATTTCATAATGAGTTTTTGGATAATGCTCTCGCTATTCCAATTGGAAAATGTAAAAATCTTAAATTTTTAGAAGATTCACCTTATTATATCAAATCCATTAAATTGTCTCAAATGCAAGATACTAACTTTATAAATGAGGATAATAAGAAGATTTTAAATTATAGCCAAAGAAAAGATGAGAAAAATTTTATTTTTGATTTACAACAAATTGAAATGATACTTGTTAAAGAATTAGTTTATGATAAAGTTTATATTGAAAAGGAAGATACTGGATTTTATTTGAAAGATTTTACATTTAAACATGAAATATTTTATAATTCTATAAGAATTATTTCCGATATTAAAAATATATTACCACAAGAACCTATCCCAATTGATAAAATGTTATTAATTTTAGCAATTTTTCAACCATCAAATTCTTTAATTTTAGAGAATTCATTAAATTCAATCAATTTGCATGAATTATTGTTTCTTTTTGAAAAAATTCTTTGTCTAATCAAAGAATTATCAATTAAGAATAATAATATACTCATTATTGATTTTATTAATCAATGGCTTAAATTAGCAAGATATAATATAACATTCATTGATATCTTGAAAGAATTTCCCTTAAAATATGTTATAGCAATATATGAGTTAATAGAAGAACAAGTTACTAATTCTACAATTCATACTATTGATGATAAATTTAAAGTTCCATTGACTCAACAAATTAAGGATTCAATTAATAATTTTATAAATCATCAACTTGTTTCTCCTAAAGCATTTGCTCTTGCCTTAAAGAGATTTATTAATAGATTCTTATTAATCGATACTAATATAGAAAATTTAAATTTAAGAATATATTTCTTGGATTTTACTTTAGAGTTATGGACAAGTGATATTAATAAAGAGATTATTAGAGTATCATTTCCTACTAACTTATTAGTATCACATGCTTATAATTGTTATGTCTTTATTGTTGAAGAAATTGAGGTATTTTATTCGTATTAAGTTTTTTAATTTGCTAAAATTTCTAAAGTACTTTATATTAATTTGTTGATTTTTACAAACAGAAAACCAAGAAAGAAAACATTTCTACTACACCTTCAACTACTGGAACTAGAAAAAAATTAAAAAATCTAAAAAGATTTGATTTTTAAATATATATCAGACCTGTAGTAAAATAAATGTAAAACATTCATGAATATTTCCAATAAATTATTCAAATATTTTCAGGAAATTTTGAAAAGTTCACTTGTTCGTATATCTTTATGTCGTAATGACGTAATCCGTGATTATTTATGCCAAATATACAAAAATTACACAAAGAAAGTAAATATTTTTTTTTATTATGCCGTAGATAATTTGTAATCCGTAAATCTATAATGCTGATCTTGATGTTTTGATATTTAAATGGCAAAATCCATATTTTGTAATGCCGTAATTTCGATTCAGCAATTCCGACAGTACCTATAGTTTTAATGTCCTCATTATTTTATGTACACCAGCAATAAGATATCTGTTTGTAAACGTACGTTTCCAAGATTGTGGATTACATTATCCTAAAACTTTCGTTAAATAGTCTTTGGATTATTGGAAAATTCTGCAGTAATGCATCCCATCTTTATTGAATATATTGTTAATAATTAATATAATAAGAGTAAATACAATGAATGAACAATAGATGAAATCTTGTAAATATAATAGTGTAATGTAAATACTAAATATAAAAAACGATAATTGTAAACTAACGAATGAGATAAAATATAAATAAGTAAAATTAACTAATAAAATAATAGGTAATAGTTAAGATCTTAAGGGGGGAAATTTTAATATAAAATTTTACAAAATATTACATAATTGAATATCAGAAATTTTGAAGTTGGGTATAATACTAATAATACCATTAATTCAAATTGCACAAAATTTATACACTACAATTCAGATACCTTTCGTTAAATTGTCATTTTGATGACACACCAGTTGCTTTTTTTACACATTGGAAAACCCATTCATAGGAATGTTGTGTTTCATCACCAACAATTGCTTGTGCTACAATTCGTGTCTTTAAATTATTGTCTGAAGTAACAAAGTAAGATAATTGGTGATTATACCGGTTGGTTTTGTAAGTATTATCATGAATTATCACGTCATGATACAAAATCTGTTGCTCAGGACTCATCCAAAAAAGATGGGTTAATGAAGAAGTAATTGGATCAGATTTCATTGAAATTATCCATCATGGATCCTCAGTTTTTTTATCATTAAGCCTTTTTAATAACATTCCTGCATCTTCTTTATCTGGTGTTGATTTATTGATGGCATCGTATAGATCCGGTCGGTATATTCTCGTCTTAAGTTTTTCTCACATAATCCGATATTGTTGTATTTACTTTAGCAATAACCGACAGTTAAAAATCGAATTTCTTCAAGAAACTCTTCTGGTAATTTTCGTAATGTTGGAACAAATTCAAATTGACTTGCTGATGGATGACATTCATGTCCAATATGTTGGTCATTGAATTTTGTGACTTCAAGATAACCCTTGCTCTTCTTAACCCATATATTAACTTCCATGGACATTCTACTCACAAGATGATACACTTGTTACTACATGATCCAAACTTTAAATGTTTTAAAGCTTTGAGATGTCACTCTTGTCGGTATTTTCCACTTCTATTATGTTTCGTTGCATACATCATCGGATATACTATTCAAGAAAAAAAAAATCTCACATGTCTTGTTTTTTTCATTTAGACAATGTTATGAAAAAGGCAAATTTATTACTCGCCTGTCGGTATCAGAAAAATCTTCTGAACTATCGTACGCCAATAAAGTCTCGATCTCTGACTGCATTTTGAATAGTTTCTTTCATATTTTGGTATAAATCGTAGTATTTTGAAGGGTGCTTAATTGTATTTTATTTAATGAAAATAAAACAAAAGGAATGATTCGAAAACTAGGATACACTATATTATAACGTTAAGCTCTATGGAAAAAAAGGCTTTCGTCAAGAAACCAGTGTATTATGAAATGTATGACAATCTTGTAATACGTATACGAATGATAATTGCGTGATAAAATGTATGATAAGACGTGATATTTACTTATTACATGTATTTACAAGTAATATACCGTAGAGCACCGACTAAACTACCCCAAATTTTGTAAGAAACCCGGGTATTTTATATAGTTAATTTTTTTTTTGAACTGGAAATAGCCAATTTTACATGTATTTATTGTATTTATCAAAATTTTATATTTATTTGTTTATAAATGAATTTTTTTTATTTAGATTTTTATATCTTTATCATTACAACCATTAAAATTCATCCCAAATCAAAAAAATACAAAGTGAAACGCGCTACAAATACTTTTTATACCGCGTAAGTATATTTGATCAACATGTCGCATCTCAATACAAGATACCCCCTCGATACAAAATACCCCTACCCGGGTATTTTGCAAATACGAGGGTGGATTTGTAAAAAACATCTTGATATTAACAAATTTAAGAATTTATTACACGTGACATTTTGTATTACATCAATTTTACCATCGCAAACTACATATTGCCAAAATTTATCTTGTAAAAATCTTCATTGTACGAAAAACAGATTCGTTTTAATGAAAATTCGTCATATAAAGGGTTATTTTGTATATGCGAGTCATAAAAATAACCTCGTTAAACGATAAATAAAAATTAATTAAATTAATTAATGATATTCAATATGAAAAGAACTTTTTTCATATGTTAAAATCGGTACCATACTGAAGATTTGTTGTATTGTGAAATTCATTATATAAAAATTCGTCCTTTATTTAATATACTTTAAATGATTTTCACTAAACTATTTTATTTAATTGTAATTTTGGAACAGCAGTCATACCAACTTAGCTTTTATTTTAATTATGTATTAATTTATACAAAGATAAAAAAAAATATAAAACTAGCTCCCCAACTTATGCCAAAGACTATAGCAAGTAGCGAATTCAACCCTTTTATGTTCTTCATAAATGTTTTTCAAAGAGTAAGAATGATAGAGAAGTAAATTTCAATGACTATCAATTTGAAATACTTCACATTCTTTTACATCGAAATCATTTTCAATTTTTCTAATCGATTTTTCATAAGAGGATTTTATACAATAATTAATATCTGATAAGTCCCAGTCCCATATAATAAGATCTTTTTCACCAAATGATGGACCATAATAATGACTATTAAGTGTAGCCTGATTTTCGTATTTTACACGACTTAAAATATAATTTTCATTGGCAAAAGAAAAAATAAAACTATCTTTAGTAGTTTTATAGTGTCCATCAGATCCCCATTCAGCTGGATTATAACCTCCAAGAATTTCGTTACTATCTTTCACTTCAATAATTGTTACTGTGCGAGATTTATTATCACAAATTTCGTGAAATTTGTTTTGTGAATATCCATCACGGGATGCGCGAAATAATAATTTGAATTCATATGATGAAGCTAACTCATCTGTAATTTCTAATCCATTGATCCACTTTAAGATTAATTCAGCATGTTGAGATGTAATAATTTTTGAATCAACAGTTTTTGATTTGTCAATTGGCTTACTATCAGGATTTAAAAGAGTTAAAAAAGCTTTTAATAAATCCGTACATAATTTTTCAGGTAAAATTTCTCTATAAGGAAATACTTTGTCAACAAATTCTTTAGAAGTTAAATTATAAAAATTAATAAAAGGAATACATTGTTGTAAAGTATTCTTTAAAGTATTAAAATCATCTTTTGAAAAATTTGTGATTTCAGAAGGAAGTTCAGGATTTTGAGAAAGTCCCCATTTAAGTACATTTTCCCAAATTTGAATTTCACTTATTTGAAGATTATCATTTTGAATAATTGAGATCAAAAGTTTTTCTGGAATTGAAGAGAAATTTGGTGATTTGAATATCTTAATTGGTTCTTTAGATATTAAATTAATACAATATTTTTGAAGTTCTGAGAATGAATCATTTTCAAAACTTATTTGATAAACAAAATTAAAATTATTCTCCATCCAGTTTTCTTTATTTTTGATCAAAAAAAATTGTAAATATAAAACTAATTCTTGAAGACTAAGTTCACTAGCGGCAACTAGGACCTTAATTATATCCGAATTATCATAATCATTTAAAGAGAGTTTTCCACCATAAATATACCTAAAATAAATAAATATATATAATATATATTATTATTAATAAAATCAATAAAAAGAATAAACCTGAATATCATTTGTTTACCTTAAAATTATTTGAAAAATTTCTGGTGAAATATTTGGTAATTTGATATGTGCCAAAGTTCCATCATTTTTCTTTTCATTAGTTGACAAAATTCTACGCAAGTAAGGAGAACGATAATGTAAAATAACCATGTGAGCACGAAAGACTTTTACGTAAGGGTCATTACCAACTTCAATAGTAATATCATAATATTCTTCATCATTTAATATTTCAAGTAAATTTTGTGATAATTTTGGTAAAAGTTTATTATCCTCCATGTTTTATAATTTTGACGTTAAAAGAAGGGAAAGAAAAAGAATTAATTCAAATTTGTAAATGTTCGGCCTTATATATGATGATTTGTAATTGTACGACATTATTTTTAGTAAAATTTACGCCACGTACTATATTGATTGGCGTTGATCGTTAAGTATTTTGATAAGAAAAAATTTTTTAGTAGTAACTAGGCGTAACCTGTCGCGTTGCGCCAGGGACGATAAAGTAAGAGAGTAATAATAAATACACTTATATTTTATTTGCCATGCAGTGTGAATAGGTCTAGTTTTTTACTATTATTATGATGGGATTAGTAGGAAATAAATGAAATAAATGTAATAAATTACACAATTTATATGATTATACAAATAACAATGAGTTGTGTGCAAGTGTTATACAGTATATGAAATATTATTATTAAACGCAAATTTTATCACACGAAATAAATGTTGCGGTATTGTGAAATTTATGATTTTATTTATAAAACAATCTGTATAAGTAGTTTATTGTTGCATTGTTACAAAAAAAATTTCCTTTTTTTTTTATCTTAAAAAAATTCTATTGTAACATTAGAAAAATTACATCCTCTGTTGAAAAAAAATACATATATATTGTTTACCATATCTCAAAGAAATTCATTATAGCAATCTATTGTTGTAGAAAAAAAAAATATCTCACTAATTACTAAGTATATGAAAAAAAATCCCCCAAAAATCAATTATAACAATCTATTGTTACGAAAAAAAAAAATATTCCCCAGAAAAATTAATTATAACGATCTATTGTCATGAAAAAAAACAATTTCCCATAAAATTTACTATACCGATCTATTGTTACAAAAAATAAATTATTTGTCAGTCTATTATTGAGCCTAAAAAATAATTAGGGAAATTTATTATTATTTAATAATAATAATAAGAATCGGGAAAAAAGGCAATTACCGTGGTGCCGCAACGTCAATCCGATCACCGATCCAAATATAAATGGTTTAAGAATGTGGTTCGGGAAAAAATGATTCGATTTGAAAAAAAAAGCCCAACCGAAAAAATAAAAGGTGAAAAAAAAATTTCAGATTGGGAAATAAGTCAAAAGCTAACCCGAAAAAAGAAAAGTGAATAAAGAATTTTCGGATTGGAAAAAAAACCAATTCGAAAAAAGAAAAAGGTTATAAAGAATTCGAAAAAAAAATAACAATAAAAAAAAAATAAAAATAAAATTTGGGGAAATCGGTTTAAAAAAGGGAAATTTTCGAAAAAGAAGGAAATCCGTAAAAAAATAAGTACCGAAAAAATTTCTGAAAAAAAAGGACAATAATCCGGTCTAAAAAGACTGAAAAAAAAATTTTTTTTAAAAAAAATTAATAATATGGTCTAAAAAAAAGACCGAAAAAAAATAATAATATAAAAAAAATCGGTCTTAAAAGACCAAAACAATAGGATTATTTATAAAAGAAAAAAAAATTTCAGTTTGGGAAAAAAAACCAAACCTAAACGAAGAAAGAATGAAAAAAAACCAAAAAAATTCTCGGGTTTGAACCGAAAAAGAAAAAGGAAAAAAAAAACGAAATTTTTTAAAAAAAGGAAAAAAAAATGGAAAAGAAAAGGAAAAAGGTGGTTCGAAAGAGAAAAGAGGAAAGAACCGAAAGTAAAGGATCGATTCAAGAAAAAAAAGAGAAAATTAAAAGAAAAAGGGAACTGAAAGAATTCAAATCGGTTCGAAAGAAAAGGAAAATTTTAAAAATAGGTTTAAAAAAAAAATGAAAAAAATAAATCGGTAATCTAATAATCAAAAAAAAGATTAAAATTCCATTAACCGGAATTGGATTATTAGATATACATGACTTGCTGATCAAGCTATAAAGAAAATTCAAAATTAATTCATACAGGCTAATCTAAACATTACGGTTACACATTATATTTTTTTAGTTATATAGAACTAGCAGTCACCCGTTGCTTCGCACCGAGATTGTTTAAATAGAAAAATTTAGTATTATAATGCAATACTAAGATGGTTACAGTAGTTTTTTGTTTATAATTAAGAATTTAATATGATGGTAATAATTAGTTAACAAAATAATGTGTATTTACAATAATGTAGCTATTTATATTAATGATTTTACGTTTGAGTGTAGAATGAAATTCGGATTAATTAAGGAATTGTGAAAAAATAATTATCAATAAAAATTGATTTTTTAGAAGTATTTTCGAAAAAACTTTAAAATATTTATATGAAAATAATACAAATATTTTTTATTAATTAATTATAAAATATTTTATAATTATTTCTTATTATTTTATATTACGTCAATCTTAAACTTATAACAAACTAGGGAAAAATATTTGAACAATTAAATGTTATTAGAATTTGTTCATTTCATTTATTATTATTCTTTTGATACTCATTTTACTCGAATAAATTATTAATTTAACTAAACCATTTGAATTAAAATCTTTATTCAAAAAATCTGGTGATTATTCAGAGAATTCCGGATATGGATTTGGTTATAATAATCTAATTATTAAATCAGCATTAATTAATTATAAAATATTGTAAAAAATATCAATTTTTTTTTGATTTTTATGAATTTGAAAATCAAACTATTTATCCAGCGTTCAATTTAATTGAAAAAAAAAAAATTTTAATTATCTTTCTATCAACGTCGGTCAATTTTCCTACATGTTATATTGATTTTTTTTTAAAAAAAATAATAATTTTGTAAATATATTTAATATAATATTTTTTTTATTCTTTGAAAGAAGAAGAAAAAAAAATTAAAAAAAAATTGGGGGAAAGAAAAAGGAACTAGTTTAAAAAAGGGAAATTTCCGAAAAAAAAGGAATCCGAAAAAAAAAATAAGTACTGAAAAAAAATTCTGAAAAAAAAAGACAATAATTCGGTCCAAAAAGAGTGAAAAAAAAAATTTTTTTTAAAAAAAAATAACAATACGGTCTAAAAAAAAAGATCAATATAAAAAAAATCAATGGGATTATTTAAAAAATAATTTTTTAGTTTGGGGAAAAAACGGGAAATAAAAAATTTTCAGTTTGAAAAAAAAACTAAACCGAAAGAAAAGGGAGAAAAAATTTTTTTTCGGAAAAAAAAACCAAAAAAAGTTAAAAAAAAATCGGACAAAAAAAATTAATAATCTAAAAAAAAAAATTCCGATTAAGGTAAAATTTCATTAACTGAAATTGGATTAGTTGATTGGGAATGCACACGGATCATATAGTTTTTCATGTCGGCATGTCACGACTCACGATTGTCATGGATTTTAATTATATGGCATGGGATTTCAAGTTACACAATTCATATTATTTATGCGGAGACTAATAATCCAAACGTCAGATAAATTTTTTTATAGTTATATAGATAATCATTTTCCTGTAAAATTATTAATTATCAAGAGAACCACCTTTTTTAAACAGTTTGTATTTCGAAATCATTAATTAGCTATCACGTTTTTAGTTTTTCTACAATATAATTATATTAAAGAAGAATTTATTGAAATTCTTAAATTCGACATTAAAAAAATTTTAAAATATAATTTGTTCGTCGGTAACGATCATTCTTAATTAAATTCAGTTATTTATACGAAACAACAAGGAAGGACTGGGATGAAGGATAAAAGGAAGAATAATTTTGAATTATGTAACCTGATTATTTATTTCTTGACGGATTTAATTAGAAGGTTATAATGGTGACTTTTTGGGCCAATGAACAATTGAACTATTGGACTTTGATCAATCCAAATCCAAATTTTATTAGATAAATTGTCACTTTTATATTATTCTAAATAATCATCTATAACAATTTATTTCGAAGATTTAGAAGAATCAAAGATAATTAACGAATTATTTTTATTTACAAAAATTATTAAGCTTGAAAGTAAAATTGTTGGATTAATAATAGTAACTATTAATGAATTAATTCAAAAGTACTGGGACTATAAGAATCAAATTGGACTTGGAATGGACTATCTCCAATTAGTCCAAGTCCAATAGTCCAAATTTTTTCAATTGGACTCCCATAACTGGTTTAACTCAAGTGGTAAATGGAATTGTAAAATTCTCAAAAATAATTTTTAATTTAATGTAACAGATGATAAGAGGACAAATAAAAAAGATTTAAATTATAATTTGATCGTTTAAATAATTCAATATGTTGAGAACAAACGTTATTAGAGCATTCCCTATAAAAAAGAAACTTTCTATAATGTCCGGCAAGCGCCGGACGTACGTGACAACTTTTTTTTTAAGAAAAAAAAAATATTTTTTTGTGGACTATTTAAATTAACTGAGTTGTAAATATTTTTCTTGTAACAATTGATACGCAATACGAACTTTCCAAAAAAAAAGTTCATTAGTTAATAAAGATTAGATAAAATAATATTATTTAATTGTGATTACATGAATAGAAATGAGACAAAGAACACATATGCCTGTGAGGATTTTTCAAGAGTGGATTAACCGCTAAAGGAATGTGGCTTTGATATTCAAATGAAAATCATGACATCAGACTTAACGCCTTTTAGCAGATCATTTTCGTTTTAAATAATTGTACAAATCTAATCTCATCATCTGAAAATAATATTTAAAGCGGCAGTGTTCTCCTTCCTTCTACAAAAGGTAGATGTAAATAATGTGTGAGTAAAATTGGTCGTCGAATCACTTGAGATTTTGATAGGAGTTCTAACTTGCCCAATATTCTCCTATACGTAGACTATATTAAACTAATTAAAATTTATTTATTATTTATTATTAGGCTGCTATTGCTGTGGAAATACTGGAAAAACGCATGGAGATAGTTGTCACTGTATCGTGAGGTTTGGTGAAGGCGCCATAAGAAATAAAGAAGCTTGCGGAAATTGCGGAAAATGCTACGCTCATTGCAATTGTGGTAAGTAATAATTCTCATATTTCTCACATTTTATAAGTCACTGTTATTATCATCAAAATCTCAAAGTGATTCAATGACCTGAATTATGGCACATTTACATTTTTTAAAAAAAAACTATTATAACGTGTTACGGTAACGTAATTTTACTTTGACCTACTATTATCATCGTTGGAATGCAAAGTAATGTGAAACAGTGAGCTAATTTAGAATTTTAAAATACTTTTTTAAAGGTCTTTCTTATGTACATAGAATGAATTGAACCAATTTGTTGGTTTATAACGTTAATTAATGAAATTATTGGAACTTGTACACGCAATGTCAAAAAATATAGTAGAAGCGAATTTAAATAATATATAATAGTTTGTTAAAGTTCAGTCGTTTGGAATACTAAATTAATTAATAATTATTATTCCATATTAACTTGGTTATTAAGATCTTACGCCAAAATAAATATTGTCTGATTCAGTGATACTTTTTTTTATATAACAGATAGAAAAAATTTTATGAATAAAAACACATAATTAATATAAAATTTTCCCCATTGAATTTTTTAAAACCTTATAGGATTTATGAAATTTATAAATTATTGTAAATAAAGGAACATGATGATGCGTAAATCTATTAAAAAATAAAAATGATTGGATAAATTATTTTAGATTCTTTAAATAAGTTAATAATATCTTTAATTTTTTCACATTTAATATTACGGTTTTCAAATTAGTGGATACGAATAAAATAAAAAATGAAATTTTATAATCTCGTGCCTCGTGGAAATAAGAAAATTCTCTTATATATTTTTTTTTTTATTTTTTTTTTTGGACTGAGAAGGTACAATTACCACTACCACCTAGAAATCTAATTTTGAGATGAAAAACTCGTTTACTTTATTTAAATAAAGAATATTCACGTTACATAATATTTATGATCTTTCAAAAAAAAAATTACGAACTTGTCAAAGAATTGATTGGCTACTAAAAAAATCAATTTAAATAATTTTGATGTAAAATTATTTCAGATTTTTTTTCATTAATTCCGTATTGATTATTTTTGTTCAAAAAGATTTTACTCGATATTATCAAAAAATTTCTTTATTTATCGACACTGATTATGGGCAAAGGATGATAATACCAAATTTTATGTCATATTATTTCAATTTGTATTATTAGTAATACTATATTAACATTATAAAGCTTATTAGTTATTGCACTTAATCTCATAAATATCTTGTACATGCGACAATTATCTTTTTTATACTGTCTGTGATTTTCATTATTTAACGCAATAAACCAAAATTTATTTTGTCCATCACCTAGAATATCTTGTAATTAATTAACAATTACATATTATTTTCTTATTTTTATTATTATTATTTAAAAGTTCTTAGCTTCACTTCTTATTTCTTTATTTAACATATCATTCGAGGATTTAAAATTATTGTATTGTATCAGACAATGCAATTATTATTCATACTTTATAAATTACAAAAAATTATGAAGGGAAATAAAAAAAAATTGGCGTAACAATACGTTATACCGTGTGATAAACGATAAATGCTATTCGAGATTTTATCAAGCTCCGCTAATAAGTGGGCAAGAAATTTTTCATTCTAGCCTTCATTCCAATTTTATTTATACGCAACAACGACTCAACGAGATAATACAGTATATATATTCATTGTTGAATAGATTTTAACCATATTTATTTTAGTCCATAATTTAGTATATAAATGTTATGTTGCACACTTTCACAGAGTTACAATGGCAATTATATAAGGTCGAACATTTACGCATTTAGATTAATACCTTTCTTTTCGCTAACGTTAAAATTTATAAAAAATGGATAACAATAAACTTTTACCAAAATTATCACAAAATTTACTTGAAATTTTAAACGATGAAGAATATTATGATATTATTATTGAAGTTGGTAATGACCCTTACGTAAAAATCTTCCGTGCTCACATGATTATTTTATATTATCTTTCCCCTTACTTGCGAAAAATTCAATCAACGAATAAAAATAAAAGTGATGGAATTTTGTCTCATATTAAATTATCAACCATTTTACCAGAAATTTTTCAAATAATTTTAAGGTATTATAATTTTTTAAAAGACGGTTAAATAAATTTTATTTTAACAATAGTATTTAATTTAAGAAGATTTCTTTAGTATTTACAGGTATATATACGGTGAAAAACTTTCTTTGAATGAATATAATACTTTAAACCTAATTAAAGTTTTAGTAGTTGCTGCCAGCGTACTTAATCTTCAAGAATTAATCACATATCTATAATTCTATTTAATTCTATTTGATCGAAAATAAAACAAATTGGATGGAACAAAATTTTAATTTGATATATCAAACAAGATTCTTTCTTGGAACTTCAAAATTATTGTACTGATTTAATTTCTAAAGGACCAGATAAGATATTTAATTCTTTAAAATTTTCTTCAATCCTAGAAAAACTTTTAGTTACAATTATTCAAAGTGATAATCGTCAAATAAGTGAATTTCAAATTTGGGAATATGTTCTTAAATAGGACCTTACCCAAAATTCCGACCTTCCCTCTGACCCTATAAACTTTTCAAAAGATGATTTCAAAAGTTTAAAGAATACCTTACAATGATTTATCACATTTATTAATTTTACAATTTAACTTCTAAAGAATTTTTAGAATATATATTATTACCTTATGAAAAAATATTTCCCAAGGATTTATATAAAGATTTATTAAGAACTTTTTTTTAAGTCTTTTAGATCCTAATATCAAATCAGTTGATAAATCGGAATATGATAAAAAAAAATACGAAAACTATTGATTCAAAAATTAACATATTGAATTAATCTCAAAATGGATCGAATAGATTAGAAATCACGGATAAGTTGGCTTCCTCGTATGAATTTAAATTATCGTTATTATTTTGCGCATCTCGTGACGGACATACACGAGATAAATTTCATCAAATTTGCGATAATAAACATCGCACAGTAAAATGTGTTAAAGTGAAAGACTGACGAAATTCTTGGAGGTATAATCCAAATGTATGGAATCAGATGGTTGTTTAGGCACTATTAAAGATAGTTTTATATTTTCGTTTAACAATGATATTATATTTTAAGTCGTACAACGAATGGTCCATCATTTGGTGGTGGTGATCTTATTTTATGGGGTTACAATAATTGGAAAAAGTAAACATTTTGTGATAGTAAAAAAAAAATATTATGAAAAACCAATTAGAATTAATGAAGGCTTCTTTGATATAAAAGAATGTGAAGCGTTTCAAATTGTGTAGGGAAAATTAATAGCGATAAAGCTTAGAAAATTATGATATATATGTTATATCCTAATTATTCTAATCATTGATTATATATATATTTCAGTTATTTATTTATTAGAATAATCTTGTTAAATTAAAAAAAAATAGCTTTTAACAATAAACAATAAAAAAGATAAACTTACTTTTTCCTATTTACCAAAAAATCGTACTATTTAGAATTTAAATAAAGCTGAAAAAAAATAAATAATTAAATAAAATATATTCGGGAAAGTAAAATCGTCTGAAAACTTATTATTTTTATAGTAAGAAAAATTTTCTCCTTCTATTTCCTTTTTAATTTGCACAAAAATTCTCGTGATTGAATATTTTCGTTAATCTCATTCCAATTTTTTTGAATATTAAACAAACTAATGAATATCATTTAACGTAAAGGATAATCTTGAAATTTTTCTGTATGTTATTCTTTTCAATTTTAATTACAGTAATATGAATCGGTCATGAAAGATCAAATGAGTTTCAATTCCGTCCGATTAATAAAATCCGGAGGTCCAAAACATTTTTTTTCCATAGAGTTACGCTGATTATTAACTAAAATTTATCAATTATCATTGATGGAGTATTAGAGGAGATCGTTCAAGCACACTAGCAGCACCGACGGTTCATACTCTTTGTTCTAAAAATTATCTTAATAAATAAAAATTATTGTAAAACTAAAACAGGAATGACCGAAATTTGTCATCTTCTGCTTATATGACAAATACGAAAATTTTGCTGCCATTGATTTTCTCTTAGAAATTTCCAAAAATCTCATTTTCTCTAATATCAAATTCAAAAACAACTTCGTTAGAATAGACTTCCACGCCCAAGCATTCAAGTAAGTCATTTGGATTGTAAGATTGTCATATAAAATAGCACACAATATGAAGCTCTTATTGGTCAAAAAAGAAAATATTTATTGTTGGGTCAGAGAAATTAAAGATAATCATCTTATTCGTATTCATACAATAAATGATGTTCCGAAAAAAAAAACAAATACATTTTTATGGCGCAGTCTGAAGTATTATATTTTTATTAAATTGATGGTAAAAATATCATAATTTACAAATAAAAATCTGTAGTTGAATGCTAAATATTTGACCTTAATGATCTTATAGAACCAGCTGATAAACGTCTATCTCTAATAAAGTTTCTAATTTCATCACGCCGATGACACCATCTTGTTAATGCCTGATACGATCTTAAAATTAGTTTATACATTATAACTAATCCACCAGATATAAGTACAAGTGATGGAATAAGATCGTACGTCACAACACTATTAAAGTATAATATCTGTATAATCAATTGTGGTACATCTTCAGCAAAAATATTTATGAAACTACCCCAAAGTATAATATTTCTTGATCTTTGTGATAATGGGGCTGAAAATATTTTGAAACCAAATAAATTTGATGTCAAAGTATTTACTCCTAGTATATTAATAGCTGAAAATATTGTACAAATTGACAATAGTGCTGGAAGCTCCGAAAACCAAGTATAGAATGTTGGATTCGTAGCTACTTCAGACAAAAGAATATTTATAGCCAATAAAAAATTGACTACATGCGGTACAACGAGGAATACCATACTAAATAATAATAAATAAGAAAATTATTAATTAATTAAATTAATCTTTAAAATAATAAAAAATAATAAAAATAACATAACATTAAACAAAATTTCTTACTTTGGGATTATTAAGTGTTGAGCATTATTAACCCTTAATAATGTGAATGTTAAATCCACAGCAAAATCCTGCATTATTAATGCAGTCTCAAATATGGCAATGTTTCTAGCTTCAGGGTTCTTCCAATGTGCCAAAAAATATAATATCGTTAATATTATTATACTTACTAAAAATATTATAATTATTGGCAAAAAATTTCCAAAATAACCTGTAAAATAATAAAATTAAAAATTTAATGAAATATTAATTATTTACAAATATCAAAAATATTTAATGAACAACACTTACTGGTCATTGTAAAGGATGCACTTTCGTCAATTAATGAAGAATACTCATTATTGGAAAGTGCAGTAAATCCTTTTCTTTCAATCAAAGTGCCCAAATTATCAAAGATTATTTTGGAACTTGGTTCCATGGCACTTTTAGCTTCATTTATAGTAAATGACAACAACACTTTTTTGGGAGAAGTGGGGTCATATTGCCATTTACCATTTGTTGTTATCCTTTGTTCATTTACCGGAATTATTTTGGAAAATTCTTGAATTACATTATTGAAAAACTCCGACTGATGATTTGTTTGAAGAAATTTTGAACTCCCTTCATCATTCAATCGAAGTAACCCTGTGACTGAAACTGAATGTTGTCCGGTCTTAAATGGTTCTAAATATAATAAAGAAATATAAATTTTTCTATTTGACCAGTAAAAAATTGAAAAATTAAAAATTAAAAAAAAATGTATATTACTTGTTGAAATTATCCAAGTTTTTTCATTAATTCCTAATAATGGTTCATTTCTCTCTTGAGAAATGACAAAATTATTATCAACTACCACATGATAAGACGAGTTTGGCTGATTGAATGTACTACTGAAAATTGGAATATGCACAGTGTGGTTATCACTTCCAATAGTACATAGTTCAGAATCTCCTGCAATTGTTTGCCGTAATAAACTTGGTTTGTGTGGGTCATCATTTAGTTGAAATATGGAAACATTTGCAGTAGATAACATTACTGGAATGCCATATTTAATTGTAATTTCATTGATTAAAGGATCAATAACTTCATTGACAGCTGGCTTTGTTGACTCAATTGCAGGATTATCATATTCAACTCCTATAAATCAAAAAAATTTTTTATTAAAAAAAAATAAAATTAAAGTAAAAATAAATTAAAAATTTACCTTGATTATTTAGTCTTAGTAAAGGTTTCAATAAAATTTCCAATTTATTACCAGTTTGTTTCTTTATTCCCACTAAAGTACCATTTCTTCTGAACATATTATAATGAAAAAACTCTGGGCCAAAAGAGACCTTTGATTTATAATTTCCATTATTATCTAAAATATAAAAGTTCAATGCAGTTGTATTTGTATATTGTTTTCTCACAAGAAATCCTCCATAAACTAAACTTGACAAATCAAAATCTTCTGCATTACTTATTTCTTTAGGGACCATACCAAATTGTACAAAGGACCCAGTTGTTAAAAATTCTAACTGATAATAATTCACTTCAGTTCTTGATTGATCCATATTTGTAATTGTATTGTTTAATGATACAATACATATATATCCTGCAATATTGTAAAAACATGATTTAAATGCTAAACTATTTAATTTTGTAGTAGTTTGGTAGACAAGAGAAGGTGTTGTAGGTGAATATGTTCCCTCTCTTAAAAATGAAACATAAATTTTCCAGTATTGAATATTTGGATTATTTGATACTGATGATCCCATTTCATCATATTTTAGAATATATGCATATCCAAACCCTCCATCAATTAAATTAAAATTAAAACTATTTACAAAAGTATATGATGATAGGTTTGGTACACTAAACTCGCCACTTTCAAGTTCCACCACTTTTCCTGTTGTAATATCTCTAAAGTAAAGATGAAAAAAGTTAATCAACTGAATAATGAAATATTTAAAAAGTATTTACTTGTAAAAATACTTACGGGGCACTAAACCAATGCCATGCTGTTATTCCTTTTTTGTCATATTCTTCAATACGAATAAAACCTTTTTCTAATCTTCCACTAATTATAATATCATCATTAACATCTCCCAAGTAGATTTCACTAAAAAATAAATAAATTATTATTGATCTTTATAAATGAGAATATAATAACATCTAAATTTACCTTATTATCTCGCTGTCATAATTAATTATCAAACCATACTTTCCCTTAACACCATTGTTTGATTTAACATAAATTACCATTATATAATTATAACTTAAGGGTATAAAAGTCATATCAATGGGGCAAACTGCTTCTAGAGGAAAGGTGTAATTAAGATTTATGTATGTAATTCGGCCTGTTCTTTCTATCAATCGTAGATAAAAATAAGGTAATATGCATGATGGATCTTCTTCATCATCAAGGGTCATCCAAATCATCAAAGTACCATCTTTAAGTGTGAGAGTGTCATGTAGTTTTAGACCTTCTATCGGTTCTTCATAAATGTACCATATATCCTGAGGTGACATGTCTTGGGGTGGTGTGTTTAGTGATGATACATTTTGAGGTAATATATCTCGAGATAATACATTTTGAGATGTGACAAAAAAGCAACAGATAGAGGTTAAATATATAAAGATGGTCAACATCTTTGCCAAATTGAACATTTTTAACATTTTTATTAGAGACTTGGTGGGAAAATGTGTGTAAAAAATGTGGAAATAAATTAAGAGACTTGATTATTAGAGACTATATGGTAAAATGTGTGTGAAAAATATGGAAACAAATTTAGAGACTTGAAAAATTTTAAATTTTTACTCTGAGGGATTACAGAACATTTATATATGTTACTTGTCATTGTAATCTTGATTTATTATCAACTACTATTAATAACTTTTCTTTTAATCAAACATTTAAAATGTGTTTCAAAAAAAATATATTAATTATACTACCAAATTTGTATTTCAAAAACGATCTGCATTGTTTTATACACATGTGTAAAAAAACGTGCAACAAATATAATGGCTGAAAAATTTTGATACTAAAAATATTGTCCAACAAAAACAAGTGTTTGGTATATGCATTTAGTATCAAAGGAGTTACTAGTGAAACGTCTGTTACATGCCTAATTTATGATGAACATAATTGTATGAAAATGATAATGATTTGCCTCATCATTCATCAAAATTTAATTTAGGAACATATAAAAAAATGTGTAACATTAGCTTGGATTATACAATTATATACGTAATTAATTTTATTTTTTTTTAATACATACTAGCAACAGCCCATTTGCTTCACACTGAGATATAGTAGATTATGCACACAAATAATATTCTGGAGACAAGCTTAAATTCTTCAAATTTATTAAATTTACCATAGTTTTAGTGATAAAATTATGATATCACTACTGGCAGAAAAACTGACAATTTTTGACATGTATTATTACTCCTTTTCTATCACTCTGCTAGTATGTTTTATCTTTCTATGATTACTGGATACAAAATGGCGTAATAAACAAATGAATTATTCCTCATATATTATACCTAGACCATTACTTAATTTAGCGTAAAACAATGATAGAGAAGCGGTAACACAGCATAAAAAATGTATTGTTTAGAGCATCATTATATTAAATTTTAACACGAGACATTTCTATTGTTTAATTTTCATGATCAACATGATCAACATTCATTAATGGTTAAACCCAATCTATTTTAAGATAACAATCCGTAATAAATTACGGAGGCATGCTACACGTTACAGTAATACAACACAAAATTAACTTATACAGGGTAATCTAAATATATAATAATTTACTAGAGACAATTTATTACCCCTATAAAAATTTATTCCGTGTTTTTTATTCTTGTTATTTCCGTAAATGTATCATATTCACGGAATTTATAGTCTCAAACATTGAAAATAATCCAAGTTGCTCAAGTTATTTTCCCGTAAATGTATCATATTCACGGAGTTTTCCAGAAATTACGTTTTACATATAAATTAATGTTCTTATGAATAATAGTTAATGATTCTATTACTATTAAAATTAAAGTAATTATATTTTATTCCTATTACTTTATTATTATTACTGTTTAAAAAGAATTTAATAGTATTATTATTTAAAAAATTTATAAAATATTTATAGTATTAATAACTAAAATCGCAATAAATATATTGTGCGTCAATATTGCCCAATATTATAACGCCTTAAGTGGGTTGGCCAGCATTACTAGGCCTGAAGCAAATCGCACAACATTTATACTACAATATGTAAATCCATCATCATCCATATATCGCACAATCTCTTGCTTTCATGGTTCCAAACTTGTGAAGGAAAATGAAAATGAGAAAAAAGAATATGAAATGAGGATAAAGAAAGTGGGGAGGAGAAAAATTATTCTCTTAATACCGTGACTTATGTAATTTATTCTAGTAACATTTCACGAATATGTAAATTCATAGAAAATTCAGATGTACAATGAATCCTAATATCCGTGCGTTAATAATTGTTGATACTTGATATAGCAATTTAACAAATCTAATTCCTAATTTTTTTTTTAAAAAGGAAAAAAATTAAAATTTTGTAAAAATTAGTTATATAACTGATAAACTCCGAATTGGCGCATGCGGGGTTGGATGACTAATAACCTAAATATCATCGAGGGTGATGATCACGACTACCAAAAATTAGGGTGGAGTTTTCGAGAAGAGTTTTAAAATTAAAAATTCCGTCTGAAATTTCGCCATGGTTATCAACCACTGGCGCAGCCAAATGCCAGCATGTACTAATGTTAAAATATTTTTTATAAAATATTCCCTATAGGATCACACTAGAAATTAATTTACAAATTTACGTAAGCTCCTTTTCCGCAACTACCAAAATTTGGTTCTGCTGCAGTCAAATGCTGACATTGCATTAAAAACAATTTATTAGCGTTAGGCTATAGTCTACATTTATTGTTAACGTTTCAAATATGACGGAGTTATTAATTAATCCTTTCGACCTTATCTTACTTAAGATTTTATCCCATCATATTTAGATTATGTGATACCTGCGGCTAATTTAAATTATGCAATTAAAAATGAGAAAACATCTTTGAATCATATGCTGTATAATAATATTTCGATATGGATCTGTATAGCATAAAAATTGTATAAAAAGATTATTATTAACTATTCATCAACGTCAAAATCAATAATAGACAATCCTTCAGTGCGGAACATCGTCTTTCATTTTTACTCTAAATTCCTTCACTTTTAGCCCCCCTACATCCTTTTCATTTTTTTTTTTACGAAACTAGAAAAATAAAATTTTGATTTTTTTCTTTCATAAAAATCTGCTTTTATAAATAAAATGGCACGAATTTCTTGGGTTGTACTTTAGTCTTTGCTGTTCGCTACGCTTTAAATTCTCGTAGTGAATTATCATTACGCCCAGTAAATAGTTTTTGTATAAATTTGTACCAAATGGGCTCATCCATATATAATTGGCTCTAGATTGGCTTAATTTTTTGCATAAATTTGAGCTAATTTCAAGCCAATGAGCCCTTTTGGTATAAATTTATACAAAAACCCTATAAAAAAGTTTGTGCTAAATTCGTGCCAAATGGGTTAATCATACGATATTTGTTTAGAATTTGTTCGAATTTATATTATTTTTTAGTACAAATTTTGAATAAATGTTGTATGATTAGCCCGTTTGGCACAAATTTAGCACAAACCTTTTTTATAGGGAAACTATTTACTGAGCCGGTAGGCAAGAAAAGCAATTGTTTTTTCTTTGAGAATTTTTAATAATTTTTAAAAATTTTATTTAGTATGATAGCCAGAAACATTCCGTGGAACTAACCAATCTTAATTATTACGCAAGAGAATAACAACTGCTAAAGGAAAACGTTACAATAATCCATTTCCAAATTATCATAGAAGAAGTGTAAAATAAGTCATTTTTCTAAACTTGAAGAAGCATTAAATAATGAAAATTTTGTTATTAAACAGAATCTTTGACTTTTAAAATTATTATATATAATGTATGTAAAAGAGAAAAATTTTTAATAAAATATGTATAATACTGTATGTGTTAGATTTCGTTTAAAATTTTTTTTTCCTTTAATTATTTACTTATTCAAATATTGTAACGGATCTTTTTTTTTTATCATAATATAACTTATTATGTGGCCACTGGCCAATAATAAGTAAATGTTAATATTATAAATTCACATTATATTTTGATTGGATGAAAAAAATATTTTAGACTTAAATAAAATGCAGAATGTTTTATATTTTTGGGTGCAACAAATCATAACAAAATTTGTGCATATTATTTATTAAAATTAACTTAATCCAAACAAACACAAAATAAAATAAAATAAAATAAAATAAAATAAACATATCTCAGTAGTCAAAAGCTTTTTTTAAAAAAATTAAGCAAATAATAAAATATTTATTGCGTTAATTAAAAACGGTGAAACAATAATTTTCAACGTGCATAACTAATATGTTAATCGAAATTAATGGAAACTTCTAATTTTCTAGCTAGGTTTTCCATTTATAAATTTTTATTATTAAGTTCTTATAAATTATAATTACCATATAAAGGAATTTTTTGAGGGCTATTTTCACAATTTTTAATAGTAAAAAAGAAATATGTTTTAGCAAAGGATTTGAGATACAAAAGATAACGTAATGCTAAATTTAATTACACGCACAATTGAACCAACAAAAATCATGTTTCTTTTATTTTTGCTTGTCTAATTAATGTAATAATGCATTATCAGATATTACAATCAATAATGTATGTATTTAAAATAACTATCCTTTGAGGTTTTCATTTTGATAATTCTTTTAGTATGGACAAAATTAATGATTGACATTCACGTGAGTACGAACGTTGTATTAACGACTGCGGTAATTGGCATGTACGTATAGAAATTTCAATATTCCGAATATTTTAATTCAAAAACTCCATGAATTCACATGTACACAGTAAGATTGGCTTGAGAAACTTTTCTTTTGCGCTTACTAATAGAGATAAGACGTCTTTTTATATCGTGAAGTTGATACGGACTTTATTCCGATTCAAAAAAATAGACGTTAATTATTAACCAAATATAGGCTATTTATTTCCCGACCTGAACTTTATTTTATCTTTTCTTTTTTTATAGGACAACAAGAAAAAATTGTGAGAAAAGGAATATGAAAGAAAACGAAATAAGGAACTTTCTTTCGCAAAGTATCATCGATGAATTTTTAAATGGGTTAAAGTCGAAGAATTATTCATAAACTAATATTATTACTACCAATGAAAGAACTACGATTCTATATCAGTTTTTTATATGAGATATATATATATATTGATGATAAATAAAAATTAGTAAGGATCGACCTTATATATTTATTTTAATTACATACAGAAATTGTTTTGATCACTCACCTATAATAAATTTTAACGGTAAAGTTTTAAGTTATCAAAAAAGAATCAAATTTTATAATTAAATAATTGCATATTTGCATTTATTAATGAAAGGAACATCGCTCAATCTTTTATCCGAAAAAAAAGTTGATTTGCGCGAATAAATTAAATGAATATTACGCTCATACTAAATTTATAAATCAAGAGATGTTCTTCTAGATCATCGTTTATGAGCATCATATGCAAGAATACGCGTAAAAATACAAAAAGTAAAAACCTAATAATACTACTTGATTATCATTTATCAATGTAAAGCCATTATTACTTTAATACTAATAATTTTTAAATTTATATTTTAATCTCTCTTTTATACTTTAGGGGAACCATAACTTTGTAATTTTAAAATAAAAATTTTCTACCAATAGATACTGTAGTTTATTTAAAAAAAAAAAATTGTTTTTTTTGAACACTTAAAACAATTTGAATATTGTTTGTTAAATATCAGTACTAGTACCGTTTGGACGAAGAAAAGTGCCAAAATTTTATGGCAAGCCGAAGCAGACAAATAAATCTGCTAACATTTACGGTATTATGTGACATTTAGCAATTAATAAACTTAATAAACGTATCACAAAATATTTACTATTTTAATTTTATGTATAAATTAAACGCTTATATTATAATCATATGTTTATAAATGCTAAAAGTCGCATCATAATAGGTGTGAAATAAGCGGTTATCATGTTAAAATAGGCGCAGATTTGTCCGCTTCGGCTTGCCATACTTTTCGTCCAAACGGTACACCGTACAGTATATCACATTACAAATATTACAAATATCACACTCAAATATCACGCGTCTGCCCTGTAAAAAAAGTCAATCCGTTTTTTATATTCCATCTTTTTTCCGTAAAAGGCTCATATTTCCGGAATTAATAACCTTATATCGCGGAATTTATCTAATTATTTACATTTTCCGTGAATGGATCCGTGAAAGGCTCATTTTTACGACGGATAAAAATTTTTTATAGGGCTGGTCAAGATTAATACAAAAAAGGGGATGCATCAACTTGCATATAGTTGCATATTTTGATGGGTCAATATTCATGTACGAGGTGGGTCAAGATTCATATATTTGCTGTACTAAAATAATTATTAATTAAAAATATTTACCCAGCTCATCAAAAAAAAAAATCAGTTTTCTTTTGGTTAATTTGGAAAATTTTTAAAACTCTAAATAAAAAATATAAATTTCTATGTATGTTGAGAGAGAGTAGCAATAATACGAATTATATTTTGCTTGTTCTTAAATCTGTATTTACCTTTTATAAATATCACATTTTTCTTTTCACAAAATCAGGTTTAAATATCCGTCAACTTAAATAAATAACTACTGTATAATGAAATTGTCCGGAACCGAAGAACTATTTACCGTATGCTCACAAAAGTTAGGTATCTCTTTCGTTACCACAAACGTACTTTAGGCTAGTAGTTGCAACAAAAGAGACGCTACCTATTCTCAGGTTTGGTTTGTTAGTTCTTTGGCCTTGGGTTCTTGGGAAAATTTTGAGTTCCGTCTTCGTTCCATGGCGCAGCAAAAATTTTAACACGCGGTGGGATGATCAAAAAAGTTTTTTTTTTCTGAGGAACCAATTACCATCAGCCTGACGTTGAAGTCACATAAAATTTTCCAAACAACAAAATTTTAATGACGTTCTACTCGTGCTGCCGAGTATCTATCACGTGATTGGATTTACTACTACGGAGTTGACCGCTTTTTGGGGGTGAACGAGGTTACGGAACTAGGAGGAGTTCACATTGTGTACAAAATTTATAACACATGGGGGGAACTAAGTTTAGCCAGGCGGTATTCACGAATAATAGTGTTAGGGGTTGCAGGGTAGTTAGTAATCATTTAAGTTTTATCGATATCGACTGATTTGGTATAGGTACTTTTGCGCGTTGACATCCTTAGGGGTAATTTTAATTTTGCGCCACCACCACACTGGATTGGTCTTTCGGGATTCGCGGACGTCACTCGTCAGGTATTTTGGTAAATTGTCTCATGATAAAAAAAAGTATTGGGTTTACAATTAGGTAGTTGTCAAGAACGGTGCGTTGAGTACTAGTATGGGGGAGCGAACGGCGTATTTATATAGTCTTTTTGTAGTGTTCTTGTTTCTAGTTTTGTAATGTATTTAGAATTTTAGATAACGCAGATCGAGTCCGGTGCTTGACGTGTACAAGGTTGTATTGCGAGGCGCGAACACAAAACTATTTATCGTACTGAATTCCTGCCACAATCGACATTTTTATTTTCTTTTTTTAGAATATGTATCACGATTAAATGTAACAATACCCGGCCTGTAATATTCAGACACGTAGATCATGTAACATTGTACGATTATAATACTGCCGCGCTTCGCTTGTATACCAATTAGGTTTCCGTCACACACACAAAGGCTTATTTTGGTGGAAGAGAAGTGCCTATTTGTATTGGATCAAATGATGTGATATTTATGAACAAGGAAGAATATTAGAAGAAGTAAAGAATGAATAAAAATATAAAATTAGACATTATAAAGTCCATAGTAATGAAGGAAGTATACATTTGGAGTTAAAAACTTGTAGCGGTTGTAATTTAAAACAAAACGTTTGCGCTTCTCAAAAATGTATAGTAAATTTAAAAAAATCTGATGTATTTTTATTACGAGAAAAGAATACAAAATTTTTGATAAGTTAGCGGATGGAAGAATTTTAGTACTAACGCGTACTCAATATTCGGATATATTTCAAATTATGGAAACATTGATAAATATATAGATTTATCTTGAACAAATCAGAATTGTTTATAGCGCAAAATTTTATCATCAAATACTAGACAATTTTTAACATCAATATATAGATGGCTCAGCAAAAAATATTGGGACGGATAAAGCAGAATCAATATTGGTTTAAATACCTTTAATATACATTCAATCTTTTTATTAGAATTTTTTTAGTTATAATAATTTTATATCGATAGCCAAAGCTTCATTATTAGCTTTATTATGTTCTTTAATAATATTACACTTACAAAAGATAAGTCAATAATGGAAAACTTTAATTTTTACAAAAGTATTGATTTTTCATTAACAAGCCGTCAAATTTTTAAATTAAAAAGTAATAATTATAATTATATTTGGCTTATAATTTTCGAAATCGTCAAAATATTATCGTTGGACGTCAATATTTTAATTATTCAAGATGATGATTTTATCGCGTCAATACTAAATCAACGACTAGTAAAAGATAATACAACAATTGGGAATTAATATTAAAACAACATCTTTATCAAATATTACGTGGTTTCCAAGTTGGAACAATGTACCTATAGAATCGAATTTAAGAAAATTTTAAAATTATATACAAATATTGTTAATTTAGAACAATTTTTAAATCTTAATCGAAATTATATATATCGACAATTACAAGTGATTGGGAGATTACTTTTCACTTATTACAAGGTGATCAATGGACAATGTATACAGATTTTCGAGAATCAAAAATGAAAAGGAAGAAGATTCAATTTCTTATTGAAGAAATACTAACGATCGAACAAGTTAAGAAGTCACTATGCATATTTTTCAATTTTTAAAGATCGTTATTGTCCAATATGCAACATAGAAAAAGAAACTTTCAATCATGTATGGACATGTAATCAACATCGGAAAAAATATTTATATTAATTCATCATATCGAAAATCAAATCTACATATAAATGATATTGATATTGACCACACGGCGGGGAGAGAACCGTAGTACTTTGCTAACAACTTAAAAATTTTTTAAATGTAATATTACAGTACATTGTATAAGATACTCATTATTGGTCTTGTCGTCTTGTCGTACAATAGTTATATAATATCAATTTATTAATATGTATATTAAATATAAATTGTAGCAAATTATTGTAAAATATATTGTAAAATTTAATTGTAAAAATACATCTGTAATTTTAATTGTAAAATACATTTCCTCTATCCTCATTTAAATACTTTCTTCACCATTCTTCATTTTTTTTTGATGTAGAACGCTATTAAAGAATGAAGCATTAGTAACAGTTCGTTAATATAACTAAAGATATAGAAAATACTACTTACAAAATCTGAAAACCACGTTCAAAAAAGAAATAATCCAATGAAGGTCTTCCTCAAAGATCGAAACTAAATTCCATACGTCCATACCTGACTAGAAAAAGCAAAACGAAACGTTAGTAAGCATTTCGTTAAAAAAGTAGTTCAAAGAAAATCTACCAAATTCCCATGCAACAAATACCTGAAAACAATCCGTCTAAAAAAGAGAAAACCAATCAAGGAATAATTTAAAATAAGAGTATTAATCCCACTAAATTAATATGAATTTTATGCATCCAAACTTTAAACTACCGTCTAAAAAAAGAAATGGTATTAGTAAGATTTTGCTAAAATATTCATTAAAAGTATAAATTAAAAAAATTCTGCTAAATCAAATAAATAATAGTTCTTTTCTAAAAAAATTCACATTTCTTTTTATTAAATATATTTGGTCTAACCACTTTTTTCAAAGATTCGGGCAATTTGTTGTATTTCATTTACCTATAAAGAACTCTGTATCCAAAGACCCACTTGACCTAAAAAAAGAGAATATTGAAAGGTTAATAAAATGTTTTGTTAAAGCAGAATAATTTCAAAGAAAGTTCTGATACCAACACTTTTAAAGATCAGGTCGCCTAAAAAAAGGGAAATTCCAAAATATTAAAAAGCGGTTCATTAAGGAAATATAAAGAAACATTAAATAAATATTGTTTGATTTCTCACTGAAATCCCATGCGTCAAAATAGCCGAAGAACCAAGTCGTCTAAAAAAAAGTAAGAAATATAACTATTAGAAATCGTTCGTTAAAAAATAAAACAATTAAATTTACCAAAGTTCGCATCTAACTAAAAGAGAAAAAAAAAGAAAAGGGAAATGTAAAAGGGAAGGGAAAAGGGAAGGGAAGGAAGAGGAAAGAACGAGGGAGAGCGAAAGGTGTGAAGGGAAGTGAAAGGGCGAACGAAGAAAAAAAAGTTTTAAAAAAGTAAAAAAAAAAAAGTTTGATCAAACTGCGGATTATATCACGTGATACACGTATTATATATAAATAAGGGGCTTTTCCCTGACGATAAATTTTTTTTTTTACTTTTTTTTAATTACTTTAACTACAGTAATTATATAAATTATATGTATATATGTGCTCATATACACACATATATATCTAATAACTTTCGAAAAGCCCCTTCTCTTTGACCTATAGGGGAAAGGTTTTTGATATAATTATATATAAAAAATCATCACATTATACACTATTGCCGATATTACATATTACAGGTATTAAAAGTATATATTAATGGTAATACAATTTTTTTACTAATTGCAAAATTTATTTTATAAATAGTTAATTATTAAATTCATTGTGCAATATTTTATACAATATATATGTGAATAAAAAATTTGTGAAAATATTATAAAAAATTACAAGATTTATCGAAAAATGTATTAGAATTACATATTTTACAATTAGCTAAAAAAAAAATTAATATTAAATAATATATTGTCAGAAGTGTCGTACTATATATTCCAGATACAAATACCTTGTACAAGGCAATGTACAAGTATTGTGGCTATTGAGGTAACAAGTGCAGAAGAAGAAACAATGAACGAAGAGGAAGAGGAGGCGGAGATGATTCTAACAAGGAGAGAAGAGCAAGAGACATCAGCAATGACAGAAATAGAAGAATATATAGGAAAAAATAACAAAATTAAAGAAAATAACAACAAGAAAAGAGAAAAATTAAGAAATATATAAAAATAGTAGGACTGAACATCAGGGGTTTAAACAATAATGAAAAATAAGACAAATTAAAAAATATATTGAAAAAGAAAATTGGGATATTACTGGGGTAAACGAAACAAAACTAAACAAACAAAAAGGAAAATTTGAGTTCAAAGAATGGAACGAAATGAAAACTTTAAATAATAGTACAGATGAAGAAAAGAGTAAAGGAAGCCAACTATCGATTGAAAAAAAATGGGTCGAACTAAGAACGATAAATTATAAAGAGTATCAAGTGTACGCACAAACAATGGACATGATACTCAGAGGATGTCAATGCTCAATAAGAATTATAAATATATATATGATTTGCAACGATAAAAAAATCAAACATGAAATAATAGTAACGGTGAAACAATGGATAGATGAAGCTAATGTTAACAAAATGGATGTAGTAGTAATGGGCGACTTCAATGAGCATAATAACCATCAAAATGGATCAGATGCAGAAGCAATTTTTTTGGATATGTTAACAGAGATGAACTTAACAGATGTACACCTACAATTTAACGCTCACACATGTCAAAAAATATTAGATGATAGAGTACAGATGGTTACAAATCACGAGGAAATCAAAGAGGAAGTGGTTGAACATTATAAAAATTGGACGCATAGTAGAAATTTCGATGAAAAAGAATATGAAAATAATTGGATAAATATCTATGAGCCGATAGAGACTATCGATGAGTCGATATATATAGTAATTTATGTGATGAAGTAACGGACAAAGAATTAGTAGAGACATTGAAAACAGTTAAAAATGACAAAGCAGCAGGTAGTGTTAGTGGTACCATACGACTTTTGGAAGAAGGCTGGGGAGATAAAAGATGTATTTTACTGGGAGTAATAAATATTAGTATTATAAAAGGGAAATGGGTGAATGAATGGAAACAAGGAATAATATATCCGATTAAGAAAACGATGGATTGGAGTAAAGACCTACGCTTAACACGTCCCATAACGTTAATAGAAACAGCGAGGAAAATAACAATTAAAATTTTGACGAATAGATTATGTAATATACTATCAACAAATAACGTATTAAAAGGAAAAATTATGCACTAAAACATGAAAGTACGTTTGAACCGTTAAAAATAGTACAAGCTATAATAGAAGACGCAAACAATAAAGAAGCGTGGATAATATTAATGGATATAAGCGTACGATTCTGTAAGTTCGTATAGTTTAGAAAAAGCGATGAAAAGAATTAAATTGCCTCAGCGATGGATAAATTTAGTTATGGATATATCAATAAATAAATGTAATAGAGTGATAGTTAACAATGATCTGACGGAAGAATATTACGTCAACGACGGAATAGACCAAGATGAAGTTTGGTCACCACTTTTGTGGAGAATATTTTACGATCCCTTGTTAGTTAAGTTGGATATGTTAAAAAAGAAATTGGGATATAAAATGGAAGTAGAATATAAGGAAAATATAAACAAAAAATATATTAATGCGATCGCGTTTATGGATGACACGACGTTTATTAGTAAATCACGGGAAGGTGCTGAGGAAATGTTAGAAGTATGTCATAGTTTCTATAAAATGAATGATGTAAAGGCAAATCCAAACAAATATGAGATTATTAAAATTAATAACAAGGAAGAACGAGACGTGATGATAGAGGGAAACGTTATTAAAAAATGTAATATGAAAGATGGTAATAGATTTTTTAGGGATTTTTTCACACATAACAATAATAGGTGGGTACATATTGAAAAAATAGAAAAATGATAAAAGGTTTTGTTAAAATAGTAAATAAGAAAATATTGTCGGATAAACAAGTGGCTAAATTATGGAATGTAACACTGATACCGGCCGGCAATTAAATATCAACTATTGGGAATAGTGATAACCAGACAAGAAGCAGAAAAGCTAATGACACCGGGTAAATATCTTAATGAAACATAAAAGCAATATGCCAAAATCATTACCTAATTGTATAATTTATGATAAGATATATATGGAATTAAAGATATATATAATTTACAACTAGAGTGTATAAGTAAAAATATAATGTATTTAGCGAACGGTAATGAAGAGTTAAACAAAATTTTTAAAATTCAAATGAGGAAATTGCAACAGAAATACTGGTCAGTATTATGTTTTTCAGAGATGGTAACGAGTGACAAATTTCCAACAAAGACGCATGTGGGGGATGCGCTTATTATATTAAATGAAAATAATTTTAAGATTTATAATCACGAAATTATTGACGATCAATTTCCAAATCATTGAGTTAAAGGCGGAAACATTAGAATAGAAGAAATTTTCGGTACAGATTATAAAATCTATAGGGATAGAATTAGTCACAGAAAGGTTCTGTTTTTAGAACAGTTAATGGAACTGTTTACAAGTAGGTTAATGAAGTGGAGTCACTTCTTAATGAAAAATGGTCTTACAGTAGACGTGGAACCGTTGTGGTACAAAGTTTTGTCAGAATTAACGTTAAACAAAGAAAAAGGACATATGTCAGTAAGTGACAATATAATAATATTACGCCAATCTAACGACGGAAAAATTATCTTAAGAAAGGAGTTACCCAAGAGTAAACGAAAAGAAAGTAAAACTTACGACGAAATTGGAAAGCATTTAATTATAGACGAAGCTTCTCTGGATTTGAACGAGAAAGTCAATTCTCCTTTCTTAAAAGATTGTAAAGGATGTAGATACAATATAAATAGAAAGTTGAATACAGGATTATATAGAAAAAGAAATAGCGACTATGATTGAAGGACGGAAAATTAAAAATAGCGGTGAAGAAATGATGATTAAACCTTTTATGACATATGAAAATATTGATTTGCAGAATGATTTGGTGATTGAAGAAAATATAAACGATTACAAAGAGATAGAAAAGAATACAATGAAAATAGATAGCAATGTGACGGATAATATAGATATAATGTGGTTAAATTTTGTTGTAAAAGATGAATTTACGACCGAAATTCTAGAAAACTTCATTAGTCGATAGATGATTGATAAAGAAGTTATTGTGAACTTAGGAGTGGTAATACAAAAGGTGAAGAGTTATGTTTAGATGGTTTTTTTGGATTGGAAATAATACCCAAAAGTAGCGATGTAGAAAAATTTAATTTTGAAGGGAAGTTAGCATTTGTTAAAAATGAAAGAAAAGTGTATGCGGTGGCGTTGATAATAGCAATCATAATTTTACCTTGTAATATAAAAATTGAATTAAGAAATGATTTGAAAATTATTGGGTGGCTCTATAATTATAGTAAAATGGGAAGCACGCGCAGAGAATTAGATGATAAACTTTATGTTTACTTGAATTTTATCAACACGATCTTGGAATTAAAGAATATATAATATATTAAAATGTTAGTTAAGATGATAACATGGACGCTCAAAGTACGATACAAGATGTCAAAGTTCCGGCAATTAAAAGACAACTGTAAAGATACGATAAAAGAAACTTAAATAATGTTGATAACATTTTAGTGGACGAATACAATCTTCATTGGAATTATATTCCTATAGAAGGAGCATACAGGTTTTGGTTTAAAGAATTAAGCTATAATAGTACAAAAATAGCCTTATGTTATTAGATTTTGTCAAGGATTGTTTCAGAGATACAAACGGGAAGCAACGTAATTATTACTGATTGGAACGTATCATTCAAACTGATTAATAATGAAATTACGACATCCAAGGGCGTCACAAGTAAAGAAGATACGGCAATCGGGAGTTTCAGAGTTAAAAATTTTTTGAAAATTTTGCCAACGTATGAGATCCTGTGGACAAGGAAAGTCTGGGGAATACCCGAATGTTAAATGTCCGCGTTGCTTAATTGAAGAAGAAAAGTGGGAACATATATGGATCTGTTGGATCTGTAGTAAAAATAGCCAAGACGCATCAGAATATTTAATTTTTAAAGAAAGTGTTAAATGAAGTCGTAGATAAAGAGCTGGTAGAGATAGAAAAAGAAGATATACTTAAATTCAAAGAAAGAGTGCTATCAAGTGCTAAGTTTTTTGCTAATTCTTCGACTTTATCTATGCATGAGGCTAATACATAATATATTACATAGGATAGTGATCATATTTTAATTTAGTCTTTACTCTGTTTTATTATACGGAGATTTTGATATGGATAGATTTAGTTTTCATTTTTGTTAGCTAAATTTCAATGTATTTTTTATTAATATATTGATATAATTAAAAGAAAACTACTTTGAAATTGTGTGAATTTATTAACGGAAAATTAAATAAAAACTAAAGAAATTTTATATAATTTTCGAAAAATTTCTTTTGATTTAATTAGAGATTTTTGGAATGAACGTTGTTCTATTAATCATGACATTAATGTTGCGTTAGGAATTACAAAAGAATTTTTTAAGACATAGTATGGGAAGAAAAATATATTACAACGCCGAAACCTCTTACGTATAATAAGTACATGGATGCAGAAGGATTATTAAATTATGTTAGATATGGAGGTAAAGTAATTAATTATTATCATCGTTGTGTAACATAATAGCGTAGCTAGCGTAGCTCTTTGTTATTAATCTTATGGTAAAGTTATAGAACTTAATTTATTTGTAGTGGTGCAGTTATTTAGAGGTGTAGTAGTTGTTAGTGTAAGTTGTTATACCGCTATTAAGGTTGATACGTCTTCCGGTAATCCATCGGGAAGGTGAAAGTTGTTTATGGGTCGGCAGTGATTAAATCTTATCCCCTCCACGATATTATAGTAACTAGTTAGCTAGATCTTTATTATTGTAACTCGCGTTTTTGTATCTTCTATTTTAATTTTTTTTTTAATAAAATTATGAGTTGAACCTTAAAAAAAAAAAGTGATATTTATGAATAAAGAAGTATATGAAAGAGAAGTGCCAAACATCAAATACTAAGTTATTTTTTGTTTTGTGAGAAAAAAAATTATATATAAAAATATTTCTTTTTTATTGTTAATAAAACACACATTTTACATAAAGTACAAAGCGCAGGCGTGAATTCCAGCCAATTCTTCTTAATCAATGTTATTCTTTGGGTCATGTTAATTACAATTTATGCTGCTATTGTTACATCCTCACCAATGGACTATTAAAAAAAATATAATACCGAACATACAATATAAATAGTTATGGCAATGGTGAGTTTTAAAATATTTTTTTAAAGAAAATTATTCTTAATTAATTTATTTTTTATTCTTAACTGTAGTTAGATAACTCGGGCAAGACGAAAAGGAGCGAGTGGTGTATAATTTGGCAAGTTATTTATTTATCACTTTGAGTAGGGATACCAATACTTTTCCGTAACACCCAGATAATCTATATAGCAGATACTAGCGATGTAATTCCGCGTAGAGTCAACTATGATTAAACGGTTAGTCCAATTATTTAAATTTACACGAAACTGCATACCAAACTTGGTATTACTAAATTTCGAAATGACGAAATCCTTATAGATAAAAGATCACTTATTGGTGAATATAATTTATTTAATTCTTTTTAATACAAATTATAAAGAAAACAATATCGAAGTTTTTCAAAAACTTATGATTTCTAAAAGAAAAGAAATGAAAAAAAATGAAATTGAAGAGAATAAAAATGAAATTGAAGAGGAATGATTTTTTTTTTTTGTGTTTTTGTATGTTGTTAAAATAATCTATATTAACACATTCCTTTATTATGGTACGTCTAACTATTAATGCTATGCTTTAAAATGATGTTAAATAGGTGAAATAATGAGAATAAATAATGCCTAATAAAAAGATTCTAATATGCAAATTTAATAGCTTAGATATTACCGGTATGGCCTTTAGGTACAACAGCTGCAATCTTGACTTCGCCGTTTTTTTCTTTCGATGGACTTTTGTCTTTTTGAGCATTTCTCCTTTAATGATTAAATTAATAAATTAATAGATTTCTTTAAAAAGTATCAATATTGTATTTGTATTTACCTCTTAGTTAATTGATCGAAATTCATAGGAGAGGCTGTTACGATAGTAGCCATAAGCACAATCAAGAGAGCAAAGAAGATTTGACGCGAATTCATTTTATAGTGTTTTGATATTTTTGTGTTGAATATTTTTAATTTCTTTTTTTGAAAAATTATTTTTTAAAAAATTTTGATTTTCTGAATTAGTGAAGTTCGGGAAAGCCATTTATATATTGATTTTTTTCAATAGGGCCTATATTCCTTAAATGATCAACAAAACGAATTTATTTACCCAAACCGAAATTAATTTTAATAAAGAATTCTCACAAATTAAATACAAACAATGTACTTTATCTATAAATAATTGGAATAAAACTTTTCAAACATTCTTTAATCTTTAATATAACGACAATTAATTTAGTCGAGCTTTGTTTTTTAGATGAGTGATTGGTTGAGCTTGTTTAATAGTATTTTTTATCGTTTTTTGTTTAAAAAGGAAAAATAAAGAAAATAAAAATTTTGTCAATCTATTTCGTTGTGTTTGATTTTTACCTTGTTTTAGAATAGTATTTTTATTTTAAAAGAAAATCGATTTCTAATTTTAGGGTATAGGAGTCTTTGTTAAAGGTTTATTTGTGTAACGATAAATAATAATGCATCACATACTTATGATAAAGAAATTTAGTACAATTTTATAACAAAGTTTTATGTGAATAAAGAAAGATAAGGAACCTGACATTTATAAAAAAAAAAACAAAAGAAAAATTGGAAACATAAAAAGCATTATCAGTAAATATATAAATCATTCCTAGAAGAAAATTTTATCCCCTGATGAACCTGATCGGCATCATTTACACGATTATGCAAATGTAGTTATACCTACCGGGCGGCAAATTTTATATGTATTTATTTATCCGTTCTCAGTAAAAATTGACTATTGATTATACTATAATAGACGGATTTGAAAATTTGAGTAATTCAGAAAGATTTGCATTTTTCAAATGAGAAAAACTTCCTTTTAATTTATTCGTAATCTCAATATTATTTTCAAATGTAATAATAATAGTTCCAAAGCTTTTTAGAATTTAATCATTTTTTTATAAATCTTTAAAATGAAAAAAATAACCAAGCGTAAGAAGATAAGATTCAACAATAAAATATACTATATTTATACTCACGATATACTATAAAACACTTACTATTGTGTAAATGGCAGGGGATAAATCAATTATATCCTGGCTAGTTGGAATAGTAAAATTTTACTTATTCCTAATTAGTCAGGATATAAGTAATACTTAAATTTATTTTCATGCATTGTGTTCTAAGTGCGTCTTTAAAAAAATGAAAAAAATGATGATATTAATATCATTTCAAACACAAAACATCGTCAAACCGTTCCAAGTTATACTAAGCTAATATAAAACAATGATAATGAGATAAAAAATAAAAAAATGATTGGTTTTAACATTTTTGGTAATTTTTATTAGACCAAAGGACTTTATTATGGTAGTTGCGTAAATAGTAATTTAAAGTAGTATATATAATATGTAAGTTACATGATAGCGAAATTGCAAAAAAAAAAAATTTTTTATTAAAGTTTCGTTAATTATTGAAAAATATATGTAGAACATATTTATTAGATAAACAATGTAAATCGTTCCGGTCCCCCGTCGTTAAGACGTTGCCACCACTAACTACAAAACAAACTTTTATTAAATTTGATAAAAATTATAGCGGTTCCCAAATTTTATAATAAATAATAAATAATATCAAATAAGTAACCAATAAGAATAATAAGAATAGTTTTACGTCATTACGGACCATAATTGATCCCCATAGTGACCATCTCATTCCGGACCGCAGTAAATAAAAACGCCCACAATTAATAAATTCACTAGGTAGGTTCAAAGTTCAGACGCTACACTACTCAGCCTTATGACAGAGCATATAATAATCTCTCTTCATCTCTTTCATACTTTCATCACCATTCCACCTCTCACAAAGATTCGTCCGAATTGTTGGGTCAAATCAGGTTACCATATTTGACTCTACCCAACCTGTAACCTGAAAAATGTTTCAGATTAAATTGGGCTAGCTGAAAAATATAAAAATATCGGGTCAGAATGTTACATAATAAAAAATTTTATTATAAATTTTTTATTATTAATAACATTAAAAATATAAATATTTTTTGAATAATAATACTTAATGGAATTGAATATAAAAGTTTATACAAAACCACTGCAAATCAATTTGAGATTGTCACGGGATATTTTTTTAATTAAGTTATTTTTAGTTGTAGGTTATATTGGTAGTTTATTTTCAACACGCCGCCTCATTAATCCTTTAACTTCGCCGGCCATCACTAGTATTTCTTATAGACATCCCAAGATTGTTGATAAACTCTATCATCGGCCCAAAAAAGAATGGTCTACTTCGTGGTCCAGTTTGGACAACGACGTTATCTATGGAAGGAACAAGTTAACGAAGTTAACTGTATCTCAATCACTTACCGTGAACACTTTATACCTCACATTGCAAACGAGGATATATTACATCAACATATACCACGGTGTTGTGTTCCTATTTTGAAACCTTGTGAAGGTTGTTCTAAGCACACGCCGTATTATCGTGATCTAAGGCCAATATGCGTTGTTGTTACCGCAACCCACCAACTTTACAAAATAGATGTACATGGAAAATCATTCAAACCCAAACTTAACATTTCAAATTTACCGAAAAACTGTGTTTTTCCACAACGATCTTTGTTTAGTTTAAGGATCAGTGCTTTTAATATTTTTACTATTAATTCTAGACGCGCTGGGTCAGCAGCTGTACCAGCTATTGATATAAATACAACTTCGGCGAACGCTCCTTCAGCTTCATGTTCACGAACGAAGCATATTATCTCAAGATATCAGTCGATATCTAATTGGAGATCTTGACACTATTACTAAACTTATTACTTTATCGGAATATTTTTCTATTTCACGGGAATTAATTTTTTATACTGATGGTGCTTTACGTTCACCTATATCAAATGATCTTAATTCAAATGGTAATTTTACTACTACTACAAATATGGGCTTTGGTTGGGTTAATAAAGACGACTCGAGCACCAACTTAAATATCTCTTTTTTTGGAGGCACTTCTCTCTCACCCTCGTCTTCCAAAGCGGAGGCTTACGCTATTTTGACGTTACTATTGGTGGTTCCACCCAATTGTATGGTCCATATTTATACAGATTCAATGAATTGCATTCACACTTTTCAGCATATCAACAACTTTCTAGTCTCGATACGAAAGATTCTCAAAATTCCTAATCATGACGTTTGGCGTTTAATTAAACACCTGGTCTCAAAGAACAAAATTACTTGTCTTTGTATAAAGTTAAGGCACATTCAGGCGATTTTTACAATGATCTAGCGGATAAAGAAGCTGGTAAAGGCCTGAACGTACCTCCAATCACCATTAATCCAAAATTTATTCCAGATGTGGCTATGATACCCATGTGGGATTGTATAGGTCCTATCGACCGAGACATTAGAAAATTTTGTCAAAATATAACGGATGCCGTTACTTTTGACTCTTTTACTTCCAATAATAATTTACAACTTTTATTTAAAAATCATTCTACCCAAGCTATTAGTTGGAGTTATACTAAACTTTGGCAACACCAAAACGATACTCTGGATGTTTGTAGCTCGGATAAATCTAAAAAACACTCCTTCAAAATGAAAAGTCTCAATCATATCTTACCTTGTGGCGATGTTTTATCAGCTCATTATCCGTCACTTTATTCTCAAAATTTATTACCAATCAAATGTCCTCTTTGCGGGCGCGCGGACGATACTAATCAACATCTTGGATTTTGCCCGGATTTAATTCAGCTTTTGACTAATGTCCTTTTGGACGCGAAAGCACTTATCAGCAAACGTGTAACAACTGAATTAAACACCTTTTACACCAACTCAACTCTGACTCGGGATTTGGACGCGTCACCACTTTTTTCGCCTGTGGTTGATGCTACTCACCTCGTTTATCTTATTATACACAATGTGGTTCCTCAATCTTTAGTAGATTTGATTCACTCTCATACTCGTAAAACTTCGCATTCTACGTCTATTGTTATGGATGTTATGAAATTAATTCATTTACAATTTCTACTCATGTTTGGAAACATCACACGGAATCCATGATTACTTGGAAAAACGTACAGGTATTTACGCAAAGAAAATCAAACTGCGACGTGCTAAACGTTGCGCCGAGAATAAACGAACGAAAAGATCCGTTCATAATCAAACCACTTTACCTTCTCCGTCTCATCGGAACTCTACGCCGCCTTCTTTTTTTGGCATTCGCGATAAACAGGATCGATACGATGATCGTTACCGTATCGCTTTTTTACAATCTCAACGACCTAACAACCACTTTGTCCCTAAATGGATTATTCTTATTACATCAAATTATTTACATGCGGGTGGTTGGACGTCATTTATACAGGACTGTGATGATAGACAGTCTTTTTATACTTTAAATTCTTTACATTTAGATTATTTTATTTTATTTTCAAAATTTTTTAATTTAGGGTCACATGTACTTTCGTTTAATTCTTTTCTTTTTTCGGCGTCTAGTGTTCTGGGTTAGTAGATCTGGCTTTGCCTAGGATTCTTTTTGAATAAGAGGCGTGGCGGTCCCTTTTTGTTGGACGTACTCGCATTAGCTTAGCTTTGTTTCTTTTTCTTTGTAAATCGACCTGCTAGCAGTTGTTTGTAGTCCCGGGTCACTGTCTATATAATAAAAATAAAATAAAAAAAATTGATAGTTTATTTTTTTATATTTTTATATATAGTTTATTTTTATTTAGTTTATAGTTTATTTATTCATTGGGCATATTAGCATATAGATGGAAATCGGAGGCTTAGAGGTGGGTGCTAAGATAATTCGGAATTGGCTTAACTAGTTAACTGGGCAAAATTGGCCGAATGGCAAATTTGTTTGATGGACAAATTTGTACCGAATTTTGGATAATATATAAGGACCGATTTGTGGAGGATTTGGGAAGGTTTTTATGATATAGAAATATACATATGAATATACAGAGCGCCAAAAGAGGCAGTAATATTGTATTTTATTTGTTAATAAATAAACTCTGCCGGCTTGTTTCCTATTTCTTATAAATAAACAATTCATCCCATTTTATTGCAGTGTTCATTATCATTCAGTAAACTTTTGTTATACATCATTTTAAAATCTATTTTTACCCGATTTATTTCTGATTATCAGCTATTTATCATATACACATTCCAAATTACTTTACCGGTCAGAGAATTAAAGTAAATCATATTTTCATATTCGTCCAATAAACGATGTTCTAAAAAAAACAAATACATTTTTATGGCACAGTCTGAAGTATTATATTTTTATTAAATTGATGGTGAAAATAATATCATAATTTACAAATAAAAATCTGTAGTTGAATGCTAAACATTCGACCTTAATGATCTTATAGAAGCGGCTGATAAACGTCTAATAAAGTTTCTAATTTTATCACGCCGATGATACCATCTCACTATCGCGTGATACGATCTTAAAATTAGTTTATTTACTATAACTAATCCACCAGATATAAGTACAAGTGATGGAATAAGATCGTACGTCTCAACACTATTATAGTATAATATCTGTATAATTAATTGTGGTATATCTTCAGCAAAAATATTTATGAAACTACCCCAAAGTATAATCTTCCTTGACCTTTGTGATAATGGGGCTGAAAATACTTTGAGACCAAATAAATTTGATGTCAAAGTATTTATTGCTAGTATGTCAATGGATGAAAATATTGCACAAATTGGTAATAATAGTGTTGGAAGTTCTGAAACCCAAGTAAAGAACATTGGATTTGTATCTACTTCAGACAAAAAAATATTTATAGCCAATAAGAAATTGACTATAAGTGGAACAATAAGGAATACCATACTAAATAATAATAAATAAGAAAATTATTAATTAATTAAATTAATCTTTAAAATAATAAAAATAACATAATCATATTAAACAAAATTTCTTACTTTGGGACTATCAGATGTGGAGTATTATTAACCCTTAATAATGTGAATGTTAAATCCACAGCAAGATCTTGCATTATTAATGCAGTCTCAAATATGGCAAAATTTCTTCCTTCGGGGCTTTTCCACCGTGCCAAAAAATATAATATTGCTAGTATTATTAGACTTACTAAAGATATTATAATTACTGGCAGATATTTTCCAAAATAATCCTCTGTAAAATAATAGAATTAAAAATTTAATAATGAAATATTACTTATTTAAAAATATCAAAAATATTTAATGAACAACACTTACGGGTTATTACAAAAGATGCACTTTCATCAATTAATGAAGTATATTCATTAATTGAAAGGGCAGTAAACCCTTTTTTTTCAACCAAAGTGCCCAAATTATCAAAGATTGTTTTTGAGTTTGGTTCAATGGCATCTTTGGCCTCATTTATAGTAAAGGATAACAACACTTTATTGGGGGAAGTAGGGTCATTTTTCCATTTACCATTTGTTGTTATCCTTTGTTGATCCACTGGAATTATTTTGGAAAACGCTTGAATTATATTATTGAAAAACTCCGACTGATTTGATTGAAGAAATTTTGAACTCCCTTCTTCATTCAATCGAAGTGACCCTGTGACTGAAACTGAATGTTGTCCTGCCTTAAATGGTTCTAAATATAATAAAGAAATATAAATTTTTCTATTTGACCAGTAAAAAAATTAAAAAATTAAAAATTAAAAAAATATATATATATTACTTGTTGAAAACATCCAAGTTTCCTCATTAATGCCTAATAAAGGTTCATTTCTCTCCTGAGAAATGACAAAATTATTATCAATTATCACATGATACGAAGCATTTGGCTGATTAAATGAACTCCTGAAAATTGGAATATGCACAGTGTGATTATCACTTCCAACAGTACATAGTTTGGAATTTCCTGAGATTGTTTGCCGTAATAGATTTGGTTTATATGGGTCACCATTTAGTTGAAATATCGAAATATTTGCAGTTGATAATCTCACTGGAATGGCATATTTAATTGTAATTTCATTGATTGAAGAATCAATAAATTCATGGATCGCTGGTTTTGTTGACTCAATTACAGGATTATCATATTCAGCTCCTATAAATCAAAAAATTTTTTTATTAAAAAAAAAAATAAAATAAAATAAAAAGTAAAAAATAATCAAAAACTTACCTTGATTATTTAATCTTAATAAAGGTTTCAATAAAATTTCTAATTTATTACCAATTTGTTTCTTTATTCCTAATAAAGTACCATTTCTTGAGAACATATTAGTATGAACAAACTCTGGGCCAAAAGATCCCCCTGATTTATAATTTCCATTATTATCTAAAATAGAAAAGTCCATTGCAGTTGTATTTGTATAATATTTTCTCACAAGAAATCCTCCGTAAATTAAACTTGAAAAATCAAAGACATCCATACTTATTTCTTTAGGAATCATATCAAATTGAATAAAGGCCCCAGTTGTTAAAAAATCCAATCTATAATAATTCACTTCAGTTCTTGATTCATTCCTATTTGTAATTGTATTGTTTAATGACACAATACATATATATCCTACACCATTATTGTAAGTACATGAGTTAAATACCACACTATTTAATTTTGTAGTAGTTTGATAGACAAGAGAAGGTGTTGTAGGCAAATATGTTCCTTCTCTTAAAAATGAAACATAAATTTTCCAGTATTGAATATTTGGATCATTTGTTGCTAATGATCCCATTTCATCATATTTTAGAATATATGCATATCCAATCCCTCCATCAATTAAATTAAAATTAAAACTATTTACAAAAGTATATGATAATTGGTTTGGTACAATAAACTCGCTACTTCCATGTTCCACCACTTTTCCTGTTGTAATATCTCTAAAGTAAAGATAAAAAAGTTAATCAACTGAACAAAGAAATATTTAAAAAGTATTTACTTGTAAAAATACTTACGGGATACTAAGCCAATGCAATGTTGCTCCTTTTTTGTCATGTTCTTCAATACGAATAAAACCTTTTTCTAATCTTCCACTATCTATAATATAGTCATTAACATTTCCTAAGTAGATTTCACTAAAAAAAAAAAAAAATTATTATTGACCTTTATAAATGATAATGTTCCAACATCTAAACTTACTTTATAATCTCACTTTCATAATTAATTATCAATCCATACTTTCCCTTAACACCATTATTTGATTTAACATAAATTACCATTATATAATTATAATTTAATGGTATAAAATCCATACTAATGGGGCAAACTGCTTCTGGAGGAAAGGTGTAATTAAGATTTATGTATGTAATTCGTCCTGTTCTTTCTATCAATCGTAGATAAAAATAAGGTAACATGCATGATGGATCTTTATCATCATCAAAGGTCATCCAGATCATTAAAGTACCTTTTGAAAGTGTGTGGGTATCATGTAGTTTTAGACCATCTATAGGTTCTTCATAAGTGTACAATATATCTTGAGGAGATGATACATTTTGGGATGAAATGAAAAAGCAACAGATGGAGGTTAAATACATAAAGATGATCAACATCTTTGCTAAATTGAACATTTTTAACATTTTTATTAGAGACTTGGTGGGAAAATGTATGTGAAAAATGTAGAAATAAATTTAGAGACAAATGTGTGTAAAAAATGTGAAAATAAATTTAGAGACTTGGTGGGAAAATGTGTTTGAAAAATGTAGAAATAAATTTAGAGACTTGGTGGGAAAATGTGTTTAAAAAATGTGAAAATAAATTTAGTGACTTGAAAAATTTTAAATTTTTACTCAGAGGGATTACAGAACATTTATATATGTTTCTTGTCATTGTAAACTTGATTTATTTATTAACTAACTATTAATAACTTTTCTTTTAATCAAACGTTTAAAATGTGTTTCAAAAAAAATATATTAATTATACTACCAAATTTGTATTTCAAAAACTGATCTGCATTGTTTTATTCACACATGTAAAAAAACGTGCAACAAATGTAATGGCTGAAAAATTTCTGACACTAAAAATATTGTCCAACAAAAAGAAGTGTTTGGTATATATGCAACATGCGTTTTAGTATCAAAGGAGTTACTAGTGAAACGTCTGTTACCTAATTTATGATGTATGAAATGATAATGATTTGCTTCATCATTCATCAAAATTTAAAATTAGGATCATATAAGAAAATATGTAACATTAGCTTGGATTATACAATTAGATACATAATTAATTTTTATTTTTTTTTAATACATATTAGCAACAGAACATTGCTTTGCACGATCAATGAACTTGAAACATTATGCACACAAATAATATTCTGGGAACAAAATATTAAATTCTTCAAATTTATTAAATTTATCATAGTTTTAGTGATAAAATTATGATATCACTACTGGCAGAAAAGCTGACAATTTTTGCCATGCATTATTACTCCTTTTCTATCACTCTGCTATGTTTTATCTTTCTATGATTACTGGATACAAAATGGCACAATAAACAAATGAATTATTCCTCATATATTAGACCTAGAGATATAAAACCATTACCATTTGTAAGACAACTATGATGAGGCAGAGCAGTATTGCAAGGGAATGGAAAGGATATTCATAAAAGTTTGTCTTAATTTAGCGTAAAACAATGATAGAGAAGTGGTAACACAGCATAAAATGTATTGTTAAGAGCATCATTAATATTAAATTTTAACATGAGACATTTCTATTGTTTAATTTTCATGATCAACATGATCAACATTCATTAATGGTTAAACCCAATCTATTTTAAGATAACAATCCGTAATAAATTACGGAGGCATGCAGCATGCTACACGTTACAGTAATACAACTCAAAATTACTTATACAGGGTAATCTAAATATATAATACAGTAATTTACTAGAGACAATTTATTACCCCTATAAAAATTTATTCCGTGTTTTTTTATTCCATATTATTTCCGTAAATGTATCATATTCACGGAGTTTTCCAGAAATTACGTTTTACATAATCTTTATTCCTATTATTTTATCAAAAAGAATTTAATAGTACTATTATTTAAAAAATTTATAAAATATTTATAGTATTAATAAAAATCGATGAACTGCAATAAATATATACTAGTATATATGTTGTGCGTCACAACGTCAGATGCCGGCCTACATTATTATTAGCCCAATATTGCCCAATATTATAATGCCTTAAGTGGGGTGGCCAGCATTACTATATAGGCCAGCCGTCATCTGATGACGTTTGCTGTCAGCTGACGCAAATCGCACAACATATATGTAAATAAAATAAAATTATATATTGCACAATCTCGCTTTCATGGTTCCAAACTTGTGAAGGAAAATGGAAATGAGAAAAAAGAATAGTACCTTTGGGGTTTCATTTTGATAATTCTTTTATTATGGAAAAATCAATGATTGACATCCACGTGAGCACGAACCTTGCTGTATTAACGACTGCGGTACAGTATAAATTTTCCGAATATTTTAAAATTCAAAAACTCCATCAATTCACATGTACACAGTAAGACTGGCTTGAGAAACTTTTCTTTTGCGCTTAATTTAATTGAACACATGTTCCCTGAGAGATAAGAAATCTTTTTATATCGTGAAGTCGATACGGACTTTATTCTGATTCAAAAAAATAGACGTTAATGGTCTACAAATTATTAACCAAATATAACAAGTATAAGCTATTTATTTGCCTCATATTTGTAAAATACATTAGTACGAATTAAGACGTTCATTTGAAGAAGATTTGTTAATGGTAAATAAATGAATCTGAACTTTATTTTATCTTTTCTTTTTTTATACTAGGACAACAAAAAATTGAATAAAAAGGGTGAAATAATGATGAACTTTTTTTCACAAAGTATCATCAATGAATTTTTAAATAATGGGTTAGAGTCGAATTATTTTTTACTACCAATGAAAGAACTACTGACGAGTTTTATAGTATATATATATAGACCTTATTTATTTTAACCTAATTACATGCAGAAATTGGTTGGTCACTCACTCACCCATAATAAATTTTAACGGTAAAGTTTTAGTTATCAAAAAAGAATTTAAAAATTTTATAATTAAATAATTACATATTTGCGTTTATTAATGAAAGGAACAATCGCTCAGTTTTTTATCCGGAAAAAAGATGATTTGCGCGGATAAATTAAATGAATATTACTTCATAAATCAAAAGATGTTTTCTAGATCATCGTCTATGAGCATAAGCAAGAATATGCGTAACAATACAAAGAGTCACAAACCTAATAACACTACTTGATTATCAATGTAAAGTCATCATTACTTTAATACTAATAATTTTTAAATTTATATTTTAATCTCTCTTTTATACTTTAGGGAACCATGATTTTGTAATTTTAAAATAAAAATTTTCTACAAATAGATACTGTTTTCTTGCGCCATGCATATGAATTTTTTGGTAATTACCAAGTTAGGTCTATGGCTTATTAATAATTGGTATTTCTTAATTTACATATTACAGCAAATTTGTTGCTTTTAAAGTATATCAAATTAAATAAATCGTCAATACGGTACGTATCTTTCTTTAGAAGAATATGCTTGTTATCAAACAATTAAGAAATTAAATTTTGCGTGTTAGGTTATTTACAAAGGGAACTATTATTATTGGTAAATATCAAATAAATCAAGGGTCATAACCAAATTATATTTAATATATATCAATGTACTGAAGTTATACCATCTTTGAGCTCATAAAATAACATTTTTCATGCTTTAGAAAATCGAATTGAATGAACCAAAGAAAAAATTAATAACCATAAAATGAAATTTGTTTTGTAGATTTTACATTCGATAATTAAAATTATAATCACAATATAACAACATAATCAAATAATTTTTTTTAGCTGAAGTTGATTCAACATGATCATATTGTACATAATAAATGTAATGATACTAACTTTTTTTAAAAAAGTTACTCCATTTACAATATATATTCTAAACGATTGATCTATTGATTTATTAGTGTCACTTTTATTATCCATATTCCTTTGTTGTATTGATCGCTCATTGGTCCTAAATATATTTATATTTGAAAATAAAACAAAGAATTTATCGTTCGTTACTTGGCACACACATTTATCGGAGTCACAATATTTTCAATTCCGATTAGATCGAAAAAAAATTAAAATGTCTTTTATTTAACAATCATTATACGGATAAAATATTATCAAAAATGTTGGTATGTACATATCTGGTGAATTGATTAATTATGAACATTCGAAAATCATAAGTAACAAGCAACTAATATACTGTATATATTATAAAACCAATCATGAAAACACATACGTTTCAAACGACTACGAAACGCCTAAATGAGAATTAGATCAAGCGAGGTTTTGTAATACTGTAATAATAAAGGAACTAATTTTAGAACTCTTTTAAACAATTTTATAATAGACCATATTCATTTTAAAATTAATATCGATGAATAATAGATAGTTCTCGACAATCTAGAGTATATAACGTCATAATGTGACACGAAAGATTCAAAAAATGTTTGAATGATTTTATTTTTAAATATTTGATATCTTTTTTTGGATTTATTCACTAAAAATACAATCACATATATTAAATATTTCAATTTCTCGATTTCTTTGTTTTTCATAATTATCATAATAGATATTTATAACGGAAAATGTTACACGTTTCAAGTATCGTATTATTCACTTTTAGGTTATTGCATAAATAGGGGTTATACGTATGAGTACATATTATCAAGAACTAGTAATTGTTACAAAATAAAATGTGCATTTTTATTTCAAAAAAGGTTAATAATACAGTATACAAAATTACGAAAAAAACAATATTTATTTGTTAGAATAATATGAAGTGCTTTCTTTTAATGGTATTAATTGTTAGCATTAAGCGTTTAATGGTTTATACAAATCCGCAATAAGTGTCCATTGTGGTCACATTTAAACAATAATTGATATCCGTGTAAAAATTATAGGGGGTTAGAATATAAATAGATTTAGGTTAACCTTTTTGTTACAGAATCACATGACTATTTCACGGGTCCCGATCCGGATTACGAATCTTTCTTTCACGTGACAAATCAGATTTAAAACGTAAGTGATTTTTTTGCGTCATTTTGTAAACGATCGACTGAATAAAAATCTTAATTAGTACCATCCAATTTAAAAATACCGGTTTGTTTAATTATTAACTTAGACCGATTTATATTCATTTTTTTTTCCTTGAATCGATCTTTTACTACTTTCTTTTTTTTTCGGTTTGGTTTTTTTTCCACCCGAGAATTTTATTGGTTTTTTTTCCTAAACTGAAAATTTTTTTTTTATTGGTCTTTTAAGACCATTTTTTTACAGTTTTTTCGGTCTTTTTTTTATACCGTATTATTAACTTTTTTTTCAGTCTTTTTGGACCAGATTATTGTACTTTTTTTTCAGAATTTTTTTCGGTACTTATTTTTTCTTTCCTTATCCTTTTTCTTTTCCTCCAGATTTTATTTTTCGCTTTTTTTTCAATTTTCTTCATTGTTATTTTTTTTCCCCCAAACCACATTCTTAATCGGTGATCGGATTGACGCTGTGGCACCACGGTAATTGCCTTTTTTCCCGATTCTTATTATTATTATTAGTAATAACATTTTCCCTAATTATTTTTTAGGCTCAATATAAATAGACTGACATATAATTTACTTATTTATTTATTTTTTGTAACAATTTGGTTTAGTAAATTCTATGGGAAAATGTTTAATCAGCGGATTAAATAAATTTAAAAAAAAAAACTTTTTCAGGACAATAGATTAGCCCTGTTATTCGCATTTTTCGGTCAGATTTAAGTTAATTTTGATTGGGCTGATCAGTTTGTACAATGCAACGTGACATTTAAGAAAAAAATATATCAATAGAAGGAATTCGAACTAAATTTCAATTTGCGATCGAAAATAAAAAAATTTTATTACATAATTTTTGTACAACAAAATCCGACCGAAAAATGCAACCGACCAGAAATGAGGAATTTTTAGATTGTTATAATTGATTTTTGGGGGATTGTGATTGCTAACCGACCACCGCCTGGGTTTTTTTTTCAAATGTCACATGATATACAAATTTATAGTCGGCTGATGGCTGATTTTTTAACTTAGCTATTTTGATCGGTTAAACTTAAAATTTTATTGCGAAGATATTTTTAAAAAATTTTTTTTGCATATTTATTCAAAATAATCTTATTTAATGAAATTTTATTTGCAAATATTAAAATTTAAGCCACACATTTACGATTTTAAAGAAAAAAATCACCATATTTAAACAATAACAATAAATAAAAGGATAAGTAAATTACAATGACCAAGGAGAAAGATGATGAAATAACAATGGAGTAATGGAAAGTAATAGAAGATGAGAGAGAAAAAAAGTGTAATGAGAAGTGATAGGAAACAAAAAGGAGAAATAGGACATGATGAGAGATGAAAAGTAGTGATGAGAAACGAAAAGAAGTGATGGGAGACGAAGAGAAGTAATGGGAGGTAAAAAGGAGTGATGGGAGACGAAAAGAAGTGATTGGAGACGAAGAGGAGTGATGGGAGACGAAAATGAGTGATGAGAGACGAAAAGAAGTGATGGGAGACGAAGAGGAGTGATGGGAGACGAAAATGAGTGATGAGAGACGAAAAGAAGTGATGAGAGACGAAGAGGAGTGATGGGAGGTAAAAAGGAGTAATGGGAGACGAACTGAAGAGGATGTGTGTTACTTATTACTCTCTTTATTACTCTCTTACTTGATGGGCAAGTATCATTCCCGCCGCAACGCGACGGGTTACACCTAGTGTAATACTAAGTAAATTAAAGATGGTTACAGTAGTTTTTTGTAATTTAATATGGTAATAATTAGTTAACAAAAAATGAAAAAATAATAAATTAATATGTATTAAATTATTACTATAATATAGCTTATATTAATGATTTGACGGTTGCGATTCACCTAGGGTGATTGAACCTATATAATTTACCCGGTGATATCACCTCATTATTAAATTTCTACATTAAATTTTATTGGCTAACTAGAATATGCGATTTGCTGGGGGACTTCGTCCCCCAAATATAACATTTATAATAAAAAAATTCTTTGATATAAATAAATTGAATTGTTACTGAATAATAAAATTTTATTATAATTAGACCCTATAAAAAATCATGTTTTAATAAGATTTATACAATTTTTTCTTAAAAATAATGTATCTAAACTATATATAAGGATATAGGAAAATGCACAATTCCATATCACAAAAATGCACCATGTGTATGATTGACCATAATTTATACTGAATTTATATTGATTTGATCAAAGAAATTACATAATTTGAGCATAGAATTTACAAGAATTGGTCAATGAATTTACTGCTTAAATTATAATTATTAATATTAGTTGCATTTATATGAATTTAATTTTAAATAATTAAATTATTAAATCAAATAGTATCATGTGATTATAATTAGCCAATAATATAAATTAATTTTTATAATTTAAAATAATGACATAAGCTGTAATAAGTGTTCTAAAGTTAATACAGCTACAAAAAAATGAAATCTTATGAAAACTAATATTCAAGTAGTTTCAACTTGCCTGAACAACTTTCAATTAATAAATAAAGTTGATTTCATTTGCCCAAAGTGGAAATATTACGCTCTAAATTAAACACAAAAAAGAGAGTTAATATCATCAAGAAAAATGCAATTTTCTCTGAGCACTACACATACATTCATGAAAATTAATATTCAAGTGGTTTCAACCTGCCTGAACAACTTTCATTTAATAAATAAAATTGATTTCATTTGTCTAAAGTGGAAATATTACGTTATAAATTAAAAAACAGAAAAGAGAGTTAATATCATCAAGAAAAATGCAATTTTCTCTAAGCACTACACCTACATTCATGAAAATTAATGTTCAAGTGGTTTCAACCTGCCTGAACAACTTTCAATTAATAAATAAAGTTGATTTCATTTGTCTAGAGTGGAAATATTACGCTCTAAATTAAAACACAGAAAAGAGAGTTAATATCATCAAGAAAAATGCAATTTTCTCTAAGCACTACACCTACATTCATGAAAATTAATATTCAAGTTATTTTAACCTGCCTGAACAACTTTCAATTAATAAATAAAGTTGATTTCATTTGTCTAAAGTGGAAATATTACGCTCTAAATTAAAACACAGAAAAGAGAGTTAATATCATCAAGAAAAATGCAATTTTCTCTAAGCACTACACCTACATTCATGAAAATTAATATTCAAGTTGTTTTAACCTGCCTGAACAACTTTCAATTAATAAATAAAGTTGATTTCATTTGTCTAAAGTGGAAATATTACGCTCTAAATTAAAAAAACAGAAAAGAGAGTTAATATCATCAAGAAAAATGCAATTTTCTCTAAGCACTACACCTACATTCATGAAAATTAATATTCAAATGGTTTCAACCTGCCTGAACAACTTTCAATTAATAAATAAAGTTGATTTCATTTGCCCAAAGTGGAAATATTACGCTCTAAGTTAAAAACAGAAAAGAGAGTTAATATCATCAAGAAAAATGCAATTTTCTCTAAGCACTACATCTACATTCATGAAAATTAATATTGAAGTGGTTTCAATCTACCTGAACAACTTTCAATTAATAAATAAAGTTGATTTCATTTGCCCAAAGTGGAAATATTACGCTCTAAATTAAAAAATAGAAAAGAGAGTTAATATCATCAAGAAAAATGCAATTTTCTCTGAGCACTACACCTACATTCATGAAAATTAATATTCAAGTGGTTTCAACCTGCCTGAACAACTTTCATTTAATAAATAAAGTTGATTTCATTTGCCCAAAGTGGAAATATTACGCTATAAATTAAAAAACAGAAAAGAGAGTTAATATCATCAAGAAAAATGCAATTTTCTCTAAGCACTACACCTACATTCATGAAAATTAATATTCAAGTGGTTTCAACCTGCCTGAACAACTTTCAATTAATAAATAAAGTTGATTTCATTTGCCCAAAGTGGAAATATTACGCTCTAAGTTAAAAAATAGAAAAGAGAGTTAATATCATCAAGAAAAATGCAATTTTCTCTAAGCACTACATCTACATTCATGAAAATTAATATTGAAATGGTTTCAATCTACCTGAACAACTTTCAATTAATAAATAAAGTTGATTTCATTTGCCCAAAGTGGAAATATTACGCTATAAATTAAAAAACAGAAAAGAGAGTTAATATCATCAAGAAAAATGCAATTTTCTCTGAGCACTACACCTACATTCATGAAAATTAATATTCAAGTGGTTTCAACCTGCCTGAACAACTTTCATTTAATAAATAAAGTTGATTTCAAGTGGAAATATTACGCTATAAATTAAAAAACAGAAAAGAGAGTTAATATCATCAAGAAAAATGCAATTTTCTCTAAGCACTACACCTACATTCATGAAAATTAATATTCAAGTGGGTTCAACCTGCCTGAACAACTTTCAATTAATAAATAAAGTTGATTTCATTTGTCTAAAGTGGAAATATTACGCTCTAAATTAAAAACAGAAAAGAGAGTTAATATCATCAAGAAAAATGCAATTTTCTCTAAGCACTACACCTACATTCATGAAAATTAATATTCAAGTGGGTTCAACCTGCCTGAACAACTTTCAATTAATAAATAAAGTTGATTTCATTTGCCCAAAGTGGAAATATTACGCTCTAAGTTAAAAACAGAAAAGAGAGTTAATATCATCAAGAAATGCAATTTTCTCTAAGCACTATACCTATATTCATGAAAATTAATATTCAAGTGGTTTCAACATGCCTGAACAACTTTTAATAAATAAATGAAGTTGATTTCATTTGGCCAAAATGGAGATTATAGTATATTTGGAAAAAGAAGTTTAATTTAAAAAAATTTTATATAAAAAATAAATGTAATATAAAAATTAAGAACTGAGATGATAAAAATTTGAAAATGACCTGACATAAATTTTTAATTAATTTTTTCATTAATTATAAATTCAAGTAGTTTAAAAATAAAAATAGTAAGAAAAAATATTTTTTATGAAATATCACATTATTTTCTAAAAGAAATACACTTAAATACACTTATAAATTTAATTAGTGATTATGTAATATCCAAATATTTAATCTTACAAATAGAAAAAAATGTAAAAAAATTTATAAAAAAAGAAAAATTTTTGAAAAAAATTTTCGTCTAACACTTTTTTATTTTGATTATCACAAGATCTACATGATCATCTACACGTTTCAATTTTTTTAACGAAAAAGAAATATATTTGAATCTATTTTTATTGAAAATCAATAAAGATCAACAAAATCAAATACAAATATAAAACTTATTGTTTGATGCCTCAAGTTAATATGTAGCGAAAGTGGCACAAAAATGAATATTTTGTAATTTTATTCTAATGATATCAAAGAAGCAATATTGCAATAACAACGTCTATAGCTATATAGCTATTGCAATTGCAATTGCAATAGCAATAGCAATAGCAATAGCAATAGCAATTGCAATTGCAATTGCAATAGCAATAGCAATAGCAATAGCAATAGCAATTGCAATTAGCAATATATATAGCTATATAAAATTGAATCAAAAAAGTTCACATTGAGCATTTCCGAAATTATGAAAAAATGCATGTAGATCGTATGACAAACTACAAATTAAGCGAAAAAGTGAATAAATTTGGAAGATGATCGTCAGAAATTTATCATCCAAAAGCATACTATCGCTAATTAATGAGCCGATCATTTTAATTTTCGGTTCTTCCTTGTAACTACTAAGGTATTTTTTTTATTTTTTTTGTTTTTGTTTATTTATTACATGTAATTTCCGTTCCCTACTAACTTTATTTCTTCTTTTAGTTTTATGGGTTTTGTTTTTACTTGGTCCCCTTGTTTGGTCCCCCTGTTTATCTCATTTCGTCCCTTCTCCACTTTTTTGTTTTCTTTTGTCTCTTCATCTCTTTTGCTCTTTTTATTCTTCCCTTCCTTCATTTTTTCCATTGTTTTTTATTTCCTCTTCGTTCCTTCGTTTTTTTCATTCCTTTACACTACCCTTCGTTCCTTTCATTTTTATTCCATTCCCACTTCATCCTTTTCGTTCCTTTACACTATCCTTTGTCATTTTCATTTTTTTTCCATTCCCACTTCTCTTTACGCTACCCTTTGTTCCTTTCATTTTTTTATTTCCTTTGCTCCATTTCGTCCCCCTCCATTCTTTTCATTTTTTCATTCCCACTTGATCTTTTTCGTTCCTTTTGTTTCTTTCACTCCCCCTTTTCTCCATTTCGGTTCTCCCTCACTCCCCCTTCGTTTCTTTTATTCCCTTTTACTCTCCTTATTTTTTCATTCACTCTCATTTTTTTTGATTAATTTTTTATTAATTATAAACTTTATAATTATTTATTATTTCTTATTTTATATTACGTCAATCTTAAACTTATAACCAACTTAAAAAAAATATTTGAATAATTAAATGTATTAGAATCTATTCATTTCATTTATTATTATTCTTTTGGTACTTAATTTAACTAAACCAGAATTAAAATCTTTATTCAAAAATCTGGTAGTTATTTAGAGAATTACGAATATGGATTTGGTTATAATAATCTATTATTAAATCAACAATTTCTTCAAAAAAAAAAATGATATTTTTACATATTTTATAATTAATTAATTGATTTTATGAATTTTGAAAATCAAACTATTTATCCAGCGTTCAATTTAATTGAATCATCTTTCCATCAACGTCGGTCGATTTTCCTATATCTGATATGTTATATTGATTTTTTTTAAAAAAATAATAATTTTGTAAATATATTTAATAAAATATTTTATTTTTTATTTAATAATAAAAAAGAATTTAAAAAAAATTTGAGGGGAAGAAAAAGGATAAAGAAGAAATCAGTTTAAAAAAAAGGGAAATTTCTGAAAAAAAGGAATCCGAAAAAAGAAGATTCTGAAAAAAAGGACAATAATCCGATCCAAAAGAGTGAAAAAAAAATTTTTTTAAAAAAAATAACAATAAGTCTAAAAAAAAGATCGAAAAAAAATAGTCTTAAAAGACCAAAACAATGGGGATTATTTAATAAAAAAATATATAATTTTTTCAGTTTGGGAAAAAAATTAAACCTAAACGGGAAAAGAATGAGAAAAAACAAATTTTTCAGGTTTGAAAAAAACTAAACTGAAAGAAAAGGGAGAAAAAATTTTTTTTCGGTTTGAAAAATATTAAAAAAAAAGGACCCAAAAAAAGTTAAAAAAAAAAAATCAAATTAATCAAAAAAAAATTCCGATTAAGGTAAAATTTTATTAACTGAAATTGGATTAGTTGATTAATCGGATAGTTTTTGACCATAAATAGATCAGGCAGAGGCATGTCACGCCGTCACGGGTTTTAATTATGGGATTTCAAGTTATACAATTCAAATTATTTATACAGAGACTAATCCAAACGTCAGACAATAATTATATACAGTAGATGTTAGTCTATTATTGAGTTTGATACAAAAAAATGATATTATTAGTAATAAGATTCAGCAATTGCTGTGGCGCCGCAACATTGATCTGATCTTCGATCCAAACCTAAATAGTGAAAGAATGTATTCGGGGAAAAAAAATCGGTTTGAAAGAAAAAAACCAAACCGAAAAGGAAAGGGGAAAAAAAAATTTAGATCGAAAAAAAAACCAAAAAAAAGTATTTAAAAAATTCTCATTAACCTTAGATGTACAACATGACTTGCCGATCAAGCGAGTCTAGAACATGGATCAGCAATTCAAACACTTTTTTTTAATTATACAGATGCGTTTCTATTTTTAAAATTAGTGGATTTACTTCTTATAATAATATCTTTTTTGAAAAAAAAATGGTCTTCCATATCAATATTTCTCTTTCTGCAAATATTCCAATCACAGCTTAAATAATTTAATACTTCCGGAATCAAATTAATTCCACTTTATATTAATATATTAAAATTTTTTAATATTCCCAACTCAAACAGCATCAATAACATATCCAATAAAAAGAGGTTCGCTAACTGCATATCCGCCTTCTTTAAATTATTTTTATTAATATATTTGCATAACATGTATTTACTACCGTTCAAATTAATAAAAGTGTTTCTTTTTCTTATTTAATGTTTAGAGTTATTAGTTTATTACTATTAATACTGAGTTATTTTATAATCAACTAATCGAACGATAAGCTCAATAAGACCACTAACTTCTAACTCGGTGATGAACAATCAGTCACAGATAAAACAGACAAACTTATTTTAAATTGGTCGTAATTTTTTTATTTCCATGATAATTAGAGGAGTAGATTCCTTCGTATAATGATCATACGACGTATAGGCTAAAAATCAACCTGTTACGAAAAAATGTTTACATAACACAAGAAACGAGAATGCCACTTGTTATTACTTATCTTCTGTCAGAGCATGATTGGAACCATGTATTTACACAGTTACCGCACTTTATTTTTTTTTCCGGTCTGTGTTGCACACAAATACTTAACTTTTTTAATGAGTATTAATCATCTGACTGAATAAAATCGAATCAAAAAATTCTAATAATGTTCAGCCCTATATCAGTGTTGTCACTTCATAAATGTCCACTGGATCGTTTGTTCCAGTTTAAGTCCAGTTATCAAAGTTAATTAACTGGACCGTCCAGTCAAAGCAAATACAGTAATCAAAAACGCCATAATAAATAATATAATTTATTATGGTACTGTAAATAGGATACATCTTAAATATTTTTATTTTTTTCAGTTATCTCTGTTAATATGGATTATTTTCAGAAAAACTGTGTGCAAATGGCGATCAATAAGGAGGATTTCAGAATATCCTTTACGGAAGAATCTCATCGACTTGAAGTAAGACTTAATACTCTCGACAATACAATGATAGTTAGAAGGTATTAAATGGTATCAAGCATGTAAAATTTTTTATTTACTGTACCCTGTAAAAAAAGTCAATCCGTTTTTTATATTCCATCTTTTTTTCATAAAAGGCTCATATTTCCGGAATTAATAACCTTATATTGCGGAATTTATCGAATTATTTACATTTTCCGTAAATGGATCCGTGAAAGGCTCATTTTTACGGAGTTTTTACAGAAATAACGGATTAAATTTTTTTAGGGGTACTTTTACAAATATTATGGCTTCAGATGGAGCTCTCCTGTTACAATACAAAAGTTCTTAGAAATAAGAAAAGATTGTCAATGGAAAAAATTTCTCATTCAAAATTCTTGTAAAATAGGGGTCTGTTGATTCTGGAGTAGGAATCGACTATGTTTCTTACAATAGTCAAAGAATTTTGTAATGTCTAACGAAGACGCTCAGTAGTTTAGTATTGTCGATAGTGCTAGTAAAACTAAAGGATCTCACAGGTTTAGCTTGCAGTAGCCGTTTTTAGCATTTCGCGAAACGTTTCTTCCGTATTTTGCTCTTTGCTTTGATCTGACATTACCTCTTTTTTTTTGAAAAGGATCATCGAACTAATTTTATGGAAGTCTACGAATTCTGGATGATATAACGTTAAAAGAAGGGTTACAGTACGTTTTGCCGAAAGCCACTTTGCCAAAACCCATTTCGCCGAAGCCATTTTGCCGAAGAGATGTTTTGCCGAAAAGATGTTTTGCCGAAGAGACGTTTCGCCGAAAGGATGTTTCACCAAAGCCGTTTCGCCGAATCATCCATTTCGCCGAAAGGACGTTTCACAATTTGCCAATTTCTTATTAATAAAGTGTTAACCAGAAGGCTCATAATTTATATTTATATACATTTTAACGTATATTAATGGATTTTTTTAAAAAAAAGTAATATAAAAAAAATAAAAATTATCCTATTTTAAGGCTAACAGTTTATTTTGTAAAAAAAAATTTTTAATTTTTCCAATTATCAACTTTTTTTAAGAATTATTTGTGAAATTGTAAGATTTACAAATGTTACAATTAATACTTGAATAAAATAGATCCAATGTCAGAGTTTTCTCAGTAAAAATTTCAGCCAATTCGGCTAAAAATTGACCGATTTACCAAAGGTTTCGGCAAAACGTTCTTTCGGCGAAATGGCTTCGGCGAAATGGGTTTCGGCAAAATGTCCTTTCGGCGAAATAGCCATTCGACAAAATGGCTTCGGCAAAATGGGTTTCGGCGAAACGTCCCTTCGGCGAAACGTCCCTTCGGCGAAACGTCCCTTCGGCGAAATGGCCCTTCGGCGAAATGTCTCTTCGGCGAAACATCCCTTCGGCGAAATATACCTTCGGCGAAATATACCTTCGGCGAAATGGGTTTCGGCAAAATGGCTTTCGGCAAAATGTCCTGATACCTAAAAGAAGCTCGTGTAACAACAAATACCATCCAATACTCTTCGTATCACGATTCTCAACAGAAATCTCAAGATGATAATGATGAAGACTACCCTAACGTAGTATAAAAAAGACATTTTCTTCAGGATTATTACGAAGCGCAGCAAAAAGGAGACCATCCGTTTTTAAAAAAATTGAATAGTGATATTATAAATGTTGTAAATTTACATTTCTAAAACACATTTCTAAACACACAATATTTTAATAAAGAATTCACAAGAACGTGTTTCCGCTTTATTATCAAAATTTGAGAAATTACTTACTAATGCAGCAATTATTATGCAATAAAGTAAATGCAATTAGTAAATGCTACAGTATATACAAATAAAAATGAAATGTTTTTTTAATTTTCTCAAAATCACATACATTATTAAATTAATAAGCTTTGAATCTTTATTGATTTTCAAATTTAAAAGTAACGGAAACGCTGGAGAAGAAAATGAGATGGGAGTACGTGGATTACAAAAAAAAAAAAAATTATTTATTGGTAAATCGGTTTGGTAAATACCAAACCGAAATTAAATCGGACTAACCGGAGGTCTACTTCGGTGTTGTTAAAAGGGTTGAATTTAACTTCATCGCCTTCGTGGATATCTTTATTTCTAAATGCGAATTGCAATCTCGTATTCTCTGTCCAACGTATTGGTAAAAATATTATTACTACATAAACTTTTTTAGTTCGCGAAGAAATGCAGGAAACTTACAGTCAAATCTTGATCGCTTTTTATTGTATTATCAGAAAGCCGAGTAAAACATTCAGTATCTCCCTACTTTAAATAAATAATCAGCGTTTTAAACTGATAAAAAACATTATTTTACTGACGTCATAATAATCTCAAAAGAAACTAAATAATCCGCGAAGCACTAAATTGCTTGAATCTGTACGCACTAATATTATTAAAAGTTACGTCAGTGGAGTCAAAGTCTGGCTACCAAATTTACATTATAAAATCATAGAAATTTTTAAAAGTAAGGTTTACATATCAAATATCTATTCAATAAATATAAAAATACATATAGTGTTCTTATATAAAAATATACATATATATAAATATTTCTAAATTGTTCTCTAAAATATGAGTATATTAGTTATTAGAATCTATAGGTTCATTATGAATAATTTGAAATACTTCACATTCTTCTACAATAAATTTATTTTTAGTTTGCCTGATTGGTTTTAAATAAGAACTTCTTATACAATAATTTCCAAAAGATGAACTCCATATAACAAGATCATTTTCTCCAAATGATGGACCGTGGTAAAAATTATTTTTTATAGCATTATTCTCATTCATTATACGACTTAAAATATAATTATTAATTCTATCACAATTAAAAGAAAATATAAAACTATCTTTAGTAATGCCATAACTACCATTAGACTTCCATTCAAGTGGATTATATCCTCCAAGAATTTCGTTACTGCCTTTCGCTTTAACAATTGTTACTGTGCGAAGTTTATTATCACAAATTTCATGAAATTTATCTCGGTCAAGTCCATCACGGGATCCAGTAAATAATAATTTAAATTCATATGAAGGAATTAATTGGTCCGCAATTTCCAATCTATCGATCCATTTTGAAATAAATTCAACATGTTGTTGAGTTATAATTCTTGAACCAACAATTTTTTCGCTTTCTCTAGTGTTACACGGTCTTGGTCTATCACTTCTGCCTCTACCTACGTGGTTTTTGGATCGATCTACCTAAAATTTCCTGATGAGAGCTATGTGCCGGTATTGACGATTTACTTCTCTATGGTTAATACTGTAAATTTGATATACTTTAAAAGCAACAAATTTGCTGTAATATGTACATTTGTTTCAACTAAGAATACTAATTATTAATAAGCCATAGACCTAACTTGGTAATTACCAAAAAAATTTATATGCATGGCGCTAGAATACAGTATCTATTGGTAGAAAATTTTTATTTTAAAATTACAAAATTATGGTTCCCTAAAGTATAAAAGAGAGATTAAAATATAAATTTAAAAATTATTAGTATTAAAGTAATGATGATTCACATTGATAATCAAGTAGTGTTATTAAGTTTTTGACTCTTTGTATTGTTACGTGTATTATTGCTTATGCTCATAAATGATGATCTAGAAAAACAGCGTAATATTCATTTAATTTATCAGTGCAAATCAACTTTTTTTCGGATAAAAGACTGAGCGATGATTCCTTTCATTAATAAACGCAAATATGTAATTATTAATTATAAAATTTTTAAATTCTTTTTTGATAACTTAAAACTCTACTGTTAAAATTTATTATGAGTGACCAACCATAATTAGGTTAAAATAACTTTAACCCATTTAAAAATTCATTGATGATATTTTGTGAAAGATAGTTCATTATTTCGTTTCCTTTCATATTCCTTTTCTCATCCTTTTTATACAATTTTTTCTTGTTGTCCTATAAAAAAAAGAAAAGACAAAATAAAGTTGGATCGGCTTATATTTGGTTAATAATTTGCAGACCATTAACGTCTATTTTTTGAATCGGAATAAAGTCCGTTAAAAAGATGTCCTATCTCTCGGAACGTGTGTCCAATCAAATTAAGCGCAAAAGAAAAGTTTCTCAAGCCAATCTTACTGTGTACATGTGAATTGATGGAGTTTTTTAAATTTTAAAAATATTCGGAAATTCCCTCGGCAGAGATTTCTATACTGTAAATGTCGATTGCTGCAGTCGTAAGGTTCGTACTCACGTGAATGTCAATCTTTTTTCTCATATATGCTGTTCGTTAGCTGACGTCATCGCCTAATAATGCTGGCCAACCCACTTAAGGCATTTATAATATTGGGCTGACTGGCGGCATCATCTGACGCAAATCGGCACTGACGCACATTAAAGGATAATGATTGTAGATAGTGAAACATAATAATAGTAATCATTAAAGGATAGTGAAACAACTGAAACATAATAATAATAGTAATTATGATGTAACATTAAAGGATAGTGAAACATTATAAGTTAACAACCCTAAAATAAGTTAGTTTCGCCATTTGGCGTTTCGGTATTTCGACCAGTTTTGGCCAGTTTCGGCAGTTTCGGCATTTTTGATTACCCTTAATTAGTTATATAAGGTAAGAGTTCTTACGTTCAGACATTAATTAATCTTTATATTGAAATTTATTTTCACAATGTAAATTTTAACCCAGTAAACATTGTATTTTATAACCAAAATTCATAATATTTTTATGTTAATAATAAACCAAACAATGATAAAGTTCTTATTTGTTTAATTTTAATTTAACGTCACTTGTCGTGGAAAAGGTGGTCAGCTTTTCTCGCACGGCACTGGAAAATTTATGTTTCATTTTTAAGAGAGGGAACATATTTACCTACAACTATGTATTTGTGTCATTAAGCAATACAATTACAAATAAGAATCAATCAAGGACTGAAGTGAATTATTATCAATTAGAATTTTTAACAACTGGGTCCTTTGTACAATTTGATATGGTCCCTAAAGTAATAATAAGTAATATGGACGATTTTGGAACAACAAAATTTTGCTTTTGAAATCGCGCGTTTGTAAATCAGTTTTAGAAGACTCTTTACGAAATTAAAAAAAAATACCAAAAAAATGTAAGTATACATAATATTGAAATATTAGGAAGCATTTAAACATTAAATAACTTATTTTTATGATTACAAATAGGATAATTACTCTACTAGGGCTTTTTATTATAATTACCCTTGATAATCCTGTAATTTAGTCAACAAAGCCAGCTGTCAATACAATTAAATATGCCATTCCAGTGACAAATATTTCGTTGATTACAACAAACATTCTCTGAGATTCCAAACTATGTTGGAAGCGATAATCACCTGTGCATATTCCAATTTTCAGAAGTACATTTAACCAGCCAATCTTCTTATTATGTGGTAATTGAAAATAATTTCGTCATTTCTTAAGCGAGAAATGAACCTTTATTAGGAACTAATGAGAAAACTTGGATGTTTTCAACAAGTAATATACATGTTTTTTTTTAAAATTTTAATTTTTTAATTTTTTACTAATCAAAGTAGAAAATTTTATATTTCTTTACTATATTTAGATCTGTTTAAAACAGGACAACATTCAGATTCAATTAGGGTTGGATCGGACCAGTGATGAAAGCTTTTCACAGCGCGTGGTCTTGGGATCCGAGATCTGAACCGGGGACTGATCCATATGATTAATATCCAATAAAAATGAGCCAAATTTTTTGTGCTCATCTTATTCTTTTTGTTAATTTTTTCCTTTTATTTTCGAAATTTTTTTCTTTTTATTTCGAAATTTTTTATTTTTTAAATTTCCGAATTTTAATTGTACTGTTATATAGTATTAAAGTTTGAAATCAAACTCCTGAGATCCGTAATCATACTTTAAAATGTGTCTTTATACCATAATGGTAACTTTTAATTACAATCTCGATTCAAATTTCTAATTATTAATACGTTAGTCGATAGAAAATTTTATTTTTCTTACTTAAACACGCAAACTTTTCAATCTCAACATATGTGTGTAAACTAATGTGTGTAAACTAAAATGAGGAAAAGCAAAGACTATCCAAAAGAAGAATATAAAGATGAAGATGACGACGATGAAACTATGGATGACAGAACTGAGGACGATGATGAGTACAGAACCAAGGACGAGAATTGAGGACGAACTTGTGACTGAAAACGAACTCGTATCTGAATATGAATTTGAACTCGTATTTAAGATGAAGACGAACTTGTGGTTGAAGAACCGGTAGTTGATGAACCAATTCTTTAAAGCAATAGAATGATTTGTTTGAGAAAATATTTTTTTAGAAATTTTAGAAATAACAATAATATTTTTTTAGAGAAAAAGTTTGAGGGTATATATACTTTTCTGAATACATTGTGACTCTAATAGACTTAAACTTTGTAACGTAATACAGAAAATAATAAGTGAAGTCAAGTCCATGGTACGAAGATGGAACTAGGCTCGGAGTTGAGGAAAAAGAACGCGAAGAATGAATTATGAAAGAATTTGGAATTCAAACTCTTAATGTTCACAATTACAATTACAATAATTATGGATAACAACGACCAAGCAATATATTTAGTATTTTTTTATTAGACTGGAGTGCTAATATAATACGAACAAACTTAGTGAGTTTCTTGAAAAATTTCCTCTCCCAGCGAGCGCAGCAACAACCCACAGTTATGTGAGCAGAGTTAGAAGATAACAAAATTGGAATCTTTGGTAACCACACAGATATGATCAATAACGAAGAATAAAGATACAATTAGGAATTTAGAATATGAGGTAACCACCAAGGAACGAATAATAAAGGAGCACGAAGAAAAAATTACAAATTTAGAAAATCGTATTCAGGAACGCGATCTATTAAATCACGATCAAGAAATAAAGGTGGTACTCCTAAGTCACTCGTATGGAATCACTTTAACGACTGATAATGCATCCTTGATGACCTCTTGCGGCGAGTTTATAATGGAGGAACTTGAAGTATTTCAGAATCTAGATTTCGCCCAATACCGGTGCCATGCATGTTTTGAATCTTGCAGTCAATAAAGGATTAAATTTAATTTCTGAATCCGTTAAGAAAGCAAGATCTCTAATGTCTTACATTAAAACTTCTCAAACCGGTACGTGACTCGTTAAAAACGTTATGAGAGGTAAAGGGTCCATCTTTTACATGTTGGAAAAGTGGAAAAGAATGGAGCCTGCTTTAAATTTACTTGCCGCCAATAATCCAAATGTTCGTCAAAGATATCTTACCGATTTCGATCGTATTAACATTGATGTAAGTTATCCTTTCGCATATAACAATTTTAAGTCATTCGGTCGGATTTAAGCAATAATAATCATTTCATGATGCTTTGGAGTGTTCCGATTGACAAATTTTTAAAAGTGTTTTCGATTTTATTATGGTCTGCTTTTAAATTCTGTAAGTAAATTGCGGAAACTTACTATATTCCCAATTTATTAGGATACTATAGTTCTTTTAAGTCCAATCGAACGTTCCTTTCAGCATCTAATTCATTAATTGATGAAAGTGCATCCTTTACAATAACCCGTAAGTGTTGTTTATTAAATATTTTTGACATTTGTAAATAATTAATATTTCATTAAATTTTTAATTCTATTATTTTACAGATTATTTTGGAAAATTTTTGCCACTAATTATAATATTTTTAGTAAGTCTAATAATATTAATAATATTATATTTTTTGGCACATTGGAAAAACCCTGAAGGAAGAAACTTCGCCATATTTGAAACTGCATTAATAATGCAGGATTTTGTTGTGGATTTAAAATTCACATTATTATGAGTTAATAATGCTCCACACTTAATAATTCCAAAGTAAGAAATTTTGTTTAATGTTATGTTATTTTTGTTATTTTAAGATTTAATTTAATTAATTAATAATTTTCTTATTTATTATTATTTAGTATGGTATTCCTTGTTGTACCGCATGTAGTCAATTACTTATTGGCTATAAATATTTTTTTGTCTGAAGTAGCTACGAATCCAATGTTCTTTACTTTGGATTTCAGAGCTTCCAACACTACTATTATCAATTTGTACAAATTCTTTAATATTTATTCTCGTTTAAAAAAAAGAGAGTAAATTGAAACATTAGTAAAACGTTTCGATTAGGATGTAGATTTTCAGTTTCTGGATACGCAGGAATTGAGTAAGGGTTTATTTATTATTTTTTTTTATTCCAATGAATTATTACTAAATAATCGTTATTTTTTCTTTTTCTTTTTTTTAGGTGGTAAAGAATTTGTTATGCAAAAATATTATCTGTTATAAATAACGAGAATATTTATAAACTCAAATTTATACCTCGGCCTTTAAGAACCGATGAAGAGTTTGTAAGCAAAGAAGATTTAGCAACGGCGCGTCTCTATTTTAAACGGCCTGGACGCATCAGGTCCTCGGCAAGTTTTTTTTATACAGGAATCAGAAAATTTTTATTTAACGAAGCTTTTACTAATAAAGTTTCGTTTTCTTCCCTTTTTTTAGACGGCTGTTTTTGGGTCTTTGGTAATTATATAAATTCATAATTATTTTGAGAAAGTCAACATTGTCTTAAATTAAAGGTAAGGGAGCTAGCTCCGTTTATACAAGCAAGTTTCGAAATCCTCTTTTTTAAAAAAAAAATTTCCTGAATTTTTTTTTTATATTATTTGTAGGTTTTGACTTCCGATTATTGGATCTTGTACGAGTTTTTGAATAATCTTGAAAACAACATTAAAAAATTTCTTTTTAACTTCTTCTTTCAGGTAAATTTTGAAAAAAAAAAAATTTCGAAATTTTAAGAAAAACAATTTTAACATTATTCTTCTTTGTAGAAACATAATATTTTTTGATATATATGATAAAGATGTGTTTGGTGATATTAAGATAAATTCATGCGAATTTTTCTTAGCGCTACAAGGAAATTCACATGTGAGTAATTGCTACCATAAGGTAATAAGCTTTGGAAAAAATTTTTTGAACCTTTAAAAAAATTTCTAATGTTTTTCTTTTTTTTATAGAAATTTCGGCTTCAACTTAGAACGATAGGATAGGATAACATCGGAAAAGACAAAGTAAGTTTCATTATGAAACTTTAATCCCTTTTTATTATTAAAAGAAACCTTTTGTTTATGTTCTTCTATTCTCTTTTTTGTAGGATTCGTGGAAAACTGTATTCCGTATGTATCAATGAAACGATTTTTTAATTTTTTTTTTATAAGTCTTACTAACCATTTGTCTCTTTCTTTTAGACTTAGTAGGTCTTTGGAGTTGGATGCGTAGAACTTTGGATTTCTTTAGACGTATTGGTTTTCAAATCTTGGTAAGTATTTTTTTCTTTAATTTGTTTATAGTAACGAACAGCTGCTCACACTTCGTTATTTTTTTCTTAGACAGCGGCTTCTATATTCTTTACGCAGGATATTGGAGAGTTCTTTTTTTGTTTTCCTCTAATAGTATTGGTAATTAAATCAAAAAGATGAAGAATGAAATGAACGCATGCAAAGTAACTGCACGAAGAGAAGAGGATTAAATAGATCTTCTAATAAACAAAACCGATAGTAAGATTGGAAGCATATTGATTTTGTTGATTTAATATCCATAATTCTTTATCTGTTGAGACAACAGTTCGGAGAACGTTAGATTAATCAGGTGATCGTTGATCATGATATAACTTATAATATATTTTACAACAATTTGTTACAATTTATATTAAATATACAAGTTAATAAATTAATATTACAATTATGCTATATTATACGAAGCGCCCCTACAAGACCGATAACGAATATCTTATGATGGTTTCTATACAATGTATTGTAATATTATTAATATTATTGTAATATTAATTTCACGATGTATTTAGAAAATTTTAGGTTGTTAGCAAAGTAGAACTATAGATGAAGTTTTTTCTAACATGTTTATCCGCCAGTTAAATTTAATAGGCAATAAAACTACTATTTTTTACACATTCTTTTTCTTTTGCAAGTTGCTACTCACATGAAATTTTGGCCATTAAAAATATGCATTTTAAGATTTCAAATAATAAATAATTCTGAATAAACCATATAAATACTATAATGTATCTTATCGAATCAAAAAGTAAACAAACAATAATAAAGCCATCCGCAACGAGTTTACATATAAATGTGACATTAAACGGTGACAAAAAATGTCACGTGGATTTTCGTGATGTTTTTTTGTGTAATGTCATTAATGTATAACAAGTGTAATTGATTCGATCCTCTTCCGAAGATATCCAGCATCTAACTGGTGGAAAAGCTAGCTGTAAAAACCCCCGAGGTTAGAACAGCGAATATTTTTATTTTTATTTTTATGTTTCAGGAAGTACAAAGTCGTAGTACAAATTATCAAAACAACAAATATAAGAAAAAATGTCGCGAAAATAATTCTAACACTACGAAACCAAATCGCAAGTGGCGAACCAAACAGTCGATAACTCCAGACCTTGAAAAGAAGAGAAACGGAGCGGATCCACGATCAACCCCAGAACTCCCCCGCCTCGGACGGAAATAAAAAATTAGAGAAAACATAAAAATACTATCTAGTAGTATCTAAATTATATTTTGAAATGCTATAAAAAAAATGTTCAAATATATCTATTATATCGAACCAAATTCGATCTCTATGTGATTCTCAAGAACCCGAATGTAAAAAATTACTCGACGTCCATCGAATATGGGCGTCGTTATCAGAGAAACCACCACTGCGATTATAAGGGGTGGAAAAATTGGGATTATATTGATTACGAGAATAATTTCTTTGTCGATTGACGTCCTCGTTCGTATTCGAACGATCATTATTTGAATTGTAGTTTTTCCTATAAAATTTCTTTTTATTTTTAGTAATGTCCAAATATGTGCGTCGATATTAGCCATTATAATATTCATAAATTTAATGAATATTTCGAATCGTTTTTTCTTTTTTGGTATATAATTGTAAAAAATATCAGTAAGGTCTTTTGGGACCAAGTGATGAATAAGTAAATAAAAAGGATGATCTTTAAATAAGAATAATTCGAAACTAATATCAAAAAGTTTCGATTCTTTAATGGTATTTCTTAATGCGTAATTCTGTTCAGCCGTTTCCTCTAACATAAGAGTAAGTAATATATCGGAAGCGTCCGAAATGAGTTGTGTGATAATTGTTGTGTGGGCGGTACATAAACCTATGTGTTCGTTGTTGTCTTTGGCAGAATTACATTCTACACAAGGGATGATGCCTCGAGGATATAAACGAGGATAATTTCTTTGTTGTATGTCTATTGTAGGATGCGCGAAATTAAGTTTTTTAATTTTGTTGCCTTGTATTTTTGACAATTTAGCACTACAGGGCGTGTCTAATGGGTTTGTGTTAATCCATTCACGAGTGAAAGACCAATCTACAATGTCCTCCATTAACGATTGTTCGATCAGTTAACTAATATTATTAATCATCGAGTTAAAGATGATAGGTTGAATGGCCGTATCCGACCATTTCTATCAATTATATATATGTTGTTCCAAGAGATAAATCCTAAACTTTTTCGTTGAAAAAATTTGTGGTTAACAATAATTGGATCTTTAATTTGTGAACCGCCATTTGCGAGTTCATCAGCTTTGTTATTCCAATAATCATCACTGTGTCCTTCAACCTTGTGTAATGTTACCATTAGATGTTTGATGTCGATTAGGTAAGAGATCAAGTTCCATATTAAAAAATTATTTTGTTTTAATTTTCGACGCGGGCGATAATAATAACGCGTTGAATGTTGTAATACAATTGGCGGAATCCGTGTAAATATTTAAATTACTGTTGAATCATGGAGCGACAATTATAGCTGTAAGTATACCCATCGATTCACTTTTTGTAGACGATGGGAAGAAAATCGTGGATCCGTGAAAAGATTCATTCGGTGTATTAGCTTGACACTGTATCCATTCGTATCCACTGGAGCATCTTGAAGTACCTATGTGTTTAACGGAACCATCGGTATAAAATGTTAGCAATGTTTCTTTTTCTAATTGTGAAGCGAGAAGTTTTAATTCTTTTTTGATATTATTATGACAAAGTAACGCTGAATCTATATGGGCGTGAATTTGTGATAGCAGAGCAGTCTGAATAGAATTATTAGAGGGTGTGGGATCAATAGAGTTTGGAGTAATAATTTGTAAAGGATTTTTTTCTAACTTTAAAAAGTGTTCATAAGCTATATGTCTAAGTGAATGTAATGGTTTAGTAGCTATATAATAGGGAATACTAGCATTATAAAAATTAGCTAAAGATTTGTGAACGAAAGATGTTTTTTGATAAATTTTAAACGTTGGGTACGGATAGCGATAACGCATGTTGGACGAACGTCCAAAGGGTAATATGAGTTCATTGTGCATCCCTGACAAGCAGTTAAACACAGGAGTTGTCTTTTTGGTTAACTCGACATCATGGTGTGTTTGATTAGGAATATAATGTTGTAAATAAGTGATGGAAGAAGAATGAGAAGTGTCTTGAGAAAGAGTTCTTCCAAAAATGATTTGTTTTTGTTGGTTGTGCCAATGTATAGACCATTGTGATTTTGGTTTGGTAATAGACGGTCTAATTGTTGGTGTTTTGTGAGTTCGATTAATATCACTAATTACGTCCTTCCGTAAATTGTTGCTGAGGACGTAATGTTAGAACAGCGAATATTTTTTTGAAAATTTATTTTTCATGAATGTGAAGAAGTCACGTGATTTAAATGTAAAATTTGTAGAAAATTTTGTATAATTTAAAAATTTGTTATCGCCCAATTTAGATTATTTATTATTTATGAAAAAGTAAATGCAAAGATATTTTTATTCCATTTCATTTCATTTTTATTTTATTTTTAAAATTTAGACAGTCATACAAATCTGGGAGCTGAGCCCTTACAAAAGAAACTACTACACTACCTTGTAGGCTTGTACCAGTATAAACCCAACCCTTACGAGGATCGTCCTGCATATTATTTATATAAGAAACCGCTAGACATGACCAGCGTTGTAAGAAAAAATCAAGTAATACTATAAAATGAAGAAAAAAAAGAAAAAAAATCTTAAAAGTATTTAATATCATCAAAATAAAAATCTATATACGAATTGTAATTTAAAAAGGAACTCCATCCGCCAGAATGTAAGTAATTTTAACGGATTTGCATCTGAATCTGAGAAGTCATGAATATGTCCATCAGTGTTTGATCGAACGTTGTTTGAGTAGAAGTATGTCAAGATTGTTCTATGCGATAGCGTTGTTTGTAGCGGCGATTGACATTGTCGGTTACTTGGTTTTTCCCATTCATGTGAAGCTGTTGTTATCCAGATAAAGTTTTGGGTAATGTTTGAGTAGGATATCAGGTAAGATGTGGTTTAAACTCTTGATCTTGAAAGCGCTTTTGCGGGTACTGCAGATGTCATCAGTGTTGTTGTAGTGTAACCACGCTTTGGTGAGTGGCCAATCGTCTTTCTGGGTATTGTTAGCAGGGAGATAGCAATTAATTATGCGTAAAAAGTTGTTGTCTTTGAAACAAAAGGTTTAATGTGAGTAGAATTGATGAGTTTTGATTGAACATTTTTCAAATTTTTCGGAGAATATAATTGAGACGCTGGAACCTTTTGTGGTCCCGTTAGCGTCACTGTAAACGAACACTGGTAACTGGTTGTATGTCGTTGACTGAATTATAAGATGGTAGTTGATAAGTGTTGAAAATTGATTTGTCATCTTCGGGTGCTTGGGTTCTTTGTGGATTCCTGTCTCCGTTAAAGCCAAGATATCGTAGTTTTGTATTTTTGTAAAATTGGAGTATGTCTTGAATTTTGGGTAAATGCAAAGATATACTTGGCATCTGACGTTAAACTAAAGTTTGCTCCTAAGTCACATGATTTATTATGGTTTTCCAAAAATAATATATTCTGAATGAGGTAGGTAAGTAGGTTTTTGGAAAAAATACAAAGATATCGTATTTGTTGTGAATCAAAAAGTTGAAGGGGTGAAAAAAGTTAAGGAGTTTCTACATATTGAAAATGTAAATCAATATTTTATTTATACGAAAAAAAATAAATATACATAAAGTGTTACTTTAATTACAAACTATTAACTACAAGAAAAAATTACTAAATAATCCTCATCCTCAAACTTATGACAAAAAATACACATCTAAAAAAATTTTTTATAAGATTTGAAGCGTTATCATTTATATCATCTAAATAATAATCCAGAAAATACATCATCACATCTTCATAACCATTTAGGTCATCATAACTCAGAAAATTATTAAAGTTATTATACCCTATGAAAAATTTTTCAGAAAAATGATCACGTGTCTGAGTTTCTTCGAAATAAAAACTAGAAAAGAGAGTTTTTTCCAGAATTTTTTTTATAGGGTTTAAGACATCCATGCAGACATCCATGCAGTACATTTGACGCGTCTTCAGACAATAAAAGAAATAGTAGAATAAGTGGCAAATATTTTATTCATAAGAACATTAATTATAAGTTAAATAGAAATACCAATTAAACTAACCCCGTAAATAATTTCTGGAAAACTCCATGAATATGATACATTTATGGGAAAATAACTTAAGCAACTTGGATAATTTTCTGTACAAACAGTCTTATGACTTTATATTTATTTATATTTAAATTTCGAGAATAATAAAACTAATCGAACAATTCAAAAGAAAAGAAATACAATAAAAATAAAGAGTAGCTTCACGACTCATACAATTAAAGAAAACTAAGCTATTAAAATAAACAAAGTGATCAACAGAATCGCATACTACCCCAACTTTACCCGAATGCCAGTGTGAGCCAACTATCCAGCATGTCCCAGAATCCGACGTGTGAAATCCTAAAACGAAGAGGCTGAACTGTTAAGCGGCGCGGACAATCCAAGTGTGAAATCCAAGATCCACCCCGAATTATAGAAGAGGAAACCCAGGAGTCCGAGAAAACTGACGCCAGAGAGGAATGAGAATTTACAGAAGAAGGTGTTTGTGCAGAGGAGTGATTAGAGCGAGTAGGAGAATGTTTCATGGATTTAGTAATTCCTTGAGAACGTTCCCAGGCATTAAAGATCATGCATCGACAGATCCAAATTTCTACATAAAGTTTGAAATGGAAGTCGCGAAGAAGAGGAGCTAATGTATTGAAATTTCTTTCATAGCGAAGAAACTGGATAAAAATGTAGTGAGTTCCAATGGAATAAGACCTCAGCAGATGTGGTAGTTCTCCAACAATCCAGGGCAAGAAAGTCCAACTCAAAAGAGAGAGGTAAAGCAGAACCAAGTTTGTCAAAGGCAACAAGCAAACTCGTGCAAAGATGTCGGAACAATGTACGATGCATAGAAAGAGGCTTATATTCGGAAAGGAGATAAGGGCAGGTCCATAGATGAATGAGAGTTTCAGGATGTGTTTCACATATAGGGCAAAGCCATGATGGATCGTAAACAGAAGGTTTACGTCATTGTAAAATACTAAAATAGTAAGTACAGGTAATTCATCAATAAGGAGTTTGAGACGAAAGGCTAAAAATTCAGCGCAGCCATTTTTTCGTGAGGGAAGGTCTTTATGATGTGATAGGCAAGCCCAGGTACAAGACCAATCAATACCCGAGAACTTGGATAATTTTCAATGTTTTTGAGGCTATAAATTCCGGGAATATGATACATTTATGGAAATAACATGGAATAAAAGCCACGGAATAAATTTTTAGGACTAAAGTGAAAGATTATAATAGTAAAAACAAATCAAGACAAACTATTGCCAGATCTTCATAAACAACAAGTGACTACCAACCCGATACAAAAACAAAAAAAGCATTGGACTACTGAGGATAGGGGTAATAAATTGCATACTGTATCTCTAGGATTTATTATATATTTAATTACTCTGTATAAGTTAGAGTTGTGTACTGTATAAACGTATAGATCAGTTTAACCATTACCGTATAGGCGTATAGCGTTGCATACAGTACCCCTTGTAATAGTACCGATACTAATCATATTCCACTTGAAAATACCCGGTACTAATCAAAATTTATGTACTATATATACATATACTTTATTTAATTTATAGCCGATAAACTTTATTAAAAAAACTATTAACAAATACAATCAAAGCCACCCATTATTAATCCCACATGTTCATTATATACTAGTAATTACTGTAATACTATTCTTATCATAATACCTTATAATATTGTAGAACAGAATTTTATAATTAGAGATTTGCAAATTGTGAAGCGCATAATTAATGATCACGTGATGTAGATCATTTTATTATGAAACGAACAAAGACCCGAACAATAGTAAACATTACAGTTAAAAGATAGTGAAACATAATAATAGTAATCATTATAAAGGATAGTGAAACATAATAATAGTAATTATGATGTAACATTAAAGGATAGTGAAACATTATAAGTTAATAACCCTAAAATAAGTTAGTTTTGCCATTTGGCGTTTCGGCATTTTGATCCAGTTTCGGCAGTTTCGGCATTTTTGATTACCCTTAATTAGTTATATAAGGAGTAAGAAGTTGAAAGAGTTCTTTACGTTCAGACATTAATTTTCACAATGTAAGATTTTAACCCAATAAACATTGTATTTTATAACCCAAAATTCGTGTCATAATATTTTCACTTGTTGTGAAAAAGGTGGTCAGCTTTTCTCGCACAGCACTGGAAAATTTATGTTTCATTTTTAAAAGAGGGAACATATTTACCTACAACACTTTCTTGTCTACCAAACTACAATATATAGCATTTAAATCATGTTTTTACAACAATGTTGCAGGATATATATGTATTGTGTCATTAAGCAAAGCAATTTCAAATAGGAATCAATTAAGGACTGAAATGAATTATTATCATTAGAATTTTTAACAACTGGGTCCTTTGTACAATTTGGTATGGTCCCTAAAGTAATAATAAGTAATATAGACGATTTTGATTTGTCAAGTTTAGTTTATGGAAGATTTCTAAGCGTTTGATTTTTTATGAGCAAGCAAAGGATAGCAAAATAATAATAAAGGGGTAAGTATCATGAAAAGGTCGCGAAAAATAATGATGTGTTTATTCTAATTATTTGATTAACACAATTTCGATTTTAGTGAATAATGGAAATTATAAATCAGGGGGATCTTTTGGCCTAGAGTTTGTTCATTATAATATGTTCAGAAGAAATGGTACTTTATTAGGAATAAAGAAACAAACTGGTAATAAACTAGAAATTTTATTAAAACCTTTATTTACTAAGATTAAATAATCAAGGTAAATTTTTAATTTATTTTTACTTTTTATTTTTATTTTTATTTTTATTTTTATTTTTTTTTTAATAAAAAATTTTTTGATTTATAGGAGCTGAATATAATAATCCTGTAATTGAGTCAACAAAGCCAGCTGTCTATGAAATTACAATTAGATATGCCATTCCAGTGAGATTATCTACTGCAAATATTTCGATATTCAACTAAATGATGATCCATACAAACCAAGTCTATTACGACAAACATTCTCAGGAGATTCCAAACTATGTTGAAGCGATAACCACACTGTATTTTCAGAAGTACATTTAATCAGCCTATTAATTGAAATTAATTTTGTCATTTCTCAAACGAGAAATGAACCTTTATTAAGAACTAATGAGAAAACTTGGGATGTTTTCAACAAGTAATATACATATTTTTTTTTAAATTTTAATTCGTGATCCGTCTGATAAGCAGTGATCGACATATAGTATATACGGGGACGATTTATATATATTTTAAACGTTTTTCAGAATCCTTCTAATCTGACTTATTAAATTACTTCTAAAGTAATACCAAAAGAATACTCAGTTTCACTTATTTCTGCAGGAGAACTTATAGACAACTTGCATATGGACCATATGCTAGAATGGTGATTAGCTTGCCAACTAATAATAATACGGCAAATATACCTTTTTATCCAATTCGTCTTGGTATGGAAACACTTACCACATTAAAAAAAACGTGATTTTACCATAACAGTAGTTCAAGGAAATACTGAAGATACTACAGATCCTAATTATAATGAGTTCAACCCGGATATACATGTCGTTCTGAAGGTTTATGTAGTAACGTATGTAATAGTTCATCAGGCGATTACTTCAGTATATCAAAAAGCCTTTTCTAATAAAACAAAACATGCAGGGCCTTTGGTTATGGGATTGTGACATTCCATATATATCTGAAACATTACTTTCAGATGTACATTTCGTCCCTTTGCTTTTAAGGTGGAGAATTTGAATATAATGGTTTTTAGTATTGGTGTATCAAAAAATCCTGATTGGAATTATGCGGGTGAAGGGTATAAAAGTTCTTTTATACATTCTCGATCATTATTTTTTCAAGAATTTGACGATGAAGCAATTGTTAGAATTTATATATAGGATTTAAGAAATACGTCTTTCGTGAATGCTAATCCTAATTTAGTTTGGAAAAAAATCGGAATATTAACAAAATTTAAAGGAAACACACACCCTCTTTGGACTTGAACATAATGAAATAAAATTAGTAATTGATCAAGAAAAATTCTTATTGTACGACCGATGACTGGAATAATGAAGAAATTATGAATAAAATTTTCAATTACCATTTGAAAAAACGTGTTTTAACGTCTATTAATTGGAAAAATCTTTATTGAATTGCAAAATCAAAAAGTAGTATTATTGAATTAACACAAAAACTAAAAGAAATATACCCAGTTGGGTTATATTATCAAAGATCGTGAATTTCGGCTTTATTAAGATAACACCTTTTAAAAAAGAAGATTCTGAGGTAACTAATTAAAAATTCAATTTTTTTTTAAAAAAAAAAATTACATAAATTTTAAATTGAAAAATTTTTTTAGCTTCAATTTTGGACGCGGTCAAAAGATCCAGATAAAAACAAAGATACACTAATTCAATTGTATAATTGTGTATTTCTTCAAGGAGTAATAATTACATGTCAATTAAATTTGAAGAATTTAATATTTTTGTTCATTATATAGCATAATAATTTACTATATGGTTCAATTTCATTGATCTCAGTGCGAAGCAATGGGCTGTTGCTTATGTATTAAAAAAAAAATAAAATTAATTACGTATCTAACTATATAATCCAATCCAAATTTTTATTGGAATACATATAAAATCGAAAAACGTTTATCGTTCGTTATGTTTTTATTAAAAAGTATGATAAGGCACATGATCTGTAGTGTTCGATATCCGCAGTAATTACAGATTTACAGTGTAGGAAATTTCGATAAGCAGATATTGCTAATTGAATAAATTGAATACACGATTGACTTGACTTACGTGATTTGAAATTTATCGTTAATGTTAGAAAAAACTTCATTTAAATTTCTTTTCTTCCTGGCCTGTTTATTCCCTAATGTGGGGTACCATCAACTAATTAAATCAAAACTTATGTAAAGTATCATATAAAAGTTTATTATTAGAAATTTTTTTAATTTACGCCGGTTATGAATTAAATACCGGTATTTTATATTAATTCGGATTTTTTTAATTTTCTCGGAAGATAATTTATGAATAGAATCCATTAAAATTTCAGAAACTTAAAAATTACAATACTAACGAATTAAAGAAATACATAAGAACTAAAAAACAACATGACACCTTGCTTTTTTGAAAATACTAAAGAAAAAAAAAATTTCTAGCTTATTGAGAAGTATACATGTCCGAAACCTCCATCAAATAAAATTAAAACTATCTACGAAAGTATATGATGATAGGTTTGGTGCACAAAATTTGCCATGTCCCAATTCCACCACTTCTCCTCTTGTATCTCTTAAATATTTTATTGTTCAGTCGTTTAATTTTTTCATCTTATTTAAAGTTACTCGTAAAAATACTTACGGGGTGCTTTGCCAATGCCACATTGCTAATATTAACAATTTGCCATTGATAAAAAATATTATTTCATTATGAATTCTTATTGTATTTAAATTTAATGAAAAGAATCCGATAGTCAATATATATAAAATAAAAAACTCTGGTTACGTGTTATATGCCACTACCTCGAATTACTTCGAATTATCTAGAGAGCTGTATCTTCATTTATATTTTTCTTGCCTTACTTACCGCTTCAAAAATTAACATACGCCATAACAAATAGCTCGGATTCCTCATCTAAAGTCTGTATATAAATTAAAGGATATAAAAAATAAACGATTTAGCTTTTTAATTACTCTTTGATATTTAATGCAAATAGTAATCAACATACCATCATCATTTCTTTCTTCAGCTGGCTTTTTCACGTAAATGATCAATAACAAAGAGACTAATTCATCTTCTTGTACGCCGAATATTCAACAATTTTTTTACTTGCAAATGGCTGTAACTTTTCACTAAGAATATTCTGTTGTGAAATAATTATTATTTATGTTAATAAAAACAAAAGTTTTTTTAAACAAAAGGAAGAAAATTATGAACCACATATGAAACTTACCTCATCTAATTCCTCCCGTTTAACATCTCAATTCCAAAATCCTTCTTTATCCGTTGGTATAGTTACCATTAATTCTTTAATTTTCTTTTCCTTTCTTCGGTTTTGTTTTAATCGTCCTCATTATCACTATATTCCAAAGGAACTAAAATTCGACGTTTACGTTTTGATTCAATACCTTCCTCATCGTCAAATTCCTCATCTTCAGCCTGGGGCTATTAATGCCGCGCGACGTTTTGATACAAGATTAAGAATTGGTTTTCTATTATTTTGTGAAGCACCGTTTATGGTAAGCGTTGAAATTTATTTTTCATTATTTAATTCTGCTTCCATAGCTTCTTCACACTGTTTCTTTCTTCCTCAAGCGTCTGTAACCGATGTTGCTCAAGCTCAATTTCCTGCTGTTCTCATAACCTATCTGCCTCATTCATACTAGCCAATTCACGTGCTCTGAACTGTTGTCGATGGAACCACCAACGAGATCCACATGAATAAAAAAAAAAAGTTATTCATAATTTCTCCTTTAAATTGATTACAAGATGAATGTGATGTATACCTGTCTTTGTAATATTCTTCTTGACCTCTTTCAGCGTCGTCCCATTCCGCTAACTTTCTCCCGATCTCGAATTTGTTTTCTCTAATATCTAAATCTCGTTATGCTTCACGTTCACGATTTGTTGCCACTGTTTCTTCTCTATGTTGCCATTGTCTTTCTCTCTAATAAGATAATTATTATTAAAATCAGTATATATAATCCCAAAAACAAATTTTAAATAATTTAATATACCCATTTCCATTTCAGTTTTCTTTTAGCTTGTCTGCGTTGTTCCTCTTCTTCATCGTATAATATAAGATTCGCGTCTTGATGTCCATATTGCCGATCTCGATCTCTATCACGATCCCGCTCTCTTTCTCTCTCACGTTCTCTCTCTTTATTTTTCCTTCCATGTGAACGTTCTCTTTCTTTTTCAGCATTAGCTCTACGATTTGCTCGTTCTTCTTCTTCTCTCTGACGCTCTCGTTCTCTTGCTGCAGCACGTTATCGAAGGAATGTTATTTCTCGGTAAATAAGATCCTTTTGATCTGGAGAGAGATCAGCCGGTAAATCTGTGCTATCATCCTTTTCTCTATGTTCTGTTTTTATTTCTATAACTGGTGATGTTCGAAGAGCTAATTTATTTTCATGCTGAGAATTTATTGGTGACAAATATCTTCTATCCTGTGGTTTAGTCATGTCTTCAACAACGATTATAACTGATAACAAGGCATTTTTGTCTAATTCTGAAAGATAATAATTAACATCAATTATAATATCTAAAAAAAAGAAAAAAATTATTCTATAATTTAATACAGACCGTTAAGCCTTCATATTGATCAAGATATTTTCTTGTATTCTCATCGGCTTTAACCTATAATATATGTGGATAAAATGTTGTTTAGATGAAGAATTAGGATCAGAAAGTAGATTGCTTATTATTAATTTTTGCCATTAGTACCTTCCTCCAACAACTCCCCTATCTTTTTTACCATCACCTGAACCTTCACCACCAAGTACACGCAAAGCACGCAGTACACTATCAGCATTAGCATATTCCGCAAATCCAAAACCCTTTGGATTTCTGGATTTCCGGATTGGTGTTTCCAAGAATTTAATGTACCACAAGTCTTTGCAATCGCCAGATAAGCAAATCAAAAAATAAATAAATAAATAAATTGTCAGCTAAGTATTTGGTAAAATCACGCCTGAAGATGTTCATGCGCCCAATAAGCGCATTAAAGCTTTCAAGACTAAGATAAATTCGAAAGCTATCTAGGAAAAAAAATTTTTAGCATCCAAGATAATATGCATTTTAGGCCGTAAGAAATATACAAGGTTTTTTCTTAATCGCACCTCCAAATATTTAAGAATCCAATTTGATAAAATAGCGTTCATTAAAATCTCAATCCCTTCGATTGGAAAATTATATAGCATTCATTTGCCCACCACTACCTTGAGAATTTTTTCCATCCAATCATCAATTACTCCCGGTGATACCCCTCCAATGAAAAGAGTTGTCAATTTTTCTACTGGTGATATACCACCCAAAGGTATACCATAATCTGGTCTAGAAGCCATATAAGCTGAACGTTGTGTGGGAGTACCAGAAGTATAGCCACCCCACGAGGTTTGACCATATGTAGGAGGACCACCTGGCGGAGTAAAAGGTGGTCGTTCGTAAGGAGCTCGATATTGAGCTATGAAATAACAGTAAGTAAAATATTTAAATAAGAAATCAGAACGGGAACTCTACCATAATGTCCTGGGCGGTAAGGATTCATTGAGTTATATATTTCATAATAGGTAATTAACATAAAACTTTTAAATCAATTATGTGATAAAATTTTTTTGTTATATAAGGATTTCTGTTGAGTAACGTAGTACAAGTTTTAATTAGTCCATATTATTTGATTAACTTCACTGTAAAATATTTTCGGGCACGTGACTGGCGTTAGAGTTGGATTAGTCCCAAAAAGACCGGTCTTTCAGCCTGGACCAGACTGGACCCCGATTTAAATTTAAGAAATTTCCATGCATTTGCAGAAGTCTCCCTGACTCCTCCGACGGTTTTAATCATGAGAGTGTTATCAATCAGCCCGAGCACTATAGAGCAGCTTGCTATAGTTCTTGTCTGTATCTTTGAGACTTTGACCACATACGTTGTTCCATTTTAAGTGGAGGGAAAGATATATCTTTATTACATGGTTCTGTTTATAAAATTTTATTTTTAACTGCAGGTTCAAGAGAGAAGAGAGTTCCCACCGTAAATTTCTGTGGGTAGTTGAGAAATGGGACCGGATTAGAGTCGTTTTCCTCATTTAGTTAAAAGTTTATTTGATCAATGATTATGTAAGTATGATGTAATTTTTGTGCTTTGCAACTAATATAATCTGCAAACTTTTAAAAAGAACAAATAAATAGATAAATGTCCATTTCTATTAAAATCTCTAATTTTATTGCGTCGATGATGCCATCTCACTAACACATGATACAATCTTAAAATTAACTGATTTCCTATAACTAATCCACCAGATATAAGTACAAGAGATGGAATAAGATCATATAACACTATTAAAATATAGTCCTTGAATAATTAATTGTCTTCGATAAAATTTTCTTAAAATATTTTTTATTTTTGAGACCAAATAAATTTGATGATAAAGTATTTAATGCTACTTATTTACTACGGAATAGTATACAGTGCGCGAAAAAAATAATTACAATAAAAATTATAAATCCGTTTGGCAAATAATTTCCGAAAACCTTCAATAATACATCAATTTTAACATAATATAACTTGTGTGAAAGCTTAAAACTAGAGCTTTCTAATGATATAAAAATTAAATAAATTAATAAGGGCCATTTCTTTCAATTACAAGCTGACATCGTCTCTTCATTGATTGGATAAGATTAACCAAAAAAACTATCTGGAATTTTATTCCATTCTTTAGCCATAAATTGTTTCATTTCATCAATATTTTGCGGCATACGTTTTTCCACATATGCTTAACAATACTCCGTAAATTTTCAATGGGTTAAGGTCCGGGCTGTTTGAAGGAACGTTCTCTTGAAGGAATTCTTTTCAAGTCGACTTGTATGCTTCGGATTGTTATCTTGTTGGAACCTCCACCTTCTACCAAGTATTCTTCTAACTTCTGGAATACGCTGTCATAAAATTTCAATATAAAATCTAGCATCCAAAATTTGTGTAAAACAAAACAAACTTGTTTTTTCCTTTAGCAGCTCATGCTAAAACTTTTTGCCGATTTTTTGGAAGAGGCCGAATTGGACTAGGACCCTTATGCCAATATTTAATTGTATTTCTAAACAATTGAAATGTTGTCTCATCAATGTTTTTTCCCATCGATCATTAAGGTGATTTTGAGCCCACTCAATACGCTTTCAGTTACTTTTTGTGCAGCTGTTAGCATAGGCATCCCAATTCCCAATTGGTAAACTGTTTCTATAACCAAGTTCCTTTACATGGGACACATTTAAACAATTTCTTGACAATTTGTAGCTAAAGTATGAATATATTGGTTAAGTGATTGTAATGAATAACCCGTTATTTTTTTAGGACGTCCATTCCCTTTTCTATGCAAAATACTGCCAGTTTCTTTCAATTTTTGATGTTATATTTAATTGTTGAAAAGATAATACCAGTTATTTATGAATTTATGTTTGGGAACGTATTCCTTCATTCCAAAAATGCAAAATAGTTGACGAGGTTTTTTAAGGACATTTGGAAGACATTTATTGGATAATTTTAATACGCCTAATACGCCAAGAAATTGCGAAACAATGGACATTAAATATAAAATTCCATTCGGCATGTGCCTGGACCCAATCGGGAAATGGAAAGATTTCTGAGGAACGAATCAAATTCGCGCTTGATGGGGTGATTAGAGATGACACAAATACAGCTAAACTAAAGCAGTTCACGGGAGATCTTTTAGCCGATAACCAAAGGTGGTCGTTACGAATATTGCCTTTTTAGGTGTTTAGGAGGAGTCCATGGTCTAAAAATTCTTGATGGGTGGATGAAGAGGGTTTACCGGGTGTGAGAGATGTTTCTGCTTAGCCATTCTTCAAGTCACGTGAATTATAAGAAGAAGATACGACAATGCTCAGGGGAAGAAAGTAATTCATTTACCTTTGGATAGGGCTTCATTTTCCGGGTTTGGTTTTTTTGTTTTTGTTTTTTTTAGACTAGTCTTCGTATGTGGCATTTCCGCCTTGTCGTAGATAGTAAACTTGTTTTACAAAAAATGTATGTAGCGTACCACGACTTTAAATTACAGCAGACATAGCTATTATAATTTATTTATTTTTGGAAGCTATACATAAAGGTGGTAGTTATAGTTATTACAGGAGCTGACTAAAGGATTAAGTGAGGGTCAGTAACTTTGATCGGTGAGGGAGAAGTATAGAATCGGCTGAGGTATGGCAGAAGATTCCATTTCTGATGTAGTGGAATGTCTTCTCTTATTTAAAAAAATCATTTACGTGATTTAATCACGTGTATATCCGAGTCAATTTTTTTCTGCCTTTGTTTACGTGTCTATTTACGATTAGTTATGCTTTAAATATCTGAAAATGGTACTACGACGCTAAAACTTTACACTCTTTAACATCTATCCTAATGTTCAAAAGGTATTTATAAGACTGGCACAAAGCTACCGCAAAAACCCATGGTTAAGTATCCCTACAAGGTCCATGTTGCTTTTTCGGTAAAAGGTCGAGTTTGATTTTTCTTTTTACTGGAATTATGAATGGTGCACTATATCTAGAAATTCTTAATGAAAATCTTTTTGATAATGCAAATTCCATCATGGTCGTCGCTGGGTATTCCAGCAGGACAACAATCCGAAATATACGGCTAAGGATACTAAGAAACTTCTTTCGGATCGTTGTCCAAGGCAGTTGGGTTGGCCGTCAAACAGTCCTGACCTCAATTCTATAGAGAATTTGTGGAACATATTGAAGAGGCGTGTAGAGGTTGCTAGTAAAAAAAAATCAATTACCATAGATATTTTCCATGATATAATTCGAAAATAGTGGGAAGGAATTGAACCGGAGATTTTTATTAATTTAATTAAAGCATGCCATTAAGAATAGAGCAAATAATTAAGGGTAATGGCAATAAGATAAATTAATTAAGCTTAGTCAAACTTTTTCGCAATGTAATAAAGCATATATGTTTAAATTTTCATGAATGTTCAATAAATATTCATAATATCCGCTGGTGTTTCGATAATATTTATTCTTATTGGACGAACATTTGATGCGTTATATTATAAAATACCTTTTATGAAAGACAAAGTATAAAATATGAGGAACCTACAAATGTTATCGAAATAAATTCAAATAAGAGTGTTGAAATATCCGAAGATCAATTAAGAAAGGATGATGATATGGAAATTACATAAAGATTTTTTCTTACACTATCGTTATGTTATTCTTTTTTATTTTTCTTTCTTTAAAAGCAAGGAAATAAAGGTTTAAAAAATAAAATTTTGTATCGGAAAAAGTTTTTTCGGCCATTTTTATATAAAAAACCTAAATATTTTTCGTATGATTGGGCGTTTTTTTTTTTGCGATACATTTACATTCTTGTTATAATATTAGCCAATTTTATATGGTACATATTGTTTTTTGCGTGCTCTTTGAGTTATGACCAAATCTTCCGAAATAAATTATCTGATACAATTTGAATTCATAATATTTAATTATTCTTTGTTCTTTAGAAATTATAAATTGATCATGTGATAATTTCTTTATCCTATGATTATCGTACACAAAAACAAACCTTTAAACAAGGACTCCTATAACCTAAAATTAGAAATCGATTTCTTTTTTTTAAAAAATAAAATACTATTTATTCTAAAACAAGCTAAAAAATTAAGCACAACAAAATAGATTGACAAAAATTTTATTTTGTTTTCATCTTCAAACAAAAGACGATAAAATTACTATTAAACAAGCTCAACCAATCACTCGCCTAAAAAAAAGCAAAGCTCGACTATTGTTAAATTTTGTCTTCATATTAAAGATGAAAGAAATATTTGAAAAGTTTTATTCCAATTATTTATAGATAAAAAATACATTGTTTGTATTTAATTTGGAAGAATTCTTTATTAAAATTAATTTCGGTTCGGTAAATAAATTGATCATTTAAGGAATATAGGCCCTATTTAATAATATTAAAAAAAATCAACATATAAATGGACTTCCCAATTGTTAAGAACTTCACTAATTCAGAAAACCAAAATTTTTTAAAAAATAATTTTTCAAAAAAAGAAATTAAAAATATTCAATCAAAACACTATAAAAATGAATTCGCGTCAAATCTTCTTTGCTCTCTTGATTGTGCTTATGGCTACTATCGTAACAGCCTCTCCTTTGAATTTAGATCAATTAACTAAGAGGTACAATATTGATACTTTTTAAAAATCAACGTAAGAAATATATTAATTTTATTGATTTAATCATTAAAGAGAAGATGAAAATGCATCTTTTGGTGATTCCGATATTTTCTAAGCTATTAATTTTGCATATTAGAATCTTTTTATTAGGCATTATTTATTCTCATTATTTCACTTATTTAACATCATTTCAAAGCATAGCATTAATAGTTAGACGTACCATTATAAAGGAATGTGTTAATATAGATTATTTAAAAACACAAAAAAAAAATCATTCCTCTTCAATTTCATTTTTTTTCTCTTCAATATCATTTTTTTTTCATTTCTTTTCTTTTAGAAATCATAAGTTTTTGAAAAACTTCGATATTGTTTTCTTTATAATCTGTATTAAAAAGAATTAAATAAATTATATTCATCAATAAGTGATCTTTTATCTATAAGGAAGTTTGGTGTGCAGTTTCATGTAAATTTTAAATAATTGGATTAACCGTTTAATCATCTGTTATCTAACTACAGTTAAGAATTAAAAATAAATTAATTAAGAATAATTTTCTTTAAAAAAATATGTATTATATTTTTTTTACTCATTTGATAGTCAATTGGTGAGGATATAACAATAGCAGTATAAATTGTAATTAACATGACCCAAAGAAATTACATTGATGATTAAGAAGAATTGGCTGGAATTCACGTCTACACTTTTTTGTTAACAAAACACACATTTTTATAATTATGCAAAATCAAAATCTAACCCCATAAAATATTTCCATGATGGTTACGCACCTTACCTCTATGTATATATTTCGGGGTTTATAATAATTCATAGTTTTAAAGTATAAAAGTAAAATTTTTCGTAAATCAATGGACAGCGCTGCGGCAGCTGCTACGATTTATCACGTGCCTGTAGAATAAATTTTAAATGTTTCACAAAATAAAACGCTAATTATATAAGGATTGAGCACTTATTAAATTTGATTCTCATTCCCTTCATTAACTGTTAACCTGTTAACGTTAAATTTATAAAAATGGATGATAATAAACTTTTACCAAAATTATTACAAAATTTACTCGAAATTTTAGACGACGAAGAATATTATGATATAACTATTGAAGTTGGTAATGACCCTCATGTAAAAGTCTTTCATGCCCATATGGTCATTTTATATTATCGTTCTCCTTATTTGCAAAGAATTTTGTTAACTAATAAAAAGAAAAATGATGGAACTTTGACACATATTAAATTACCAAATTTTTCTCCTGAAATATTTCACATAATCTTAAGGTAATAATAACTGATAATTTATAAGTACTTGATATTTTATTATTTTATTATTAATGTATATTTTTATATTTTAGGTATATTTATGGAGGAAAACTTTCTTTGAAAGAATACGATACTCCAGATGTAATCAAAATCTTAGTTGATGCTAGTAAGCTTAGTCTCCAAGAATTAGTTACGTATATACAATACTACTTAATTGAAAACGAAACAAATTGGATGGAACAAAATTTTAATTTGATATATCAAACAAGTTTTGAGAATAATTCTTTCTTGGAACTTCAAAAATATTGTATTGATTTAATTTCTAAAGAACCAGTTAAGATATTTAATTCTTTAAATTTTTCTTCTGTTCCAGAAAAAATTTTATTTACGATTATTCAAAGTGATAACCTTCAAATGAGTGAAATTCAAATTTGGGAACATGTTCTTAAATGGAGTCTTGCTCAAAATCCTGAACTTCCATCTAACCTTACAGACTATTCAAATGATGATTTTAATAATTTAAAGAGTACCTTACAACAATATATTCCATATATTAATTTCTACAATTTAACTGCTAAGGAATTTTTAGATAAAGTATTCCCCTATGAAAAAATATTTCCAGAAGACTTATATAAAGACTTATTAAGAGTTTTTTTAAGTCTTTCAGATCCTAATAGCAAGCCAAATGACAAGTCAGAATCTGGTACAACTAAAGAAAGTAAAAGAACTATTGATTCAAAAATTATAACTCAACAACATGTTGAATTAATCTCAAAATGGATTGATAGATTAGAAGTTACAGACAAATTAGTTTCTTCATATGAATTCAAATTAATATTTCGCGCATCTCGAGACGGACATTTTCGATACAAATTTCATGAAATTTGTGATAATCAACCTCGCACTATAACACTTGTTAAAGTAAAGGATAGTAGTGAAATTCTTGGAGGATATAATCCGCTTGAATGGAAATCAGATAGTAAAGATTATAGCGCTACTAAAGATAGCTTTATATTTTCTTTTAATGATAATGATAGTTATATTTTAAGTCGTGTAATAGACGAAAAGGAAGCTATATATAATAGTAATTTTTATGGTCCAACATTTGGTGCAAATGATCTTAATATATGGTCGTGGCGTGGTAATCGTTGTAAAAAGTCTTCTTATGAATCTCCGATTAGAAAAACCGAAGAAAAGTTTACTGTAGAAGAATGTGAAGTATTTCAAATTGTTTGTGATTGATGTTTAAATTAAAATTTTCAGTATTAATTATAAGTATACTAATTACAACCTTAGTTTACTATATTAGTTCTTTTACGAAACTAGTATTTAAGGGGATAGAGAAAGAGAATAAAAAACTTTTTTTTTAAAAAAAACAAATTAATTTTTTCTGGATTATTTGATTAACAAGGCACAATAAATATAAAATATATGGTTTTATTTTATTGAGGGCGGCAAATAAGGTTTTCATTTTATTTTGTCGATAAAGTTATTAAAAGATCTCGCACGTAGTGCAATTGAGCATCATAGCAAAGTTATATATGTTGCACGTTTATCACGTGCCTTAAAATAAATTTTAGATATTACACATGCACTTATCAAATTTGGTTTTAATTTCTTTCATTAACTGTTAACGTTAAATTATAAAAATGGGCGGATGATAATAATTATCCTAAATTTACTTGATATTACTATTGAAGGGGACGCATTTATTTCGCCGAAAATCGTCTTATAGACAATCAATTCTTTTTACAGAAATTCCTGTCAAAATGGTCTATGAACTTTTAATCGTATTGCAATTTTTACAGTATGATACCGATAATGAAATTACATAAAATTTTAACGTACGTACGAAACTACATAATTCAAACTTGATATTGTACTAGATCGTACATTTGAGTTAAGCCATTTAATGCTTCGCACTTGGCTCGAGAGGTTATTTAGTTTCTTTGAGAATATTATTGTGACATCAGTAAAAGAATGATTTGATATAAAAGATAAAAGAAATTTTTATTTATTTATTGAATAATTTCACATAAAATTATAAGTAATATTGATACTTTTTTATTTAAATCACTGATCATAAAAAATGTTCATATAATAAATAATAGACTGTTAATTGGTATTTAGGATTTTTTCCGCCAGTTATAAACTGGCAGACCAATTAGTATATCTAGGATGATAAAAAAGTTATTTACTGATCTAGTTTAGTATATAAATGGGCCATCATCCTTCGGATGATAACCCATTTATATACTACTAGATTAGTAAATAACTAATACTTATCAGTTATCCTCATATATTCATGCAGATTTTACGTAATTGTTATTTAGGTCGGTTATCTCATATTACTTACTATGTGTTAGCATAATAAAATTATTGGATAGCGTGGGCGAGCAATTTTTGAAAGTACTGTCATACGGACCATATCGACATCGTATCATCACGCGTGACTTATCAGTATTCCGCGTTCTATTCATGCAAAAATAATGATCGACTATTTATATTTTTCTGATAATAGTATATGAGAGGAATAGCATAAATACTTTTTTTATTTTTCAGATACAATACATGTTCCTAATTCGCATCACATGCATATACAAACTTAAAAAATGAAAAAAAATTTCTAATTTACAAATATATTAAATATGTTCTTATCTTTTTGTTGCTCCAGCATTTGAGCTTCCTTCAATATATATATAAATATACAGTAACCACGCAATATGGCCAAGAATCTTTGTTAACATGTCTTCCATATTTTTATCCCATATATAATGATCACCGGTTTTGATAAACTTTGGTTTTCATTATCATCTAGCGAACATTCTAAAAGAATCATTTTTCACCAAGATCATCAATCATGTGGACAATATTATTCCAAATGTGCAAAGTTTGTACTTATAATCAATGCTTTTGCACTCCATCCTTGTGGTACAGCCCATCCATGCTGATTAGCGACTCTTATATATGCGTCAATAGCTTCCTATAATTTCATCGGTTACAATACTTGCTAAAACTGATTCACACTGCACTGCATTTCGAGCAATCCCCTGTTTAAAATCCTTGTCTTTTACCGATCAATCTAGCGATACGAGGCAAAACCACACTATAATCAACTGGATTATTACCGTTCCCATTATGGACGAATTTCAAACTTATCCGGATAAAGATTGGCAGCATCCACAAGGTATGCACAGGCATATTGACTTTTAGATGCTGATCAGAATAACTTTAGTACGGAATATTAGGTCTGTTATAAGGTGTTTTACTATCACTTGTGACTTTTCATCGTTCAGCTTTACATATTCACAAGTGAAGGAGGAAATGAAGATAATGATGGATTGTCAATTTCTCCTATTCCATAGAGTTTGCACATCTTTGTAAAAGTCTAAAGAGAGAATGATAAGATTGCCTCTATAAATACTGTGAACTGTGAACTTGAAGCTATTTTTTGATATAAGTAACTGGAGCATATTACGAAAGTCCAAATTACTTTGAGAAAAGTAATTCCCGTCATCACATATAAAGTTCAATGCTGCTTCATCATTTTCGAGTTCTGGGTTTTATACACAGCTTGAATTTTGTTTTCAATTAACCGCAACGTAGTCAAATAAAGTTTCTTTAAGACCATAAAGAGACACCTGCTCCATATTTGCAACCCATTTAAATGACTTTGGCAAATTCTGAATTATGTTTAGGAGATTAGCATAAGTCTGATAAAAATTCCACGAAATCATAACCAACAACATATTATAGAATTATCAATTTTTTTTTCAATTCCGCTATCTGGTCCAAAAGTTCCCGCTCTCGGGTGATTAGTCCAGTAGCTTCTGGTAAAGACACAATTAGATGAATATGTTCATTATCAGGCTCTTAGGGGAAGCATCTACTTATCTTCTTAGTTGCAAAGTGCTCATCTTGATCATGAAGTAAAAGGTTGTTCAAATCGTCATTATGATCGTTGAAGTATTTTAACTGAGCTCTTTTGCAACAGATACATCTATTTTCTCCTTAGCAACATCTTTCAACTCACCAATGATTTTTTCTTTATTAATCTTTACTGGAAAGGCATGTACAGATGCATCTTCTTTTATTAAACAGAAAAAGACAATAGATGATTGTTGTTTTTTGCTAGTGGTTGAATATTTTCCTTTTCTTCATACTTCTTCCTTTTTAGCTCCTAGTAGTATACATGTACAATCAATATTTACTTTTCCACGAGTAAGATTAAGGAACTAATCCTTCTCTAAAATCTTAGACCTTCATTACAGGATGATACTTCTCTAACAAGCAGTATAGAGTATAGTATACATGTCCGAACGCAACTTATCCCATACTAGCAGTATAGAAGGCAGCACACTCATTATTTATAAATATTGGCCTTCTGTATTGCGTTAGCGTTCTCGATTTCTTTTGTTCCTGGGTACAGATTCTTAATTATAAGTTGTAACTCTTTACTCAAAACATCTTGAGACGTTAGCTTAGATACATCTTGGCTTTTCGTAAAAGAAACTGTCCCATACTTGTACGTTCCCTCAAAAGGCGCAAGGCTTCTCCCGATATTCTAATATAATACAGCATTACATTATCATTAATATAGTAAAGACAAACAAGTACTTACCGCGATAGTGAACTTTTGATAAAATTTCTCAAAATATAATACCTTTATAGCCAACCCAACACTGACTTTTTGTTGAAGTTTGCAGGATAAACACGACTCAGACAATTATATATCAGTCTGAGAATGGAATGTAAGTTTGATGCAATACGACTTTATTTGTCTAACTTTTATATAATGATACTTTTAAAAATTAAATAAAAATTGTTAATTACGCGATTGAAAATTCGATGGTAAGAAAATTAAGCTATCTATTTAGTAAATAATCACTCTATAATAATAAATCTGAGTAGAAAAATTAAGCTATTTGTTTAGTAAATGATCATTTCGAAATAAGCTATATACGCGCCTGAAATCTGATTAATTAGGCCAAATGACCACTCCGAAAATAACTAAAAATCTCTCTATTAAATTAATTAGTAAATGATAAATCCGAACCTAAGGTCCAAGAAGCGCCGTAACCAAAAGTTACAGACAGTCACATTGCACTACAAAACAAAATGTTCAATCAAAAACATCCTCCTATGCCTTATTCAATATTACGAATATTAAGTTTCGTTTATACATATATTTTTATTGATAGATACTGTATTATTACTCGATAAGCTTTATTAAACGTATATACGGTATATTATGTAAAAGGATGCAAAGTAATTCAAATTGTGTAGTATTTCTGAACAAATAATTGGATATCTAAAATCAAATCTTTAATAATCTAGTATGGAAATGATGGAAGCGATAAAGTTTTAATCGTTTAGTTCATAATGTATTACCTCAATTTCTATTCAACACACAAGGTCATTCCAAATTAAATATCACGACGAAGAGTAATTACTAGGACACCAAGCAATTTTAATTCCGCGGAGCAAGTAGTCATAACGAAATTTACATAATTTAAAAAAATTCTATAATCCAAAAATTAACACTTAAATATCTCGTTCCTTCTCTAAATATGTAATAACTATCATAATTTGATAATTTACAATTTCAAATTGCCTAATTTTTATATCTAATTCATACCCTGTATTGCGTATAGATAAACCAAAAAGAATAAAAGAACTATTTCTTTTTAATATTAAAATAAATAATACACTTAACAACTGTACATAAATATTATACATCCCTTTACTACATTAAACAATTTTTTTTTTTCGCATAATCACTAGTTTGAGTTTTTGTACATCCCAATTTAAAAGCGTGTGGGCGGTGTGGCTGGTTCTATATGAATTGCATCTTGTATAATAAATAAACAACTTAAAGGAAATTAAGAATTGTGCAAATTTATTTATTTTAGTATTTTTGTTAAAACTAGGTGAAAAGAAATTAAAAATTAATTGATAATTTTATTTTCTATTTATTTTTTTTTTCCGAAGAAAAAAAAATTTTTCGTGCAACCATACTTATGATTGGCAAATGACGGGTTATAATATAAAGGGATAAACCTTAATTCATTAATTCATAGTCACGAAATGCATTACGTTACGCGCATCAAAACAAATGAAAAATTTAACGTTGTACAACCCGCAAATAACTATTTATAAGGTTGTATTTTTTTTTTTCATTCATTTTCTTTCGTCTCAAATTTCTCAAATTATAAAAAATGGAACTTTTACCAAAATTATCACAAAATTTACTTGAAATTTTAAATGATGAAGAATTTTATGATATAACCATTGAAGTTGGTAATGATCCATATGTAAGAATATTTCGTGCTCATATGGTTATTTTATATTATCGTTCTCCTTATTTGCGAAGAATTATAACGTTAACGACTAACAAAAGGAAAAACGATGGAATTTTATCACATATTAAATTACCAAATATTTCACCGGAAATTTTTGAAATTATTTTAAGGTAAGAAATAATTAAAAATTAAAAATTTTAAAAATTTTATTAATATTTTTATTTTTTTTTCTTAATAATTAATTATATAATTATATAATTTTTATTGTTTTAGGTATATTTATAGTGGGGAAATATTTATATCTTTGAATGAGTGTGATACTTCTATTATAATTAAAACTTTGGTTTCTGCCGGTGAACTTTATCTTCAGGAATTAATCAAATATTTACAATCATTTTTGATAAAAAACAAATCTGAATGGATGGAACAAAATTTTGATATCGTTTATAATGCAAGCTTTGAAAATGATTCGTTCTTGGATCTTCAAAATTATTGTACTGATTTAATATCTAAACAACCAGATAAAATTTTTAATTCATTAAATTTTTCCTTAATTCCAGAAAAGCTTTTGATTTCAGTTATTCAAAATAATGATCTTCAAACGACTGAAATTCAAGTTTGGGATCATGTACTTAAATGGGGACTTGCTCAACATCCAGATCTTCCTTCTGATCCTACAAACTATTCAAAAGATGATTTTAATACTTTGAAAAATACCTTAAAACAATGTATACCTTTTATTAGATTTCATAATTTAACTTCTAAGGAATTTTTAGATAAAGTATTTCCTTATAGAAAAATTTTACCAAAAGAATTATATATAGATTTATTAAAAGAATTTTTGGGTAATGATAATAAGAAAAGTGGTAAATCAAAACCTCGTATGAATAAAGAAATTAGTTTAATAACTATTGATTCAAAAATCATTTCATTTCAACAAGCTGAATTAATATTAAAATGGGTAGATAGATCAAAAATTGGGAATAAGTTAACTTCTCCATGTGAATTTAAATTATTATTTCGCGGTTCTCGTGATGGTCTTACACGCGAAAAATTCCATCAATATTGTGATGATCATTCTCGTACTGTAACAATTGTTAAAGTGAAAGATAATAATGAAATTCTTGGAGGATATAATCCAGTTGAATGGAGATCTTATGGTGGTGATAGTATTACTAAGGATAGTTTTATATTTTCTTTTAATAATAATAATAATGATAATAATAGTAACGAAACTGAAAATTATATTTTAAGTCGTATAACGAATGAAAATCATGCAATACTTAATGGTTCTTTTAATGGTCCTTCATTTGGTAATACTGACTTAATTATATTAGGATTTTTAGGTAATTATTGTAGACAAAAATCTTATAAAAAACCGATTAGAAAATTTGTACATTTTGATATAGAAGAATGTGAAGTATTTCAAATTATAAAGGAAATATAATAAGAGGGGGTTTTTTTTTTCAAAGTCAAAGTTTTGGTAAATTTAGAATAAATTAATTTTTTTTTAACAATGATAATTCAAAATTTTATACCAAGTATTACGAATTTCTGTAAATTCTTTCGTGATTCGCTGATCATGGGATTCTATGATTCTATGTAATAACAAATCTAATGTTGCTCACTCACTATCAAAAATTTTGAAATAAAAATATAAAAGTTATCAATTAAGGTACGTTGTTACCCAATGGCTAATTTTCTCCTATTCCAAACTAATAACTATTTTAACGTCCTTTCTGGCTCAAAAAATTTGAAAATTTTCGGTAAAATCGGAAATATTCGGTACCGCTCAATTTTTAGAAGGTGCACATATATAAAATTTTCAAAAATAGAGGGGAGGACTGACGTTAAACTAAAAGTTAATTTGGAGCGGCTTATACTGTTCGAATGCCAAATTTTACCCTCAATTTAAAAGTGTAAATTATTTAAAGCAAGGTTTTTTGAAAATTAATAATTTTATAGGACAATTACATTATGATGTTAAGTTCTGTTCAATTGTTAAAATCCTATTTTTTTTTCTTTTTTAATGATACAAAGTGTGTACGTTGTGAAGACGATTACAGGACTACATTGTCCGATTTTTGTCCGGTAATCGTCCCGGGGTAGGCCGGGTAGCACAATTTTGAAAAGCGCAAAAAGCGCAATAATTTTGCGCCGTATATGCTAGCGTGCCAGCATTTGCTATCGATCGTTTACAATTCTGAAAACTGCGATAGATAAATTTTTTTTTTTTCCTTTCTTTATTATTGCAAAAAATTACAAACGTAATGCGATAAATAAAATAATGTCGTACAAAATACAATTGTTCACATACAGTATATAAGGCTAGTCATTTACAAATTTGAGTTGTACTCTTTTCTTATTTCTTTCGTTACCGTTGAATTATACTACTAAAAAATGAATGATAATAAACATTTATCAAATTTATCACAAAAACTTACTTGAAATTTTAAATGATGAAGAATTTTATGATATAACCAATGAAGTTGGTAATGACCCTTATATAAAAGTCTTTCGTGAAATTCTCTCAATAAATTTTCAGTTTTTGATCCGAAATTTATCCATTTTACACAATAAATTATTCTATGAATTTTATCAGTTTTTTTATTAGTTTATTATCAGTTTTATACAATAAATTATTCTATGAATTAATCAGTTTTTTATTAGTTTATTATCAGTGTTATTATTAATTAAATCTATTCAATAAAATTTTCAGTTTTTTTACAGCAGATAATTTCAGTATAAATTCCGAGACCTTTACTGAATTGTCTATTTAAAAATTTTTATAGGGTAAGACTATCTGTCTTTATATTGAAAAAATAAATAAAAAATAGTGTTAAACTTTTTAAATTTTGTTATTGAAACTAAAATATGTATCAAGCAAATATATCCAAATATCGGTATATAATTCCGCTGTAAATTAACGAAAAAATTGTTTCGTGCGATTTTGACTAGATTAGCGTCACTATGATCGGCTTGTGCATGAGATAGTTCTAATACCTATCACACTCCTATGACGCAAATGTTGCAATATTTTCTTATAAAAAGCAGGTTAATAAAAAGAAAAAACAGGCAATAGCAATGGCAGAAGAGAATGAATTTTATAGTAAACTGTGTGTTGCCGAAATCTTCAGAGGTGCCATTGACGAAAAAAGTGAAGAAGAAATCGATCTGTTGGAAGAATGCTATTTTTGTTAAATATAAATAAAAAATAAACTATTTCTTTTTTTGTTTATCACGTATCGCGTTTCAGGTCATTTTTGTCATACATAATCATGTTGACCGGGTCAAGAAAGTAATACGATGAGCCGATGAGGGTCAAGAAAGTAATTTTTGCGAGATAATTAATGTATATTAATCTTAAATTGCTGTAATGGACAATGACACAACCATTGCAAATCCAATCATGATCTCTTTTTTTCACTAAAAAAATTTGCTCCCAATTCTTAAAAGCTAATAATTAAACAAACCGGTATTTTAAATTGGATGGTACTAATTAAGATTTTTTATTCAGTCGATCGTTTACAAAATGATGCTTCACAAAATTCCCTACGTTTTAAATCTGATTTTATCACGTGAAAGAAAGGATTCGTAAGACCCGTGAAATTGTCATGTGATTCTGGTAACAAAAAGATTAACCTAAAACTATTTATATTCTAACCCCTATTACATACCACAATGGACACTTATTGCGGATTTGTATAAATCATTAAACGCTTAATGCTAATAATTAATACCATTAAAAGAAAGCACTGTTCTAACAAATAAACATTGTTTTTTTCGTAATTTTGTATATTATTACTTAACCTTTTTTGAAATAAAAATGCATTAAGCATTTTAATTTCCGTTATCACTATAACATTTTTAGGTTATTTTGTAACAATTACTAGTTCTTGATAATATGTACTCAAACGTTTAACCCCTAATTTATGCAATAACCTAAAAAGTTGAATAATACGATGCTTGAAACGTGTAACATTTCCGTTATAAATATCTATTATGATAATTATGAAAAACAAAAAAAATCGAGAAATAGAAACATTTAATATATGTGATTGTATTTTTATTGAATAAATCCAAAAAAAGATATCAAATATTTAACGGGTCACATTATGACGTTATATACTCTAAATTGGATTCAAACTCGAGAACTATCTATTATTCATCGATATTGATTTTAAAATGAATATGGTCTATTATAAAATTTATTTTTTAAAAGAGTTCTAAAATTAGTTCCTTTATTCAGTTATTACAGTATTACAAAACCTCGCTTTGATCTAATTCTCATTATTTAGGCGTTTCGTAGTCGTTTGAAACGTGTGTGTTTTATGATTGGTTTTATAATAATATATTGTTACTTATGGTTTATCCGTATAATGATTGTTAAATAAAAGACATTTTAATTTTTTTTGATCACTGAGTTAATCGAAATTGAAAATAGTGTGACTCCGATAGATGAAGTATGTATGTGAATGCCAAAACGATAGATTCTTGGTTTATTTCATTTTCAGATAATAAATATATTTAGGTCCAATGAACGATCAATACAACAAAAGAATATGGATGATAAAAGTGACACTAATAAATTAATAGATCAATCGTTTAGAATATCATATACTGTAAATGGAATAACTTTTTTAAAAAAAGCTAGTATCATTACATTTATTATGTACAATATGATCATGCTGAATCAACTTTAGCTAAAAAAAATTATTTGATTATTTTATTATATTGTGATTTTGTAAAATCTACATAGCAAATTTCATTTTATGGTTATTAATTTTTCTTTAGTTCGATTTTCTAAAGCATAAATATGTTATTTGATATGAGCTCAAAGATACTAGTATAACTTCAGTACATTGATATATCTGTAACCATACTCGATAATTTTGTCAAAGATATTTTGTCGATCACATGTTTTTAAGTTTAGCGTAGTTTTAAAATTTTTTTTTTTTATGGCTTTTTTTTTTATAAACAAATTTTGTTATTTTGTTTGATAGAATTTCTTTGGGAATTTTTTAATAAAAAGATTTTTTTTGATAAAAAATTTCGTTAGAGAATTTTTTTCATTGATAGGGACATTTCTGAATTTTTTTTGATGGATAATTTCGTTAAAAACTTTTATTTGGTAGAAATTTCATTGGAGAATTTTTTTTAGTAAGATTTTTTTTTTTACATATACTTAATTTGTTGGAACAATTTTTTTTAACAGGAGAGATTTTTTTTTTGATAGAGAATTCATTGAGAATTTTTTTTTTTTGTAGAAAATTATTTGAAGAATTTTTTTTAATAGGGAAGTTTTTTTTTGATAGATAATTTCGTTAAGAATTTTTTTTAATAGGTGAAAGTATTTTTTGACGGAGAATTTTATTTAGAATTTTTTTTTAATAGGGGGATTGTTTTTGATAGAGAATTTCATTAAAGAATTTTTCTTTAATAGATTTCGCTGAGAATTTTTTTTTTAGTTTTTTTTTTTTGATATAGAAATTCTTTGTGAATTTTTTTTAATAGGGAAATGTATTTTTTGATGGAAGATTTTCGTTAAGAAATTTTTCTTTATCGGGGATATTTTTTTTGATTGAGAATTTCATTAGAGAATTGTTTGTTGAAAATTTTTTTTATTTTTTTGGTGGAGAATTTTGTTTAGAAATCTTAATAGAAAATTTTTATTGAAAATAGTTCTTTTTTAATAAGTGTATCGAGAATTTTGGCTTGAAATTTTTTTTCTTTTAATAAAGAATTTCATTAGAGATCTTTTTTTTTTATAAAAAATTGATTGAAAATTTATTGGAAAATTTAGAAAAAATAAAAGAGAAAACTCCAAAAACAAAAGGAGGTTTTATTAAATTTTACAATTTTAATAAATTTTTACTCCTCTTCATCTTTTCATCACTTCTTTTCATCTCCCATCGCTCCTTTTCGTCTCCCATCACTCCTCTTCGTCTCTCATCGCTTCTTTTCGTCTCCTATCACTCCTCTTCATCTTCCCCATCACTTCTTTTTGTCTCCCATCACTCCTCTTTATCTCTCATCACTCCTCTTCGTCTCCCATCACTTCTTTTCGTCTCCCATCACACCTTTTCATCTCTCATCATTTCCTATTTCTCCTTTTTGTTTCCTATCACTTCTCATTACTCTTTTTTAATCCCTTTCATCTTCTATTACTTTCCATTACTCCATTGTTATAATAATTTTTCTCTTCCCCACTTTCTTTATCCTCATTTCATATTCTTTTTTCTCATTTTTATTTCCTTCACAAGTTTGGAACCATGAAAGCGAGAGATTGTGCGACATATGAATGATGATGCATTTACATATTGTAGTATATATGTTGTGCGATTTTCGTCAGGCCTAGTAATGCTGGCCAACCCACTTAAGGCATTATAATATTGGGCAATATTGGGCTGGTAATGTAGGCCGGCGTCATCTGACGCAAATCGGAATCTGACGCACAATATATTTATTGCAGTTCATCGATTTTAATTATTAATACTATAAATATTTTATAAATTTTTTAAATAATAATATATTAAATTCTTTTTAAACAGTAATAATAAAGTAATAGGAATAAAATATAATTACTTTAATTTTAATAGTAATAGAATCATTAACTATTATTCATAAGAATATTGATTTATATGTAAAACGTAACTTCTGGAAAACTCCGTGAATATGATACATTTACGGGAAAATAACTTGAGCAACTTGGATTATTTTCAATGTTTGAGACTATAAATTCCGTAAATATGATACATTTACGGAAATAACAAGGAATAAATAAAAAACACGGAATAAATTTTTATAGGGGTAATAAATTGTCTAGTAAATTATTATATATTTAGATTACCCTGTATAAGTTAATTTTGAGTTGTATTACTGTAACGTGTAGCATGCCTCCGTAATTTATTACGGATTGTCATCTTAAAATAGATTGGGTTTAACCATTAATAAATGTTGATCATGTTGATCATGAAACAATAGGAATGTCTCATGTTATAATGATGTTCTTAACAATATATTTTTTATGCTGTGTTACCGCTTCTCTATCATTGTTTTACGCTAAATTAAGGCAAACTTTTATGCAATACTGCTCTGTCTCATAATACATATGGTAATGGTTTTATATAATATATGAGGAATAATTCATTTGTTTATTGCGTCATTTTGTATCCAGTAATCATAGAAAGATAAAACATAGCAGAGTGATAGAAAAAGAGTAATAATACATGTCAAAAATTGTCAGCTTTTCTGCCAGTAGTGATATCATAATTTTATCACTAAATTTAATAAATTTGAAGAATTTAATATTTTGTTCATTATATAGCTTGTCTCCAGAATATTATTTGTGTGCATAATAATTTACTATATGTTTCAAGTTCATTGATCTCAGTGTGAAGCAAATGGGCTGTTGCTAGTATGTATTAAAAAAATAAAAATTAATTATGTATCTAATTGTATTGATCCTAAATTTAAATTTTGATGAATGATGAGGCAAATTATTATCATTTTCATACAATTATATTCATCATAAATTAGGCATGTAACAGACGTTTCACTAGTAACTCCTTTGATACTAAATGCATGTTATGCATATATATCAAACACTTGTTTTTGTTGGACAATATTTTTAGTGTCAGAAATTTTTCAGCCATTATATTTGTTGCACGTTTTTTTACACGTGTATAAAACAATGCAGATCAGTTTTTGAAATACAAATTTGGTAGTATAATTAATATATTTTTTTTGAAACACATTTTAAACGTTTGATTAAAGAAAAGTTATTAATAGTAATTGATAAATAAATCAAGATTACAATGACAAATAACATATATAAATGTTCTGTAATCCCTCTGAGTAAAAATTTAAAATTTTTCAAATCTCTAAATTTATTTCCATATTTTTCACACACATTTTCCCACATAGTCTCTAATAATCAAGTCTCTTAATTTATTTCCACATTTTTTACACACATTTTCCCACCAAGTCTCTAATAAAAATGTTAAAAATGTTCAATTTGGCAAAGATGTTGACCATCTTTATATATTTAACCTCTATCTGTTGCTTTTTTGTCACATCTCAAAATGTATTATCTCGAGATATATTACCTCAAAATGTATCATCTCTAAATACACCACCCCAAGACACATCACCTCAGGATATATGGTACATTTATGAAGAACCGATAGAAGGTCTAAAACTATATGACACTCGCACACTTAAAGATGGTACTTTAATGATTTGGATGGCCTTTTATGATGAAGAAGATCCATCATGCATGTTATCACCTTATTTTTATCTACGATTGATAGAAAGAACAGGACGAATTACATACATAAATCTTAATTACACCTTTACCCCAGAAGTAATTTGCCCCATTAATATGACTTTTATACCCTTAAGTTATAATTATATAATGATAATTTATGTTAAATCAGACAATGGTGTTAAGGGAAAGTATGGATTGATAATTAACTATGACAGTGAGATTATAAGGTAAGTTAAGATGTTGTTATATCCTCATTTATAAAGATCAATAATAATTTTTTTTTTTAGTGAAATCTACTTAGGGAATGTTAATGACTATATTATAGAAAGTGGAAGATTAGAAAAAGGTTTTATTCGTATTGAGGAAAATGACAAAAAAGGAATAGTAGCATGGAATTGGCTTAGTACCCTGTAAGTATTAAGTATTTTACAAGTAAATACTTTTTAAGTATTTCATTGTTCAGTTGATTAACTTTTTCATTTTTGCTTTAGAACAACAGGAAAAGTGGTGGAACTTGGAAGTGGCGAGTTTAGTGTACCAAACCTATTATCATATACTTTTGTAAATAGTTTTAATTTTGATTTAATTGATGGAGGGATTGGATATGCATATATTCTAAAATATGATGAAATGGGATCATCAGTAACAAATGATCCAAATATTCAATACTGGAAAATTTATGTTTCATTTTTAAGAGAGGGAACATATTCACCTACAACACCTTCTCTTGTCTACCAAACTACTACAAAATTAAATAGTTTAGCATTTAAATCATGTTTTTATAATATTGCAGGATATATATGTATTGTATCATTAAACAATACAATTATAAATAAGGATCAATCAAGAACTGAAGTGAATTATTATCAGTTAGAATTTTTAACAACTGGGTCCTTTGTACAATTTGGTATGGTCCCTAAAGAAATAAGTAATGCAGAAGATTTTGATTTGTCAAGTTTAGTTTATGGAGGATTTCTTGTGAGAAAACAATATACAAATACAACTGCATTGAACTTTTATATTTTAGATAATAATGGAAATTATAAATCAAAGGTCTCTTTTGGCCCAGAGTTTTTTCATTATAATATGTTCAGAAGAAATGGTACTTTAGTGGGAATAAAGAAACAAACTGGTAATAAATTGGAAATTTTATTGAAACCTTTACTAAGACTAAATAATCAAGGTAAATTTTAATTTATTTTTACTTTAATTTTATTTTTTTTTAATAAAAAAATTTTTTGATTTATAGGAGCTGAATATGATAATCCTGCAATTGAGTCAACAAAGCCAGCTATCAATGAAGTTATTGATCCTTTAATCAATGAAATTACAATTAAATATGGCATTCCAGTAAGGTTATCTACTGCAAATGTTTCCATATTTCAACTAAATGATGACCCATACAAACCAAGTTTATTACGGCAAACAATTGCAGGAGATTCTAAACTATGTACTATTGGAAGCGATAACCACACTGTGCATATTCCAATTTTCGGTAGTACATTTAATCAGCCAAACTCGTCATATCATGTGGTAGTTGATAATAATTTTGTCATTTCTCAAGAGAGAAATGAACCTTTATTAGGAATTAATGAAAAAACTTGGATAATTTCAACAAGTAATATACATTTTTTTTTAATTTTAATTTTTCAATTTTTTACTGGTCAAATAGAAAAATTTATATTTCTTTATTATATTTAGAACCATTTAAGACCGGTCAACATTCAGTTTCAGTCACAGGGTTACTTCGATTGAATGAAGAAGGGAGTTCAAAATTTCTTCAAACAAATCATCAGTTGGAGTTTTTCAATAATGTAATTCAAGAATTTTCCAAAATAATTCCGGTAGATGAACAAAGGATAACTACAAATGGTAAATGGCAAAATGACCCCACTTTCCCCAAAAAAGTGTTGTTGTCATTTACTATTAATGAAGCTAAAAGTGCCATGGAACCAAGTTCCAAAACAATCTTTGATAATTTGGGCACTTTGATTGAAAGAAAAAGGTTTACTGCACTTTCTAATTATGAATATTCTTCATTAATCGATGAAAGTGCATCCTTTACAATAACCAGTAAGTGTTGTTCATTAAATATTTTTGATATTTGTAAATAATTAATATTTCATTAAATTTATTAAATTTTTAATTCTATTATTTTACAGGTTATTTTGGAAAATTTTTGCCACTAATTATAATATTTTTAGTAAGTATGATAATATTAATAATATTATATTTTTTGGCACGTTGGAAGAACCCTGAAGCTAGAAACATTGCCATATTTGAGACTGCATTAATAATGCAGGATTTTGCTGTGGATTTAACATTTGCATTATTAAGGGTTCATAATACTCCACACCTAATAATCCCAAAGTAAGAAATTTTGTTTAATGTTATGTTATTTTGATTATTTTAAAGATTAATTTAATTAATTAATAATTTTCTTATTTATTATTATTTAGTATGGTATTCCTTGTTGTACCGCATGTAGTCAGTTTATTATTGGCTATAAATATTCTTTTGTCTGAAGTAGCTACGAATCCAACATTCCATACTTGGTTTTCGGAGCTTCCAACACTATTATCAATTTGTACAATATTTTCAGCCATTGATATACTAGCAATAAATACTTTGACATCAAATTTATTTGGTCTCAAAATATTTTCAGCCCCATTATCACAAAGATCAAGAGATATTATACTTTGGGGTAGTTTCATAAATATTTTTGCTGAAGATATACCACAGTTGATTATACAGATATTATACTTTAATAGTGTTGTGACATACGATTTTATTCCATCACTTGTAATTATATCTGGTGGATTAGTTATAATGAATAAACTAATTTTAAGATCGTATCAGGCATTAATAAGATGGTGTCATCGGCGTGATGAAATTAGAAACTTTATTAGAGATAGACGTTTATCAGCTGGTTCTATAAGATCATTAAGGTCAAATATTTAGCATTCTACTACAGATTTTTATTTGTAAATTATGATATTTTTACCATCAATTTAATAAAAATATAATCCTTCAGACTGTGCCATAAAAATGTATTATGTATTTATTTATTTATTTTTTTTCAGCTTTATTTAAATTCTAAATAGTACGATTTTTTGGTAAAAAAAAACAAGTTTATCTTTTTTTATTGTTTCTGTATTGTTAAAGCAATTCTTTTTTAATTTAACAAGATTAATAAATAACTGAAATATATATAATCAATTGATTAGAATATAACAAATATATCAATATAACATAATTTTCTAAGCTTTATTAATAATTATATTTTAATTAAAATGAGTTCAAAGAAATTCATCGCTATTAATTTTCCCTACACAATTTGAAACCTCGGAAAGGTGTGATGCCTAACCGTCACCGTTCAGTTCACGTGACTGCCGCGTTCGCGTTGTTTATATTTATCTCAGCGACTTAGAATTGGTGGAATTGGTGGTGTGGTAAGATGATCCCGTTTAACGTTGCACAGAACCATAATATAAGGTTGACCATTTACAAATTTGGCTGAATTTTTTTCTCAATTCTTTTGTTTACGTTATAACTTAAAAAAATATAAAAAATGGAGGATGATAAACTTTTACCAATTTTATCACAAGAATTACTCAAAATTTTAAATGATGAAGAATATTATGATGTCGCCATTGAAGTTGGTAATGACCCTTATGTAAAAGTTTTTCGTGCTCATATGGTTATTTTACATTATCGTTCTCCCTATTTGCGAAGAATTTTGTCAACTAATAAAAAAAAAAATGATGGAACTTTGACACATATCAAATTATCAAATATTTCTCCTGAAATTTTTCAAATAATTTTAAGGTAATAAAGAATCAAGTATAAACAAAACCCAATTTAATATTTATTTCTAATTTCACAATTTTTTTTTTTAATTTAGGTATATTTATGGCGGAAAGCTTTCTTTAAATGAGTATGATAATTCAGATATAATTAAAGTCTTAGTTGCTGCTAATGAACTTAGTCTTCAAGAATTTGTCACATATTTACAATTCTTTTTGATCAAAAATAAAACAAGTTGGATGGAGAAAAATTTTAATTTCGTTTATCAAACAAGCTTCGAAAATAACTCATTATCAGAACTTCAAAATTATTGTATTGATTTAATATCTAAGGAGCCGGATAAAATATTCAAATCGCCCGATTTCTCTTCAATTCCGGAAAAACTTTTGATTTCAATTATTCAAAATGACAATCCTCAAACGAGCGAAGTTCAAATTTGGGAACATGTACTTAAATGGGGATTTGCTCAAAATCCTGAACTTCCTTCCGAAATCACAAACTTTTCAAAAGATGATTTTAATACTTTAAAGAATACCTTGCAACAATGTATTCCTTTTATTAAATTTTACAACTTAACTTCTAAAGAATTTGTTGACAAAGTATTTCCTTATAGAGAAATTCTTCCCGGAGAATTATGTGCAGATTTATTAAAAACTTATTTAACTCTTTCTAATCCTGATAGTAAACCAACCAATAAACAAAAACCTCATATAACTAATGAAATCAAATTAAGAGCTGTTGATTCAAAAATTATTACATCTCAACATGCTGAATTAATCTCAAAATGGATTGATAGATTAAATATCATCGACAAGTTAATAATTTCTTCATACGAATTCAAATTATTATTTCGTGCATCTCGTGATGGGCATTCACGAGATAAATTTCATGAAATTTGTGATAACCATACACGCACGGTAACAATTGTTAAAGTGAAGAGTAGTAGTGAAATTCTTGGAGGATATAATTCAACTGAATGGAAATCAGATGCAAGTTTCGGCGCTACTAGAGACAGTTTTATATTTTCTTTTATCAATGATAGAATTGATAATCATATTTTAAGTCGTGTAACGAATGCAAATAAAGCTATATTAAATAATCCTTATGTCGGTCCATCATTTGATATAGATCTTCGTATATGGAACTTTTTCTTTGGTAATAGTTGTACCAAATCTTCTTATGAAAAGCCAATTAGAAAAACTACTAGTAGTTTTGATGTAGAAGAATGTGAAATATTTCAATTTGTTCGTGATTGATATTTAACTATACTCTTCTATCATTCTTACTGAGATGCATTTATGAAGACATAGTAAATATTAAAATAATTCAAATAAAATAGTTCCATTAAAATTAGAAATTAACTATTTTACTATAAAAAATTATTATTCAAAAATGAAAAATTCATCAAAATAAAAACAGATGTTGGCAATAAAATAGATACTGTTTTTCTTAATATTATAAAAAGTTTTAAATTGATCCCAAATAAATAAATTGATTTTTATTGGTTTATTTACGCATTATACAAATATTCTATTGTTTACGGGTAACTACTGTAAACAAATCTTTCTTTAAATTATTTGTAATGTAGTATTTCCGGAGGGTATTTATAACCCATGTCATTCCTTTCTTCCTTCCGCTTACGCCATAATTCCCATTTTGAATTAAACTACCCCTGCTTATTTCCTTTTATATTTGTATCACTTTTTTTTGTATTACAATTTTTTATAATAAATTGTAACACGTGATTATAATTATTGATCTATTAAAAACATATTTTACAAAAAGAGAAGTATTTAATCAAATTTAATTTCCAGAGAAATTCATACCTCATTTAAAAATTCATCTGTGAATTTCAAAGCAACTTTTGTAACTGATGTTCTTACCAATTCTTTTTTAACCAAATAATCATAACTTAATGGACCATGCTGATGTTACCACAGGATTTATGCAGATCAGAAAGGTAGTAACGAGAAAATAAATAGGGAATTTATAAGGAATCGGCAATAAAAAGGTACACGATAGGAAGATAAATGGAGAATTTAGAAATCAGAAAACTGTCGGTAGGATTTTTATTAACTATCGGCAAGGATTCTAGCAATATTAGTACTAACTCTTTCGGCGCTCTGTAATATTCGGTAGATCCTTCTTTTACAAATACTAATGCTAGACTATTCAGAAAATAGACCAAAATCCTGCCTTTCCAGCACTTCCCCACTAGTCCCTTATATACTTTCCCAAAATTCGGCACAATTTGTCCAAAGTTCAACTTGTCCTTTGGCCAATTTGCTAATATATGAATTGTCTTCCGTCTAACTAAAGTTATCAATCGGCCAAATTGTCCCGAATCCACATTTCGTCCCACATTATTACCCAAACCTAAGCCTCCCAATTCCTGTTTATCTGTTTATACCAAAAACAACTAACAATATAAACTATATGTAAATTACTCAATATAATAAAATTATTCATTTAATCAATAAACTATCTAAATATACATTAAAAAGAAAAATCTATAAAATCTATAAATGCGTGCGTGTGATATCATAACACAGAATATATGGTAACAAATCCACCATTATCTATTTCTGTAATATCTTCAAACTGATCGTATAAATATTCAGTTATATCGTTGTAAGAATTATTTTTGACTGCATTTCTTGAACTAAATTATTAATTTTTTCGATCCCACATTCCCACTAGTAAAATTTTTAAATAATTTATTAAACATGGTTTACACCATTTATAACTTTCATCAGATTGATTTATATATTGACCGCCAGTCCATGATATTGAAAACAATGATATATTCTTTGTACTGTATCTGGATTTTGAGTTATGAAAAAAAATTATTATATTTTATATTAGAAAAAAAAGTGTTAAACATACCTCGTTTAGTAATATTTTGTGAATTATATGGACATTTTAAAGTAATTTGTTTATTTGAGATCCTCGTCCATTTCTCTTCTCAGTAATCATAACATCGTTCCATAATATTGCTAAATACATCGTAGCGGATTGATCATATGTTATTCATCAAATATATTATCTCTGTAGTGATGGATTAAATCATCAATTATTTTGTTCTCACTTGTCCAATTTAAATAGAATTTTTTTAAGGTAACCTATTTGACATGATTTACACCATTTTTTATACACATATTTTTCACCACAATTTTCACAATATGATATTTGTCTTGGAGAACCATGATATAATCTTTTATATTTGGATTTTGAGATATTCCATTTACTTCAGAATCTTTACGTACTGTACTATTATAAAAAAGAAAAATTATAGCACTTATTATTATGTACTATAATACGAAAATTATCCCTAATTAAATTCAAAAATCTCATACCTCATTTAGAAGAGATTCATTGGTAAATATTTTGCGAATTATATAAACATTTTAAAGTAACTTTTTTATTCTGACCTTCTTGTATATACAAGTTCAATACCATCCTTCCATATTGCTGTAGCAAAACCCCATTTCTTTCGTCAAACTGATTATATGGTATCCATTCAAATATTATATCAAGTATAATTATTTATTTCAATTGAATTTCTTGCAAAAAAATTGATAAATCATTTGCGCTACATGGTTTACACAATTTATTTACATAGTATCCATCCAGATACTAGTATTTATATAAAAATTATTAGTCGTAAAAAAGATGCTATTTCGATTAAATTGACCCATATTTAATGTTTGAAATCAAAAATCATCTGATTAAAATTTCTGTACTTCTTTCAGACGGGAACCTGTGACTCCAAATCCTATTTACCATTTTTTATATTATATTTCCATCAAATTCAATATTCAGATACACGTTGTTTTATAATGTGACCTAGACTACGAATTTTATTTGGAACATTACTCGGATTTATAAAATTATAATTTCATGAGCGACACGCACAGCAAAAATGAAAATAAAGTGATATGCTACGAGATTTTATTTGTATTATACCCGACTTTACAAAAGAAATTAATACTAATATGTTTATTAGAAAGTTTATGCTGATTAACGTAAATATTATATGACTCAAAATTGTATCCTTTTTTTAATATTTATATATTTGCATGTAATTTTTTTTTTCGAAAATTTTAGATATCTGCGGATTAAGAATATTATTATTTTTGGCCGAATTTGGTATCAGAAGTAGTATTTTTCATGTATTACATAAATTACCTATATATTGATCTGACCATAACCTTTCCTAGAATCTAATTTAATATCATTACCAACTATTACATTGTCTATTTCATTTTTTTGATCATTTTCTAAAACTTCATTCCTTATCTGCCACTCCGTACTTATGTTTTTCGTATTGATTCCATGATTCAACATCTATATGAAATCTTGCGCATTTATTAGATTTAATACTCTTCTTTTATATAACTCGGTAGTGTTTTAAGGAAATTTTTAATTCTAAAAGCTCGTATTTTTGTATCTAAATCGCTCGTTATATATTTATTAGATTCCATTCTTAATTAGTTTAAATGTAAACGTCCATCAAGATATTCTTCATATAACTCTGCTTCCATTTGAATCTTATAATCTTCATCCCTATATATTTAGATGACGTTAAAAAAAAACACCTGTAATTTTTTCTCTTCTATCAATTTCTTCGAAAATTTTAATAACGCGTAATTTTTGTCTTTTCTAGAGCTAGATTCTTTAAAAAAAAATTCAAATGAATTTATCATTAATTAATATATTCACTGTATTATCATTCAGAATAATAATTAAACTAAAAATCAACGCTATTATTATAATTATCGCTTTTAAACTTTTGAGTTATACAAAATATTTTCCATTATTAGTTATAAACTTAATCTCGTTATAAAAGAAAGACTTAAGACAATTATCCGAAAAAGGCTCCCTTTTAACTAAACTAAAATCAATTATTAAGAAATCTGAAATTATAATTTGATTCTCTAGAAGCTTGTTTAAAATTTTCTCAAAATATTCATACGGTTTTATTTTACTCGTATTTCCATCTTTAACCTTTTCTTTTCCCACCTTAATATTTCTTGATGACTGATCTAATGGTAAATAAATTAAACAATCATTTTCATTTTTCGTCCCTGATATAAGAAAGTTCGGCTTAGGACGTGATTAGGGATGGCAACGGTCACGGTCATTAACCGATTATGACCGGTCATGACCGTGACCGATATCGGTCGGTCAAGACTTCTGACCGACCGTTTGACTGACCGTTTGACCGACCGTTTGACCGACCAAATTTTTTTATGAAAAATTTAATAAAAAACGTCGCGAAAACGTTTTTTATTAATAATTTAATTAAAAAAAAATGTTTTTCGCAACCGTTTTTAATTATTTTAACAAAAAACGTTGCGAAAACGTTTTTATTAATAATATAATTAAAATAAAACGTTTTCGCAACGTTTTTTTAATTATTTTAATAGAAACGTTGCGAAAACGTTTTTTTATTAATAATTTAATAAAAAATAAACGTTTTCGCACGTTTTTTCAATTGCCTTAATAAAAACACTGCGAAAATATAAAAAAAAATGATCGGTCAAACTGTCGGTCAAACGGTCGGTCGGTCGGTCAAAGGTTCTTGACCGGTTATGACCGACCGATGACCGACCATGACCGACCGTTGCCATCCCTAGTTATTGGAGAGATATTAAACTCAAGAAATATGTCTATTTTACTTTATGGCGAAGGATGCAACAGAAATATTGGTAAAAAGGTTGAAAGTAAGGAATGTTTAATATATATAGCAAATGAAGCAAGTAGGATTATTAAGAAAAGGAATGAAGAAGGTCGGATAAAACCATATGAGTCAATGAGAAATATAAAAATGAAAATGAAGTATATGTGAAAGAGGAAGAAAAAGATATGAATTATAATAAAGATCAAGATTTTATCGATATATTAAAAAATAGTATAATGGAAACGGATGAAAGAGATAAGAGGAAAAGGCAAGCGTACTTAATAAATAATAGAGTGTGTTAAGGGGAAAATAAAAGTATCGAAAAAGGATATAAATATATAGAATATTTGGTGAGTTGGGTATTAAGGGATAGAGATTTTAATGAGAAAAGCGAGATAAGGATAAATGCGAAATTTAATGATACGAAAGATCATGATGAATTTAAAATTTTAATAAGATGTATAATAATTGGAATGATTTAATAGAAAAAGGGAGTGATATTCTTTTAGGAATTGATGAGAAAGTCAGAAGATGTTTAGAAAATTTTATGAAAAATCTTAGTAATAGAAAAAGGATAGATGAAGAGTATTTTATAGAAATGTTGGTGATTGAAAAATTTTTGAAGGAAGAAAGATATGAAATTAGATATTCTTGGACATTCAGAATTGGAAGATATAGAGAAGAGAAGGGAAGAAATTAGAAAATTTTTAGAACTAATGAAGAAAGAAAATTTTGAAACATATTGAAATAGATGTTATAGATGAAGAACGATCAACGAATTCAATTTATATTGGAAATATGCATTGATAACTGGTGATTTAAGAGGATGGCGTAAGAAGTGTACGCAAGCTATTTGGAAAAATGAACTTCTCAATAGTCGAAAGATAGAAGATCTGTTTTATTTTAATTTTAAAAATGAATTCGATTGGGTTAAGACGCTTAATTTTATTAGTAATAAAAATAAATTTACTTTTTGGCAGTGTAACGATCATGAAGATACAAAGGAGAGATCATACAGAATTAAAAACTTTTTAAAAGAATTACCAACTTATGGAGTTTTATATTAGTGTAATAGCAAATGAAATGTGTCCAAGATGCAATAATGAGATCGAAGATTGTACCATGATGTTTGGAAGTGCGAAAGAAATAAAGTTAGCTTAGAAGAAATATTATATGAAGCAATAGCTAAGTATGAAGAAATATTAATATCAGATGGTAAAAAAGAAGAAGTGGAAATATTACGAGATATTAATATAAATTTTTATGAAATAATGTTAACCCAATCAGATATTTTATTAGAATAATAGAATATGGGAGATGTATATAATAGAAAGTTTGATGAGATATCGAAGAAAAAAGAATACAAGAATTTGATAGAACATTTGTGGAGCTTTTGTTATGATAAAGATAAATATAGAAAGAGAATTTGGGTTAAACGATGTGATGATGTGGCGGAGATAGAGAAAGATAGAGGTTTAGATTGTAAAGATAAAAGAAAAAGGAAAAAAGAATAGAGGAGGGCGATAGTGTTTATAATAAAAAATTAAGAAAAATTGAAAAACAAATGAAATAGTTTAAACGAAAAAAATATACGAGAAATAGTTTATTAGATGATGTAAAGAATGGTAAATCACTAGTAAATCTTTTAAGAACACTTGGGGAACGAAGGCTAAAGTATATACTGGTTTTATTTTATAATTTAGTTTTATTATGATTGATTATATAGTTACATATTTAGATAATATTTAGATAGATCGGTTAGTTATAGAGGATTTTTTTATTAGCATCTTTTTCCTTGATCATTGTAATTTACTTATCTTTTTTATTTATTGTTATTGTTTCTTTTATTTGTACACTTCAATAAAAATAAATATGGTGGTTTTTTTCTTTAAAATCGTAAATGTGTGACTTAAATTTTAATATTTGCAAATAAAATTTCATTAAATAAGATTATTTTGAATAAATATATTTGCAAAATTTTTTTTTTAAAAAATATCTTTTGCAATAATAACCGATCAAAAATTAGATACATGACATATTTGAAAAAAAAACCCAGGCGATGAATCACCCAGGCGACGTTTAGCAATCCCCAATTTTTATTTATATATTAAAAGTATTTAAAATAGTAGATTTCAAAAAATGTTTTTATGCCAATTATTTTAATATTATTAATGATAAAAAGAAAAAACACTTCAAACAAATTTCTGCTATATACTTTTTTTAATTTTTTTCCTTTTACAAAAAAATTAGGAATTAGAAATATCAACAAGTATTAACGGATATTAAGATTCTGAATTTTCTATGAATTTACATATTTGTGAAATGTTACTAGAACAAGTCACATAAGTCACAGTATTAAGAGAATAATTTTTCTCTTCCCCACTTTCTTTATCCTCATTTCATATTTTTTTTTCTCATTTTCATTTCCTTCACAAGTTTGGAACCATGAAAGTGAGAGATTGTGCGACATATGGATGATGATGCATTTACATATTGTAGTATATATGTTGTGCGATTTGCGTCTGGCCTAGTAATGCTGGCCAACCCACTTAAGGCATTATAATATTGGGCAATATTGACGCACAATATATTTATTGCGATTTTAGTTATTAATACTATAAATATTTTATAAATTTTTTAAATAATAATATATTAAACTCTTTTTAGACAGTAATAATAAAGTAATAGGAATAAAATATAATTACTTTAATTTTAATAGTAATAGAATCATTAACTATTATTCATAAGAACATTGATTTATATGTAAAACGTAATTTCTGGAAAACTCCGTGAATATGATACATTTACGGGAAAATAACTTGAGCAACTTGGATTATTTTCAATGTTTGAGACTATAAATTCCGTGAATATGATACATTTACGGAAATAACAAAGAATAAAAAACACGGAATAAATTTTTATAGGGGTAATAAATTGTCTCTAGTAAATTATATATATTTAGATTACTCTGTATAAGTTAATTTTGAGTTGTATTACTGTAACGTGTAGCATGCCTCCGTAATTTATTACGGATTGTTATCTTAAAATAGATTGGGTTTAACCATTAATGAATGTTGATCATGTTGATCATGAAAATTAAACAATAGAAATGTCTCGTAATATAATGATGCTCTTAACAATACATTTTTAATGCTGTGTTACCGCTTCTCTATCATTGTTTTACGCTAAATTAAGTAATGGTCTAGGTATAATATATGAGGAACAATTCATTTGTTCATTGCGCCATTTTGTATCCAGTAATCATAGAAAGATAAAACATAGCAGAGTGATAGAAAAAGAGTAATAATACATGGCAAAAATTGTCAGCTTTTCTGCCAGTAGTGATATCATAATTTTATCACTAAAACTATAATAAATTTAATAAATTTGAAGAATTTAATATTTTGTTCATTATATAGCTTGTCTCCAGAATATTATTTGTGTGCATAATAATTTACTATATGTTTCAAGTTCATTGATCTCAGTGTGAAGCAAATGGGCTGTTGCTAGTATGTATTAAAAAAATAAAAATTAATTACGTATCTAATTGTATTGATCCTAAATTTAAATTTGATAAATGATGAGGCAAATTATTATCATTTTCATACAATTATATTCATCATAAATTAGGCATGTAACAAACGTTTCACTAGTAACTCCTTTGATACTAAACTCATGTTGTGCATATATACCATATATACCAAACACTTGTTTTTGTTGGACAATATTTTTAGTGTCAGAAATTTTTCAGCCATTATATTTGTTGCACGTTTTTTTACACATGTGTATGAAACAATGCAGATCAGTTTTTGAAATACAAATTTGGTAGTATAATTAATATATTTTTTTTGAAACACATTTTAAACGTTTGATTAAAGAAAAGTTATTAATAGTAATTGATAATAAATCAAGATTACAATGACAAATAACATATATAAATGTTCTGTAATTCCTCTGAGTAAAAATTTAAAATTTTTCAAGTCTCTAAATTTGTTTCCATATTTCACACACATTTTCCCACCAAGTCTCTAATAATCAAGTCTTTTAATTTATTTCCACATTTTTCACACACATTTTCCTACCAAGTCTCTAATAAAAATGTTAAAGATGTTGATCATCTTTATATATTCAACCTCCATCTGTTGCTTTTTTGCCACATCTCAAAATGTATTATCTCGAGATATTTTATCTCAAAATGTATCATCTCCAAATACATTACCCCAATATACATCACCTCAAGATATATGGTACATTTATAAAGAGCCTATAGAAGGTCTAAAACTACGTGACACTCTAACACTTAAAGATGGTACTTTGATGATTTGGATGACCCTTGATGATGTTGAAGATCCATCATGCATATTACCTCATTTTTATCTACGATTGATAAAAAGAACAGGCCGAATTACATACATAAATCTTAATTACACCTTTCCTCTAGAAGCAGTTTGCCCCATTGATATGACTTTTATACCCTTAAGTTATAATTATATAATGGTAATTTATGTTAAATTAAACAATGGTGTTACGGGAAAGTATGGCTTGATAATTAATTATGACAGCGAGATAATAAGGTAAGTTTAGATGTTGTTATATTCTCATTTATAAAGATCAATAATAATTTATTTATTTTTTTAGTGAAATCTACTTAGGAAATGTTAATGATGATATTATAATTAGTGGAAGATTAGAAAAAAGTTTTATTTGTATTGAAGAACATGCACAGGTCGAAGTAGGCCCATGTACTACAAATTTCTAATTGTGAAACTTCATTCACATGGCCCATTTCTCATAGATTTATAAATTTTGGAAATTCTTGGAAATTTGTCCCGTTTCCATTAAGTTTCCACCCTATTTTTGATAATAGAAACTTCATTTATATGTTGTTTATATTTATATCACACTGAAAATATTTTTTTTCAAATATATTCACATTAAACTATAATCAAATTTTTTTATTTCATGTTATTTTAAGTGCATTTTTATGATACTAAAGTTATACTTTTATTATATTAACGTTGTATTTTTATTACATTTAATACATTATCATTATATTTCTATTATATTAAAGCCATAATAAGCAATGATATATTATAATTCACATCATTATTGTCTTAATAAATGCAATATAAAGTTAAAAATCTTGATTTTAATAACGATAATAATTAATTAAAATCTTTTTTTTTTAATTGAAACATACCATCATCCAAAGATTCCATATATCAAAACCTTCAAAAAATAATGTTACCATCTCCAAGTTCTAAGCATCCGAAGCTAAAACTTGCAAAAAAAGAAAAAAGGAACATCAGCTAACAATTCTTTAAAAAATAAAGATAATTTTACATTAAAAAGACAAAAAAAAGTTAAGATAAACCCTAAAAAAGAAAGAGTTAGTAAATTTTTGAAGCACATACCGAAACATATTTCCTGTATGAAATAGGACCTTGCAAAGATAAAAGAAAGTTAGTAGATATTTAAAATAAAGACCTCCCTCCCTTACTTACCAGAGATTTGCTAAAAGACACCTCTTAAAAAGAAAAAAAGGAACGAGGTTAATGTTGCTTCTTAAAGTAAATGTGGAGTAAGAACCTTTACCAAAAAGTCCAGGGAAAACTTTCTAAAAAGGAAAACCTAAGCTCCGACCTCTTGCGTAATAAAATAAAAAAAAAAAAAATAGATCGTATTTTATAAAATAAGTCATGTGACTGATCGAATTAAATATAAGTGATTACGTTAATTGTAATTATTTGAAATTTAATAATTTAATAATAATTTACTATAATTTAATGTTAATTTACTTGAAATTTAACTGAAATTTATTGATGATTTGCATATAAAAATTTAATATTAGTTTACTAGAAGTTTAGATGAAATTTAATGATAATTTAATTGAGATTTAATAATGTAAATTTATAAACTAAGTTTCCACACATGATTTATCTTGTACATTTCGTCATTTCCAGCTGTAAATTAAATTTAACTGAATTTCACAATCACACGTTGAACTTGTTAAAAATGAACAAGTGTGTTGGCAATTTCCAGGTTATAAACTTCGTGTACATCACATCACTTCGACCAGTGAATACCATCCTTCCATATTGCTGTAGCAAAACCCCATTTCTTTCGTCAAACTGATTATATGGTATCCATTCAAATATTATATCAGTATAATTATTTATTTTCAATTGAATTTCTTGAATCCAATTTGCAAAAAAAATTTTAAATCATTTGCGCTACATGGTTTACACCATTTATTTACATAGTATCCATCCAGATAAGCTTCGCCACATTCTTTACATTTTCCAAAATCGTCTTGAGATTATCCTAAAGAAACAAACGCCAAATGAATAGTAAATGAATACTTTCATAATATTCATAATAATTGAGATTATAATATTTCTACATTACTATCAAGTTTTATTGAAATTCTCATTCTATAATGAGGTAAGAAAAAATAAATTAAGAACTCATACTGACCTGTTTGAGTAACCAAGTCTATTGTAAAATATAGCATTATAACTCGTACTATAAACAACCTAGCTTGTTTTAAACCTAATCTATATTGAAATTAATATTTTTCGTTAACATCATAAATTGCAATGCTTTTTTTTTTAATTCATACATAATTACTAGGAAACAGGAACTGCTGGAGCATCCGAAGCATTATAATCATGATCAATTACTTATCACAAAAAATTGAAATTGTCTACAAAAAATATGTATTACTAAAGTTAAAAATAATGTATTGCTAAAAATTGTATAGTTAAAAGATGCATCACTAAAGTTATAGATAAAAATACTTTAATATAATTTATAATTCGTTACAATATTAATGCATAACATTTATATTTTGTTTCTACATAAGCGTTACGCCTGATTTTAAATCTCATTGGGCCATAATTTATTATTTTTGTTACTATGTTATTACATTATTATTATTTCTATGTAATTGTTTCATAAAATTTTATTGACCATACATATGGCGTGACGGACAGACATTGCATGCTTTTTTGAGTGGAATGGAAAAGTCCTTCGCTAACGCTTTGGACAATATATAAACTTAGGAACAGGAAATAATATAGTACAACAGCATAAGCAAATTCATACGATTACATTTCATTATAATGATTTAATAATTGTTCATTAACTCGCCAATTAATTCGTTTATTTTTGCATGCAAGGCATCCTACGATTTCTGTAAAATTAAATTTAAACGCTTATAATATACCAAACTCAGTTGATTATATTTTTACTCCAAATTAAATTTCTGTTATTGTAGTAGCCTATTTTCAAAGATTATTGATAAAAAAAAAATATTTGCGTAATCATGTGATAAGGTTAAATAAAAAGCAATCGTCCATAAATTTCATATTTTGAAAAAAAATATCAATTGACAATTTGATATTTCCTATCGTTTACATTAAAAGTTTCAATTATTAATTATTTTTTTTTTTTCTCTATATTTTAATTTAACAAGTAAAAAATATTGATTTTAAATTTATTAATAAGCCATACTAATATATAAATTATTTAAATTACAAACTTAAAGTATTTTGCTACTCTAGCCTTAGTGTTTAAATAATTCAAAATAAAATATTCAATATTGTTTGTTTACAATTATAATTTTACATCTAAAAAAAATGCATATAACTAAATAAACAACAATTAGTAATTAAAATATTATTTACTGTATACAATATTAATATTAAGAAACTAACCATCAGGAATCTCAAATTCATCTTGTTCTTCCGAATGAAGGTTTGGATTATTATTTAATTAAAATATTGCAAAATTAAAAATTTATAACAAATATTCTACTTACCATTAACTGGTCCTTTCACTTGTTGTATTGTTTCTTTTTTATAATTATTTTGAATTTCTATATTTTTTTAAATAAATAAATAAAATTTTATTAAATAAATATTGAAATTAAAATTTGGAATCATTTTGCTTACCATCATTTGAATTTATTTGTAGCTTATTAAATACTTTAGATAACCCTTTACTATTATCTAAAATTGAAATAAATTTGTATTATTATTATCTAAAAAATTTAGTATATAAATAAATTATCAATATTTTTAAAATATATTTACACCAGGTAAATATTATAGCCGTTTGTTTGGAAAAAAGATGTTAGTTTTTTTCGAAAATGGTTCCTTTATAGTAAATAATTTTCGAGTCGGTTAAAATTTGATCGCTTCTTTTAAAATATGTAATATACAAGAAATATTATATTAATTATAAAAATAATATTATGCGCATCGAACGTATCTTATTTGAATATAAAATAGTATTTATGGTTTAAAAAAGAATTTTATTTTAATTTGGTACTAATAAATTTACCTACGTATAACAATAACCTCCTTAGTTTTAAAAACTCCGATTTTCTAAAAAAATTTTTATAGCGTAAAGTTGAAGTTGATAGATATATTTAATTGGCGTCGGTAACAGTTATAATATGAATCAATTTAAAAAATATTTTCTAAATTTATTTATAAAAATAACCAATACATCATGATAAATAATGAAAATAATAAAGATTTATAATTATATGATTATATCCAGTGTTAGTAAATCGAAAACGTGATGTATATCTCTTGGTAAAAATTGTCACATTATTAACTCTCCTCTGATTTTATCAACCATGTTAAATTTACTATGTGTGTAATAAATAAGTTACAATGCAATTACATGCTAAACTTTTATTTTATAATAAATATAAAACAATTTCATTTTATAAATGCGAATTCACAATTAGTAGGTAAAAGTGATAAATTATATAAGGTTAGTTTGACCATTTACTCTCGTTTCTTTCGTTAACATTAAGAAATGAACAACAAATTTTTTATCAAAATTTACTCGAGATTTTAGATGATGGAGAATATTATCGAAGCTGGTAATATAAAAAATTATTAAAAGAAAATAACGCAATTTTAATACAAATCAATATCAAACATTTCTCCTGAAATTTTTCAGATAATTTAAGATAATAAAGAATTAAATTTAAACATTGTTGTAAATTTCAATATTTCTAATTCTTAAATCAGTTAAATGATTATAACATTTTGAAAATGATTCATTCTCAGGACTTTAAAATATTGTACTGATTTAATGAAAGGGAACCATATAAGTTATTGAAATCAAAAATGATAGTAATCAATTAATAAATCAAAACCTCATATGACTAGAGAAATCAAATTAAAAACTGTTGATTCAAAAATTATTACATCGTAACATGCTGGATTGATCTCAAAATGGTTGATTTCAACATCATCAATATGTCTTTGAAAGCAGGGATGATGAAGAACGAACAATTTGAAATACTTCACATTCTTTTATGATAAATGTCTTTCGGATTTTCTAAATGACTTTTCATATAAAGATTTTTTACAATAATTGCTACTGAAAATGCTCTATCATATAACAAATTTGATGAAATTTTATCTCGAGAATGTCCATCCCGAGATGCGCGAAGTAATAAATTGTAATCAAATGAAATAACAAAATAGGTTAATAAAAAGTAATTATTTATTCAAAATGATTAATATAAAATAATAAAGCTTACTTCTATTAATATAACGAACCTTCTGGTTTAATGATTTTTGCTCGTTATATTAAGTATCAAATTATATTGTTAGCTATTTAATAAAAAAATTTTATTAACAATTCAACAGTAAAGTATGATAATTCGGTCCAAAGTTCCGTAATGTTTTATTAGAAAATCGAAAATGTTACCTGTTACGTGTTTATTCAATACTTTTGGGGATGAAAGCCGTGATCGATCACGTGATGTACACGTACCTTGATTGGTCGCTGTAAATAATCAGACATTATGATTGGCTTATGATCACGTGAACGAATATGGCTTAGACGACCAGACATTGACGTTACACAGAATACCGTGCTAATTATATAAGGTTGAACGGTTACAAAATTGATTATTTTCATTAATTGTTAACGTTAAAATTGTAAAAAAAAATGAACGATAATAAACTTTTACCAAATTTATCACAAAACTTGCTTGAAATTTTAAATGATGAAGAATATTATGATATTACCATTGAAGTTGGTAATGACCCTTATGTAAAAGTCTTTCGTGCTCACATGGTTATTTTACATTATCGTTCTTCCTACTTACGAAGAATTTTGTCAACTAATCAAATAAGGAATTAAATATAAACAAAACTCAATTTTAATATTTCTAATTTCACAATTTTTTTTTTACTTTAGGTATATTTATGGCGGAAAGCTTTCTTTAAATGAATATGATAATTCAGATATAATTAAAGTCCTAGTTGCTGCTAGTGAACTTAATCTTCAGGAATTAGTTACATATTTACAATTCTTTTTGGTCAAAAATAAAACAAGCTGGATGGAGAAAAATTTTAATTTCGTTTATCAAACAAGCTTTGAAAATGATTCATTCCCAGAACTTCAAAAATATTGTATCGAATTAATATCTAAAGAACCGGATAAGATTTTCAAATCTCCCGATTTCACTTCAATTCCGGAAAAACTTTTGATTTCAATTATTCAAAATGATAATCTTCAAACGAGCGAAGTTCAAATTTGGGAACACGTACTTAAATGGGGACTTGCTCAAAATCCTAAACTTCCTTCTGAAATCACAAATTTTTCAAAAGATGATTTTAATACTTTAATAAATATATTACTACAATGTATTCCTTTTATTAGATTTTACAATTTGACTTCTAAGGAATTTGTTGACAAAGTATTCCCTCACAGAGAAATTTTACCTGAAGAATTATGTACAGATTTATTAAAAACTTTTTTAACTCTTTCGAATCCTGATAGTAAGCCAATTAATAAATCAAGACCTCGTATGAACAAAGAAATTAAATCAATAACTGTTGACTCAAAAATCATCACATCTCAACATGCTGAGTTAATTTTAAAGTGGGTCAATATTAAGAACTACAGATTCTTCATATGAATTCAAATTATTATTTCGTGCGTCTCGTGATGGACATTCACGAGATAAATTTCATATGATTTGTGATATTCAATCCCACACTGTAGTGCTTGTTAAAGTGAAAGGTAGTAACGAAATTCTTGGAGGATATAATCCAATTGAATGGAAATCAGACAAAAGTTACAGCACTACTAAATATAGTTTTATATTTTCTTTTAACAATGAAAGAATTGATAATCATATTTTAAGTCATGTAATGTTTGAAAACTATGCTATCTACAATAGTTCTGGACATGGTCCATTATTTGGCATAAGTGATCTTATTATATGGGACTCATTCCATAAGAATTATTGTAAAAAATCCTCTTATAAAAAATCGATTAGAAAGACTGAAGGCTATTTTAATATAGAGGAATGTGAAGTATTTCAAATTGGTTCCTATTAAGACATGGTATTTAATAAGCTAATAATTACGTTGCAAACAGATATGTTATTTACTATTTTTACTCAAATACTAGTTTAGTTAAAATCATTAAAAAAAGTTTTAAAGATCATACAGATAACAGTATTTGTCCAAAACGATTAATACAATATCTATTAATTAGAACTGAGTATAATGAACCTTCCGATTTAATGATTTTGTTCGTTCGTTATATTAAGTATCAATTATGATACTGTTAACTGTTTTATTAAAGAAAATTTTATTAACAATTTACAATAAAAAATTCATCTAAAAAAACAAATAAATAAATAAAACATACCACGATATTGGTATGACGATAATTCGGTCAAGGATTAATAAATTATTAAAGTTCCGTAATGTATTAGAAAATCGCGTGCCAGCAAACTCAACAAACATGTTTATTCAATACTTTTGGTAATTCTCAGTTATTAGCCTATTATAATTTGTATATATATGCCAATATAATATTATTATTTCGGAGTTCCCGTGAAAATTCACTCCCATCCGGTTAATATTAACCTTATTAAATATAAAATTCCGGTTAATATTTACCTCCCTAAATATCATATAAAATTTGTTAATTTGTTAATTGTTATTAAAGTTTATGTGATATGTTACATTTTCGAAAGAAAAAATTAAATAACATCTCTGTGTCTTTGCTAAAGTATGTAAATTTTATGCCACTCTTTTACCATAACCCTGAATAACTCCTTTTTTTTTAATGTTAATTCACTATGCCACCCTTACCATCGTTTTCTTCGTTTATAAAGTCATCACTAACAACCTATTTTCATTATAAAAATTGTTTAAATGTTTGACATGAATATTATTATAAAATTCAACAGGAATCAAAGGTGAAAGTTATTGGATATCCATTAATATGCGTGAAATAAACGAAAGTTATCATAAATGATAAAGAAAAAGGACGTGAGAAAATGTTTATTGTAGTCTATTATAAGAAACATTTTAAACTCCTAACGTTATTCACCCAGTTAAACAAAATTCACCCCGGTGAATTTTTCATAACCGGTGATGTAAGCATGGTGATCGATAAATATGTGATAACACGGATGTTAAAAAATTTTTATATAATAACATGGGGTTATTTTTAGCTTATTCCTTATTATTTAAATTTAATTTTTATTTTTTATTTTATAATGAGTATAGGGTTTCATTTTTATCGAGGAACTGAAATGATCTGCAGTTGAACAAGCTCCATTTTGGAAAATTTTTGTTCAACATTAAGCATTAACGTTGCACAGAATACTGTGACTAATTATATAAGGTTGAACATTTACAAAATTGGGTTAATTTTTTCGTTAACCGTTAACGTTAAAAAAAAACAAAAAATGGAGGGTGATAATAAACTTTTACCAAATTTATCACAAAATTTACTCGAAATTTTAAATGATGAAGAATACTACGATGTAACCATTGAAGTTGGTAATGATCCTTATGTAAAAGTTTTTCGTGCTCATATAGTTATTTTACATTATCGTTCTTCTTATTTGCGAAGAATTTTATCAACCAATAAAAAGAAAAATGACGAAGCTTTGACACATATCAAATTATCTAATATTTCTCCTGAGATTTTTCAAATAATTTTAAGGTAATAAAGAATTAAATTTAAACAGCACTATAAATTATAATGTTCCTAATTTTACAATTTTTTTTTTATTTTAGGTATATTTATGGTGGAAAGCTTTTTTTGAATAATTATGATAATTCAGATATAATTAAGGTCCTAGTTGCTGCTAGTGAACTTGGTCTTCAAGAGTTGGTTGATTATTTACAATCTTTTTTGATCAATAACAAAGCAAGCTGGATAGAGAAGAATTTTAATTTCGTTTATCAAACAGGCCTTGAAAACGATTCATTCTCAGAACTTCAAGAATATTGCATTAATTTAATATCTAAGGAGCCGGATAAGATATTCAAATCGTCAAATTTTTCTTCAATTCCGGAAAAACTTTTGGTTTCAATTATTCAGAACGATAGTCTTCAAATGAATGAAATTCAAATCTGGGAACATGTTCTTAAATGGGGACTTGCTCAAAATCCTGAACTTCCTTCTGAAGTCACAAAATTTTCAAAAGATGATTTTAATACTTTAAAGAATACATTACAACAATGTATTCCTTTTATTAGATTTTACAATTTAACTTCTAAAGAATTTGTTGACAAAGTATTTCCTTATAGAGAAATTTTACCAGAAGAATTGTGTGCAGATTTATTGAAAACTTTTTTAAATCTTTTGGATCCTGATAGTAAACCAAGTAATAAATCAAGACCTCGTATGACCAAAGAAATTAAATCAATAACTGTTGAATCAAAAATTATTACATCTCATCATGCTGAGTTAATCTTGAAGTGGGTTAATAGATTAGAAATTACGGATAAGTTAACTTCTTCGTATGAATTTAAATTATTATTTCGTGCATCTCGTGATGGGCATTCACAAGATAAATTTCATGAGATTTGCGATTTTAAATCTCGCACAGTAACAATTGTTAAAGTGAAAGATAGTAATGAAATTCTTGGAGGTTATAATCCAGCTGAATGGAGATCTGATAATGAGTATGGAACTACTAAAGATAGTTTTATGTTTTCCTTTATCAATGGTAGAATTGAAAATTATATTTTAAGCCGTGTAATGAATGAAATTCATGCTACATATAATAATTATTTTTGTGGTCCAACATTTGGTGAAAATGATTTCTGTATATGGCCCGGATTTATGGGTAACGTTTGTAGAAAAGTTTCCTATGAGAAACCTATTAGAGAAACTACTGACGATTTTGATGTAGAGGAATGTGAAGTGTTTCAAATTATATGGAATTGATGCTTAATTTCATAATAATGGTGTATCAGCTTTGCTAGATAAAAATTTGACACAATCATTGTTGTGATATTATTCGCATGATATACTTTTAGTATAAATTTAATTATAACAAATTTAACAAGAATGGCACTTATTAAGGAGCTCTGATGAATGTGTATATATGAAAAATGAACTATTTATACTATAAAATAATTATTATGTAGTTGCGCCGCGCGAGATTTATGGGTTTGATGTATACTAGTGGTACGGTATTGTCATTCACTTCATTCTTTCTTCATTCTATGTTTTTAAATTTATTTAACGTTAAGAAAACTATGCAGTTATTTTCAAATCTTAATATAAATTTTAAACGCTGTGAAACAATTTTATTTTTTTTTTATTTTTTATTTTAATTCACCACTAACATTTTAATAAACACATTAAATCACGTTTCAAGAATTAATATAAAATGTGCGAAACTATATCGTCTGTAATATGTAAATTCTCATTTATTTATATATTTATAAACGTAAAAAGAAAATATACAAACCGTTTCAGATTTTGTTATATTTGTTATATCATAAAAAAAAAAATCTCAAAATTAAATTGTAATTTTTTTAATTTCGGGCTAAATAACAAAATGTAACTGCGGCTGATCATTAGTATGGCTGCGGCAAAAAAATTTCAGACGTTACACAAACACATCGACAATACAGTACAATGTCTTGGCTTTTGCCAATTCCAACGTTCCTTGGCCAAAGTTTCTTGGCTTCCATTGATATTTATCCTCGAGTTTCTTTTTATCTTGGCTCTTTCATAATCAATAAAATTACTGTTTATAGTTTCAAGTTTATTAATTCAATCACTTTCGTACTTTCTAGGCATAGTAAAATATTATTTTTAATTTTGACGAGAAAAATTTCTTGGTTTACTTCCATGTATTTTTTTTTTTGTATAAATGAACCATTCTTCTTTACAAGTATTCTTTTCTTTTTTTCTTCAAAAAAAAAAAAATTCTCTTTTATTTATAAAAAAAAAATAAAAAAATGTTATCAAATTTATTCAATATCGATATAACAACAAATAATAATAATAATAAATCTATTATTAATATTAATAATATAAATATCAAAATCAATGAAAATGATGAAATATTCTTAAAGAATGTTTTAAAAGAATTTTATAATAAAATCATTCAATATATAAAAGATGATGATATAAATAAATTTGAAGAAAATTTAATAAAATGGTTAAATAATATAATAAAAAATCATGATGAAAAAAATTCAAAAAAATTTCTTGAATTAATGAAAAATCATAAAAAATATCTTATTTGGTTCACAAGTATTATAGGATTTTTTTATCAACATGGTATAAGTTGTTATAAGAATAATAATATTGCATTAAAATTTTATAATTTAACCATTAATAATAATAATAATAATAATAATAATAATATTGATAATATTGATAATATTGGTGATGAGAAAGAACATTTGATAAATTATCATAACGATATTAATTTTGATCAAAAAAATTTAATTAAAGATGATGAAAATGAATTAAGAAATATTAATATTATTATTGGAAAATATTTATTATCATTTTTTTATTATAAAGATATCATTTTAAATAAGAAAAAATTCATTAATAACGTTAAGGAAATTGTTATTACAAAAAATCTAACATTTAAAATTAATAAAAATTCTGATAATAACAAGAATGACATTATTAAACAAGTAAACAATACGTTTGAAGATTACTTAAAATCGGCAGAAAATGGAAATACACAAGCACAAAATAATTTAGGAAATTGTTATCAGTATGGTATAGGAACAGATAAAGATGAAAAGCAAGCATTTACATGGTATTTGAAAGCTGCCCAAAGTGGATACACACAAGCACAATATGATTTAGCAATTTGTTATAAGAATGGATTAGGAACAGAAAAAGATGAAAAGCAAGCATTTGAATGGTATCTGAAGGCAGCTGAAAATGGGGATGCACGAGCGCAAAATGATTTAGCAATTTGTTATCAGAATGGCATAGGAACAGACAAAGACGTAAGTAAAGCATTCGAGTGGTATTCAAAATCAGCCGAATATGGAAATGCGCAAGCACAAAGAAATTTAGGAAATCATTATCATTATGGTATAGGAACAGATAAAGATGAAAAGAAAACGTTTGAATGGTATTCAAAATCAGCTAAAAATGGAAACGAATTGGCACAAGATTATTTGGCGTATTGTTATTTGAATGGGATAGGAACAGATAAAGATAAAAAGCAAGCCTTTGAGTTGTATTTAAAAGCAGCTAAAAGTGGAAATGCACGAGCACAAAATGATTTAGCAATTTGTTATCAGAACGGGATAGGAATAGATAAAGATGCAAAGCAAGCATTAGCATGGCATTTGAAAGCTGCTGAAAGTGGATATACACAAGCACAATATGATTTAGCAATTTGTTATAAGAATGGCTCCGGAATAGAAAAAGATGAAAAGAAAGCATTTGAATGGTATTTGAAGGCAGCTGAAAATGGGGATGCACGAGCGCAAAATGATTTAGCAATTTGTTATCAGAATGGCTCAGGAACAGATAAAGACGAAATTAAAGCATTGGAATGGTATTTAGAATCATCCGAAAATGAAAATGCAGAAGCAAAAAGTAATTTAGCAACTTGTTTTTATTACGGCATAGGAATAGAGAAAAATGAGAAACTTGCATTTAAATTGTTTTTAGAATCAGTTGAAAATGGGAATGAATCAGCACAAAATTGGTTAGGATATTTATATTTGAAGGGTATAGGAACAGATAAAAATGAAAGGAAAGCATTTGAATGTTATTCAATATCAGCAAATCAAGGAAATGCCATAGGTCAATATAGTTTAGGTTATCTTTATCAATATGGAATAGGAACAGAAGGAAATATTAAAGATGCATCTAAATGGTATGAAATGGCTTTAAATAATGGATATGAAGAAGCAAAGATAACTCTAGACAATATTTCGTTAATTAGTCGATTTTAGAAATTTAAACATGTAACATGTAATTAATAATTTTATATATACAGTAATAAAAATATCTTTAAAAAATAATTTGTTCGTTAAAATTTACGTTCACAATCATAATAAATATTATATACGAACGTTAAAATCATCATCTGAAGTTCAGGACGTTATCAAAAGATAAATTAAAAAAAATATGACTATGATATATCCAATAATGTTATTCATTAACTAAACTTTACGAAAATTAAATTATTTAATATAAGCAACATATAAAAATTATTATCCAAAATAAATAATATACAGTAATATTATCGTCTATTAAAAAATTTTTAATTTATATTTTTTTTTCGATCTGATTTATAAAAATTAATTTAATATATAATCTTATAATAATATCAAAGGGATTGACCATAGGACGAACCATTACATACTGTAATTACTGTACGGTTACCATACAGTAATTGTCGGTTATTCCATGTATATTAAATATACTATCATATTAAATATATTGTTAAATATATTATCGTATATTTTTACAACAAAAAAAAAATTAACCACTTTAAGAAATAATTACTTAAATTGGATTTATAATAAATATTAGAAAATTTCGTACAATCGTTATACAGATCATCTTTATGAGTTATATGGTTTCGTCAAAAGTAACTTTTTTCATGAGATTTCATCGATAGGTGCTACCCGAAATGCGAATATCAATTTTAACTTATTCGGTTATATTTTGTATGATAGATTATAGATTAAAAAAAAATCCCCAATTTAACGCGCTATTGTAAAATAAAATTATTATCGAATTCGTTACATTTCTTTAAAATTTTATTTTAAAACTTGAAAAATAACGTCAAATTCGATAAAAAAAAAAAGCAATATGTACCAAACCATTTTTATATTTTTTTGTGTAAACTCCAATTTATTTATTTTATCAAGTCATTTTTACGTCCGTATGTAGTTTTAAAGAAAACTGCCAATTTTTTCAAAAAGTTTGCCAATTTTCTAGTTTGTCCTAAGTAACCATTACTGAAACTCCTATTTCTATATTAAAAAATTATTATAAAACCAAAAAGTAAGTTTACTTTAATCTCAAGAAAAGTTAATATTATATGGTTTATATGTAACATATATAATATATTATTATAAATGTAAGTTTTAAAAAAATATTTTTTCTCTTTTTTAAATATTTTTAGATCATAAAAATACTTAAAGAAAAGGCTATTTTAATGGTGGCTGGAAATATGACTAGATTAGTTATATAAATTCATCAATCATTTATATATTTGATCGTAAATATTAACTTTATACTATTAAGAAAAGATTTCTGAAAGTAGTTTTTGTGGTAATTTTTTTTTTTATATAAGAAAAATTAACAAATTTATTTATTTTTTATTAAATTTTATTTCTTGCAATTGAAGAAAATTTTTTTTATATATACAAATTTATTTATTTTAATTTCTTGCGATTGAAGAAGATTTTTTGTATATATTGCAGATCAATTTTTTTTTTTTTTTAACCTAATATCCAAAATTTTAGACCAGACATCCCCCCCCAACAGAGTAATAAAATTACGATAATAAAAAATCATCGTAAATTATACATAGGTTGGAGAAATTAAATGTAAATTATTTAATTTATAATACTACTTAAGGCGATAATTAACGTGAAAAAAAGTCCATCACGTATTAATCGTCATTGTAAGTTGTAAAGAATTCCCGCATCCCAGCGAACCTTCTAACCAAGACCCAATAGGCCCAATCCTTAGAGCCATCCTTTTCCCAAAGTTACGGATCTATTTTGCCGACTTCCCTTACTTACATTGTTCTATCAATTAGAGGCTGTTCACCTTGGGAGACTTGCTGCGGTTATGAGTACGACCAGGTTGTGAGAATAAATCTTTCCCTTGGTTTTTCAAGGATCATTGAGAACGCACTGGACCTAACTAAGTGTCGGGCTCTTGCGATCAAAATACCATAATCTCCGATTAATCCGAAATTCCATGGTCTTTACGATTGTTAAAAAGAAAAGATAACTCCTCCCGGGGTCTTCATTGATGTCACCAAGTTCATTTACGTTATCGTATTAATTATCCACATCTTGGTGTAGGAATATTAACCTTGGTTATATTTGCAAATGCCGCCTTTTAAAACGGAATCTCCGTCCTAGTCAGCATAATTTATGGTTAAGACTACAACGGTTAATCTGATCGTCTTCGAATCCCCTAATTTTCGTTCTTGATTAATGAAAACACCCTTGGCAAATGATTTCGCAGTAGTTAGTCCAATAAAAAATATCCGCCGAAAGTAGTTAGTCCAATAAAAAAAATATCCTCCGAAAGTAGTTAGTCCAATAAAAAAAATCTTCCAAAGTAGTTAGTCCAATAAAAAAAATCCAAGATTTTCACCTCTGACAATTGAATACGGATGACCCCCAACTATTCCTATTAATCATTACGTCAAACCTAGAAACCAACAAAATAGGACCTATCTTATTAATTCAAGCGATAGCCTGCTTTAAACACTTTAATTTTTTCTAACTACTAATAGCCTAACTAATTCGAAGAATTATCACTAGAAGCATCCCAACCTCTATAAGATATTTACAGAAAAAGGTAATGTAGAAGAAGGGAAAGGGAAAAAAATATATATATATATTTTAATATTTGAATGATTTCATCGTAGACGTAAAGTCATAAGATTCGAAAAGTTATTATGAATCATCAAGTGGAATCGGTTGCCCAATATTGGTTTTTTATCTAATAAATACACCCCTTCCAGAAGTCGGAAATTTTAGCATACTGTTTGTACGGGTGTACGGTGTACGTTTTACGTTTGATCGAAATCCAAACATTCGTTAAAGGTAATGCAATATGATATTTTTAGTACGGATTTGGAGGTAAAAAGGGTTTCGTATACATAAGGTAAGGTAACGGTATTAATGAATAATAATGAGGTTGGTAATAATGGAAAATATCATCATATGCAGGAAAAAGTGAGGATCAGTTTACGGACAGTGTTATTTTATCACATTTATTGGGTTTTTTTTATTGAAAAAAAAAGCGAGAGATTGACTCTTTATATAAAGAATAAAAAAAAAAAACTTATCAAGGGTTCTAAAAAGATTATCATGAATTTGTTAACCTTTTTGAATACTTGTAATTCCTTTTCATTCACATGTTAATCGGTGATACAATAACCACTTATCTTAAAAAAATCTTAAAAAAAAGGGGTTTCCGTTCAATAACAATCTACTATTATGGAAATGTTTTTATTGTAGATATGGGGCTACGTTACCTTTATTTATGTTTATCTGGGAATATTTTATTCACATAATATTAAGGTTTGTAATTGTTTTTTTTTTTTATTTTTTTGATTTCGTTTGATTGGTAACATATAATTTTTTCATTTATTCGATTAAGAAGATCATTCGGAATTTTCGGAATTTGCGGATTGACATTTTAACCGAAATGCCTTATGTTATCTATATTAGTCGATTACAGACACGTTTCAAATGACCACCATTAATTGGCTCATAGAACAATTCCCGTGAATCCCGTCATTAAAAAAGCGAATAATAATTTTTTAAATTATATTACAATAATATTACAAAAATGAATAATTTTATTTAAAAAAATCTTTTAAAATAATAATAATTAATAACAAAAAAGAAAAAATTAAAAAAAAAAAATTAAATTATAAATTAATTAAATTAATTATTACAATATTTTACTAAACCAACTACTAGTATTAGGAACAAGACCAAATTTCTTTAGGAAATCATTACTCATTAAACCTTGTGGATCAAATTTATTAATTTGATTAATGAATGAATCAATAGCATTTTTATCAAAAGAATTTTGAAGGTATGTATAATCTAATTCAGAATCTAAATGATGACCCCAATGAAATCTTGCATTATATTTTAACGCTATACCAAATAATGGTTTGTAAACATGTGCATAATAATAGATTCTTGGATCCTAGGTAATATGTGGGGAAAAAATTAGTATATAGTTTTAAGAAAAACAAGAAGTGAATTCGCAAAACGACGTCGAAGTACTTACATATACTAAAATTGGCATCTCGACGAAACATCTTGGTTCATCATTTGTATCATGTGCCATAGACATATACTGAGAAGAAGCAGCAGAGAATCTTATAACTATAGGTCCATTAATATTAAAATTAAATTTATCTCTTATATCTTGTAATGTTTCTCTTAAAGCATCAATAGCTTTAATATGATTATCATCTTTCATTGAGAATGCAAATTCAACATCTATAGCTTTAATATGGCTGATCAAACCAATCGAATAAATCTCTTCATAATCATCGACCACAGGAATTTTATTATATTGAGATTTTAAAGCTAATTCAACTAACGAAGGAATTGTTTTTGGAAATAAATTTAATAATATGAATAATATGTGACCACCATCAGTGTTTAATTTTTTAGCGAGGTTTTTAATAATTAAATTATCTAAAATATCTTGTAACCAATGTTTCAAATGTGATTTAGGATAATTTTCTATATCATCACTTGTGGCGATATTTCTTCTCGTAATAAGAGCGTAAGATGTATAAGGACTAAGCCATACTTCAGCATTACGATATCTTAAAATATCATTATTATCATAAGGTTTTACTGATAGGATTGGTTTAACAGCTTCCCAAGTTGATTCTTCTCTCATTGAGAAGACTTTATAATTTGAAACAGTACTAATAGTTACTTGATATACAACACCTAAAGCACCTAAATTTACTACACTTGCGTTAAAAGTTTTATCATCTTGAATTAATTTAATATCTTGATATTGTTGTAAAAATATTTTAGGATCTGTAACACCATCTGTTGGTTCAATTCTATAAATTTTTCCACCTGGTACGACAAGATTAACAGATACAACGAATGATTCTAAAGGTTTAAGAGTAATACCAGAACCATGTGTAGATGTTGCATTACAACCGACGATTGATTGACCATCAAAACCGGATAAATTAAATAAAGCCCTATCATCATTTTTTAGTTCTGATATAATTTCATTAAGAGTAGTTCCACATTTTACATCATAATAAATATTATTACTTTTAAATTCTTGTTTTAATAAATTTGAATCAGTTTTATTCACTCCACGATAATTTTTGGTATAAAGAAGAAATCCTTCAGTTTCAGTGATACGACTAATAAAAATCATGATGATGATGATGATGATGATGGTTAATATTGGGATATATAGTAAAATTAATAATATAATAATTGATATTTACTTGAACGTTTCAAAACTTCCTACGGCTTTAACATGTTTCTTCTCAATATCGGAAGTTTTCATAATTTCCACAAGTCTTTCCAATGTTGTTACTTCTTCAATATCAGCATTAAATTTTATATTACCAAGTTTATTTGTTATTACCTCTATAAAATATGAAAAAAAATTAAAAAAATTTAATGCTTATTTTTTTTTGAGGGAAGAAATTTAGTTGCGCCACAATAAATTTAAATAAAAACCTATTTGAGGACCAATATGATCATTATCATCATTATGGTCATCGAGGATAATAAGCTGATCGGCTTTCTTAACCAATTTTTCTATAAAAGTTAAAAAAAATTTAAAATTAATCATAAATGTCATAATTTTTTAATTTTTAATAAAAAAAAAATGCACTAACTATAATAATTCGAATACGTTACCTAATTTATGTTTAATCCTATCACTTTTTAAATAAAGTTGTGATAATTCTTCAAAATCCATTCCATCATAAATTTTATTCGCTTCAGATTCGTAATCTTGATTCATAATAAAAGTATTTTGTCTTTTAAAATGCTAAATTAATATAATTAATTAATATAATTTTTTTTTTTTAAAAAAAAGAAAGAAATATTTTTTTTATCAGTAAATAATATTAAATATTAAATAATAATCATGGTACGTAAAAATAAATAATTTTTACTTACATCGGTGATCGAACGAAAAAAATCAATCATAAAATCGGTGACCATTTTTGATTTAATGAATAATGAATAATGAATAATGAAAAAAAAAGAAAAAAAGTTTTTTTTTTTAAAAAAAAATAAAGAAAAAGAAAAAATGTTTTTGTTTTTTGATTTTTCCAATAAAAAGTAGAAACAACTATCTATCAGTCCTTACTCCTTATATATATATATGTATGAATATATACTATATATATACAAGCATACAAATATACATATATATACACAAATATGGTTCCATTTATTACAATGCCATTATTAAATAATAATTAATCTATAACAACAAGTAGAATTATGTTTGTATGTAATGTTTTAACACCGGAATAATTGCGACGGAAAATCACTCCGGTTATTATACATTCAAAACTCATTATAATTAACATTTTTCGTAGTACATTCGTAAAACATCCTCTCGGTTAAATTTGTTTTATCATTGTATGATAAAATCAAATTAAGTAATGCTAATCACGCCACTTTTAGAATATTCCTAAAAGGAATATTTTATAATTATTTTGTGCTTTCAAAAGAAAATGTTGAATGTCACGATTGTCACGTGGTTTGATGAATATCATTGTCGAATAAAGGTGGATATCATTAATAGTAAAAAGGTATCTACTTTTGGATTGTCATCCAAAAAAATGGTGTCATCAAACATTATCACTCCACGGTAATTAATTCCTATACCTTTTTTTTGCCATTAGGTGAAAATCTTCGGGTTCATAGAAAAAAAAAAATACGTCATATTTCAAAAATCATTTCTTTTTAAACCTTTTTTTAATATCTTTTTTTTTATCATTATGTCATTACTTATATGATTATCAGGGAGAAATTTTTTTGGTTTTTCATTACAGCAACTTGAGAGAGAACGATATTTCCGTTTAATCCCGAAATATTAACGTTAGTCGGTTAGTCCCGAAATAGAAAACGCAGTGCACGTGAGTATTGTATATCAACACGCCAAGAAAAATAAATGCAAGGTTATGTCACCATTAAATGCTTATCATAACCAGAAATAGGAATTTACTTTTTTTAAAATAATTCTGCGGAAAAAAGTAAAAAAAAAATTATTGTATAACACAACATAAATAATTTTATTGTTATGCTTCACAGTTTCAAAGTAATATGTGAATTGAGTAATTAACCGAATTTAAATGACAGTATATTAAACTCGCATGAACTTTTGTAGATAATTTTACAATTTATTTATTTGAATTTAATTGAAGTTAAAATATGGAGCGAAATGACGTAATAATGTTGTAATATAATCGATAATTTGACTAGCCAAATTCATTATTTATTAGCATATTAACTAGTTTGTTATAAAATGTCATTGTTAAACTACACTTAAATATAATTTCATTATTAATCAGAAAATCGCCAAAATGATATTATTAATACAATTATTTCGCCGCTGAAAATTGCAATCTTAATATGAGTCAAATAAATTAATAAGCTTTCTTTTTATTTTGGTTAATTTTTTGAACAAAAGAAAATGAATATATACATTAAATGTTTTTTGGCACTTTTCCCTCTCTGCGTTAAAAATTTCTGAAAGGAACAGTAATAATGAGATTGACAATTCAAAAAAATTGTCAAATTATATAAATTTGTTCCTTTGATTTATAAATCATAATTACAGTTATTTCCGCGTTACCCTCTATCACGTGACTGGTTGAAAGTTAACGTCTTAATATTTATGATTTTCTTTTTTACTCTTATTTTTGAAAGTCTTTCTGTCTTTCTTATAGAATTTTTATGTGTAGTCTCAAAACTATCGGTGTGGAACTATTTACATTATTTGAGTAATTCTTTGAATATCTCCAAACTACAGTACTACTAATTTCTGATTTTATTTTTCTACGCTTCTACGCAAACGCAGGCTTTATAAATTTGTTGACACAAATAGCTTATTTAATTTAATTTTTTTTTCTTTTTGTTTTTAAAAAAAAATTATTGTTTCCGATAACAAATAACATTAAAAAATTCTAACATAAATTCTTCTGCCAAACGTAATTCCGCAGCAAAGAGAATGCCTAATTCTTTCGTTTTATATTCACTTAAAAGACTAAAAAAAAAAAAATTTATTTTTTGTCAACACAATGAATCATTATTTGCACATTATTGTAATTCTAATATAAAATAAAAAATATTTTTTTTTCTCGTCAATGATGTTTACAAAAATGGTCATGAAGGCCCGATGATCATGTATAAAATAATGGAGTTCTCGGAGTTTATTTATTTCGGTTAGAATACTCCAAAGTTCTTCATTCGGAGAATCTTTCCATATAGAAATTTCTAATCAGAAATTAGATAGAAATTATGCATAGAACTTTTTTAAGTCAATTTTATTATATATAAGATGGTTTTGTTTGATTCCTTAAATGAAAGAGAAACCTTTGAAAATAAAATATGAATAACAATATTTTAATATCAAACAACACGCCTTTAAGGCAATCAACACAGACTGCGGTTAATAATAAAATAAAAAAGTTATGTAATGAATGTAATATTGGATTGGCTTCATATAAAAATCTTCAGCTTTGTTTTACTTGTTACACAATACAAGAGGTATGCAAGTTTAAGAAAAGCGGGAACAAAATTATTGATGACTTCATTAGATATACACAAATTGATTATTGTTCACATGCAGAGTTTGGTTCTCCATATAAAAGTATCAATTATAAGCAAACTAATAAAAATTCAATGATATTAGAGTTTGTTCCTTATGATCAATTCAAAAATGTTGAATTTATTGCCGAAGGGGGATTTAGTAAAATTTATAAAGCTACTTGGATTGATGGTCCAATTTTTAATTTGAATTTCCGGGAAAATACCAAAATTGTTCGTCATCATAATTATATAGTTGTCCTCAAAAAACTTAATGATTCTAAAAATATTACATCCAAGAATTTGAACGAGGTATATGTAATTATTAATATATTCTAGTTTATAATTGGTTAATAAACATCTTATAATAATACTAATAAACATTTCCTTTAACTTACTTAGCTCAAAGTATTTTATGATTTTACTTCAGCAGAATGTAAAGAAAATACTATCAACATATTAGAAATTTTAAACAAGTTGCTTAATAATAATAAAAGTCACATTAGTGAATATTTCGGAATTACTCAAGATCCTATTTCTCAGGATATTATGATAATCATGCCATATTATGATTTTGGTGATTTGAAACATTATGTTTCTAATTATTTTTATAATATTTGTTGGCAGGAAAAATTGGAAAACTTAAGTAAGATTATAACTGGACTCAAACATATACATGGTGTAAATATTGTTCACAGGGATTTACATAGTGGAAATATCTTTTTTAATTCTAAAAATAATCCTAACGTATATCTTACTGATTATTATCATAATAATAGCAAATATGATGTAATAATAGGAGATCTGGGTATAAATAAATCATCAACTGAATCTGCGGATGATAATGAAAATTATGGAATTATTCCTTACATGGCACCGGAGATATTTCTTAGACAAAAATATACTAAAGCTTCAGATATATATAGTTTCGGAATGATTATGTGGGAGTTAATGACTGGTAGAAGACCTTTTTGGGATCAAAATCATAATACGGATCTTATTATTAAAATTTGTGATGGTTTACGTCCACCAATTGTTACAAATGCACCTGAAGGTTATATTGAATTAATGAAAGAATGTTGGCATTTTGATCCAGAGAAAAGACCATTAGCTATGGAGTTATATGATAAAATTAAAAAAATGACTTCTTGTGAAGAATGGGGTAAGAAAACCAAAATTATAAAATCACCGGATATAGGACCTGTAACAATAAATAATTCAGGTGCCGTTTATAAGAGTAGACCTTTAAGTGGAATGATTCAATCCGCGATGTCTTTAAGAAGTTCAAGAAGTACTAAATCCATTAAATTAGAAACTGGTAATTAATTTTATCGCATAATTTATATAAATTACCTTTTTAATAAAATTTTTTTTTTAATATTTAATTAATTTTATTTAGACCCATTTTATTATTATCAGGAAAATAACATGGAATTGTCTGGTAATTATTTATTAATTATTAATAATTATCAGATGGCTTGATTTCACTAATAATGTTCATTCGTTTAAAGGTAAAAGAAAGGCTGATAATGATTCAAATGAAGACGATAATGATAAAGGTATGAATTCTAATTAGCAATTAAACTATAAAAATTTAATATTCATCAAATAGTTTAACAATATTAATCAAATATTTGTATAATTCATTAGATTACTTTACAAAAGAAATTGAATTAGATATTAATAAGGATCTCAATCAATCCCATGATGGTAAGTATATATGAGCTTCCAATATTTGACTGTATACGACAAAATTTTTTTTTTTACCCTGTTTTAACGTATCTTTTATAAATATAGGATATATTACCAAGGAAATTGATCTTGAAATTAATACTCTTTAAATTTATTTTAACAAATTTAGACATTAGAATGTAGAATGTTATCATCATCATTATCATAATTTTGAGATTACAATATAATTTTTTTGAATAACATTATTTTTTTTACAAAAAGAATGATATTACTTTCAAAGTATTTTAATCATTAGTAAATAGTCAATTATACTGTAAACAAGTTATTTATTATGATATATAGAAGTTTTATAGAATTATAAGATGTACAATTATATTAAGGCCGTTCCAACAAATAGTCTCGTTTAACATCAACCCCCCCCCTCATTATTTCAAAAAATTCAGATTTAAATGTACATTTTGTATATCACGTGATTTTATAAAAATACGATAATAAAGATAAAATAACAATCATTTTACTTAACAAATTATTTATTAAAAGATTATATAATACAAAAATTATTCTCTTTTCCTTTTTCTTGTTAATTCACCAACTTTTTTCTTACCCCAATATGAAAAGAATGACCCGAAAGTTGACAATTAGAACAAAGTGGATATACAGATTGATATCCATGAAGTAAATCGTCAGTTGCCTCCACCAATGAATTATTTTTACCACAATAATAACAAATAGGAGGTTTTTTTAGGCGATTTGAATAATAACCACTTTCAATTGGAGAATCACGGCTAAGAGATTGACGAATAAAAACAATACCTTTCAGCTCATGTGAAGGTGGCATCCATTCTTCAATTCCACAAGTAAAATCATTATCATTTATTTTGAGCTGTAATGTGGACATCTGCTCTTTTTTTAAAGCACTCATACTATAAATGCATCGAATTTTTCCACAAAAATCACATTCAACGAATTCGCGAACACGATTATTATTGAAAATGCCCTGGGGTAAATTATCAGCTTCTAGTTGTCCTGCTTTACTTGGACGAAAGTTTTCAGATGTTTGAGTCCCATATATACTTGAAAAATCCTTATAATGATTAGAATCAGCTAAAATAAAAACGCCCAAAAACATAATTAGAATTTTGAGCACTTTATGCAAAAAGGTTGTATAATTCTTACCAATAGATGGTTCAGGATCAGGCAAAAAATGCAATTCATCAAATACTTCAATTGGTAATTCAACTGGTAAACAGATAGTACATTCACTATTATTGCATTTCTTAATCTGCAGAAATTAGAGTTTTGTGATAAATTTCAAATACAATGAATATATATAAGTGCATTTTACTCTATTTGACATACCTGAAATGAATATTGTCTAATTTGACAATGAGTATCAATAAATTCCTTTAATTTATGAAATTTTCTTAATTCTACTAGCGTTGTATAATTAATTGTAAGCTGACTTTCAGCTGTTAATATAGACTATTATAATATTAATGATTAACAAAAATAAATTTAAGCAAATATTAATATAAAAAATACCTCAAATAAAGAATCAATTTCAGTTTCTATGGCAGGAGAAGCGATTTTGAATTTTAAATCATGTAAAGAAAGTCGTGAAGTACGATTTTCAAGGAATTCTTGAGTAATTTTAATTGATTTAATAAGCTCTTCTTTTAAATGTGAATTAGAATTAGCTCCTTCACGGATTTCAGATAAAGTTTTAAGCTTTTCAAAAGCTTGTTCTGATAATCCACTCATATCTTCTCGCTTCAAAGCAACACCTTGCAAAGCAAGATTTAATATTGACATTATACATTCAGCTGGATTGGCCCAACTGTGGTAAGGAGCAGTTCGTACAGCAGCTAAGAAATCAAAGTTACCTTTTAAAAACAAGGCTATCAATGATATTTGAACAGATCCATATGTGCATCGGTGATCTGGACCACCATCAGTATATAAAAGTAAAATTTTAGGTTTGTTAATATTATCTTGATATTGAATAGAATAATTATTATAGAATTCTGTTGCATGTCGTATAGCAGAACTTGGTTGGAAAATTGTATCTTTATATGCTATATATACTTGACCCTGGTAAAATGAATCTGATATACTATTTGGAATGTCAACAAATAAAGATGCCGAAGGGGTCAAAGATAATTTTGTAAAATCGTGATCACAAGAATTAAGTATTCCATCTATAGTAGTTAATGCTGATTTATTTCTCACTCCTGTTGAAGTAGCAACTGATTCTCCAATAGGAACTTTATGTTTGTCATCAGCACAAATTAATGTTGTATACTCTTTAAATTTAATAGCAAATTCACGTAAATATCTCCAAAGTGCAGAACAGTAATGTGAATCAATATGAGACTTGCGTATTTGACGAGCTTGAATCATATATCGAATTTGAAACCTGCCTGTATACCGATTTTCTGAAAATTCTGTTTTTGGCCAAAATTGTAATCGCACCCATTCAGTTGAAGGTATTTCAATATCATTTGGTATAGTGCCATATTTATTTTCTAATCGTTCAATTATGATTTGCACCAGATCCTTAACTGAGATGGCAATTGGCATATATAAAGTTGAGGTATGTCGTCGATCATGCACTGCAGGCGTAACCTTTTTAAAATTTGAGATGATCTTGATATAAATTATATAAGATATAAATACAAAAATAGTATTTAAATTAATAATCATTACCTCATTAAAGTAATCTTGCATTTCGTTCCAAAAGACATCAAATTTTGTGCCTTTTTCATTAATAATCTTACGAAGATCTATAATAATATCAGGATCTTGGGTATCTAGCATCAATTTTATCCGTTCATGTGTTTTCTTATTGATTTCATTATCTGGTGTTGATACATCTCCTGTTAAATCTTGATAAAGTACTTGCAGAATTGAGCGTGATGCTTTAACTATTAAAGAATACTATAAAAAGGTTGGTGTATATTTAGTATTTTCAATATTTTCAAAAGAAATATTTTAACTGAAATATAAACAAAAAAAAAAAAAAGAAAAAAACCTTATTTATCACATTTTTTCGCATTTGTCTTGTACAATAGATTGGGATTTGGTCATATGCTGCAGAAATATTTTTTGCTTCTTTTGTCTTGTCACATTTATCCAAAGAAGGAATTTTCCATACAAAATTTAATGTACTGAGATAATTGCCATGATAATAACGATATAGCGTGAAGGATACATCAGCACAAATATTTTGAAAAAAGAGATATATATTTTGTGGCTTGGGAGGAAGCAAATGATCTATATTTAGAAGATCATAATCATCGGAAGCTGTGCTAAAAACTCATATTGAGATGGATATAAGTCAACAGCTTCAATATCCTCAACTGTAATATCATTCCGCCCATTTCTTACAGGAACTAGACTCATATGTATAGTACGCATTCTATTATTAACCCCTTGAAGATAGTTGGCATATTCTTGAGCTATTTTTATCAGATCATCAATATCTTTAATTACTTCTTCCCAATGTAATAGGCGTGTCCAAGGTTGTTGAATAGATAAAATTAAAGCTTTAACAAATGACTCAAGTTTTTCTCGTGATATTTCAATTTTTTTATGCTTCGTAGTATCATGATAGAGATTATAATGACTTTCAGAAGCATATACAGGAAGTTTGGCTATAATTTTTGGTAGTTTCAAGCCGCGTTTTTCCAATTTGCCAAGATGAGGATCCAAATACCATACTAAATCGGTAACTCTGCGGATAAAAGAATGCCCAATAGTTAAATGATTATCATTCAGCCATCCCAGTTTCCTTTCTTGCAAAATTTTTAAAAAATCATTATAGAGCAAATCATTACGAAATTGGGAGTTGTAAAGTGGTGGAAGTTTTTTTAGGCGTTGTTGTGTCATCATGAAATTAAATGCTGAAGATCCTTCATTAGATAACTCATCGGGAATTGATATACTATGAGATATTGTAAAACGTACATGCTGCGCCTTCAATTGAAAACATGCTTCTAAATTTTTGGTAAGGCCATTTAATACAGGATGCCAAGCTGAAGAATCATTACATTGAAGATCAACTTTTACCAGCTTATCTTCTAAAAAAAGTTCATTTGAAAGTGCTTCTTTTAATAAATCTTCAAAATTTCCGGACTCTTTAATACCAACCACTGCTGATTTTACTAAAGATATGCCATTTTCATAGGCTGTTACAAACAAATACAACATTTGATGTATATAATTTCCAAAAAAAGTATCATCAGTTCTGCAGTTTTATTTACTGATACTACACGAAAGAAAAAGAAAATTTTATCGAACAAAGAAAAAAGAAAAAGAAAATACAATTTGTTCACATGTTAATAATATAAATTAAGTGTTGATACAAGTGGTCGATTGTGATACAATATCGCAAACTTAACGTTACAATCATTACATATAATAAAATAACGTGACTTTATATATGTGTTTAAAATTTAATATGTACAAAATTTTACCCCCGCCCCCCTCTATTTTTTTCATGTCATGTGATGTTAAACGAAACTATTTGTTGGAGCGGCCTAATTAGTATTTGTTAGAACTTAATATTAAATATTAACTTTTAAAGGAAGAAAATTTTTTTTCACAACGCCAATGTCACGTGATTTGTCAAAGCAATTTCAGCTAGCGTCATTGTTACCACCGGTTTTTGACGTTTGAAATATAAGGATCGGTTGATAAATGAAAGGGTAATATAACGATGTATGACAAGTGATAAGGTAAAAGTGTTTTTCTAGAAGAAACTCAGACACGTGATCATTTTTTCTGAAAAATTTTTTATAGTTTTAATAATTTTACAGTAGTGTTTAACCTTGCAAAAAACGCAAAATAAAGCCACATCTGACGCGTGTACAATGTAAACTCCTTTTTTACAATAATAAAACATGCGATTTTTTTTATTTTATTCTTTTTCCTTGAGTTTTTTTTTACATATATGGTACGGTTTTTACAAAATATAATAAGATTTGCCAATTATGGTGTTTGTGTATTTATTGCCAATTGACTGCGAAACGTTAAATTTCACCCCGATTAACGTAAATTGAACACACAAACAATATACCAAATTTAACAATCCGTAATAAGACATGCTAATGTTACCCCCGGTTTCTAATGTTTAGTTAGGTAGTAGCAAGATAATATGACGTTAAATACAGTATTAAGTGGTGAAGTAAATCGGGTAATGTGTACACAAATAATGAGCAATCGGTAAATGAACAATGAAGTTATTAAAACGTGTATATATTAATTTTTTTATAATTGGAATTAAATCGTATATAGATAATTAAACGAAATGTAACAAAAGGTCAATAAAAGATAATGAACACTGTGATAAAATAAACGAATTGTAAGAAATCGGAAACAAATCGGCAGGGTTTATTAACTAACAAATACTGTACAATATTACTGCCTCTGTAATATTCGTATATATATTTCTATCGACTAATGGACAAATTTACCATCCGGCCAATTTTGCCTGTTTAAGCCTCTTTGATCTTAGCCACCATCTCTAAGCCTCCGATTTCAGTCTATACGCCCAATAACTATAAGAATAAACTAAACTAAATATAACTAAATATAACCTAAAACTATAATATCCTATAATAACCTATACCTATATATAATAAAAAAATATTTTGTAACACTAACATGCTACACGTTAACGATTCGAAAATTTACTACAGTATACAGCTATATTTATATAAATGATACCAAAAATTTACCGGTACGATAGTAAAACATGCTTACATCTACTCGTTACTAAGCAATAATTTCAGAAATAAAAAAATAGGTAAACAAATGTATATATTATATAATATATATGAATAAACTATGAAAGTTATATTATTATCATTATAACTTACACTGATTAACCATTTTTTTAATTTAAATGTTCAATTCATTCGATTAAAAACTTAATAAAGTTGTATTAAAATTTAGCATAACTTCGTAAAGTCTATAATTTCTACTGAATTACTATCAACATTATCGTATTTCGAAAGGCTTTTTGTAAAGGAGTTAAGTAATCGAGATGTATAAATAGCTTGTGGATGAGTATTTGACTGAATAACTTCAATTGATAAGGGATTTGCTTTTCTGTATCCTTCTGCTTCTTTCAATTGCTTTCCAATTTCATTATGTTTGGAATCATTAAATAACTCCATTAATTCAAATATTTCATTTATATTTGGTCTATTATCTGGATTTGAATCCCAACATCTCTTCATTAAATCAATATAACATATTGGTGCTTCTGGCTCATTTATTTCGGGTCTAACTCCTTCGCATATGCTTATCACTAAATATTGATCATGTGCACGATTGTAAAAAGGTTGTTTTCCAGTGGCTATAAAATACATAAACATGCCAAGACTATATATATCTGCTGCTTGAGTATATTTCTCTCCTTTTAATACTTCTGGAGCTACATAAGGCATAACTCCAAAAATTTTTGTTTCATCTATATCATCAACTTTTCCACATAATCCCATATCTGAAATACATGGCCAATATTCATTCTTAACTAATACATTTCCAGTATGAAAATCACGATGAACCATCTGTTTTTGATGAATTTCTTTGAGACCTCTAATAGTATTCCATAATGAAAGTAATTTATATGACCAATTAAATTTATTATGATTTTTAGTCATCCACTTATTAAAATCTCCACCTTCTATATAATCAAGAACCATAATATATTCTTTAGAATCTGGATTTTGGGATATCCCATAAAAATTTAGAATATAAATAGATTTTTTCATTGAATGCACCTTAGCCTATAAAAAATAAATTATTTGTTAAAAAATATATATAATTTAATTACTGCCAGAAAAATCCATACCTCATGTAAAAGTTCATTGGTGATATTTTGTGAGTTATGTAAACATTTTAAGGCAACTTTTTTGTTTGCTCCACTTTTTCTTATCCATTTCTTTTCATTATTATTATAATATAATGGACCATCCTTCCATATTGCTGAATATACTGTAGCAAAACCTCCTTTACCTATTTCTTTAATATCATTAAACTGATCATAAGATATCCATTCAAATGTATTGTTAAAATAACTATTATTTAATTGTGCCTTTTTAATAATATCATCAATTGTTTCATTTCTACTTGTCCAACTTGTTAAACTTTTTAGATGGTCTATTTTACACGGATTATACCAACTATGTAATGCTTCCATATATTTTTCACCACATTTTTTACAATATTCAGCTTGAATTACAATATAACCATTTATATTTGGATCTTGAGATATTCCATATAAAATATTATACTATCAAACAAAAAAGAAATTAATATATTGAAAGTGCTTATTTTATAGAAATTTTTATATCTCATACCTCATTATAAAATTCTTCTATAATATCTTGTAAATTATGTAGATATTTTAAAATAACTTTCATATTGACACTCCTTTTTCTTGTCCATCCCATTACATTATCATAATAATGTAATGGACCATCCTTCCATATTGCTGAATATATTTTAGTGTTATTATCATAAATTTCTTTGAAATAACTAAACTGATTATATGGTATCCATTCAAATACTATATCTTTATAAGAATCGATTTTTAATTGTATTTCTAGAATAAACTGATCAATAACTTCATTTCCACTTGTCCAATTTGTGGAATTACTTTTTAAATAGTTTAATTGGCATGGTTTACACCATTTATGATTTATATCTGTATATTTTTTATCACAGTTTTCACAATATTCACCATTGACTTCAAGAACCATGATGTAGTCTTTCGTATGCGGATTTTGAGATATTCCATATATTTTACAAATATCATCTTGATTTTTAATTGAATATGCATTAACCTATTAAACAAACAAAATTGTTATTAAAAGGATCTTTAAATCTAATAAATAGAGAAATTCATACCTTGTTTGTTAATAATTTATATGTGATATATTGTGAGTTATTAGTACACAAAAATTTCAAAGTAACTTTTTTATTCTGGCTTACTTTCTGATAATTTAGGATATTCTCATTATACCATAATAGGTTACCTTTCCATATTGCTGAATGAACTACCACATAACCATTTTTTCCAATTTCTTTAATATTATAAAACTGATAATATGGTATCCATTCAAATACTGTATCATCATAAGATTCAATTTTTAATTGCATTACTTGAATATACTGATCAATTTTTTCATTACCACTCGTCCAGCTTGCGAAATTTCTTTTTAAATAATTTAATTGACATGGTTTACACCATTTATGATTTATATCCGTGTATTTTTTATCACATTTTTCACAATATTCACCATTGATTTCAAGAACGATAATGTAGTCTTTCGTATGCGGATTTTGAGATATTCCATATATTTTACAAATATCATCTTGATTTTTAATTGAATATGCATTAACCTATTAAACAAACTAAATTGTTATTAAAAGGATCTTTAAATCTAATGAATAGAAAAATTTCATACCTTATCTAAGAACTCATCAGTTTGCGAGTTACGAAAACATTTTAAAGTGACATTTGTATTTTTGTCACCATCATAACATAATTGATCATATTTCCATATTGCTGAATATATTGTGATATGTCCATACTCACTTATTTCTTTAATATCATCAAACTGGTTGTATGGCATCCATTCAAATACTGTATCATCATAGGAATCAATTTTTAATTGTATTTCTTGAATAAACCGATCAATTTTTTCATTGCCACTCGTCCAGCTTGTGAAATTTCTTTTTAAATAATTTAATTGACATGGTTTACACCATTTATGATTTATATCCGTGTATTTTTTATCACATTTTTCACAAAATTTACCATTGACTTCAAGAACCATAATATAGTCTTTCGTATGCGGATTTTGAGATATTCCATATATTTTACAAATATAATCTTGATTTTCAATTGAATATGCATTAATCTATTAAGCAAACTAAATTGTTATTAAAAGGATCTTTAATCTAATGAATAGAGAAATTTCATACCTTATCTGAGAACTTATCAGTTTGCGAGTTATGAAAACATTTTAAAGTGACAAATTTATTTTTACTAAATTTTTTCCTTGTATATTCAGTTTTGTCACCATCATAACATAATTGATCATATTTCCATATTGCTGAATATATTGTGAGATATCCATACTCACCTATTTCTTTAATATCATCAAACTGGTTGTATGGCATCCATTCAAATACTATATCATCATAGGAATCAATTTTTAATTGTATTTCTTGAATAAACTGATCAATTATTTTATTTCCACTTGTCCAGTTTGTGAAATTACTTTTAAAATAATTTAATTGACATGGTTTACACCATTTATGATTTATATCTGTAAATTTTTTGTCACATTTTTCACAAAATTTACCATTAGTTTCAAGAACCATGATGTAATCTTTCGTATCTGGATTTTGAGATATTCCATATATATTACGAATTTCATCTTGACGTTTAATTGAATATGCATTAACCTAGTATTAAACAAACCAAAATTGTTATTAAAAAGTTCTTTTAAATTTAGTAATAAAGAAATTTCATACCTTAGATAGTTTTATATAGTAACCTATAAATGTATATTGTGGATTACATAAGCGTTTTAAAGCGACATTTTTATTCTGGTTTTCTTGATTATTCATTTTTTCATTATAACATAATAAATCACCCGTCCATATTGCTGAATACACTGCATCATTACTTATTTTTTTGATATTACTAAATTGACTATAAGATATCCATTCAAATACTATATCATAATAGGAATCAATTTTTAACTGCATGTTTTGAATAAATTGGTCAATTTTTTTATTTCCACTTGTCCAGTTTGTGAAATTTCTTTTTAAATAATTTATTTGGCACAGTTTACACCATTTATTAAATGTATCTGTATATTTTTTATCACATTTTTCACAATATCCATCTTCAAGAACCATAATATAATCTTTCGTCTGCGGATTTTGAGATATTCCAAATATTTTACGAATATTATTTCGATTATTAATTGAATATGCATTAACCTATTAAAACAAACCAAAATATTATTAAATATTTCTTCAAATTTAATTAATAAAAATTACATACCTCATTTTGTAATTTGTGGGTCGTATATCGTAAATTACATAAAAATTTCAAAGTAACTTTTTTATTATAGCTTTCCTTCTGGTTATATTGTATATGTATATTTTCATTATAATGTAATAAACCACCTCTCCATATTGCTGAATGCACTGTAATATAACCATACTCCCCAATTTTTTCAATATTATAAAATTTATCATATGGTATCCATTCAAATACTATATCATCATAAGATTTAATTTTTAATTGCATTTCTTGAATAAACTGATCAATATTTTCATTTCCACTTGTCCAATTTGTGAAATTGCTTTTTAAATAACTTATTTGACATGATTTATACCATTTATGAATTGCATCATGTTTTTCATCACATTTTTCACAGTATCCATCTTCAAGAACCATAATATAATCTTTCGTATCCGGATTTTGAGATATTCCATATATTTTACGAGTATCATCTTGTTGTTTAATTGAATATGCATTAACCTATTAAACAAACCAAATTGTTATTGAAAAGATCTTCAAAATTTAATGAATAGAGAAATTTCATACCTTATCTGAGAATTTATCGGTTTGCGAGTTACGAAAATGTTTTAAAATAACTTTTTTATACTGATTTTTTTTCTGGTTATTTAGGATATTCTTATTATACCAGCATAATAGGCTACCTTCCCAGGTTGCTGAATGCACTTCCACATAACCATCTTTTCCAATTTCTTCAATATAATAAAATTGGTAATATGGTATCCATTCAAATACTATATCATCATTATAAGATTCAATTTTTAATTGCATTTCTTGAATAATTTGATCAATATTTTCATTTCCACTTGTCCAGCTTGTGAAATTTCTTTTTAAATAATTTATTTGACATGATTTATACCATTTGTGATTTGCATCATGTTTTTTATCACATTTTTCACAATATCCATCTTCAAGAACCATGATATAATCTTTCGTATCTGGATTTTGAGATATTCCATATATTTTACGAGTGTCATCTTGACGTTTAATCGAATATGTATTAACCTAGTATTATTAAACAAACCAAAAATTGTTATTATAAAATCTTTAAATTTAATGAATAAAAAGTTTCATACCTTATTTAGGAACTTATTAGTGATAATTTGCGAGTCATATAAACATTTTAATATGACATTTTTATTTCTGCAAAATTGGTATCTCGTATATCCAATTTTATGTTCATCATAATATAATGGACTATTATGCCATATTGCTGAATATACCGTGATATAACCATCTCCACTGATTTCTTCAATATTATTAAAATGACTGTATGGTATCCATTCAAATACTATATCATAGTAAGAATTAACCTTTAATTGCATTTCTTTAATGAACTCATCAATTTTTTCATTACCGTTGATTATGATATAGTTTTTAAGAGAATTTATTTGACATGACCTACACCATTTAACCACTTTATCTGTATATTCGTTACCACATCTTTTACATTGGAGTGACATTTTACTACATATATTGATACTGCACTATCTATATACTGTATATATTTATATATTGAAAAAATTTAAAATACCATCAGATACAAAAAAAATTAAAGAGGTTAATATGAAAACAACGCTTCCCGCCGTTAAGGTTTGTTTTTAAACACTAATTCAGATGTGATCGACATATACAAAAGGTGCCAATCGTTTTACCATATTTTGATTTAACAATCAACTGCTTAATTAGTCTGGGGTGTAACGAAGGACTATATAATATCGTGCAACCAATAAGATCAAATGCGAAGTCTTTGTCGCATGGCGTTTCGCATATTTGCACAACGTAAATATTTGCTTACAAGAACGCCGAGCTTTATACAAGCAATCATGGTTGATGATTGGTTAATTCAAATTAAAGTCCATTGAATTATGATATAATCACAGGCCCCTGAAACACTTGTCATACACTTAAGGTCTTGAGGCCTTATTCGTAAGGAATTTTATATCGTACTGATGTTGACTTTTGATGAACACAGTTCTGGTTTGTAGCCGATCATTTCTGCTGTTGAGTGTCAAACTATCACTTAATATAAAATAAAAAAATCTCTGATTGATTCTATAAAAAAGAAAATGTACTGTTCATTGCTATTTCTAACATTTATTATATTATATGATATTTGTATATAATAAAAAAAATTGGTTTTAATTTTTTTTCAAGCAGGCTCATTCTTGAATAATGAAAACTCCTGTATGAGTAATGAAAGGTAACATTACTTTGAATTATTACCAAAAAGCATTAAATCATCACAAACTGAAATTATTCATACAGGTTTCCTCTAAACTTTCGACAAAAAAATATTAATTCGTGATCCGTGAGTCAACTGCAAAAAATTCATTTATGATTTCGGTGCAAATTTATGTCGAACATTAGTAATTTTTTTCTGATACCCGATTTTCGTTCCTTAAATAATGCTTTTTATGTAAACCCATTCAACACCAACATATTTTAATACATAATATTTATCCAAATAGTTTGTTTTTTACATAATTTTTTCACATGATTTTCACTTTTATTTGACGCCATTTTCTGCAGATCGTTTGCAGTTGACTCGTGGATCACATGAATTAAACAATCTTATAGAATATTCTAAATTACCAATGATTTCACACTTCTATGGACATCTAATGTAATGATGAGGCATAAATTTCTATGTTGTCAATCGAAACATATTGAATAGTTATTGAATAAATCCATTATTAACCTGCAACTTCTGCACCTCAAAACACTATTATTTTCGTATGATAAATGATATATGTATGTCATTTCATGTTACATATTCCAAATTACATCATCAGAAAACACTAAAATAATTTTTTCGGCAGCGAGTTTAATATCCTGTTTATATTAATAAAAAAATTTTTTAAAGATTTCATAAGAATAATTCTAATTGGATCATATTTTTTTTTCTATCCAAGAATAACTTTCGTTTAAATTATTAAATAAAAGTTATTCCATTTTAAATTTACTTTATTTAGCTATATTCGATTTTTAATATTTTTGAAAGATTGTCGTAATTATTATTGAAGTGTAGTAAAATACTTTATATCGAATGATTATCGATATTATACTTTCAATTTAGGGATACAAATCATTTCAAATTTGCAAAAATTTCCTTAGTCAAATATTTATTAGAAGATCTATGATATGTTGATATCTAAGAAATAAATATGGATATAGCACTCAGTTTTTAATAAATTTAATAAATTAAATTTAGATATATTATTAAAATTTTATTAATTTTATTGTAAAATGTTAAATTTTGGAAATCATACTTTTATTGTATGACGGATGATTTAAGAACTAGAGGTTTGAAGGTTTGAACCGGTTAAGACCGGTTAAGACATCGGTTAACCGGTTAAAACTATTTTGACCATAAATCCGTAATTCTGGTCAGATTTAGTTAATGCGGCTCAGAGACTTGGTAATTTCAGTCATGTGTTCCCAAACTCGAAGTTTTAATACCAAATTTTTTCCTATTTATTAATAATGGTATTGATGAAAAATATTCTTCTTTCAACTAAATGTGTTAGTAAAATCAAAAATCGGAGCAAAAAATTTTTATATTAACCGGTTAATTAACCGGTTAAGGTTTTTTTGGACGGTTCCAACCTCTATTAAGAACTTGCTTTGTTAATCATTATTTAAATTGTTGCACAGAATATGAAAGTTAATTATAAGGTAAACTATTTATAAATTAGGGTTAATTACTTCCTTATTCCTTTCGTTAACGATTTAAAATTTATTAAAAATGGATGATGATAATTTTTTACCAAAATTATCACATAATTTACTTGAAATTTTAAATGATGAAGAATATTATGATATTACTATTGAAGTTGGTAATGATCCTGACGTAAAAATTTTCCGTTCTCACATTATTATTTTATATTATCGTTCTCCTTATTTACGAAGAATATTGTCAACGAATAAAAAGAAAAATAATGGAACTTTGACACATATTAAATTACCAAATATTTTACCAGAGATATTTCCAATAATTTTAAGGTACGAACTTAAATGGTTTTTATTTTTTCTTAATACACACTGTAAATGATTGATATTTTGCAAATACTGAATAGATGATTTTTTTTTGTAGATATATTTATGGAGGAAGACTCTCTTTGAAAGAATATGATACCTTGGACATAATTAATGTAATGATTGCTGCTAGTGAACTTAGTTTACAAGAATTAATCGTATATTTGCAATCATTTTTGGTCAAAAACAAGACAAATTGGATGGAGCAAAATTTTGATTTCGTTTATCAAACAAGTTTCAAAAATGATTCATTCTTGGACCTTCAAAAATATTGTACTGACTTAATTACAAAGGAACCTGATAAAATATTCAAATCTCCAAATTTTTCTTTAATTTCAGAAAAACTTTTAATTACAATTATTCAAAGTGATAATCTTCAAATGAGTGAAATTCAAATTTGGGAATATTTACTTAAATGGGGACTTGCTCAAAATCCGGAACTTCCCACTGACTTTAAAAAATATTCAAAGGATGATTTCAATACTTTAAAGAATACTCCACAACAATGTATTCCATTTATTAGATTTTACAATTTATCTTCCAAAGAATTTATGGATAGTGTATTACCTTATAAAAGAATTTTACCGAAGGAATTATATAAAGATTTATTAAAAACGTTTTTAAGTCTTTTGGACCCTGATAGCAAGTCAAGTGATAAATCAAGGCCTCGTATTAGTTCGAATCAGTCTCAATTCAATCAAATGAACGAATTTGAATTCTTCCCCTTGAAAACAAGTGAAGAAAGTATTATTGCTTCGACAAAGAGAAATGAAATACCAACTACTTCAAGCATCTTTGGACGAGCTGCACTTGGTCGTACTGGAAGTGGAAGCACATTATTACTAACTTCGGAAAGTTCAGGTCATCTTGACATGGTGCAACGTAAAGTTAATGCGTTATTAAATAAATTAACGTTGAAAAATTTTGAATCTTTATCAGATCAAATTATTATTTATGGTAACAAGTCAAGAGGTGAAAGAGATGGACGTATATTAAGAGAAATTATTCGACTAATATTTGAGAGATCTTGTAATGACTCAAAATTTTGTGCAATTTATGCTTATCTTTGTCGTAAGATGATGGAAAGAGTTGACCCTGAAATAGTTGATGAAAGTATCAAAAATACCGATGGTAAATCTGTTCAAGGTGGTACATTATTTAGAAAGTATCTTATTAATCACTGTCAAGAAGATTTTGAGAAAGGTTGGAAAATTAACATCCCATCGTCTTCCAATGAAAGTGATCTGACATCAGACAAATATTATGCGGCTGCAAAAGCTAAAAGAAAAGGTCTGGGTTTAATATGTTTCATTGGTGAAATGTTTAAATTAAACATGCTCACAGAAAATATCATGCATAATTGTATATCGGAATTATCAATATTTAAAGACTCACCTAAAGAAGAAGAAATGGAAAGTTTATGTATATTATTGAATACGGTAGGGAAACAACTTGATCATGTCAAACAAAAACAGATTAAGAAAACAAAAGAAAAAGGTATGAATTCTTATTTCAATCGCTTAGAGAAAATATCAAAGCTTCCAAGTTTGTCAAACCGCATTAAATTTATGTTAATGGTAAATTTTGTTAAATATTTTTGAATTTTTCTTATTATGTTTATTAATAAAATATCTAATAAATTTTTTTTTTTTTTAGGATATTATAAATTTACGAAAAAATGATTGGAATCCTCAACGAAATATTGATGCTTTGATAAATGAGCTGACTTTAGGAATGATTCAGTTATAGACGATCACACAACACAAATTATAAGATATTATAATAAAAATAGCTAAATTATTGAAGGATATAACATAATTAAATGGAAGTTTAATCATTGTACTGCTAAAGACAATTTTATAGTCTTCTAATGAAAAATTACGTTTAAGTCGTGTAGTGGATTAAAGTATGTTGCTATATTAATCATAGTTAGTTATCATGTCCACCTTTAAATGTATAATTAATTAGCTACCTAAAATTAATAAAAAAGTAAACTTCATTGAATATCCTATATAATGATTCTAACCAAATCAGCGATTATTATAAAGTTTACTGAATTAAGTTACAATTCTATAAGGTTACTAAAAAAGATTCTTTGTTATTTATACATATTATTACCACGATTGATTACCACGAAAACTTCTAATTTAATAATTGCATCCAATTTTATCGGATACTTCATATAAATTATATTACGGATCTTATAATACGAAAATTTTATAAAATATAGAATTTGTGTCCGGATACAATAATATTAGAAAACACATTCCTTCAAATTACGCGATAGTGACAATTCAGCTAGCTAATTTCACTAAATAAATGACAGATATAATGTTAAACGTTAAATGACTAATAAATAATTTATATTCTTATCCTGTTCTTCATTTTATCTAATGATGTTGGCGTAAGCTTAAATCAATTATATCCCGGTCTAGTTGGAATAGTAAAATTTTACTTATTCCTAATTAGCCAGGAGATAAGTAATACTTGTTTAACCATATTATTACATACTGTATGTTACCATGAATTTATAATAAAAAATGATTTATTATTTTTTTTTTATTACGTTACGACGAATACATCGAAATGATTTGCATGAATGAATATATATATATTTTTTTTTTGCAAAAAAAGTCATGTTAATGCGATCGGCGCAATATAGAACGAACTTTTTTCCTTTTTCCTTTTGGTTTCTCATTTAATGGTTAAACCAACTAAATTTATTTAATTATTTTTTTCGTTAAACCAGACAATCTATATAATTAAAAATATTAGGAGATATTTAGATTAAGCTCTATATAAGTAATTTGAATTATGTACCTGCGCCTGATTCATTATCATAGTTAGAAAATTTGATTGGCAGTATGGTCATTTGTATGTTCCAATGACCAATCTTGTCGTGCAGTTAATGTTGTTTTCTTATTAATTATTTTCCTTTCCCGTTCTCTTGAAGTGATACAATCGACCGCAGAATATTTTTAATTTTTCCTTGTCGGTATTTTTTTCTAAAATTTTTTTCGATTTTTTTTTTTCTTTTTGAAAATTTTTTTTATAAATATTTTAACCTTTTCTTTTTTCGGTTTGGTCCTTTTTTCAAACTAAAAAAAAAATTTTTCCCCCTGGTTTTGGCTTTTTTAAAAAATTTTTTCTATTCTTTTACCACTTAGGTAATACGGTATTAATGGTATTGATTGACAAGGCTATCTATTTATTACACCAAATTTATTAAACACAAAAATTAGAAAGTACGATAATATTTATTAGTAGAAACATATTATATTGTTTTCTTTTTTTGGTCATGAGGCGTCAAATACTACTCCTTAAGGTCACAAATTTATATGGGCACAACATGAAGTTTGATCAGCAATTTGCATTCATTTTTATTAATTTATTACGGGTTTGAATGAACGAAGTTAAAATAATTCTTTCTCCTCCCTCAATTTATAAATTACATTATGTCCACTCTTCGATATAAATTAATTAACGCAACAAATAAAAGAGCAACAATGTCAATTGATACTAGTATTTACAATGATATACACAAACAATTTGAATTTCGAAAGCAAACAGTCCTTGCTGATAAAATTCTTACAGATGATGAAAAAACTGAAGCAATAAGATTATTGACTAAAAATTATGATCGATATAAAATTAGTTTTAATTCGGGAACAAAAAGAATTTGTGAAAATTGTAACCAAGAATGTTTGGCCACATTATATTGTGAATGTTGTGTACAAAATTATTTAAAAGAAAAATTTTCAAATTGGACATCTGGGAATAATGATATTGACAATTTAATACAGAAATGTCAAATGGAATCACTTAATCCACAAATGATAGTTGAATGGATTCCATATAACAATTTGGAAAATATTAATTATTTAACAAAAGGTAGATTCTCTGAAATCTATACCGCAGACTGGATTAATGGAAATTATGAAGAATGGGATTCTGAAAAAAAAACAATTAAAAGAATTGAAAGACCTGGAATACAAAACATAGTGGCAAAAGTAGTACTTAAAACGTTAGAAAATGTTGAAAGTGCAAATCAAAGTTGGTTTGAAGAGGTTTGTATAATTTTATTTGAAATTTATTTATAAAATCATGTTTTTTATATTAACAATAGTATGTTGTCATTTAGGCTAAATCACATTTAACTATAAGTAATAAATGGGTAGATATTGTTCAATGTTATGGTTTAACACAAAATCCATCAAATGGAAATTATATGCTTGTAATGATGAAAATGGATATAGATTTAAGAAATTATTTACAACAAAATCATAATAAACTTACATGGAAAGATAGAATGAAAATTATTAATCAAATAACTCGTGCGCTTTATTATATTCATTTTGAGAAAGCAATTCATAAAGATTTGCATTCCGGAAATATATTATATTCACAACTTAATGGTCGTTGGTGTATTAGTGATCTTGGATTTTGTGGACCTGCTGATAAATCTTCAACAAGTATATATGGAAGTCTTCCTTACATAGCGCCCGAAGTTATTGTTGGAAAAGAATATACTTTTGCATCTGATATTTATAGTATTGCAATTCTTATGTGGGAAATTTCATCAGGACAACCACCATTTATAAATTATGAAAATGAAAATGATATTGTAATGAATATTATTAACGGTATAAGGCCAGAAATTGTGTCAGAAACTCCATTAGAATATAAAAATTTAATGAAAGAATGTTGGGATGCTGATCCATTAAAAAGACCTGACGCTGATGCACTTGATACCAAAATGAATAAAATTAATTTAGATTATCAAAATATACCAGATGAATTATTAAAATCAGAAATAGATAATTTAGAAAGGAATAAGGTAGAAGAAAATTATACGAGTAGCAAATTATTTACAAGTAAAATTCACAACTTTGAAAATCTACCTGAACCAAGAAATGCAACAGAAGGTAATATTTTATTAACGAATGTATTTATTTTAAAATACATTATTAATGATCTTTTTTTGAATTTATATTATAATAGAAGAACAAGAAGGTATAACCAATAATTTCTACCATTTTTTTTGTTACTATAATAATTTACTTTCGTTATTACTACTAATAGCGTTTCATAGTAAATTGTATGATTTTAACATTTCTAACAATAGTAATACCATTTAATGATGTTTAATAATTGATATTTATTTTAGTTAACGAGTTTGATAAATCAAATAAGCAGAATAATAACAAATCATCAAAAATAGTTACCATTTTTAGAGGTAATGTATTTTAATTATTGTTTTTTTGTCAAATCAAGATTGAATTTTTATATTAAATCAATATCTTAAATTTTAGATAGTAATAAAAAATTATCTAAATTATTTAAAAAGTTGCAAATAAATTCAAATGGTAAGAATAGTAATAAATTACTAACAAATAAAATTCATTATTATATTAATTTCATTTATTTATTATTGAACGCGACTTTATTTAAATTTAGATGATGAAAAAGAAATAACTCAACAACAAATAAAAGGGCAAAATATTAATGTCGATGGTAGGTGAAAATTTTACATAATAACGAATAATCCTTATACTATTTTTTAAGTATGTTTATTTTCTTATAGATGATTGACGAAATATATAATAATCCAAATTTTCTTTTAAAAGAACAAGATGAACTGGAAATTCCTGATGATAATTTCTTAAATAAATAAGTTTCTTTTTAAAGCTATTAAAACTAATCAATTCACTAATTTGTTAATTTTTTATCTTTAGATGAATTTTAAACTGACTTTATAAATTAAAACAATATTATATTATATTCCAAATTGTTATCATTTATTTATACTTTATTTTAAGTTATTTAAACACTAAGATTAGAGTAGTTAAAATGTTTAACAAGATTCTTAGTTTGTAATTTAAATAATTACTATATAATAAAGTTATTAAAATTATTAAATCTATAAATTATCAATAAAAAATTTATATTAACTGTTGCAATAACGAATAATTCGAATTTAGGCGAAAATAATAATACTGTATTATGAAAATAAATTTTACATTATTGAATAATATATAATCTTTTGTTCAATCCAAAAACTATGTTCTTTGTCATTATTTATTCTTATCTAACTATTTGAATGATGAGTTTATTGATATTAAAGAGGTGGATGAGAAAGAATTCAGTAAGTAGTTAATTTTACAATTAGGTTATAAATATATTAGTATATTGTATAATGCTTATCATTGACAAATCGAATATACTTTCTTAAATTTGATTTAAAATTTTATCAATAAGATAACATACAGAAGAATTAAAGACTTGAATATACTCACTATTATCCTTTGATCATAATTATAGAGACCTAATATCATTATTTAATTAATTATTACATAATACTAGCAAATCAGTATGTTCAATTTTTGGCTTTACAGACTATCTAGAAAGAAATGTACAACGTATAAAAAACTGGACTATTTTCCCTTTTAATTCCGTGACACTTTCCTCCCACATTGCTACGATACAGCTCTTTCACTGAATTTTCAGTTTGTGATAATTTTACCTGCACAAGATTATATTAATCAAACAATTCACGGATTAATTTTAACAGTAAGACAAAAATAACATACATTGAGTTCCTTTAATATGCAATATATATCTTCAAAAAACTCACATTCATCTTCTTGAGATGGTAATATGCAGTGGTCAAGTAAGCCGAACCTATACAGACCTCCGAACCAGTTCATCGCATAAAAGCTCAATTCAAACCCTGTGTTGAATGAACTGTATCAATTAGTAAGCCTGATAAACAATCTGTATATTAGGTTTATGTGAAAGTGAACATACCCACTTGGAGCCATCCATAGACTACCAAACTTTTCCTTTGATCGTCATCTACATGTCGACATCCTTTCAAATCATAATACCAAGCTTCACTTCGTCAAAATTTTTTCACGAGATGAAGAAGAAACGCCTAGCTAATGATGTCATACCACCAGATACTTCGTTTCAAATTTATTTGGAGTATTTTTTATCGTTCCCTTCATATCGACTTTTCGTCCTAAACGTGTTCTTTGGAAAGGGTTCAAGTTTTCGTTTCTTGCATTTTCCGTACCATATTCGCCCCTATCCATAAAAATATTTTAATTTTTTCTATTATCCTGCTATGAGACAAATACACCATAACTTACCATGAATCATTGATTGCATTTAATTAAAGGATAGAGCGGAAAAGTGGGAAATGTCGAAATCATCTTCAACTCTTCCTCAGTCATGGAGTTATTAAACGAGTGCATATTTTCTTTTCTTTGTAATAGAAGTAAAACGCCTCGTTAAACAATTTTAGAGAATATTGCATAGACACTTTACAATGTTATCATTTTGAAAACGGTAATTCAGTGTAATCATAAGAGACTTATATTATGAGTGAGTTAAGTATTATATGGAGAGAAGCACGAATGTACAGGTTTGGAAAAGTAGGAAAATTTTCTCTGATGATATATATTTGACTCGAGTTAATCATAAATCATGATCAACTATAGTGCTCCTACCGGGTCAAGTCGGGTCGGGTTTTGAGGAAATATTCGACCCGATCTGAATAAAAAAATATAAGACTCGTATTTATTCGGGTCTCATATTTTCGTAACCTGACCCTTGACTCGACCGAGTATAATTTAACTCGTGTAACCTGGGTTAGACCCGAACATTTAAGTAAAATGGGTACTAACTTATCAGTTATATTATGTGAGATTTTCTTATAATAATAACAAAATTAATTTTTTTTATTTGAAAAAAAGGCAACTTAGTGATTAACCACTAGTAGCCACCTGAAATTTGTATCATGAATGGTTATACAAAACATGTAACACTAGCTCTTATTTTCTCCTAGACTAATTAAATAAAACAAAATTAAAAATACGAATTTTGAACCTGGTTTAATATAATAAAAGTCAAAGAATTAGGCAAAATAATTAGCAGATATTCAAATCAAAGATAAATTGGAATTCTAAAGCTATCAGAAAAATATTATTCTCTAAAGCCAAAGGTTAATTTTTTTATTTTTCTGATTAAGCTATGTTAATATTTGTTAAAACTAATTCTTGGCTTAATTTTGGCCAAAATTATAATTTTCCCAGAATTAAAAACATCCGGGTCGATCCGGGTCAAACCCGGGTCAAGGAAATTTATAACCCGACCTGGCGGGTCAGGTCATGCGGGTCATGCGGATCACGGGTCATTAAAAATCGTTAGTACCGACCCGATTTAAAAGTCGAGTCGGATCAAATTAACCCGGGTTGACTCGTATCATTCGGAGCACTAATCAACTATATTTTGATAAATTATAGATTAATCCTTTAATAAGTTTTCTTGTGTGGCGCAATTGATATTAAATCAAATAGTTTGTATACTGTATGTTTACTATGGATTACATAATATTTATTAATATAATCATAATGAGTCACATTTTCATGTGTATTAAAGATTTTTTCTGCGTTTCATGTGTAAACCCGTGGGAAACTGGAAGATTAGACTATCTGAGTTGATTTTATTTAATAGGCGCGAAAAACTGATTATTTTTCGCGTTTTCGTGTATTTATTTATAAAAAGTTTGTACAACAAAAAAATATATAAAAAGGTCTTAAATATCCAAATAATTTTTTCAATACGAAAAAATTTTATGAAATAAATTTTTATGATACGAAAAATTTTATGAAATAAATTTTTATGATACGAAAAATTTTACAAAATAAATTTTTATTATACAAAAATTCAACTTCACCCAAATGCCACGACATAAGAAATCGTCTAAAGGACAATCCCAGGATAATCTGATAGCTATTTACAATAGAGGTCTAGCTTATCAAAACTTTAGGGCATTATGTGGTACGTATAAATTAACTAGTTTGCCGGATGGACGTATGAGTAGGTGCGCACTGCAGGGTTCACGCCTCGCATGAGACATGCTTGGTGCATTCAAGGTTACAGCTGAAAGTCTTCCGGATGGTAAACTGTTTGCTGGATGGACGTATGAGTAGGTGCGCACCGCAGGGTTCACGCCTCGCATGAGACATGCTTGGTGCATCCAAGGTTACAGCTGAAAGTCTTCCGGATAGTAAACTGTTATAGTCAGGTTGATAGTTTGCCATTCCAGTTGTATAGATTTGGTGAACTCTCAATGATGACATATGTATACTGGTGGCTGCAGACACTTATGAATATTTGTTAATTATAGGTAATACTAATAATGACGGTGAGGGTGTACCAGATGCACCACCACCTACATATGAGCAGACCATAGAGGATATGGAATGGAGGGCTAGTTTTGGGGTCTCAAGTGGAAGAGTTATTTTTGTAATAACCTAAGGTATTGTGGTGCAGCGTTTTATAGTAAGGATTCTATAAGGTACCATGTGTGTGGGGATAAATATATACTTACAAAGAATGGAAAATATTATAATAGATAGTATTATTTGTTATTTCTTATTCATTTTTCCCTTTCCCTTCCCCCCGATCAATGTTGCTGCACCTCAACATAACGTGGCGATCAGGTGACAACAAGATTTTATTTAAAAGACTTTGCTAAGTCAACAACAAATATTACATAACTGATAAGTCATAAATCGATTTGTTCACTTTATTAATTTATTAATTGATTTCATATAAACATAACTAAATAAATAATTTGTGCAAAGCTTTTCCATAATAACATTCTTAAAATTATCACGTTGAAGAAATTTTTAACATTCAAATTTAAACAACAATTTTCTAAAATCCTCTTTTTTTTTTGTAACACTGAATTTGCTATTTTTCGTGAGTAAATAAACGCAACAGACTTTAACGGTTACCGTTTTCCAAGTTGCGATCACCTAGATTTTCATGTGACTACTGCGCCACAGCATAGGTAATAGTGACATAATTTACAACTACTTTTTGATGTGGTATAATATTTTTTTTATATTGAATATATATAGCTAAAACATTTATATACAAGTAAAATTTTATATGACCATTGTGCATTACATAGTAATTGTAAGCTTTGTTTTTAATTATATGAAGAGACATAAGTTAATAGAGTGAGAACGATCACTTTAATCAGAATTCAAGTCAAAGTACAAGATAAAAGAAATGTCTGTAATTTTTACTAAAAGCACACAAAGCAATTAGTATGATCACGTAACCTCAATTTTGACTTGATTACACGAGTGCCAATCCAAATTGCAAATATCTTTTTCATATAATAATAATTATTATTCAGTTATAATATCACGTAAATCCTTTATTATTGTTACATAAATACGTCTTTCACAATACCTTAAACGTTATTGATGTAAAGGATTATAATAATTTTGTACCTTACATAATTATAGTAATGATTGTGCACGCAATCTACTGATTGCTGTATTAAGGGAGTTATAATAATAATTGTAATAAAAAGGTAGTTTGATCGTATAAAGGTGCTTGGTTATATTCTTCTTGTTACAGCTGTTGCATTTTTATCTCCTTCGGATCGTAAGCTTGCTAATATTATTAATGCTTCTTCATCACGATCTTTGAACAACTAACCAATGTGGTGAAAATGGAATAAAAAAATGGTCCTATAATAACTTTTAAATGAGAAAATACATAGCACAATGATAAGAAAAAAACAACCTTCAAGTATGTGATTAAAAGAGAAGAATATAAAAATCATTATTTATTAACTAAGAATTAATAAACTCTTCATTATTGATATGGATGTAGCATAATCGATCCAAATGAAATTGCAATCCTAAAAAAAAAGAAAAATTAAAAATAAATAAAAAGACAAAAGTTGTAATACATTTATATAAAAATAAAAAATATATATAAAAAATTACCCTATAGTAATCGATTATTGTTGAAGAGATACCAGACGTCCACAAATTTTTTTTGAGTTAATTTCGGATTGATGCTTTAAATTTATAAGGAAATCATTTTTTAGTTTATAAATACGAATAAATAAATACTATGTAGCTACATTAATTCAATTACTACTTATCATATCAAAATATAATTTCTAATGCTTGTTACGTAGGGATCTTCATATACTCGCCCAACTAGCAACAATTCTTCCCCGTACATTTGAGCAAATATCGTAGAAGTTGCTTGCAAAATACCACCGATAACAAACACAGTATAAAATCCGACAAGAATTGAGTACTTTCTATCAATTTTATCAAACGAATATCCTGACGCAAGTGAAACTCCTATAAATCACGAAAAATAAGAGAACATATCGGAATTACTGCGCCTCAATTGTCATGCCAAAAAACCATCCTGCTAAAAGCGATGGCACAATTGATTCTTCTTTTGCAGGTCCAAAAGGGAATTATTAGGGAATTCTTTACGAAAATAAGGCATAGTAAGAACTCCAGATATGGCATTAACATGTGAGAAAAAAGATCAACATTTTAATATCGTAAAAATTTATTTTTTTTTCTTCGAAAAAAATAAATGAATGAATAAATTACTAACTGATACTATATCCAAAAAGTAGACATCTTAACCAAATAATGTTAATAAAATTGTTAATTTCAAAAAAAAAAGAAAAAAAATTCAAATCACAAAATACATTATCAATAGCAGAAAGCGCTGCAACAACATTACCCATTATTTCGGTTAAATTTATTACGAATTGTTAAAGAATTTTTTTTAAAAATAAAAAATGAAAATTATATTAAGTTGAGTAAACTTAGAGGGACGTAAAAGTAGTAAGAGTAGTAAGTATAAGCATTGCATCTTGTGTGTAACGAATTTATGATGCACATGATGCACACTAGATTTGGCTTTATTGAAATTTAAGTCGCACAGAACAAAATAAATGTATAAGGGCTTGAACATTTACAAATATGGATTGATTTTTTTTCTTTTTTTTTTTTAACGTTTAAAATTATTAAATGGACGATATCAAGTTTTTGCCAAAGTTATCACAAAATTTACTTGAAATTTTGAATGATGAAGAATATTACGACGTTACAATTGAAGTTGGTAATGATCCAAATGTAAAGGTCTTTCGTGCTCATATGGTTATTTTACATCATCGTTCTCCTTACTTGCAAAGAATTTTGTCAACTAATAAAAAGGAGAATGATGGAACCTTATCACATATCAAATTACCAAATATTTTGCCTGAAATCTTTCAAATTATTTTAAGGTATGAAGAATTACTTTATAAAATAATTTGACGTTTTTTTTTATTATATTTTATTAATATTTATTATTATTTTGTTTTTAATTTAGGTATATTTATGGGGGAAGACTTTCCTTGAAAGATTATGATACTTCAGACATAATTAGAACCATTATTGCTGCCAGTGAACTTAATCTTCAGGAATTAATCATTTACTTACAATCCTTTTTGATCGAAAATGAAGCAAATTGGATGGAGAAAAATTTTGATTTCGTTTATCAAACGAGTTTTGAAAATGATTCATTAATGGAACTTCAAAAATATTGCACTGATTTAATGACCAAAGAACCAGATATAATTTTCAAATCACCGAAATTTTCTTCAATTCCAGAAAAACTTTTAATTTCAATTATTCAAAATGATAACCTCCAATTAAGTGAAATTCAAATTTGGGAACATATACTTAATTGGGGACTTGCTCAAAATCCTGAACTTCCATCTAGCTTTACAAATTATTCAAAGGATGATTTTAATACTTTAAAAAATACTTTGCAACAAGTTATTCCTTTTATTAGATTTTACGATTTCACATCTAAAGAATTTACAGATAGAGTATTACCTTATAAAAGAATTTTACCAAAGGAATTATATAAAGATTTATTAAAAACTTACTTGAATCTTTCGGATCCCAACAGTAAACCAAATGTTGAATTAAAACCTCGTATAACTAAAGGAATTAAATCAATAACTGTCGATTCAAATATTATAACGTATCAATATGCTGAATTGATTTTAAAGTGGGTCGATAAGTTAGAAAGTACAGATAAGTTAACTTCTTCGTATGAATTTAATTTATTATTTCGTGGATCTCGTGATGGATTTAAACAAGATAGATTTCATAAAATTTGTGATAATCATTCACGTACAGTAACAATCGTTAAAGTGAAAGATAGTAACGAAATTCTTGGAGGATATAATCCAATTGAATGGAAATATGAGGGTGGTTTTATGGCTGCTGAAGATAGTTTTATATTCTCATTTCACAATAATAGAATTGATAACCATATTTTAAGTCGCGTAAAGGATAAAGGAAATGCTATATTTAATGATCCTCATAGTGGTCCAAAATTTGGTAACAATGATCTTATAATATTGGGCATGTACAGTGGTAATTGTTGCAAAAAAAGTTATTATGAAAAGCCGATTAGAAGAACTACAAATCAATTTACTATAGAAGAATTCGAAGTATTTCAAATTGTATAGGATTGGTATTTAAATTCGTAACAATGATAGAATTAGTTCACTGTATTTAACGCATATTATTAATCGAAATAAATTCTTTCCAAGCTATAAGATTTGTATTTAACATTATTTTTATACTTAAAAATTGTAAGTGAAATAAATGATTTGATAATAGTGATCCATGTCGTTTTTGTGATAATAATTTTTTATTATGTTTTATATACACATGTGTAATAAATTACATTAAAAAATGACATAATTTATTCATCGCACGTGCGATGTCATTATTACCCTTTCATATGGACTCATTTCATTAATTAATGATCAGGTGATATAATTGCGGAATATATATGAAATTTGTGATGATCTGCAAATAAAATAAACTTAGATAAGCTTTCTACAAAAAAACAATATGGTGGGGAATCGTCGGGAATCGTTTTCCTATTGGATGTTGTAAATATGTGACATGTTAAAGTTAGTATAATGTGCTCTATTTTTATAACATTATTTGCACATTATTACGTTTATTAAGGCATTTTAAACAGCAGTTTACGCTGTAAAACTTTTTTTAAATATATTAATAGGTTTATTTTTATTTTTTAGGCATTATTGTTTAATAATTATTGTAATTATTGTATATTATATGTATTTATAATAATTTATATAATAAACAGCATATTTTTAAGGGTTATTCTTTATTTTTGACGGTATTTTATAATGGTTTTATTACATAAAAGAAGCGTTCGAAATATTTTTTTTTGATTTTTTTTTCGTTTGTTACACTAAATTCGATTGGTTCGATATTGTCACACTTATTCTCATGTGACATTTGGTTGGTGAGTCGGATTAGCCCATATGTTTGTCACCCTCACTTTTTCATTTTTCATATGTATTTCGGTTTGGGACCTAAAAATTTTTTTGTTGTAAAAATCTATTTTTCACACTCTTTAAATGTCACATGTATTAATTTTGGCTAGAATTATGTAATTATTCCCAGAGGCTATGCATCGCTATGATAGGTGATAAATAAACTTACTCGAAAATTACGTCAAAAGATAAAGAATATACATAGTAAATGTTAAATGTGATAATTTGTTATTTTTGGATTAATGTGAATGCAGGAAAAAATTTAAATCAGAATGAACTAAATTTATTTTTATTGTGAAGTTATGGAGAAATCCCCTTTTAGTAGCATACTAGTACCCTAATGATTAAATATGATGTATTGATAAATAAATTGGTACTAAAAAACCCGTATATCTCGATGAGAATTAAAACTTTTAAAAATTTCACTAGCTTTCGTTAACCCTGGCCAAGTATTTAATAGCGACTTAAATTAAGATTTTAGACGTACATAATACAAAAAAACATGGTAGGAAAATAAAAATTGACGCAAGCAAAATTGGAAAACATCAATACATCATGAGCTGCGCACATTTGACGATCGACGCATTCCATATACAGTCAATTAAATTTAATGTTGCACAGAGCACAACAAACCAATTAATATAAGGTTTAAGGTTTGATCATTTTTACAAATTTGGCTTAATTTTTTTTCTTTCCTTTCCGTTAACTATTTTATAAAAATGGACGACAAGAAATTTTTACCAAAGTTATCACAAAATTTACTTGAAATTTTGAATGATGAAGAATATTATGATGTTACTATTGAAGTTGGTAATGATCCAAATGTAAAGGTCTTTCGTGCTCATATGGTTATTTTACACTACCGTTCTCCTTACTTGCAAAGAATTTTATCAACTAATAAAAAGAAGAATGATGGAACTTTATCACATATCAAATTACCGAATATTTCACCTGAGATTTTTCAAATAATTTTAAGGTATAAATAATTGTAAAATGATTGTCATTGTTTAATAAATTTTCCGAATATTCATTTTTTTTTTTAATTTAGATATATTTATGGAGGAGGAGTTTCTTTGAAAGAATATGATGATGCCTCGGATATAATTAAAATCTTAATCGCTGCAAGTGAACTTAGCCTTCAGGAATTAATTATATATTTACAATCTTTTTTGATTGAAAATAAAACAAATTGGATGGAACAAAATTTTGATTTCATTCATCAAACAAGTTTCGAAAATAATTCGTTCTTGGATCTTCAAAAATATTGTACTGACTTAATGACAAAGGAACCAGATAAGATATTCAAATCTCCAAATTTCTCTTCAGTTTCAGAAAAACTTTTAATTTCAATTATTCAAAGTGATAACCTTCAAATGAGTGAAGTTCAAATTTGGGAACAAGTTCTTAGATGGGGACTTGCTCAAAATCCTGAACTTTCCCATGATATTACAAATCATTCAAATGACGATTTTAAAATTTTAAAAAACACTTTACAACAATTTATTCCATTTATCAGATTTTATAATTTAACTTCAAAAGAATTTTTAGAAAAAGTATTTCCTTATAGAGAAATTCTACCCAAAGAATTGGATACAGAATTATTAAAAACATTTCTAAGTATTTCTGATCCTAATAGTAAGCCGATTAATAAATCAAATCCTCGTATAAGGGAAATTAAATTAAGAACTGTTGATTCAAAAATTATAATGTATCAGCATGTTGAATTAATCTTGAAGTGGATTGATAGATTAGAAATTACAGATAAGTTAATCACTCAATATGAATTTAAATTATTATTTCGTGGATCTCGTGATGGACTTACACGAGAAAAATTTCATGAAATTTGTGATAATCATTCACGCACAGTAATAATTGTTAAAGTGAAAGATAGTAACGAAATTCTTGGAGGATATAATCCAACTGAATGGAAATCAGATAAAAGTCATAGCGTTACTAAAGACAGTTTTATATTCTCTTTTAACAATAATGATAGAATTGAAAATCATATCTTGAGCCGTGTAACAAATGAAAATAGAGCTATATTTAATGAATCTCTTAGTGGCCCAAAGTTTAGCAATGACCTTATTATATTGGGCAATTATAATGGTAATGTTTGTAGAATTACTTGTTATGAAAAATCGATTAGAGAAACTACAGATCAATTTATTATAGAAGAATTCGAAGTATTTCAAATTGTATAGGATGTTCAATTTAGTTAGTAATACATATAAATAAACGATGTAATTCTCTATAAGCTGAGATTTATATTTATATTGCATAATATGTAGTTGTACTTAATTATCACGAAAGCGACTTTGAATTGTCAAATTATTTTTTCATTTGCGATTTTTTTTACAGTATATAATTGAATGTAAATTTTCTAGTCTTAATGAATTCAGTTTTTTATTATAAATAAATTTATTAGTATCACATTAAAAAATATGTAATCCTAAAATATTAGATTTGATTAAAACTCATGGAAAAATATTTCACTTAAAATTATAAATTAAGTTTCGGAAAAAAAAATTCAACCCTTTAAAAAAACGTTATTTTAATACATAAATCAAGTAAGTATAAAATTTTCATAATATGTATAATTTATTGTAATATACTAAATTACTTACTTATAAAATAAAAAGTAATTTTATCATGAAAGTCTTGATTGTGCGATACAGGTGACGCGCATCAGGCATCAATTCATCTAATGCAAATCGACACCTGGGGCACAACATACACATGTATACTAAATCCATGGCAAAAGTTAAAAGTACATAATTACTGAAATGTGATATAATTTAATTATTTTTGGATAAAATAACATTAGTGCGCAATAATTCATATATTATAAAAAATTTAAATTATTAAATTTTTGCACAAAAATATTACTATTTTTTTACAATTTATTGCGCAATATTGCATATATAATTCTTGTTTAATATTTGCACAATTTTTTTTTACAGTTTGTTTACAAAATATTGTACGTCATTTTGTTTAAATTTGTACAAATTAAGAAATTTTTTTTGCACATGTTCATTTTTACAAAAAATTAGTAATTATTTACAATTTACTGCAAAGTATTGTATCATATAAAATTATTTTTTCTTTTTAATAAACAGTTTATAAATTTGTATCTTAAGCATCACTTTCATCACTTTCTAATTCTTTATTTGTTATTTTTTTTTTATTTTTTCTTTAATTTTCATTTGCTCTTATGAGAATTTCTTATAGTCATATTTTGAAATTTTGGATTTAATTACACTAATTACACTTAACATTTTTTTTTATTAACGTTAATAACTATGTAGATTATGTCAGCTGATATCATATTATTTTTTTTTGTAATTAATTTCTTGTCAATTTAAAAACATATCATTATTTAAAATCTATTCTTCATATCTCATTGCATCAGATTCAAGCATTCCAGCCATTCCATGTATAATACTTGGTTGCAGATTTTATAAATATTATTCGACTTATACGTACATCATCATGTGATACTAAGCTAATTTATTTTAGGCGGCTGATATTCGTAGTTTCGTACCCCCTACTTTTAACTTTTACTATCCTGTAATGAAATAATCACGTGATTGCAGTCATATGATCAGTTTAATACTGAAGTCAAGTACAATTTTTATTTTTACAAGGTGTGCATAAAATAGAAAACAGAATATTAAAGAAGATTTGTAATTGTAAAAACATCTGATGCAGAAACAAACTAAATAATGATTATTTTAATTCCTGTTTAGTTGAAAAGTGAATTGTGTTCAGGCTGATTGCAAAAAGTGTATTCCTTCTACAAACTCAAATCTAAAAGGATCTTTCCTGTTAGTGATACCATAAGGACATCTTTTTGTAGGACTTTGGGTTTTGTTCAAACGGATGGTGTAGTAAAATTATAAACTGATCAGTTATGTGAATAGTAAATCAATCATCAGATAGATCTATTATCAGGATGAAGAATCGGATATACTGCGGTTACATAATTATTAGCTTTAAAAGACTATTTCCGAATTAGATTCCATTAAACATCCCATGGCTGTTATTTAAACAGCTTAAAATTTTAACTACATTAACTTTTTGCAAAACAGGGCACCACACTTTATTAATGAAACAAAGATCATATGGATCTTTGAACGGTACGTCAAACCCATAAATCCGAAGTAAATCCATACTATTAACATCAAGGCATATGGTCATCATTAACTGTACCACCAATTTTTATATCCATACTGAAAACTATACTGAAATTCATATAATGAAAGATTGATCCTGCCTATCTGGTTTATTTATCCAGTAAACTATAAATATTATCGGTCAAAATTTAATAAGTTTTAATTAGGCAACCATAGTATAATTAAGCTTTTGCAATTTTATATAAATACAGTATATTTCCGATTTCAGATTTTGGTTCATTAATATTTCTTTGAAATTTTCTAAGGTTATTCTCTATCTTGATTTCTGCTGATTTCATCAATATTTATTTTTTTGGAAATTTTATCTGACTTGGTTAATATTTTCTTGGCCATTCTCTAGTTCAATTTCAATATTTTCTTGGAAAATTCTATCTTTAGTTTCAGTAGAAATTTTCCATTTTAATTTCTGGTTTGATTTTAATATTTTTTACTGATCTATTATCTTTGGTTTCTGGTTAATATTATTTTTGAATCTTTTCTACTTTGATTTCTGGTTCAATTTCATTGAAATTTTTATCTTTGATCTCCGATTTCATTTATATTTCTATCGGATCTCTTTTTATATTGATTTTTGTTTCAATTTCTGTTTATGATTTGATTTCATTGATATTATTTTTATTGAATCAATTTCTATCTTGATTTTTGTTTGATTCGTTAATACTATATTTCGTTAACATTTTCTTGAACTATCTATATTGTCTGGTTTCATTTATATTATTCTTGAGTTATTTTTATATTTTCGGTTGGTTTTTCATGTGTTTTGATTTGCCAATATTTTTTCATATACCTGATTGGTTAATTTGTTGTTTTTTTATTGGTTTTTACTAAGTACTTTGATCATTTTATATTTATTTCAAGTTGGAATTTCGTTAATAATTTTATTGGGTTATTTTTATATTTTCACACATCCAATATTTCTTTGGGAACTTCTTATTTCTGGTTGGTATCAATTTCACTATTTATTGTTTATTGTTTAATTTTGCTAATTCGTCACAACACTTCTGCTGATTTTGGTTGTTCTTTTATATTTTGCACATTTTGATTTATAATTCGTCCATGTCCACCATGCCACCAAAGTTACATCATTTGTTGGCCTTTTTTCGCAATGATGACAGCATAATTTCTGAGCTGCAGGAATATCGCGCAAAGCAATTATTAACGCAGCTCAAATATCTTTACTATTTGCACATTCATTAGTACGATTAAGAGTGACACTTTTCCAAATTTACTAATAAATTTATTGTATCTTTATATTTTCGGTTGGCATTAATTTTATTAATTCATTATTTTATCATTTAAGTTAATTATTTTATTGTGGTATTTTTGTATTTCACGCATTTCAGTTTACTAACAAATTTATTTAGTTATTTTATATTTTCACACATTGCTAAATTTTCCTTGGGTTATATTCCGGTTGGTATCAATTTTATTTATTTTTGGCTAGTTTCAATTTTACTAATTATTAATCTATTTGGTTTTATTTTTATATTTTGTGTTTAGGTTTTGGTGGGTTTTGATTTCGTTGATTATTTATAGTTTTATTGTACTTTAGATTAGAATACAAATTGCAAACAAAAAATGCTAAATTTACGCAATTAATTTATAAAATATTAAATAATAAAGTTATATTTTTACAATATATTATGTTGAAAATGCACAAAACTTTGAACAATTAATTGTGCATCACTAAATATGCAGACAATGCGCTTTTTCGGGGTACGCAAAATCAATTTTTTTATGCACGAAATTTTGCACATTTTTGCGATTATTTTGTGCCCATGCCGCATAAAAAATTTTGGGATAGTTCTATTAAAAATATATGTGAAGTAGTTGTAGAAATCGCTTTTCAGCATAGGATCCCAATAATTAAATACGCATAAAGTATGAAATTATTTTTACAGTATTTTGTTTAAATATCGGTATTTGAAAATAAACTGGTAAGAATCTGGTTATCTCGGTAAGAATATTTTTAAAAATTTTGCTAGATTTTGTTAACTCTGGCCAAACGTTTAATATCGACTCAATCCGCGTTAGGAAAATCCCTATAAAAAAATTTATCAGTTATTTCTGCAAAAACTCTGTAAAAATGAGCCTTTCCCGGATTCATTCACGGAAAATGTAAAATTTGATAAATTCTATGATATAAGGTTATTAATTCTGAAAATACGAGCCTTTTAGGAAAAAAGATGGAATATAAAAAACGGATTGACTTTTTTTAGAGAATATTAAGTACGCAATCAACATTTGAAAACAACGTAAAATTACATTAGCTGCATACAAAATAATCATGTAGTTCTTTCCTTTTACGAATATTTTTTGATAACTCTAGATTAGGAATTATTTCCTTTTTTAGATACTGGCTGGCATTATTATAATTCAATTTTTTTGGCCTTATATGAAGAGTCCTGCTGCGCACATTTGACGATCGATGCTGAATTTAATGTTGCACAGAGCACAACCACTAATTATATAAGGTTTGAACATTTACAAATATGGATTGATTTTTTTTTCTTTTTTTTTAAAAAATTATTAAATGGACGATATCAAGTTTTTGCCAAAGTTATCACAAAATTTACTTGAAATTTTAAATGATGAAGAATATTATGATGTTACCATTGAAGTTGGTAATGACCCTTACGTAAAGGTCTTTCGTGCTCATATGGTTATTTTACATTATCGTTCTCCTTACTTGCAAAGAACTTTGTCAATCAATAAAAAAAAGAAGAATGATGGAATTTTATCACATATCAAATTACCAAATATTTTGCCTGAAATTTTTCAAATTATTTTAAGGTATGATGATTACTATATAAAATTATTGACGTTTTTTATTATATTTTATTAATAATTATTATTATTTTTTTAATTTAGGTATATTTATGGAGGAAAGCTTTCTTTAAAAGATTATGATACTTCAGACATAATTAAAACCCTAATTGCTGCCAGTGAACTTAGTCTTCAGGAATTAATCATGTATTTACAATCTTTTTTAATCGAAAACAAAACAAATTGGATGGAACAAAATTTTGATTTCGTTTATCAAGTCAGTTTTGAAAGTGATTCTTTTATGGAACTTCAAAAATATTGCACTAATTTAGTGGCAAAAGAACCAGATAAGATATTCAAATCACCAAATTTCTCTTCAGTTTCAGAAAAACTTTTAATTTCAATTATTCAAAATGGTAACCTTCAAATAAGTGAAATTCAAATTTGGGAATATATACTTAATTGGGGACTTGCTCAAAATCCTGAACTCTCCTCTGACTTTACAAACTATTTAAAGGATGACTTTAATACTTTAAAGAATACTTTACAACAACTTATTCCTTTTATTAGATTTTACAACTTCACATCTAAAGAATTTACAGATAAAGTATTACCTTATAAAAGAATTTTACCAAAGGAGTTATATAAAGATTTATTAAAAACTTATTTAAATCTTTCGGATCCCAACAGTAAACCAATTGATAAATCAGAACCACGAATGATTAAAGAAATTAAATCTAAAACTATTGATTCAAAAGTTATAACGTATCAACATGCTGAATTAATTTTAAAATGGATTGATAGATTAGATATTACAGCCAAGTTAACTTCTTCATATGAATTTAAATTATTATTCCGTGGATCTCGAGATGGACTATCACCAAATAAATTTCATGAAATTTGTGATAATCATTCACGCACAGTAACAATTGTTAAAGTGAAAGATAGTAACGAAATTCTTGGTGGATATAATCCTATTGAATGGAAATCAAATCAAAGTAACAGCACTACTGAAGATAGTTTTATATTCTCTTTTCACAATAATGGAACTGAAAAATATATTTTAAGTCGCGTAACGAATGAAAATTATTCTACATGGAATAGTAAAAATTGTGGTCCATCGTTTGGAAGTGATCTTTATATATTTGGCAAGTATTGTGGTAATGTTTGCAAACAAAAGAATTATGAAAAACCGATTAGAAGTACTGTAGATAAATTTTCGGTGGAAGAATCTGAAGTATTTCAAATTGTATAGGATTTATGTTGCATTTGTTAATATGCCAAAATCCCACAACTTCTTATATAATAAATATTAATTAGGACAAAACATGATATTCGTTTTGATTTATTATATGATCAATAGTAAAATTTTGGCGCGAACGATAAAAAGCACTGAAATTGACATTTTGCAAAAAATTAGATATTCCGATTACATTTTCTATAGAACTTAGACAAATCTCATTAGTGAACGAAAATTATAATGAAACAATTATTTTTCCAAGAAATAGATTTATCAAAGTGATAAATTTAGGAAAATATTTCAAATGAACAATATTATGAATTAATACTATATTGTTGTCAAACAGAGAAAACTTATATAAAAATTATTTTTTTATATTATATAATAGGATATATTTGTTAATAGTCATTAATTAAAAGTTACTTAAAAGAAATTTAAATTCAATAAATAAATTAAAAAAAAAATTGTTGTCAGTAATGCCAACGGTTTATTCCATTTGATAGATACTATCAATTGAATAATTCTTAAGTGAACCGATGCGCTACACTAATTTTTGTACTGTTCGTATAATAATTTTTCCTCATGGTAATCAAAATTTACTGAATGTACCGTATAAAGTAAAAAGGTATATTTCGATTCATCAAAATGTTTAAACTCAAATTTATAGCAACGTTACGACCGTTACGTTATATTTGTGCATTCAGCAAGATTATTAATTTCTATCAGATAACTAATAAAGTATTTAACGTCGATCATTTGTAAAAAATGGGAGACTGGGAGTTTAAAAAGAACCCTAAAATAATACATTTTATTAGGGCCGGACGGAATTAAAGATAATGTCAGCCAGTATCTAATAAAGGTAATAAAAATTTTTATATTTTGGGTCCTGTTTATGCTGATCAGCTATTTTTAGTCTCAATTAAATTTATTGTTGTACAGAATATAGAACTAAATTATATAAGGGCTGAGCCGGTTGACTGTATACAAATTTGGATTAATTTTCCTTCATTCCTTTCGTTAACGTTTAAAATTATAAAAATGGATGACAATAAGTTTTTACCAAAGTTATCACAAAATTTACTTGAAATTTTGAATGATGATGAATATTATGATATTACAATTGAAGTTGGTAATGACCCTTATGTAAGAGTCTTTCGTGCTCATATAGTTGTTTTATATTATCGTTCTCCTTATTTGCGAAGAATTTTGTCAACTAATAAAAAGAAGAATGACGAAACTTTGACGCATATCAAATTACCAAATATTTCACCCGAAATTTTTCAAATTATTTTGAGGTATGTATAAAAATTATAAAATGTAGACATGATTTATTACGAATATACGAATATTTATTTATTTATTTTTATATTTTAGGTATATTTATGGAGGAAGACTTCCTTTGAAAGAATATGATGCTTCGGATATAATTAAAATCTTAATTGCTGCTAATGAACTTAGTCTTCAGGAATTAATCACATATTTACAATCCTTCTTGATAGTCAATAAAGCAAGTTGGATGGAACAAAATTTTGATTTCATTTATCAAGCAAGTTTTAAAAATGATTCGTTCTTGAATCTTCAAAAATATTGTACTGACTTAGTTACAAAGGAACCGGATAAGATATTCAAATCTACAAATTTTTCTTCAGTTTCAGAAAAACTTTTAGTTTCAATTATTCAAAGTGATAACCTTCAAATGAGTGAAATTCAAATTTGGGAGCAAGTTCTTAAATGGGGACTTGCTCAAAATCCTGAACTTCCCTCTGACTTTACAAGATATTCAAAAGATGATTTTAATACTTTAAAGAATACCTTACAACATTGTATTCCATTTATTAATTTTTACAATTTCACTTCCAAAGAATTTACAGATAAAGTATTACCTTTTAAAAGAATTTTACCAAAAGAATTATATAAAGACCTATTAGAAACTTTTTTAAATCTCTCTGATCCTAGTAGTAAACCAAATAACGAATCAAAACCTCATATGTTTAGAGAAACTCCTAAATTAAGAGCTATTGATTCAAAAATTATTACATATCAACATGCTGAATTAATCTTGAAATGGGTCAATAGGTTAGAAATTACTGATAAGTTAACCACTAATTTCAAATTTAAATTATTGTTTCGTGGATCTCGTGATGGACTTACACGAGATAAATTTCATGAAATTTGTGATGGTGAATCTCACACAGTAACAATTGTTAAGGTTAATGGTAGTAACGAAATTCTTGGAGGATACAATCCAATTTAATGGAAATCTGATAGATATTATGGAACTACTAAAGATAGTTTTATATTCTCTTTTAATAATGAAAATTATATCTTAAGTCGTGTAATGAATGAAGGAAATGCAATAATTAATAATTTTCTTAATGGTCCATCATTTGGTAAAGATGATTTTATTATATGGAGCATGTTAAATGGTAATTATTGTAAAAAAGTTTTTTATGAAAAACCAATTAGAAAAACTACAAATCAATTCACTATAGAAGAATGTGAAGTATTCAAATTGAATAGGATTGATGATAAACGCTAAATTCTTAGGTACTATACAAAAGCGATTTTTTCTACAACTCCGTCTTGCTGTAGGTGCAGTAAAAAGATATTAAAGGGTATTTTTTTTTGGTTATGATCTAATGACATAATTTGGTGCAAGCTATAAACACTAGTAATGCTTTGTGTGCACATTTTTAAAGAACTTAGTTTTACTAGCGTGTGGAAAATGTTGGTATTTTTGTTTAGTTTAGGAAAAATCATTATTGATTTATCCTTGCACTGTAAAATAAGTAAAAACTTAAATTTTGGAAGAATACATTTAATTTATTCATTATCACATAAAAAGAAAATACGAATATATTAAACGTAATAATGAGAATAAAATTATTGAAACAGAAAATTATAGTAAAAATAAACGTAAATAATAAACTTTTTATATATTCGATTTTATAAGATTTACATCAAATTTGTTGTAATGAAGTTGAGATGTATCACTTGTATGTATTAGATATATAAAGTAATATAGGAAGGACTTCTATTTAATCAATGAATAGAAGTTATCAAGTTCGATTTCTAATAAAAATATGATTTTTTTTTATAACATTAATCAAACATTACTGATTCTACTGCATGGATGTAAAAAGATATTACTCTATCCATAAACATATAAACAAGTGCTATCTAAAAGAAATTTTAACAATTGCAAAAACTTTTAAAATTTGTATGATGTACTACGTAGATTTTTTTGAAATTTCAAAAGTTCAGAATTTGAAAAAATTTTTAAGATCTCCAGTACATCACAAATGAAAGTCTGGTAATACTGCCACTTTGATTCAAAACACTAGATGTTACACCATACATTTTTATTTGATCTCGTAGTACCGATGATCATCATTATTCGGAAAATCTTTCCAAGATTTCTATAGAATCTTCTATCGGAAATTATGCATAGAATTTCTATAGAATTTGATCTTTAGTGACCAGTTTTATTGTAGGAGAAGATATAAATTTGAATAATTTCCTTGAATTTAAACGTGAAAAATTTTTATTTTTTTATAAAAATTTTAATCAATCAAAAATTTATAAAAAAATTTAATCAATCATGGATCAGCTAACATATCATAAAAATAAAAACAGTTCATTAATATCAAACAGTTTATCTTTAAGTCGAACAAAACAAAACAATATTAAATCGAAATATAAAAAAAAGAAATGTAAAGAATGTAATAAAAGAAGGAAAACTTTAGAAGAAAATCACCAGATATGCCATGTTTGTTACAAAGTGAAAAAAATGGTTAAACCAAGTGGAAACAAAGTTATTGACGATTTTATTAGAGAAACACAAATTAGTTTTGTTAAAATGGAAGGAAAATTGGAATTTGTTCCTTATGAACAATTCAAGAATGTAGAATTTATTGCTGAAGGAGGATTTAGTAAAATTTATAAAGCTACTTGGATTGACGGCCCAATAAAGAGTTATAGAAATTATAATAGTAAAAAGGAAATTCGTTTAAATAATTATACAGTTGTCCTCAAAAAACTAAATAATTCTAAAAGCATCACGTCTAAAGAACTTAATGAGGTACAGATGATAATTTGTTTAATACAAGATAAATGATATATTAACCACACTCTCTTTTTGTTTTAGCTCAAAATATTTTATAATTTTTCTTCAAAATGGAAGGCCTGGATAGGATATAATAGTCACATCAGCAAATATTTTGGAATTACCCAAGATCCTATCACTCAAGATACCACTATTATAATGCCTTATTACGATTCGGGTGATTTGATATACTACATAACTAATAATTTTTATAACGCTAGTTGGTATGAAAAGTTGAAAAACTTGAGAAAAATAATAATTGGGCTTGCTAATATGCATAGCGTAAACATTATGCATAGAGATCTTCATAGTGGAAATATCTTATTTAATGAAGTAGATGCAGTAATAAGTGACCTTGGTATAAGCAAAGCTGCAGTTGAATCATCAGATGATGGTAACGAGATTTATGGAAATATTCCTTATATAGCACCAGAGATTTTTGATAGACAAAAATACACTAAAGCTTCAGATGTATATAGTTTCGGAATGATTATGTGGGAGTTAATGACAGGTAGAAGACCTTTTTGGGATCAAAATCATGATATATATCTTATTATTGAAATCTGTGATGGTTTACGCCCACCAATTGTAACTAATGCGCCTGAAGGCTATACTGGATTAATGAAAGAATGTTGGAATCCTGATCCAAAAAGAAGACCGAATGCTACTAGTATATGTAATAAAATTGACAAAATGTATATGAAGGAATGGAATAATAGGAATAAAAATCCAACCAAAATTATAAAATCACCAGACATTGGGCCTGTAATAATAAATAATCCAAGTGCCACTTATAAGAGTAGATCTTTAAGTGGCCATGATTAATTCTGCAATATCCTTAAGAAGTTCAAGAAGTCAATCCATTAGTTCTGAATCTATTAAATCTAGTAAATAATTTTATTACATAATTTACCAATTATTCTTCATAGTATACACTTCACTTACTTCTAATTAATCGTTTAGATTCATTATATTATTATCAGAAAAATGATGAGATATTGACTGGTAATTATTTGATTATTGATACTAATTATATTTATTATAATTTTGCGTCTTCATGTCATTTATGATTTTTTATCTTTTTAAGGTAAAAGAAAGCTTGAAAATAATCTAAGTAATCTAATCGATGGTAGTGTTTAACTTCATTCTATTCGTGTTTAGCGTATTAAAACTTCACGTCTCATTAAATATTTAGGTCAAAGTACTAAAAGGAAGAAATCATCTGATAATGGTAATAACAGATAAGCTCTTTTAATCATTTATTATCTTTACTTTTACTATTTAATTACATTTCTTTATTATACGGTATTCTAACTTAATATTTAATTTATTATAGATACAAGATATATTACTAAGGAACTTGGTTTTGAGCAACACTAAATTAACTCGATATGGTAAAAAAACTTTAGTTAATATTTACGTTATATCATGAAAGATTCTGTATCTGACCTTTATTTTGGTATACCAAGTTATTCACGGTATAAAAATTCGTTGTAAATAGAGAGTGAAATACAATAGCCCTGTTCATTTCCGGTCGGTTGCATTTTTCGGTCGGATTTTGTTGTACAAAAATTATCCAATAAAATTTTTTTATTTTCGATCGCAAATTGAACTGCTTTAGATTGAAATTTAGTTCGAACTCCTTATATTGATATATATTTTTTCTTAAATGTCACGTAAACAGAAATCATCTAAATGAACAGGGCTAATGTGAATTTAAGTATTCCTTAATTTTGCTTTTAAACTGATTCTTTATAGTACAAGGTAGACTTACTCGCAAAACTCAACACTCTTTTAATATACATAGTTTAATTAGTATGATATATCCTATAATCTTTCCTCATCATACATTTTTTTTATACCCATTTACACTATTTTATTACTTCCATTTCTCGTTGCCATATTTAGAAAATATAACAAATATCGTTTACGAGTCATTATCAATCATCAGATCACGTTGTTTTATTTAATATACAGTACTCCTCTCGTTGTTTTAATACCATTTTTAGCATGTTAATATAGCGAATTTGGTTGATGACAATATATGAGCGATTTACTCTTCGGTCGTTACTTTTTTAGGCATGATTTGTTTTGGTATTATTAAGCACCCGTTTTTTGAATATAATGTTGCAAAAAATATTATAATTTGGTCAAAAATAATGCAGGCCGGGCGCTTTATTTTAAAGTTTAGTTAAAACTCTGAAAAGAAAATTGTACTAATTTGCTAATATACACTCACATGATTTAGATATCTATCATTCAAGGAAATACTATTAAAGCATAATTTTACAAATATTAAGCAATAATGTGCTCATGCATTCTTAATTGTCAATTAGTTCAACAATTATTTTCATTTCCATCATAGAACGAACATTCCAAAATTTTAAAAGATTGTCAATTACTGAAAATTTATCAAAACTTGAATTCAAGCCATTAATTACTATACCAAATATTGATGATAAAAATAAAATTTGTTTGGAAAAGACTTCAATTTGGTAAATCTAAAATGGGAACAATTATAAATTTTGATTCGATTCTGAAATAAAAAATCGCTTTAATTCTTACAGATTTCATTTGCTTTTACATTACTTTTGAACCTTTTAACATTTAATGAAAAAAATAGATATCAGCCGAATTATTTTTCATCAATTAATTTTGTGATCTACATGCACTATTTAAACTACCAATTTTAGATTTGCACCAATGAACTTATATTTACCATGTATATTCCGGTGAAACATTATCGATCAGCATTATGGTCGTACAAGTGTCGTACATCGGAGTTTTATATATTATGTACTATTTATTTTATCCTAATTAATATTTTTTATTTTTTTCTTTTTCGAAAAAAAATGTCCAAACTTAATAAAGACATTCTTTTCTTGATATTTGAGGAATTACAAGATAATTCAAAATTCCTCTTTTCATGCCTAATGGTTAATAGAATTTGGTGTGAAACAGTGGTTCCAATTTTATGGAGGAACCCCTGGCGCTATGCCATTAATTATTATAAAAAAAATTCTTTATACTCCATTATTACTTCTTATTTATCCAATGATATTAAAGAATCCTTAACAAAGAAAGGAGTTAAAATTACTGGTCAATCACTTGTATTTGATTATTTGACTTTCTGTAAGAGTATAAATATAAGAACTATAGATGCTATAATTTCTATTGGATCATCATCAGAATATAATCAATTTCTTTTACAAGAGGAAATTTACAGTTTATTGATAAAAAAATGTCCAGAAATAAAGTATTTAAATATATGTGATACATATGAGATTGTATACCTTCCGGAAGCAAAGGTCCGTCTTGAGTCACTTTGTGAATTAACATTTGACACGTTGATTGGTTCTAGTTACTTTTACAGACTAGCACATATTTGTCAACAAATACAAAGAATTATTATTATTAATAAAAACTTAAATGCTAATCATGGAACTGCTAAGTTAATTGAATTTCAAAATAATTTAAAATATTTTAAATGGATAGATGAATTTGTAGAAGATGATGATGATTTTGATTGGGAACAATTAGGAGATCCTTACACAGAAATTTTTAACTTGTTAAAAAAACATGCAAATACTCTTAATCATTTTGAAGTAAGCATTCAGTATGATCATGATGACCTCATTGTTTATGATTATTCATTTTTACAATATACACTCCTAGAACTTCATAATTTAAAAATATTAGAAATTAATTCTCATCTATTTTTAAATAATAATGATTTTAATGAAAAATTGGAAATGGTGGCTTATCGTGACCTTGAGATCCTGAAGATAGATTATGCAGATATTTATCAAGTTACTTGCATGGTTAAATATACTAGTTTATGTCTTAGAGAATTAAGGATCGATGATTTTGACTGGGATTATGATAATTATGATGATGTCACTCTTAATTTTTTTCGTACAATTTGTGAAAATTGTTTTTTAATTGAATATTTATCAATCCCTATGTTTTTTGAAAATCAATTTATTGAATTTGAAAAATTACTTAAAAAATGTCAAAAATTGCGATCATTAAATGTTAAAGACACATATTGTGATGAAGAGAGTGAGTTTATATATGGAGATTACTTGTTAAATACGTTAATTAGGGAAGCATCAACAAATCTAAGAGAAATTGGAATTCCTTATGACATTAAGCTTTCTTTAAAAACTTTAGAGACATTCTTTGAAAAATGGAAAGGACGACCTGCAGTTTCCATAAATTTAGGGGATATTAGTTTTTATCGAAAAAATAATTCATATATGAAATTGTTCGATAAATATAAAATTGAAGGAGTAATTAAAAATATAAACATGTAGATTATTCAACTACATTAATAAAAGACTACTGTTTGTTAACCATAGTATGGAATTTAGAAACATTAATTATATACTTATGTATTATGATTTATGAATTATGAGAGCAATTAGTAAAGATTTAAAATAATATCTCAGTTTCTGATTTTTGTAACTTCTATCTAATAAAATAATATATTTTTAATATCTAACTTACTTATTATAATTTTAAATTTCTATTTCTCTTAACTACTGTTTAACAATAAAATTTTTTCGAGTATGATATAAATCAATTTAAAGTTCTGCTTCATCTTCAGAAAACATCTATCTTAAGCATTATTATTAGTGTTTCGGGCGAAACCGAAACTAAATTTTTGGCGAAACTTCTGAAACTTGTCGAAACTAGTTTCGCCACCAGTGCAAAATTCCGAAACTAGCGAAACTTTCAAAACCTGGCGGAATTTCCGAAACCTGGCGAAACTTGCCCAAACTTCTGTAACTTCCTTAACTTGGCGAAACATGTTTTATTAATTTTTCTGTAATACATGACTGGTTTAACAAACAAAATAACAAAATTTATTTATAAATTGCAACTTTACAATTTAGAATATTACATAGTATTAATTGTTTCATCAGTTTCGGCAGCTGATCCCATTTAATATCATCATTTTCATTCATAATTTTTCTATACCATAATAACGCAATTCTTTTTTCGCATTTGCATAGTAATAGGCTGAAAGTTTATATATATTTTCAACTTTATTTAAGCCTAAACGGGTCCTTCTTTTGCCATATATCCAACCAAGACTTGACCATACTCGCTCGCATCCAGCTGCACGAGGTGTGGCGGAAAAAAGTTTATGTGCTAGTTATACATGATAATTTTGCACCTATTTAATTATATATAACTGATAATGATATCCATTTTAACGCTCAGAATATATTTGTCCTAATTAATTAATGCTATGTTACTAACCAAAAAAGCAGTTATCACGCGATGAACACAGTTGCCCTATAAAAAGTATTATACTTAAAATATATTTAAAATATATTTAAAATATACTTAATTTAAAAATTGCAAAATACTTAAAATATATTTTTAATATATCTAAAATATACTTAAAATTATCTTAAAACATATGTTTAATATATTTAATTTTTGCCCATATACTTAAAATATATTTAAATTATATTTAAATTAAAATTTAAGTATATTATAAGACTATTATAAGTATATTTTTTATGTATTTAAAATATACTTAAAATATATTATAAAATATATTATAAGTATATTTTAAGTATGTAAAAAATATATCTATAATATACTTAAATTTTGATTTAAGTATAATTTAAGTATATTTTAAGTATTTTGGCAAAAATTAAATATATTAGAAATATATTTTAAGATAATTTTAAATACATTTTAAGTATATTATAAGTATTTCGCAATTTTTAAATTAAATATATTTTAAGTATAATTTAAATATATTTTAAAAAGTTTTTAATTATATTTTAAATATAAATACTTTTTATAGGGTTGCGGTCTCCTTAACATTTCTTGAAAGAATCCTTTAGCTGTATATTAGCTGTTTGCCAACAGCAGAAAAGAAGAACTACTTGGACTACAATTGGTCGGTGTTAAGCAAGCTAGATATATTGATCACATATTTGCAAGAAACTTTCCCTCAAATAAGCACAAGAAGATTTTGTTCATGTGTGTAATTTATAAGTTCTTGTTTTTTAAGAACGCCTCCAGTAGTCGACCTATACTATCAGTGACTTTATTTAAAAAAACTCGTCTATAGCGTGTTTCTTTCTATTTTTATTGTTATGACCCATCTCTAAAAAAAAAATTTTATTCAACGAATTATATAGATAATGATAAATTTTTATGAGAAGAATTCCTTTCTGTGAGTGACTAGTTGTCGATCATAATATATCACGTGATCTAATTTTATAAGAAATTAATTTTTTGTCCTATCTAAAAAAATTTAGAATTAGAAAATTAAATCTTGTAATTAAAAATTCAAAATTTAAAAAAATTTTAACGTTAAAAATTTATTAAATTTAGAAAAATTATGATTAGCGGTAAATTATTTAACCGAAAAGCAGATAATTGCTAAATTCGTTTGTTCATTTGTTACTTATAGTCACATGATAGTCATACAAACATTTGGTAATACATAAAACGGACAAAAAACTTCAATTTTTTTTTTTTTCGCAAGTTTAACATTTTATAAGAAAATTACATTATGTCAGCAGATATCCGATATGAATTAGTTTATGCTGCAATGAATAGAGCAAATTTATCAGCAGATTATAATATTTGTGATGATATACACAAACTACATGAATTTCAAAAACAAACTATACTTGCTGATAAATCTCTTACAAATAATGAAAAAACTTTTGCAATAAGAGAAATATGTAAGGTATATGACAATTATAAAATTAAACATAATTCAGGAACAAGAAGGGTTTGTGAAAATTGTAACCAAGAATGTTTAGCTACATTATATTGTGAATATTGTGTTCAAAATTATTTAAAAGCAAACTTTTCAAATTGGACATCTGGAAATAATGATATTGATAATTTAATACAAAAATGTCAAATTGAAACACTTAGACCGGATACTATAATTGAATGGATCCCATATAATAATTTTCAAAATATTGAATATTTAACAAAAGGTGGATTTTCTGAAATTTATACAGCAGTTTGGATTGATGGAAAATATGAAGACTGGGATTCTAAAAATCAAAAATTAATAAAATTAGGAGGAAAAAAAGTAATACTTAAAGGATTAGAAAATGTTGAAAATGCTAATCGAAGATGGTTTGAAGAGGTTTGTAATTTAATGTTATTTGACTATTACTTTCAAATTCTAGTAAATAATAGATTTTTTTTATATAGGCTGAATCACATTTAAAAATAAGTTATAAATGGCCACAAATCATTTCATGTTATGGTTTAACACAAAACCCATCAAATGGAAGTTATATGCTTGTAATGAATATTATGGATATAGATTTAAGAAAATATTTACAACGAACTCAAAACCAACTTTCATGGAAAAAAAAAATAAAAATTGCTTATGATATAATCATTGCACTAGGTGCTATTCATGGTGAAAATGCAATTCATAGAGATTTACATTCTGGAAATATATTGTTTTCACAACTATTTCAAGATTGTTATATTGGTGATCTTGGATTTTGTGGCCCTCCTGATAAAGCACAAGAAAGTGTATATGGTAATCTTCCTTATTTAGCACCAGAAGTTATTTCTGGAAAGAAAACTACAAAAAAATCTGATATTTATAGTATTGCAATGCTTATGTGGGAAATTTCATCTGGACAACCACCTTTTAGTAATTACGAAAATGATTATAATCTTGCATTAAAAATAATTAATGGAATGAGACCAAAAGTGATAGCAGGAACTCCTTTAAAATACAAAAATTTAATGGAACAATGTTGGGATGCTGATCCATCAAAAAGACTTGATGTTAATACACTTTTTAAAGAAATTCGTGAACTTCTGCAATCTTTTCAAAATATATCAAATGAAATATCTCAACAAGAAACAAATAACTTAGAGATGAATAAAATAAATGAATCAACAACAAATTGTAAAAGTAACAAGTTATTTACAAGCAAAATTTATCAATTTAAAAATTTACCTGAACCAAAAAATGCAACAGAAGGTATAATTTTAATATTTATTATATTAATTTGACAGTTAATAGTTTTCTTTAATAATATATTGATATTGATTTTTAATTTAAATAATTATAGAAGAGCAAAAAAGTAAAATTATTATAACGTTTGTTTTATATAAATTGATATATTTACTATATAACTTTTAATGATTTATTATTTTTAATAGCATTTCATAGTAATAACTCATATGACCACTTTAATATTCCTGATAATAGTGAGTATTTATAATATACTAATAATTAATAAATATAATATATTTATTAATCCATCCTTTTATTTTTAGTTAATGATTTTAATAGTTCAAGTAATCAAAGTTATGATAGCATATCCAAAGCAAGTAGTATTTTAAAAGGTAATTAATTATTAATTATTTAACTTTTATTTTTTTTTATGAGCTTATAACCATTTAGTATTTTTAGTTGTGACAATTAATTATAATTATTAATGTGTCTTTGAATAATTTTAGATGATAATGAAGAATTATCCAAATCATTTAATGAATTACAAATAAATTCAAATGACGGTAAATAAATCATTCTATTTTGATTATAATTTTATGCCTTGAAATATAACATATTTTATATTTTTTATAGATAATCAAACTAATTATGTAAAAGAAATAGTAGAACAACAACAAATAAAGAATATCAATATTGATGGTATGTATAGATAATGATAATTGATTCTATTAAATTATTATTATTATATAATTCTATTTTTTTTTTCTTTACAGACGAGGATGAAATCTATGATGATAAAAATTTTCATTCAGAGGAACAAGATGAATTAGAAATTCCAGATGGCAAGTGTTTTTATATTATTATATGTGCTTTATATACTTGTAAGAAAAATATGTTTATATTTAACTAATTTTATTTATTAATTAATTTATTTATTTAGAAGGATTTTAAATTACTTAGTAACTGACAGAATATATTTTGTTTACTTACATTTCTTTTATTTTGAATTATTTAAACACTAAGTATAGAGTAGGTAAAATTTTTACAAGATTCTTAGTTTGTAATTTAAATAATTCATTATTTTTATTATTGTTGTCATAACTTATTTATTAAATAAATATATATTTTAACTTTTGTGATAATATAAAATTTTTGACTTACTACAAATTATTTTGTGTATGGAGTGGAAAGTTTAATAGTAATTTAATGTATTTACAATTAATAAGTCAGGTCAAAATCACGACTAAAATTTTTATATTTAAGCCAAAATTGGTATGATTTGTTCGATGAATTTTGTCCATTTACATTAAAAGAACGTAATAAAATTATCCCTTTCAATAATAAAGTAAAACGGAAGAACTAAATTTATAAAAATATTCTCACTAGTATATCAATTAATCACGTCCCGAACAAATTTCGATCAAATTTTAATGCAGGAACGAAACCATAATAATGCAGACTAAAATTACAATTCCAATCACGTGATATTATCATTAACGATCACGAATATTTTAACGAAATATGAAAATTTATTATAATTAATTATGGATATATTTGATTCTAATTTACTAATAGATTTTTTTTATTCATATATTAAAATTACATACATAATTATCTTAGGAATTACAATGGCTAAAATATAAACTCTAACCTAATTCACTATTCAGGTGGGAATGCCAATAACATTAATTATTCAGTTACACTATAAGACTCAGAATTAGGGATAGTCCAGTTCATAAAAAAAAGAGCGTTAATAACGTTCTCAGATAAAAAAAAGACGCGAAAATAACAAAAGTCAAGGAACTCTCATCTTCCCTACTTGCGATTTCAAAATTTTTACCATTTACATAAAGCTCCAGAAAGACGAAAATGCTTTTGTTGTATCGTTCAAATTGTAAATTTGAGGATTGTTATTGATATATTGAGCTCTTAAATTAAAGTTATGTTTATTATTTACTTTTTGGAAGTATTTTGTTGCATTGAAAAAGAAGTTAAAAGATGAATAAAGCTGTACTGGAATTACTGGAATAAAGTATTTTAAATTAGAAACAGAAATTGTTAGTGTGTCCAAAAAAATGAACTTCTAAAATAGTAACGCGTGACATAAAAGATTGGTAATGCAATATGTACGTAGACTATTTTACGAGAGAACCATATATAAGAAAATCACCTGATCTAATGTTCTTGGCGCAATAATTCATTAATTTCCATAATTTATTGTTACTTTTATTTGAAGATAAAACAGGTTAAAGTAAGTTATGTTGGTCATCACTCAGTTGTGACGAGAAATTTCTTAATATAGAAATTCATATTATTATTTGATTATCAGTCAAGATATAAATATTAATTAAATTTTCAAAAACTATTATATATACACTGTTGTCGTTGATTAAGAATTTTTTCATGGGATTTATTTAACATTTTTTGTAATAAGTGTCTGATAATATTTAAAAAGCTTTAAGTACGTGTGAACAACAAATAATTAATCAGGAATTTGGACTATGCTCTGATTGTAATCAACTAAAAACTCTGTCAAATTGGTAATTCTAAACAATTTCAAAAGATTTTAATAAATGGACTAGTGGAAATGAACATATAGATGAATTTATACAAGACGTACAATTAAAAGCGAGAAATCGAAGAGAAGTTATAGAATGGATTCCTTATAATCGTTTGAGAAATATACAATATCTTGCTCAAGGTGGATTTAGAAGGCTATTTTGTTAAATGGATTTATCAAAAATATTGGATAATAAAAAACAACAAGGGAAAAGAAACTTAAGAATGAAGACTATGAGAATGCAAAACAATTAAATATTAAATCTCCTCTTAGCGAAAATGACAAATATGGATGGCATTTTGTTTAAAAAGTTAAAATAATTTCTCAATTATTAATTATAATTTTTTAAATGAGGTAAATAATTTATATTTATTCTAATTTATTTATTAATAAATGTAATTTAACTGATTTTTTAGTGGAAAATTATTTAGATTTTGTACGTTCATCTAAAAGTAATATAATCTTATTCAATTAAATTGTATGGAATATATTATCGTAATAGAATATATAAAACTTGGTGATTTAAGATCAAATTTAGCAATTAAAAAAATATAATCCATATGATAAATATAGTAATTTATGAGAAATAGCAAAATTAATTCAGCATTATATAAATGTAATCTGTTTCATGTGATTTTCATAGTGGTAATTTACTATTACAAAATCAGACATGGACTTTTATAAGTGATTTAGGATTAGTCAACCAGCAGATAAACCTATTAAATCAGATGAGGTTTATGGGTACTTCCTTAGATTACTCCAGAAGTATTGCGTGGCAAACCATACACTAAAGCCGCTCACATATATTCTTTTAGTATTATAATGTGGGAAATGAATTCTGGAATCCCCGCTCTTAGTAATGTGCCTCATGATCTTAATCTTGCTTTAAATATTTGCCAAGGTTGAGACCAAGAATTGTTGAGTCACCAAGATTTATGATGATGCCAAGGTCCAAAACAATATGAAGACTTGGAGGTTGAATATTTAAAATTAATGAAAAGGTGTTGGGATCCTGATCCTAGCAAAACAACAACAGCTGAAGAACTATATGAAAATTTTGATGGATGGCACGATAAATTATTAATTATTACTAATAATGTTAATAGTATTAGTATTGATGAGAGAATACCTACCATCTACAACTGGTAAATAGTAAATTTAGTAAAATTTGGTTTGATTAAAGTTTGCATACTTTTATTTTAAAGAAATTCTACAGTGAATGAGCCAGAATCACGTTGCAAATATTTTTATGTATACACTTTTAGAGATGATCTGCATCAAATTTTTCTGCGGGGATACGACTATACTAATTTTTCCATTGATTCTCCTGATCAACATCTGGAATTTTTTGTTTGTAACAAATCATCCGGACCCATGTCTTCCGTAAGATAATTACACATCATATTCAAGGGATGAAAATTAGTATAGCCCGGTGATACTGGGTGATGCGTGCAGATCTTTAGGATCGACGCTTGAATGAAAAATGACAAGTAATCATACGAGATGAAATTATCCAATTGTTTTCGATAAAATAAAATAAAATAAAGAAGATCGACACTTGAATGAATAATGACAAGTCATCATATCATCATACGAGATGAAATTATCCAATTATTTTCGATAAAATAAAAATAAAGAAATAATTATATAATAAGTGTTTCTATAACTATTTTCTCAATGGATACAGTAATGACGCAAACTCTTCGAATCAACAAATATAAATATGAGAGTAATATGACTCAAATAAAGGTATTTTTTATATTGGGATTTTTTAATAAATACAATAATCATTAATCAACTAATCAAATTATGAGTTTCGTATCAATTGCATTAACTCTGAATTCAAAAACAAAAATAGAGTGGATTCCATTTCCTCAAATAATAAATTTAGAAGAAATAGCCGAAGGTAAATTTATAGAATTAACCTTTTAGCTACAAATAATTACTAATTATAGTCACTTTAAAAAAAATTCTTAGGAGGATTTGGTATAGTATATCAAGCTATTTGGAGAAATAAAAAGGTCGCTGTAAAGAAGTTCGCAAGATCTGAAAATTCAAATACATACTTTTTAAATGAAGTATATAAATGTTTCTTACCTAAAATGTTTTTGTCATAATAACTAATTAAATACTCAGTAATTTATTATAAATTATTAGTTAAGAACGCATTGCAAATGTTGTGATTGTGGGTGCATAAATAAATGTTACGGGATCACGAAAGATCCAACAACTGAAGAATACATGTTAGTACTGCAGTTCGCTGATGGAGGAAATTTACATGAATACTTAAAAAATAATTTTTCCAACATTACATGGAAGGAAAAGCTTAACATTTTACAACAAATATCAATGGGGTAAGTACAAAATATATTTGACTTAGCCTAAACCAAGTTTAATGAATTAATTTGCTAATCCAAAATTTATTAATTTGTTATAAATACCTAATACAAAATTAGAAAAATTAATTTTATTTTGTTTTATTTTAGGCTTAGAAACATTCATAAAATAGATTTTACGCATCGAGATTTACATAGTGGAAATATATTACATTTCGAATCAAATCTTTATAAAAGTTTTCAAGTTGCAGATTTGGGATTGGCACAATCGGAAAATATCTCTAATAATGAAATAAATGGTGTAATACCTTATATGGCTCCAGAAATATTTATAGGTTCAAAATTTTCAAAGGCATCTGACGTATACAGTATGGGGATGATTATGTGGGAAATTACAACAGGATGTAAACCTTTTTCTAATGTCGAACATGATTATAAGCTTATTTATGAGATTATTGATGGGAAACGACCTAAAATTACAGAGGATACCCCTGAATGCATTGCAGGTTTAATGATAAGATGTTGGGATTCTGACCCAGGAAAAAGGCCTTCTATGGATGAAATACATAAACTTTTATCTAAAATGAAAAATGAAGAGTTTAATGGGGCCGATCAGAAAAGATTAGAATTAATTGGTTTAAAAAAACTTGGACCTGAATATAACGAAAAACCTCATTCAAAAGCAATTTATACTAGTAGATCATTAAGTTCATATTCTAATAAGTTTATATCATTAACGAAACAAGATAGACAAGGTATAAATTATAAAATTTAAAATTTAAATAGTTAATTTATTATTGACTTTTGATTTCAATTTTTTAGGATACATTACAAGAGAATACGAGTTTGACATATAAACTTTATTATTGTTGTCCGGAGCGAAGCGAAGGACAAAATATATGTCTACGCACTATGAAAAAAAAATCGATCACGTGAATTTCTCTGTCCGCCATGTGATCGTTACCCAATGAAATCACAAATTTTAATTTTTCGCTCCGGACTTACAACGGTTCCCGTTTCCTAGTAATATTCGAAACTTCACGTAAATTTTGTGTGACATATAAAGGTAACAAATAGATAAAAAATTCTGTAATAATGTATAAATCTTGTGAGAAATGAGAATTTAGCTCTAAGAAAATTTACTAAAAGATAAGATAACTCTGCCAAATTATTTAATGCTAGCCTGAATTAGGTTTATATAAACATTTAACCAATTAATGTTTTTTAAAATGTCATTTTTAAATAATTTAACATTTAAATATACTTTTATTACCATCGAAATAAATTTGTATTTCATTTTCGAAATTTAGTTCAGAAAGATAATCCTTAATAATTCTAGTACATATTTTTAGCAAAGTAGATTAAATGATATCTATTATTACGATAATTATATATGTAGGAATGTAGGATACTTTGTATTTAATTAAACATTTACTAGTAAGATTATAGTTTATTCTATTTCCACATTTTTTTAGAGCATCTAGAATTAAACTAACTTCATAATTTAATTTTTAATAAGCTTTTATTCATATAAACCATCTTAAGAGTTAACACTTTAAAAAAAAAGGTTATAATAGTTTTTTTAAAAAAATTACTTGATAAAAAAATGATCGAATCAAAGGATAATTACTGGACAATATTGATATTTACAAGCTGGATTGGTAATAATAGAATATAAAAACCAAACATTCAGAATTTTTAAATTTGTGTGGTAAAAATAATAATCCTACAATCAAATATTTAGTTTTTACTTATTTCAGTTATTTGCTTATTTTCTCTTTTTTATTAATTTTCACAACATTACGTTCCCAAAGAAGTTATTATTGTAATTTGTAATTGCTGATTTTGTTCCCGTTTTCATGATTGTTAATTATGATTAATAATTTTATTTGGTAATTTTTATAGCGAAGAAAGATCTACATGATATTTATTTATTTTTATTTCTCATAGAAATTCGATGAATGACACGAATTTACAATAATAGACGCTAAAATTTTTTATTATTCGGAAGTTATGAATATGACCGAAGCATTAGGATAAATAATTTATGAATCATAATCTTTTATAAGCGCACAACTCAATGGATTATTATCAATATTTTTTAAAACATATCTTTAAACAAATACATGCAAAAAATTCTTTCAATCAAATGACGAGAATTGTACTGTATAATGATTGACAATTTATTATAATTATTTGATAAAAAATGATCAGATTAATGGCGGCTTATATTGTTGCTGACTTAGCCAAGTCTTTAAAAAGCTTGTTGTCACCTGATCACCAACGTTGAGGTGCAGCAACATTGATCAGGACCTCGAAAAAAAGGGGTAAGGGAAAAGAGCGAGGGGAAACAAAACATACGCCACACGCCACCCACACCACCACCACACAGCCTCCCACATACACCACACACACACCCACGCACACACACCACACACACACACACACCCACACCACCACACCACCACACCACACACACACCCACCCACACCACCACACCACAAAGAACGAGGGAAAGGTAAAGGTATTTATATATATATTTTTTTTTTGAGATGTACGTGAATGAAATTGATTAGTCATGAGTCATAAGTTATGACTAATATTATAACATGCCACAACTCCTTAATTGTCATACTGATTTTTGGATTCAATTATTACAATTTCCTATTTAATAAATGAATGTAACATTTATATATTCTTTATCAATCGTAAGTCATGAATCAACATATGAGTATTAAAAATTGCGTAAATTTACACAAAAGATGACTCATGATTATAATTGATCATATGATCAATTAATTTATATACTTTATAAATACCATATTATAAACTTGTGTCTATATTAATTTAAGATAATGAAATAATTTTGAGAAACGGCGTGATACGTGATTTACATCAGCCAACCTAAAATTATTGGCCAATTTTTATGGTACTTTTAAAGGAAGCGACAAATAATATTTGAAAATGGGGTGACAAATTATATGAAGTCACGTGAAATCTTTACGCATGTAAAGAAAAACTATACCACCTTTTCATTTGACAAATATACGCACGTCATAATACTGTAAACGACTATTTATCTTTTTTGTTTTATTTTTCATGAAAATTCGATGAATGTCGTCACGCTTAAATTTTGATATTATTCGGAGGTTATGAATATGACTTATCCGGATAGAAACCGTTATCCAGATAAATTATCCGGAAAAAAATTATCCAGGTTGGTCACGGTCGCACGGATCGAAACATCGAAACACTCACGAAAGGATAAATAACATATGATCTTTTATAATAAAAACGCATAACTTATGGATTCTTATTATCAATATTTCTTAAAATATACCGTAAAATAAACACATACAAAAAATTTTCGCAAATAAAAGTGGATTCCATTTTCTCAAAATAATATTTACACAACCGTTTTATTTCTCCAAATGATGCCGTAAAGTTATTTCTTTTAAAGAAATTTTCAAACTCAAAGGATTTTTTTAATTAAGGTGTGTACAGCTGTAATTATTTTTATTGTAAATTTATTATTAAACTAAAAAACGGAAAACTGTTGTAGAGTCCGGAGTGCAAATATTTCACAAACATTCTTCGCACGTGATCTAATTAATGATTACTATGCGCAATAATATATATATTCCCTTCGTTACACTCCGGACAAAACATTATTGCACATAGTATCTTCCGCTTCAAAGATCCAGTATTTTATTAGATATTTACGCTTAATTCTGTATATAATACACAGGTTTCTTACAAGATATAGATTTTTTGTATGAATTGGGATATTTAACTATTTTATTTTATACGGTGGTAGACGGTATTTATACAATTCCGTTCGGAAAGGTGAAATTCATTTACCAGTATAGAATTGATTTTTCGAAATTTTAGCCTATTTGTTCACCTTTACCTCGTAATCTTATATATTTTCTTTAATCTATTTGTTTTAGTTATTTGCTCTGTTTTTCTTTTTGTCCTTTTGTCCGGAGCGAAGCGGAGGACATTTTACTTTTTACGAATTATTGACTGTCAATCATTGTCACACTGTCCCTCCGTATGGATTAATTGATATCATAACAAGTAAATGTTATACAAATTAGTACATATTATATATTTATGCGCCTTTTGTAACTTCAGCCTTTTTAACATAAGTCTTTATATAGTTGCCGTTTAGATGCACATTGGTACCATAAAATAAATCACGCAATAATGTATGCAAGTATCGGACGATTTTTATTTTTTTGATCAACATCATACGAGATGAAACATCCAATTATTTTTGATAGAATGAAATAGAATAAAATGGAATCTAAGAAAAAAAATCATACTAATTTATTCTTTGGAAAATGTACAAAGGAGTACTTTCAACATGAATGATAAAAATTTGATGAAACTCCGTACAACTCTTCGGATTAAACGCTTCGAAATATTTGGAAATTACCCATAAAACGTTAGATAAAGATTATATGATCTTTATAATTATAAATATAAGTCATGGATATTTCTTAAAATATAAAATAAACACAAATAAAAATATTAATTAAAATGATAAGAATTATTTTAATTGTGATTTTGATTTATTATTTTATTAAAACATTTTTTTATTCAAAAACACAAATAAAATGGATCTCATTTTCTCGAATAACATATTTAAAAGAAATAGCAAGAGGCAATTTTGGCATTATATACCAAGCTATTTGGGAAGATAAGCCGGTTGCTATAAAGAAATTCTCGAACCCAAAATATTTTGATAAATATTTTTTGAATGTACTGCCGATGCAATTTTTTTTCTCTAAGTTTTTTTTAGTAATTTCTTGAAAATTTATAATAATTATTAAAATTATTAGTTAAGATCACATTGTAAGTGCTGTGGCTGCGGATGTATTAATAGGTGCTACGGTATTACTATGGATCCTGAAACCAAAGAATATATGTTAGTGCTACAGTATGCAAAAGGAGGAAATTTACATGAATATTTACAGACTAATTTTGTCAATATTACATGGAAGGAAAAGATTGAAATCTTTTATCAAATATCAATGGGGTAAATATATGCATTAAAAATAAACCAGTTTATTAACCTAGACAACCATTAAACATAATTTGAGCCAGTACAACATTAATCCTTTCGTCAGAATTAAGTTTTTTTATTTTAAATTTAATACTCTCTGGCCAAATATTTAATCCTGGACTAAACTATAGCCCTGTTCAATTCTTGAATTGACCGAAAAAATGTATAACCAATTAGATCATAGTTACAATTGAGCACAGTACTTTGATTGATCGTTATTCTTAATATGTTATAGGGCAAAAACACGCAGACGTGTTGTTTATTTATAAATCAATCTGAATGAACACCAATTTTTATAGATATATTTGACTGATCGCTGACCGAATCAGCAACCAATTATCTAAGGGTGCAAATTTATGATAGAATTGAACAGGGCTTATGTTTTAATGAATTATTAATGTTATTTTGATTTGATCCAAAGCTTTTATTTTAAGTAATTCACATCGTATATTTATATCAAATTAAATTATTTAAATTTATCTATTTTAGAGTTAAAAGAATTCACGACGTAAATTTTACACATCGAGATTTACATAGTGGAAATATACTGCATCTTGAACCGAATCTTAAAAAAAGGTTTCAAATTGCAGATTTAGGATTGGCACAACCCGAAAATATCCCTAGTGATCAAAAATACGGTGTATTGCCTTATATGGCTCCAGAATTAGTTAATGGTCTCGAATTTTCAAAGGCATCTGATGTATATAGCATGGGGATGATTATGTGGGAAATTACAACAGGACGTAAACCTTTTGCCGATGTTAAACATCCACATTGTATCATTTTTAAAATTCTTGATGGAGGTCGACCTAAAATTACAGAGGACACACCTGAGTGTGTTAAAAAATTAATGGAAAGATGTTGGGACCCTGATCCAGGAAGAAGACCTTCTATGGATGAAATACACGAAACTTTATCAGACATTAGAAATGAAGAATTTAATAAAGCCGATCAGAAAAGATTAGAATTAATTGAATTAAAAAAACTTGGTCCTGAAAAACCTCATCCAAAAGCATTTTATATGAGGAGATCATTAAGTTTATATTCTAACGGATTATCTTTGATAGAACAAGGTAACGAAGGTATGTAATAAATTTTATGTATTTGTTATTTTATTATTTATTAACTTTAATCTCCAACTTTTAGAATATGTTACAAGGGAGTATGAGCTTGATATAAACAATATAACGTAATAATAAATTACAACGCAGGCTACTTACCTGATGCGTCATAACTTATAAGTCAAATGAATTGGGCTCTGCAGCGGCACATTTATGTAAGTTCATATAACCGGTATATTCAAACCATCTTTAGGTATTTAAATTCAATACTTAATTTTCATTGAACAGAAAAAGTCAACCGCTGAAGCTCACGATAAATAAATATTTTATCGCATTTTTTCTAAGCATTTAACCAACACATTTTTATTTGTACATTTTAATTATTTTTTTTTATTATTACTTTTGTATATTGTTAATTATTCGTTTTATAATTTTTTGTACAGCTAATTATTAACTTTATTTAATAAAGAATTTAAACTACGATGCAAATGTATAAAATCAATACGGTTTCCTGAAATTGGTTGTTGGACTCGGCGAGTCAACTCGAGTTAAATTTTTTTTTTTCGAAGTATTAAACTGACTGCGGTTCGGAAAATATTTATCTTTTTGCTTTTTTATCGATAAAAATAATAAATTATGGAAATATTCTGAAAATTTATTTATCCAAATTTACATTCATTATGGAAGAATTAAAAAAAACATATTCGAATATGTTAAATTCTGTTCATGACGTTATATTACAATGTTTTTAGAGTTGAAATTTGTGTTAGTTAGATAACCATATTAATATGATAATAACTATATTATGCATTGGTTCACTGTATCCTGTATCCTGTAAAAAAGTTTTACACCGTGTGGCTGCGCATAATATTTTGATTTTCAAAAAACGCCTAAAGACGTTAAAGGTTACACACGATACACACGACAAACAAATGTTCCCGAAGTCCGATTACGCATCCATCATATGATCGTCACATTTGCTAGCGTTATTTATATGGCATTTATCCTATTTTATGCGATTTACATTTTACAGTGCGTTAAAAAAAACAAAATATTTAGTCACGTAAAAAGTGAAAATGGATAAATAAACTAGAATAAATGGATTCCTAAATTTCGTAAAGATTGTCTTGATGATGAAAAATAGAAAATTCTTTTATAGATAAATCAACTTGTGGAATAACTAAAATCAAAAAATACACAAGGTTTGATATTTATAGTAACCTTTAAAAATAAATATTGACAATTTCTTAAAAAAAAAATTTGTAATATACATATATATATATATTTATGACAAAAAAAAAAATTATATTAATTATCTATTTTATATCATGATGATATTAAAATTTTTGACAAAAATTTCAGTTATTATATTTTTTCTTCAAACTTTATTAATATCAATAATAACAGCTCAGGATGTAACAAAAAATCTTTATGATAATATAGTGGCGGATGGACCACAATTATTAGCTTTAGGTGCAGTTTTAAATACTATACCAAAATTCGTTACGACATTAAAATCAGTTGGTCCATACACATTCTTTGCTCCTAGTAACAATGCATTCGAAAGTATAAATGCGACACCAGATGAAATTGAACAAATTTTAAACTATCATTTAATACCCGGAAAATTTCTTTTAAAAGACTTCCCTTCGATATCATATCCAAAATCTATGTTTGTCATGGCACCACCGGCTACAGGAGCTAAAGAGGCAAAAGGAGCTAATGTGGGTACAGGCCAACCTATAGTTGTAGAGAAATTGCCTGCTGGTGGAATAGGAATTAGGAGTGGGTTGACATCTGCTAATGTGTTAGTGGTTGATCAAGTTGCGAGTAATGGTGTCATTCATATCGTAGACAAAAGTAAGGAATTTTATTTATCTTTTTTTTTTTCTTAGTTGTTTTTACTTTAAAAATTAACGATCCCTTCTTTCGTATTATGTAGTCTTGGAGCTTCCAAAGACACCAATGCAAACACTGTTACAAAGTGATCGGTTTAAATCAATGGCTAAAATTCTTCAAAGTGAAAATTATGGTAATTTAGCTGATGAAATAGCAAAAGTCAATGATGTAGGCGTAACAATATTGGCTCTAACAGATGAAGTCATTTTTAATAGCGCTCCAAAGGAAATTGCAAAGAATTTAAGCCTTATTAATCCCATATTTTCTTATCATATCATACCAAAACAAATAATTTATTCCGGTTCTGTTGAAAATGTTGTAACGGCAAAAACTTTAAAAGATGAAATAATTACATTTACGAGAGATAATGGTGAATTATACGTTGGAAATGCTATCACAAAAGCTAAAATTATTCAAGCGGATTTAATAACTTACAATGGTGTATTACATGTTATTAATAATGTTCTCATACCACCAAATATTCAAATAACGCCTGAGGGAAATCCTACAGTTCCTTTACCATCACCATCACCTTCTGTTATTTCAACCAAACCTCCTTCAAGTCCTTCTGAAAGTCCTAAACCTATTCCTGTCGAAAATTCTTCGTCTAATGTTGGGATTATAGTAGCTTCTGCTTTAGGTGGAATTGTCGGTGGTGGTCTCATCATGATTGGTGGATTTTTCTTAATATATAAAAAATATATCAAAAAAGCTAAAAATAATCAAGGATTATTTCCTTATACTCTCGGTCATAATAACATTAATAGTCAACCATCTCATTATTCCAATTATTCTAATTATTCTCATACAAATTCTAATGATAATTATTCTGTTCCAACTACGAATCGAGACATTCGCTCATTATATATTGGTAGTGAATAATTAAAAGTTGTATATGACGTATTCTCTGAGGAAAAAAAAAATATCAAAATTTTTTTTCATTAAAAAAAAATGTAGATTATTATTTTCTAATAATATCTTATTTATAAATATTTATTTATAAAATTGTAAAAAAAATTGTAATTAAAACATAAACAATAAAAATATGATTATTTTCATTAACCGAACGAATTTAATTAATTTAAACTTCAGCAATAATATTTTTTGTTACCGTATTTCTCGTATTTCTAAAGGTTTATTATATAAATATCAAAAGCATAACGATCATTAATTAATTTATTTTTTTTTCTGAAAACTATGTAAAGACGCATTTTTTTTTATTTATTTAATAATCAATAGGAATAAATACAAATCAAAAAAGAATGAAATAAAATCATTAATTTATAGAAGTAAATTGCGAAAATAATACAAGTAAATATCAATCTTACACAATTTGAAATACTTCATATTCTTCTATACATGAATTATTGATTTCTTTGAAATCTTTTTCATAGGAACTTTTTATACATCCAATTTTTAATTCATTATGTATATTTATGTATAAATACAAGTCATTATTAAATGATGGACCGCAATAACATCCATTGTATATAGCTTTCGTTTCCTCCTTTACACGACTTAAAATGTAATTTCTAATATTATTATTACCAAAAGAGAATATAAAACTATCTTTAGTATTTCCAAAGGTACCATAGTTACCATTAAATTTCCATTCAATCGGATTATATCCTCCAAGAATTTCATTACTGTCTTTCACTTTAATAACTGTTATGGTGCGAGATCGATTATTGCAAATCTCTCGGAATTTATTAAAGCTATTATTCCGCTCATCACGAGAATAGCGATATAACAATTTAAACTCGTATAAGGTCGTTAATTTGTCTGTAATTTCTAACCTATCAATCCATTTTGAAATTAATTCAGCATGTTGAAATGTAATTATTTTAGAACCAATATTTTTTGAATGAACTTTATTTTCTTTAGTTATACGAAGTACTGACTTTTTGCTATCATTATCCAAAAAATATTCTAACAAATTATTATATAATTCCTTTGGTAAAATTTTTTTATAAGGTTTTACTTTTTTCAAAAATTCTTTTGAAGCTACATTATGGAATCTAATAAATGGAATACATTGTTGTACAGTATTCTTTAAAGTATTGAAATCGTCTTTTGAAAAGCTTGTAGGGTCAGAAGAAAGTTCTGGATTCCGTGCAAGTCCCCATTTAATTACATATTCCCAAACTTGAATTTCTTCTATTTGAAGATTATCATTTTGAATAAGCGTGATCAAAAGTTTCTCTGGAATTGAAGAGTAATTTGGAGAATTGAATATTTTGCTTGGTTCTTTAGAAATTAAATCTTTGCAATATTTTTGAAGTTTTAAGAAAGCATCATTTTCAAAACTTATTTGATATATCAAATCAAAATGTTGTTCCATCCAATTCGCTTTATTAAGCAAAAAGGATTCTAAATAGGGTATTAATTCTTGAAGATTTAGTTCATTAGCAGCAACTAAGACTTTTACAATATCCAAGATATCATATTCCTCCAAAGAAATTTTTCCGCCATAAATATACCTATTAAAGTAAGAGATAATAAGTTATAAATGTACTTTTTAAAAATAAAATTTGAATATTAAAATCTAATATTTTATACCTCAATACTATTTGAAAAATTTCGGGTAAAATATTTGGTAACTTAATATTCGTCAAAGTTTCATCATTTTTCTTTTTATTAGTTGACAAAATTCTACGAAAATATGATGAACGATAATTTAGAATAACCATATGAGCACGGAATACTTTTACGTAAGGGTCACTACCAACTTCAATTGTAATATCATAATATTCTTCATCGTTTAAAATTTCAAGTAAATTTTGTGATAATTTTGGTAAAAGTTTATTATCAATCATTATAATTCTGTAGATAAAAAAAAAAGAAAAAAAAATTTCAAGGAAATGAGAAAAAAAGTCCAAAAAAGTCTTAGTTTTAAAACCTTATTTAAATGCGAGTATCATTTCACGTGACTTCATGTGTCACATTTTTTTCATCTGCTACGCCATCAACTTCAGAGTTTCATAAAGAAATAATTATGTTTCAACTTTACTCTCGTGAATCTATAAAGTTTATACTCGAGTTTTATTAATGCTTTGGTAAAATTTGTGAAACTTAGAAATTCATTATATATCTTGTTATGATAATAACAGAATATCCTGGTAAAATTTTGCGTTAGCGTTAATTGGTTTTATTTTTTGTAGTGCATGATATCAACTATTCACAATAAAATAACAATGAGAAATACCGTATAATGTCTTTCTTGTTTAGAAAAGACAATAAGAGTATGATTTTTTTTTTGTATTTTTTTTTCTTTGGTTACGACTACAAATTATCACACACCAAAAATTTATTATTTTTAAAGTTCATTATAACACCAAAAGAAGCATACCGAAAGACCTATACAATAAATTTTAAATTAAATTAGAAATAATATTTATATATCTTTTTATTTACTTTAGTATCATCAAATACCATGGATTCTTGGTTCATTAACACTCCTTTATGTCATATGAAGCCTGGCAAACAACACCATTTGATATTAATGTTGAAAGTGCTCATGCGATGATCAATCGAACTGGAAAATCACTGAAATTAATAACAGCAATTTTAAAGTTTTATTGCAAATAACTCAATTTTGCAGTCCCGTTATCAATTTTGCCTGGGAAAGTCTTTCTAGAACGTATTTTACTTATTATCCGGAGCGTAACGAAGGACATTCTTTGTTATGCACTAAACGATTTGATAGTTAATCAACGTAATATTCCTTTCCTTTTTTGATTATATACTTCCTTTTTTTTATCACTGATAATTTACTATTTGTCCGAAACGAAGGACTACAGTATATAATTTCTATCCTAAAATGACCGTTTGTCCGGTTATGCGAAAAAAATTACTCATCATAAGTATATTATTTAAATAATATAAATATGTCAGTTTTCTTTATCTTTTTTTTTCTTTGTCTTCTTTTTTTTAAGTCTTTATCTTCTTTTTTTTGGTCTGTTTTTTCTCTGTCTAGGTCTTCTCTTTATTCTTAGGTCCTTTTCTTTATGTCTCCTTTTAGGTATGTGAGTTGTTGTGTGTAGGTTTATGTGTGGGATTGTGTGTGGGCGGTGTGTGTTCGTGTATTTCCTTGCTCTTGTATGTATGTTTGTGTATTTTCTTGCTCTTTCCCTTTCGTTTTCCCTTTCCCTTTCGTTTACCCTTTCCCTTTCAGTTTTGTTCCCTTTCTCTTCCATTTCCATTTTCCACTTTCCCTTCGTTTCCCTTTCCCTTTCGTTTCCACTTTCCTTTCGTCTTCCCTTTCCTTTTCGTCTTCCTTTCCCTTTCGTCTTCCCCTTTCCCTTTCACTTTCCCCCTGATCAATGTTGTTGCACCTCAACGTGGTGATCAGGTGACAACAAATTTTTAAAGTCTTGGCTAAGTCAGCAACAAATAATAATTACATGTTTTGAATTATTGTGCAAAGTTTTTCCGTAATAACATTCTTAGGACTAGCACGTTAGAGAAATTTTAACACTCAATTTTAAACAATGATTTTCTATATGTTTTAAAGAATCTTCAATAATATTCCTTTCTTTTATAGCACTGATAATTTGTTGTTTTCCGTAATCAATTTTTTTTGTTTGTTGTAATTAAAAAAGATCCTAAGTAAAATAAACGCGAAGGACTTTAACAGTTACCGTTTTCCTACTAATTAATATTTTAATAAATAACGTCTATAATATTAATTCTCTTAATTCTTTTAATTATTAAAAAATTTCATATTAGTTTATTTTATTAATTTATTTAAAGTTTATTCAATTTAAACAAATTAAAGAAATTAAGCTAACTTTTATGATATTTAAAATAATTCATACTTGAAACGATTATTTATTTGTTTATTAAAAACTGTTTGGCAACCAAGATTTTTTATTTAATAATCTATGGGAATCAATACAAATAAAATAAAATATGAAAATGAAAATAAAACCACTATTATACGAATAGTTTAAAAATAATATAAATCTTTAGGTTAAACATCAATTTTACACAATTTGAAATACTTCAAATTCTTCTATATATAGATGATTGATTTCTCCGATATGTTTTTCATAAGAACATTGTTTACAGCAAATTCTTAATTGATTAAAAATATCTTTATATAAATACAAGTCATTATTAAATGATGGACCGATACTACATGATCCATTATATATAGCTTTCTTTTCCTCCTTTACACGACTTAAAATATAATTTCCAATATTATTATTATCAAAAGAGAATATAAAACTGTCTTTAGTACTTCCATAGGTACCATAGATAAATTTCCATACTATCGGATTATATCCTCCGAGAATTTTGTTGCTGTCTCTCACTTTACTAACCACTACCGTGCGAGATTTATTTTTACAAATTTCTCGGAATTTGTTAAAATTACTATTCAATTCACTAGGCCTATCACGAGAATCACGATATAATAATTTGAATTTGCACGAACTTGATAACTCGCCTGTTTTATTAATCCATTTTGAAATTAGTTCAACATGTTGATTTGAAATAATCACTGAATCAACGCTTTCTGAACTAAATTTTTCAGACGGCCTATAATTACTATTCAAAAAAAATTTTAATAATTCCACGTATAATTTCTTGGGTAGAATTTCTCTAAAAGGAAATATATTATGCAAAAATTCCTTTGAAGTCAAATTACGGAATCTGATATAAGGAATACATTGTTGTAAGGTATTCCTTAGGGTATCAAAATTATCTTTTGAAAGGCTTATAAGGTCAGAAGAAAGTTCCGGATTTTGAGCGAGTCCCCATTTAATCACATGCTCCCAAACTTGAATTTCGTTCATTTGAAAATTATCATTTTGAATAAGCGTAATTAAAAGTTTTTCTGAAATTGAAGGGAAATTTGGTGAATTAAATATCTTGTTTGGTTCTTTAGAAATTAAAACTTCACAATATTTTTGAAGTTCTAAGAAAGTATTATCTTCAAAACTTATTTGGTATATCAAATCAAAATTTTGTTCCAACCAATTTGCTTTATATTCAATTAAAAAAGATTCTAAATAGGATATTAATTCTTTAAGACTCAGTTCTTTGGCAGCGATCATAATTTTAACAATATCTGAAATATTATATTCTTCCAAAGAAATTTTTCCTCCATAAATATACCTAATAAATGATAATTAAGTTAAAATAAGATAAAAATATGAATATTATAATTAATTCTTTTTTATTTATATTTATTTATATACCTTAAGATAATTCCAAAAATTTCTGGAAAAATATTTGTTAATTTAATATTCGTTAAAGTTCCGTCATTTTTCTTTTTATTAGTTGATAACATTCTTCGTAAATATGGAGAGCGATAGTTTAAAATAACCATGTGAGCACGGAATACTTTTATATAGGGGTCATTACCAACTTCAATTGTAATATCATAATATTCTTCATCGTTTAAAATTTCAAGTAAATTTTGTGATAATTTTGGCAAGAGTTTATCACCAATCATATTGATTTTCAAATAAAAAAGAAATGAATGATGGGAAAAGTCGGTTTGAACATTATTTTATAGAGGCGTAACTTACACGTGATTTCATGTGTCACTGCATTTTGTCAAAAGAAATGATCATCTTTTAGGTTTCACGTAAATCTCTCCAAAAAAAAAAAAAAAAGTTTTATTAATATTATGTTCATTAATGTAAATCTCTATATATCAGTAAACGTGGCGGAAATGAGATACGGTAAAATTTTGCGTTAAATGAGTTTGTCTTTTACAGTGCATAATATCATAAAATAAAAACGAGACGTTATTTATTTTTTATCAATTTATTCAAAATTCATTCAATTGGATCAGTTAAACTAATTAAAAAATTTGTATTATTTTTTTTTAATTATATTTTCATCATAAATCATTTGTTATTTTTCTTTTTTTTTTTGAGGGAGGGAACTGTTTAACGACCCAGATTTTAACAACAATACAAATAAAATATGAATAAAAACAAATCACTATTTTATAGAGACAAATTACGAATAGTATTAAAAATATTACGGTTCCTTAAGATTTAAACGTTAATTTGAAATACTTCAAATTCTTCTATATATGAATGGTTGATTTCTCCGATCTTCTTTTTATAAGAACTCTTATTACACCCAATTCTTAATTCATTAATTAAATCTCTATATAATTCCAAGTCAACATCAAATGCTAGGCCAGTACTGCATGTTCCATTATATATAGCTTTCTCTTCATTCTTTACACGACTTAAAGTGTAATTTTCGATACTATCATTACTAAAAGAAAATATAAAACTATCTTTAGTAATTCCATAGCTATTGTCGAACTTCCATTCAATAGGATTATATCCTCCAAGAATTTCGTTGTTGCCTTTCACTTTACTAACTATAACTGTGCGAGATTGATTTTTACAAATCATTCGAAGTTTGTCAAATCTACTAATCAATTCACTAGACCCATCACGAGAATCGCGATATAATAATTTGAATTCGTATGAATTTTGTAACCTGTCTGCAATTTCTAATCTATCAATCCATTTTGAGATTAATTCAACATGTTGAAATGTAATTATTTTAGAATCAATATGAATCTCTTTATATTCTTTAGATATGCGAAGTACTGCTTTTTTACTATCATTATCCAAGAAATATTCTAGTAAACCTTTATATAACTCTTTTGGTAATATTTTCTTGTAAGGTAATACTTTCTTTAAAAACTCTTTTGAAGCTAAATTATGAAATCTAATAAATGGAATACATTGCTGTAATGTATTCTTTAAAGTATTGAAATCATCTTTTGAAAAGCTTGTAAGGTCAGAAGGAAGTTCCGGGTTTTGAGCGAGTCCCCATTTAATTACATATTCCCAAATTTGAATTTCACCCATTCGAAGATTATCATTTTGAATAAGCGTGATTAAAAGTTTTTCTGGAATTGTAGAGAAATTTGGCAAATTGAATATCTTATTTGGTTCTTTAGAAATTAAATCTTTACAGTGCTTCTGAAGTTTTGGGAAAGAATCATTTTCAAAACTTATATGATATATCAAATTAAAATTTTGGTCCATCCAATTTGCTTTATTTTCAATCAAAAACGATTCCAAATAGGGGATTAACTCTTGAAGATTTAGTTCATTAGCAGCGACCATGATTTTAACGATATCCAAAATATCATACTCTTCCAAAGAAATTTTTCCTCCATAGATATACCTATTTAAACAAAAAATAAGTTAAAAAAATTATTTGTTAAAATCAAAATACGAATAATATATTTTATTCTTTTATACCATAATATTATTTGAAAAATTTCAGGTGAAATATTTGGTAATTTAATATTTATCAACATTTCATCGGATTTCTTTTTATTAGTTGACAAAATTCTTCTCAAATATGGGGAACGATGAATTAAAATAATTACATGAGCACGAAATACTTTCACGTAAGGGTCATTACCAACTTCAATAGTAATATCATAATATTCTTCATCGTTTAAAATTTCAAGTAAATTTTGTGATAATTTTGGCAAAAGTTTATCACCGATCATTATAATTTTTAAATGAGAAGAGAGTTATGAGAATGAATCCAAAAAAATCTTAGTTTTAAACCTTATTTTATAGAGGTGTAACATACACGTGATTTCATGTATGCTCAATCAAGTTTCACAAAAGGAAATGATCATCTTTCGGATTTCACGTGAATTTGGTAAGAGAAAAAAAACCAATGGAAATAAACAATGAAAATGGTTTGGTAAAATTTTACGTTAACCGGTTTGATTATTTTCGTCACTTTTCATAGTAAAATAGAAATAATAATGCAAGTTCGTGACTTAAATTTTAAAATTTCTATTAATTATTATATTTCTCAAAAAAAAAAATAACGTCTAATTTTCTAATTTCCTTAACTTCAATCGGCTTTAAATAGGGTTATTTGAATGAATTTTGATTAATAAAAATAAATTACGCGAATTTTTTAAAAAAATTAACTTTTTTTGTAATATTTAAATAATAGTTTTTTTTATTGTATTAAAGGATTTAATTATAGTTTCTATCGCAGATCAAAACTCATTCAATTATTTGTTTATTTTTATTTTATCTTTATTTTATTTTTTACATTAGGCGATACAAATGTTATTTTGAATTAATATAAATACATTATACAACTTGAAATACTTCAAAAAATCATTGATTTCTCTGATATGTTTCTCAAAGAATATTTTTTGTTTTTACATTCAATTACTAATTCTCCGAAACCGCTAACGTATAAATTTAGGTCAACATTAAAAGATGGGCCGATACCTCATGATGTTCCACTAATAAAGATTACACGACTTAAGATGTAATTTTCAATATTATTACTAAAAAGGAACATAAAACTAGTTTAGTAATTCAAAACTACCATCAAATCCATTGAGATCGTTTTACCGATAGTCATTTCACAGTTTTGAAATTCTAATCCACTTATCCTAACCTTATCCTAGTAACCCTAACTCTAATCATAAATTCCCAGTCGGTGAGATGATTGTTGGCGAAACATTTGTCTGTGAATAAAGATGACAGCAGTTAAGCCCTTACCATGAAATGGCCCTGTCGGTGGAATTCGTCGGTGAAATAATTGTCGGTGAAATGAATGTATGCGAACCCATCTTTTTAGGTTTCACGTAAATCTCGGAAGCAAGGAAAAAAAAAAAGTTTATTAATATTTTGGTCATTAATGTAAGGCTTTTTTACGGCAGTAAACTTGGCGAAAATGAGATACAATTACATACCTTGTTATGGTAACAATAAGAAAATGTCCTGGTAGGATTTTGCGTCAAAAGGTTTTTTTTTTTGTCACTTTTCATAGCAAGTTATTGATTTAAATTTTTATTAATATTCAAAGCTCTCTCTAAAAAAAGTTGCCATTATTTATTTTTTATTAAATTCATTTAATTAAAATAATTAAAGAGAGTAATTTCTAATGAAGAATTTATTAATTTAATATATAGAAATTAATACAAAAAAGATATGAATGTAAATAAAATCATTATTTTATAGAGACAAATTACGAAAAACATACAAATCTTTAGGATTTAAACATCAATCTGAAATACTTCAAATTCTTCTACATATGAATAATTGATTTTTTCAATATTTTCTTCATAGGAATTTTTTTCACAACCAATTCTTAATTCATCAAAAATATCTCTGTATACATATAAGTCAGCATCAAATGATGGACCGAAATGATAATATGTTCCATTATATATCGCTTTCTTTTCATTCTTTACACGACTTAAAACATAATTTTCAATACTATTTTTAAAAAAGAATATAAAACTATCTTTAGTGATACCATAATTACCATCAAATTTCCATTCTATCGGATTATACCCTCCAAGAATTCCATTACTGTTTTTCACTTTAATAACTATTATAGTGTGAGATCGATTTTTGCAAATCTCTCGAAATTTATTAAAACTATTATTTTGTTTACCAGACCCATCACGAGATTCGCGATATAATAATTTGAATTTATTTGAAGTTGTTAACTCGTCTGTAATTTCTAATTTATTAACCCACTTTGATATCAATTCAACATGTTGATTTGAAATAATCACGGAATCAACGCCTTTTGAACTGGATTTATCAGACGGTCTATAATCACTATTCAAAAAAAATTTCAATAAATCTATATATAATCCTTTGGGCAGTATTTCTCTATGAGGAAATATATTATGCAAAAATTCTTTTGAAGTTAAATTTTGGAATCTAATATGAGGAATACATTGTTGTAAAGTATTTTTTAATGTGTTAATATCATCCTTCGAAAAGCTTGTATATTCAGGAGGAAGTTCTGGATTTTGTGCAAGTCCCCATTTTATCACATGTTCCCAAGTTCGAATTTCGCTCATTCGAAGATTATTATTTTGAATAGTCGCGATTAATAGTTTTTCTGAAATCGAAGAGAAATTTGGCGAATTAAATATTTTATTTGGCTCTTTGGAAATTAAATCAATACAACATTTCCGAATTTCTAAGAAAGAATCATTTTCATAGCTTATTTGATATATTAAATCAAAATGTTGTTCCACCCAATTTTCTTTATTTTCAAGTAAAAAGGATTCCAAAAAAGGTATTAATTCTTGAAGACTAAGCTCATTAACTGCAACCAAAATTTTGAGAATATCAAAAATATTATATTCTTCCAATGGAATTATTCCTCCATAAATATATCTAATTGAAAATGATAATTAATATTAGAAATTATTTACTAAAAATACATAAATTTTTAAAATTTTAAATTAACATATTTTTATTACCTTAATATTATTTGAAAAATTTCTGGTAAAATATTTGGTAACTTAATATTCGTCAAAGTTCCATCACTTTTCTTTTTGTTAGTTGATAGAACTCTTCGCAAATATGGTGAACGATAATTTAAAATAACCCTATGAGCACGAAATATTTTTACGTCAGGGTCTTTTCCAACTTCAATTGTAATATCATAATATTCTTCATCGCCTAAAGTTTCGAGTAAATTTTGAGATAATTTTGGCAGAAGTTTATTATCAACCATCACAATTTTTAAATAAAAATTGAGAAAATGAGAAAAAAGGCAAAAAAAAGAAAAAATCCAAAATATACTAGTTTTGAACTTTATTTAATAAGCACATGAAAATCATTTGGACACAAATTAACGTAACAAAACGTTGTCATACTAATCAGAAAATTTCTTCGGTCATGTGATCTTTTTTTTTTTTATTTACCACGTTTCACAACCACCACGTTTATTTATCTGAGAAACTTGGTTTTTTTTCGAGCAGGTGAAATACTCTATTAATGTCATCACCAAAATTCTTCAATACGTGCCAGTGAATAGCACTTGTCGAGTTTACTTTATACTTTTATCACTATTGCTTTTTCTTTTTTTTTTAAATAAAAATAAATCACGTATAACTTATTCGATGAATTTAATGGTTTATAATAGTGTTTAAGTATGATGTTAAATTTGTGATGGTTAAGTTATTTTTGATTTCTAATGAAAATGATTTATAATGCAAACTTTCTCCAAAGCGTGAATAATGAAAGAAATTAAATTATCGCGGGTGAAAAAAAATTTGAAGTGGTAAATTTTTTTTTCATTAGCGATGGATAGGGAATTATCTGTTAAAGGAAATTGTATATACGGGCATAAGGACTAGGGAAAAGGAGAAAGTACGAAGGAAAGGGGAAAAGTTTGATGATCCCTTTCACGTCATTAGTTTCATAGAATTGAATTTATATTTTTTTTTTTTAAGTTTCGAATTTAATTTTCTTCTTTTTTGCCAATTTGTTTCACCACCCGTCGAATCGCACAAAGAAAAACATTTTATAAGTCCTTTCTTTTCATTCATCAATACCAAGAATAATTAAAAGTTTAAAATTCTAAAAGGGGAAATGTTTCGATAAAGTTTAAATTTCAAAAGGGGGAAAAATTACGATAGTTTAAAATTTTATTGAATGCAGAGTTTAATATTAATCGCACGTAATGACTAATTTAACATAAATAGCGAAAGGTTTCAAAACAAACTTTAATTGCATCAAATACTAAGCATTGCAAAATATACAAATTAAGAAATACATACAAATGTAACAGTCTATATTTTTTGCATATATCTATAATATATATATTTTATTAGTAGTATTTCAGTATATAATAGAAATATTCCAAAAATATGTTATTTATATTACAAAAATATTTGCTAAATCGTAAATCGTTGGTAATTTGGAATATATTAGAAATATCATAAAGCTATTCCGTCTATATGCCCATTGATATTACAAAAATATTACATAAATTTAATATATTAAATATATAAACGCCATCTATCAGTGAAATGTTTAACATATTTTATGAAAATAAAAGATCCAGAAAAGAGTAAATAAAATATGGATGAAATAAACCATTATGATATAAAGGCAAATTATCGCTACAAATAATATGAAATAATATAATTTTTGGATTTAATATAAATCTTACACAATTTGAAATACTTCAAATTCTTCTATATATAAATCATTGATTTCTCCGATGTGTTTTTCATAAGAACTTTTCTCACAACTAACTCTTAATTGGTCAGAAGCATCACTGTATAATTGTAAGTCAAAATCAAATGCTATACTAACACTGTATGTCCCACTATATATAGCTTTCTCTTTATCCTTTACATGACTTAAAATGTAGTTCTCGATACTATTATTACTAAAGGAGAATATAAAACTATCCTTAGTATTTCCATAGTGATCATCAAACTTCCATTCAATCGGATTATATCCTCCGAGAATTTTGTTACTATCCTTCGCTTTAATAACTGTTATGGTGTGAGATTGATTTTTACAAATTTCTCGGAATTTGTTAAATTTACAATTCAATTCACTAGACCTATCACGAGAATCACGATATAATAATTTGAATTCGCACGAACTTGGTAACTCGTCTGTAATTTCTAATTTATTAATCCATTTTGAGATTATTTCGGCATGTTGATTTGAAATAAAAACTGAATCAACGCTTTCTGAACTAAATTTTTCAGAAGGTCTGTAATCACTATTCAAAAAAAATTCTAATAGTTCCATGAATAATTTCTTGGGTAGAATTTCTCTATAGGGAAATATATTATGCAAAAATTCCTTTGAACTTAAATTATGGAATTTGATATAAGGAATACATTGTTGTAAAGTATTCTTTAGGATATCAAAATTATCTTTTGAAAAGCTTGTAAGATCAGATGAAAGTTCCGGATGTTGAGCAAGTCCCCATTTAATCATATGTTCCCAAATTTGAATTTCGCTCATTTGAAGATTATTATTTTGAATGGTCGCAATTAATAGTTCTTCTTGAATTGAAGAAAAATTTGGCGAATTAAATAATTTATTTGGCTTTTTGGAAATTATATCAATACAATATCTTCGAAGTTCTAAGAAAGAATCATTTTCATAGCTTATTTGATATATTAAATCAAAATTTTGTTCCACCCAATTTTCTTTATTTTCAAGCAAGAAGGTTTCTAAATAAGGTATTAATTCTTGAAGGCTAAGCTCATTAGCAGCAATCAAAATTTTAACAATATTCAAAATATCATATTCTTCCAATGGAATTATTCCCCCATAGATATATCTAGTAAGTAAAAATAATGTTAGAAATTATTTATTAAAACACATCGAAGTATTATTTATTAAAAACACATTGAAGTTTTGAATAAATATTTTTATTACCTTAATATTATTTGAAAAATTTCTGGTAAAATATTTGGTAAACTGATATGTGTCAAAATGCCGTCATTTTTCTTTTTATTGGTTGATAAGACTCTTCGTAAATATGACGAACGATAATTTAAAATAACCCTATGAGCACGAAATATTTTTACGTCAGGGTCTTTTCCAACTTCAATTGTAATATCATAATATTCTTCATCGCCTAAAGTTTCGAGTAAATTTTGAGATAATTTTGGCAGAAGTTTATTATCAACCATTACAATTTTTAAATAAAAATTGAGAAAATGAGAAAAAAAGAAAAAATCTAAAATATACTAGTTTTAAACTTTATTTAATAGGTACATGAAAATCATTTGGACACAAATTAACGTAGCCACAATATTTCTTCGATCATGTGATCTATTTTTTTATTTACCACATGCTTCACTACCACCATGTTTATTTATCTGAGAGACAAATCCTATTTGTCACTCTATTAATGTCACACTCAAATTCTTGAATAGCACTGGCCGGGTTTACTTTTATACTTTTATCGCTATTGTTTTTCCTTTTTTTTTTAATAAAAAAAATAATAATAAATCACGTATGATTTATTCGATGAATTTAATGGTTTATAATAAATAGCGTTTAGGTATGATGTTAAATTTGTGATGGTTAAAGGATATTTAGGATATTTTTGCTTGAAATTTCTCCAAATTTGAAATGGTAATTTTTTTTTATTAGCGATGGGGTGATTATGTCAGTTCATAAAGTCGCAATATTAATTATTTATTAATCTAGTAATTATCTATCAAAGGGACGCATACTGTATAATAACCTATTCAGATTTTTAGAGCTGTTATAACTCTGTACTCACGTGAATCTCCATAAAACACATTTTAGTTTTACGACACTAATGTTTTGAAAAAAGCCGGTAACGATATGTAAGAATCTTTAATCATTTTAAATTGACAAAATTTATGACTTCACGATTTTTTGATATTAGGTAGACGATACTACAATGACCTATATTTTTCATTTTCATTTGATGAAAATATTTAATAATTGATAATTACACTACATAAGAAATAATTGTGTAATTGCTATAATTTTAGAACAAACTTCCTCTCATAGTTTTGGAGACGTAGGTCGTCCGTACAATTTAAAATATTATGATGAATTGTTTGTAATATTTACAAATTATAATTTTTTATTATTTTGATTAAGTTTTATTCAATTCTCAAACATATTTTTATATCAAAGCTCGTGAAAGCTAATACAGCACTATCATCATTTATGTTGATTTGTAATATATAACATTAACAAAAAAAAAATAAAAATAAAAATAAAAGGTTTAGACTAACAAATTATTTCTAAATGGAACAAAGTTACAATCTAATCATAAACCTTAGACAATTTGAAATACTTCAAACTCTGAGAGAAGTGAAATATTGATCTTCCTAATTTGGTTATTATAATGCCTTTTTTCACATTGAACTCTCAAATCGCCGTATAAAGTATGTTGATATATATGCAGGTCGCCACCACCAAATGATGGTCCCACACTGCTTATAAGTGATCTATTATATATAGCGTGCTCTTCATCAATTACACGACTTAAAATAAAATTTTCGATATCATTATTAATAAAAGAGAATATAAAACTGTCTTTAGTTGTCAAATGACTACTATTAGAATTCCATTCAATTGGGTTATATCCTCCAAGAATTTCGTTACTATTTTCCACTTTAACAATAGTTATAGTGCGAGTTTGATTATGACAAATTTTACGGAAATTTTTAAATCTATTATTCGCTTCAGTTGATCCATCACGAGAATTGCGGTATAACAACTTAAATTCATATGAATTTGTTAGCTTGTCTGTAATTTCTAACTTATGAATCCATTTCGAAATTAATTCAACATGTTGATTTGAAATAATCTCTGAATCAACTCTTTTTGAGTTTAATTTTTTAGACGGTCTATAATCACTATTCAAAAAGATTTTTAATAAATCTATGTATAATCCTTTGGGCAGAATTTCCCTATAAGGAAATATATTGTGCAAAAATTCTCTCGAAGTTAAATTTTGGAATCCAATACAAGGAATACATTTTTGTAAGGTATTTTTTAAGGTATCAAAATCAACTTTTGAAAAGCTTGTATAATCGGGAGGAAGTTCTGGATTTTGTGCAAGTCCCCATTTTATCACATGCTCCCAAATTTGAATTTCGTTTATTCTAAGATTCTTATTTTGGATGGTAGCGATTAATAGCTTTTCTGAAATTGAAGAGAACTTTGGTGAATTAAATATTTTATTTGGCTCTTTGGAAATTAAATCGATACAATATTTTTGAATTTTTGAGAAAGAATCATTTTCATAGCTTATTTGATATATTAAATCAAAATGTTTTTCCACCCAATTTGCTGCATTTTCAAGCAAGAAGGTTTCTAAATAAGGGATTAATTCTTGAAGACTAAGCTCATTAACAGCAACAAAAATTTTAACAATATCTAATATATTATATTCTTCCAATGGAATTATTCCTCCGTAGATATATCTGAGTAAGAATGATGGCAATATTAGAAATTATTTACTAAAAATACATAAATTTCAAATTACCATTTTTTTTACTACCTTAATACTATTTGAAAAATTTCTGGTGAAATATTTGGTAAACTAATATGTGTCACAAACCCGTCATTTTTCTTTTTATTGGTTGATAAAATTCTTCGCAAATATGGTGAACGATAATTTAAAATAACCCTATGAGCACGAAATGTTTTTACGTCAGGGTCTTTTCCAACTTCAATTGTAACATCATAATATTCTTCATCGTCTAAAGTTTCGAGTAAATTTTGTGATAATTTTGGCAAAAGTTTATTATCAACCATTACAATTTTTAAAATGAAAAATGAGAAAATGAGAAAAAGAAAAAATCCAAAAATACACTAGTTTAATACTTTATTTAATAGGCACATGAAAATCATAAATGTGGCTAAAACGTTATCATCACCAAAGTTATAGCCACGTGATAATAAATTTATGTTCATATGCAAGGGTGCAAGGGTTCTGCATTGCATACTCGCAAATTCTCAACGTCAATTTGGCCAAGTGTTCCGCAACTTATGAATATTTGCTATAAACGCAAAACTTACTGTATATATTAACCTGTTAAGATTTTAGAAACTCTATACTGGAACGGTAGGTAGGCAAGTAAGAAACGGAAATTGGCTAGGTAAGTAACGTAAAATTACTATTTTGGGTCAATTTACGTTGCTCCCCTCATATTAATATATTATTAGGCACGTAGTATTCAATATGGAGGTCAATGTTGAATGATTGGCTGTCATTGTGCCACGCAGTGGCACATGACAACAATCATTAAAAATATTGACCGCAATATTGAATAATGGTTATATCCTTGCCTTAATGATCATGATTTTTTCATATCCGTATGTTACACTTACACATATGAGAACTTATTTATAGTTTATTTGTTGGTTAAATAGTTTAATAGTTAGTTTGTCCTTTTCTCATTTTCATGAATTAAAAATAAAATAATATCCGGCAATAAATGACGTAACGTGCCAGATATGAGCAAAAAGATCGGCATCATGATCCGGATACCTAATCTGAAATATGTCACATGATGTGCAATATATAAAGTAAATTCATTAATCGGCTGATGGCTGATTTTTTTAACTTAGCTAATTTTTGATCGGCTAAACTTAAAATTTTATTGCGAAGATATTTTTAAAAATATTTTTTGCAAACATATTTATTCAAATTTCAAAATAATCTTATTTAATGAAATTTTATTTGCAAATATTAAAATTTAAGTCCCACATTTTCGATTTTAAAGAAAAAAATTACTGTATTTATTTTTAATGAATTGAAAATAAAAAAAAACAATAACAATAAATAAAAAAGATAAATAAATTACAATGATCAAGGAGAAAGATGTTAATAAAAAAAATGAAATAACGATGGAGTAATGGAAAGTAATAGAAGAAGAAAGGGAGTAAAATAGAGTAATGAGAAGTGATAGAAACAAAAAGGAGAAATAGGATATGATGGATGATGAAAGAGAGTGATGGGAGACGAAAAGAAGTGATGGGAAGATGAAGAGAAGTGATAGGAGACGAAAAGGAATGATGGAAGACGAAGAGGAGTGATGGGAGACGAAAAGAAGTGATGGAAAATGAAGAGAAGTGATAGGAGACAAAAAGGAGTAATATGAGACAAAGAGGAGTGATGGAAGATAAAAAGGAGTGATGAGAGATGAAAAGAACTGATGAGAGACAAAAAGAAATGATGGGAAGTTAACAGGAGAGAAAGAGAAATAATGGAAAATGAAAAGATGTAATAGAAATAATGGGAGACGAATAATGAGAAGTAATATGAGGTGAAAAATGATCAGAGACAAAAAATAAAAAAAGAAGTTAGTAAGAAACGAAATATAACAGATAAGATAAAACGAAATAAAAAAAAATAAATAAAAAATAAAAAAAACATACCTTTATTAATTTTAGAACTGAAAGAACTAAAATATCTAAAAAAAAATGAAATAAAATTAGTGAAAACGAAATATGAAACAGAAACAAAATAAAAAATAATAAAAATGAGTAAGAAACGAAACGTAAAGTGAAAAACAACTAAACAACTGAACCTTAATTGCAGAACCGGAAGGAACTGAGGAAATGAACCTATACTGAAAACAAGATTCGATAAACAAATAAACATGACGCGATCATGTGGCAAATATAAGGAGTAACGTAAAGTATTTACCAAAAAAATTTACGTTCCGTACCTTATATAAGAGAAGTAACATAATAGATCATGTGACTTTACGTTACTTACTTTGCCAATTTCTGTTACTTACTTTCTATATATTCATATTGGAAGAAGTTTAATTAAAGTAAATCAGTAAATATTAAAAAGCTTGATCGTTTTTTTAGAAATGAGAGGGGATTAAGATTTGGAATTAATTTAATTAATTTATTGACTATTACTGAACGTTATTTAACGTTATATCCTTTTTTCTTACTTTAGAGTATAGCACATTTCGGCAATTATTTTACATAGAACTTTTTTTTTGGATATCTCAAGCAATGTACAATCGAGTAAATTTAAACCTCTCAAATAAATTTTGTTTTTTATATTGCGTATTGAGATATCTAAATGATATTATTCTAAGAGATATCTGATCAAACTGATGGGTTGGTGACAATTGATTTCTCATATATATCCAATAACCCCAAAAAATTTTTTCTCACACTTTTCATACGCAAAAGCTATGTCGACTAACATTGCAAGTGGTTGACCTGTTATTCCTTCATCTACAATTGAGAAAGCGAAAGGATATAATTGAAAGGGAGACTAAACAACATTGATAATCACATAGATACCTTAACAGCTCAAGAAGTCAAAGGTGAAGTTTTTCTTGACTTAATGCCCGATGGCCTTAAAGCATATGAGATACCTCCCAGAGCTTAAGCAAACTTTCTTACATGCACTTTTATATTTGTCGATAATACCGAATACTTACTTAATCTTGTGCTTTTTCTCATCGTCAAGCCGCCAAAAAACACATTCACATTATTGTAGAGCAACCCAATGCTGGTAAGTGAGTAGTAATAATTTTGGTCAACACGTTTTGACATAGACCTTTATCCTCATTTGCATTGCGCTACAATTTTAATATAGGGAACTGGTCTTTTCCTATAGTAAGGACTTTAATTGGATTCCAAGACAATCTGTATATTTTTGTTAATGACTCAAACCTGTATATCAAAGGAAAATTTGTAGTTGGAGAATATTAAAAATTGGTAGTTTTGATTCTAAAAGAAGACAGTTGTGTTTTAACCAACTCTGAATCGATTATTTAAAGAATGATCGTAACCTGGAGAAGATCCAATTGTAGTTGGATCGATCTCACCAACCGATTCCATATGAAATCTTGTTCGAAAGGAAGGTTACAACATTTCCTAGTAATGCTAAAGGTTTCAAAAAAATGGTCAACATGCCGATTGGACACTATATGGACGAAGTTCTCTACAATAAGGTGCCTGCTACAATAGTACTTGTGGCTGGTGATGCTGGCTTCAAGTCAATATTACAGACCACAGTCCAATTAGAGTTGATGGAAATATATTTTTGGGAAACAGATATAGAGTTTCAACATTATATCTACTAAAATAATATTGCTTAGAGGGTTCTGCTTGCAAATTAACTAATGCTCAATCTTTTAATTAGTTATTTTTTTAGAGATAGGTTTTAATGCTTTATTCATTCTATATGATAAATCATTTATTAATATATTTAAGCTAATCTCTGGTAATGAAATCTGAAATTAACATATGCAAGTAGGTGTAAATTGAAAAAATAAAACTATTAAGCAATAATAAGCATGACATATATCTAATAATATGGTAAAAATCAGTGGATAACATTTACTACCCAATCATTTATTTCAAAGTTAGTTTGATAAATTTTCCTTGAACATGTAACAATATAGATCAATCGTGACCTTGGGTCATGATTTCATACTTTGGCATTTTTTATTGTAAAGCATGATGCTAATTGATCAATAAGAAATAGATAAGATTCAAGCAGTTAGCTGTAGTGCAAGTGCAATCTCAAGTCTGAATAATGCTCAAGTTCAGGACTGTAAATTTCTTCTCTAAGTCTTCTACAAGAGAAAAGTAACACGCACGTGGCTGAATCTTCTGACTCTAATTCTTCAAGTGGGAAGTCCAGAAAATACATCCAAAGCTAAAAGCTAAAGTAAGTACATTCTTCCATTCAGGTAATATCATCTAACAACCGATCTCTATTTTACCTGATGACCCAGGAGAAAAGCGAAAACATATAATAAATGGTCACCTGAAATGCGAGTATGATATCAGGAAAATTACTTGAATGGTAATGCGGGCAAATTTGTCTCAAATTTTAAAAAAATATCTGAAGAATCATATTCTTCCAACGAAAATCTTCCTCCATAGATATACCTAAAATAAAGTAGTAACAATAAAATTAGAAACGCATTTATTAGAAATGGTAACAATAATATTGTCAGTTCATATATATGATTTACTTATAAAATATTTGTGTTAAAATTTCATTATTATTATTATTTTTAATAGTTAATAAAAATTCTTTTCGAATAAGGAGAACGAATTTAAAATAATCATGTGGGAGCAAAATATTATTACATCAGAGTCATTATCAACTTCAATGGTAATATCATAATATTCTTCATCATTTAAAATTTCAAATAAATTTTTTGATAATTTTGGTAAAATTTTATTATAAATCATTGTAATTTTTTAATAGAGATAAGAACGAAAAGAACTTAATTTTAAAAATTCAAACATAAGATGCGGCTTAACAGGTAATCAATGGTATATCTTGTGATATATTACCATAGCAATACAGTCTTCCTCTAATCCTTTTATTAGTTCGATGATTCGGTCATTTGGACTATTGATGAGGACAAATACTTCGTATACTTATTGAATGCTGAATGTACCAAAATTAGTTAATCTGAACATGATGTACAAAACCTATACATTCATTAAAAGTGATTTATAATTTAGGTTTTTTTTTTCAAGAATTCACATTCTCATTTATCTTACTTAAAAAATTATAATAATTGATAATAAACTTTTGTCAAAATTATCATAAAATTTTAAATGATGGCGAATATTATGATATTACAGTTGAAGTTGGTAATGACCTTGAAAAAAATATTTTGTGCTCATATATTTATCTTAAATTATCATTCCCATTATTTGCGAAGAAATTTATCAACTAATGCTAATTATTTTCAAAGAACTAAATTAGTTATTTAATTCATCACGTTTCACTTCAATTTCAGAAAACTATTAGTTATGGTAATTCAGAATGATAATCATCAAATGATCGAAATTCAAGTTTGATTAAATGGGATTTGCATAGCTTCCTTCTGATCCTAAAAGCTTTTCAAAATATGATTTCAATATACCTTAAACAATGCGTTCCTTTTATTAGATTTTATAATTTAGCTTCTTTTAGAGTATTTTTGGATAATGATAACGAACCAATAAAAAAATTAGTATCTCATACTGTTAAAGAGATTCAATCAAAAAATATTGATCAAAGATCATTACAAATTCTGAATTAATCTCAAAATGGATTGAATTTGGATTTTTTAGTTCATTATTTAGACATGGTAGGTGCCATAAGAATCAAATTCTGCAATGTAACGTAACAATTTATAAAATGAGAGATAGTAACGAAATTCTTGGAGGATATAATCCAATTAAATGAAAATTTGATGGATGTTATGGTATTACCAATGATAGCTTTATATTTTCGTCATGTAAGAATGCCATTTATATTGATTTACTGAAGGTCCATTATTTGGTAATGGAGATTTTTGAGCTATCACAAATAATCTTATGATAGAAGAAATTGAAATAAAGTTTACTTTTTTTTGGATTTAATTAGAAAATATTAGCTGTTATATATTGTATTTTAACTTATAGTAAAATCAATATTCTAAATAATATTATTATTTCAGTTGACATGATGAATTGAATACAATCTTCATTATTACAACGTTCATTTTTTCGAAACTGTACTAGTATTTTATGCTCAAATAATAAGGGCAATAAAATTAAAATATGTTATATAAATTCTATATTGTCTTTTTTTTTATTTATTTACTCAATTTATTGTTTTTCAAGATTATGCTGATTTTTATAATTTTTTTCCTAATTATTTTCTTTTGCTCTTTGGGTTTTGATCTGTTGATTGGATCAATGCTAGGTCCTTACTGTCATAGTCCTTCAGGATACCACTATTATCTTAAGTTACCCTAAGCTTGCAAAATAAAAAATGCACACCTTTTTCTTTAAATTTAGCCAGTAGAATATCTCTATTAAAGAAAATAAGATATTAGTTAACAGTGTGAATTTTTTATTTAGGATAAAGGAAGGTACATAGCTAATTCTTTATTGAGAACTAACAGACCTTTAACAACAACAAACTTAGGACAAACTTAGGAAAAAAATGATACCATGATACCCAAGCTAAGTGGTCCTTACTGTCATGGTCCTTCAGGATACCACTAATATCTTAAGTTACCCTAAGCTTGCAAAATAAAAAATACACACCTTTTCTAAATTCAGCACAGTAAAACATCATCTTTTAAAAATAGCAGTAATGATATCTATTAAAAGAAAACAAGATATTAGTTAACAGTGTGAATTTTTTATTTAGGATAAAGGAAGGTACATAGCTAGTTCTTTATTGAGAGCTAACAGACCTTTAACAACAACAAACTTAGGACTAACTTCAGAAAAAAGATGATACCATGATACCCAAGCTAAGTGGTCCTTACTGTCATGGTCCTTCATAGAGCTCCGCACGGGTCGGGTCAGGTCGGGTTACCTGGTTAACCCGAACCGAAATTTTATTCAGGTCAGGTTGGGTCGGGTAAACCGTTCTGACCCGACCTGACCCATTTGACCTGAAAGTATTCGGGTCACTTCGGGTAACTCAGGTTACCCGAAGTTTTATTATTAAATATTTCAATTAAAAAAACGTTATGTAACGTTTTTTTTTATTAATTATACAAAAAACGTCAGGTTCGACATTTTTAATTAAAAAAAAAGATTTTTTTTAATTTTTATTGAAAAAACGTCGGGTCCCGGCATTTTACTTTTGTTTTTATATATAAAAACGCCGAAACTATTTGTTTCGGCATTTTTGTTTCGATCTTAGATGTAAAAATGCCGGAATCATTAGTTCTGGCGTTTTTCATTTTGATTTTACATGTAAAAATGCCGGAATCATTAGTTCCGGCATTTTTCATATTGATTTTACATGTAAAAATGCCGAAACTGATAGTTCCGGCATTTTTTTTTCAATTTTACATGTAAAAATGCCAGAATCATTAGTTCCAGCGTTTTTCATATTGATTTTACATGTAAAAACGCCGAAACTGATAGTTTTGGTGTTTTTTTTGATTTTACATGTAAAAACGCCGAAACTGATAGTTTTGGTGTTTTTTTTGATTTTACATGTAAAAACGCCGGAATCATTAGTTCCGGCATTTTTCATTTTGATTTTACATGTAAAAACGCCGGAATCATTAGTTCCGGTGGTTTTCATATTGATTTTACATGTAAAAACGCCGAAACTGATAGTTCCGGCATTATTTTTTCAATTTTACATGTAAAAACGCCGGAATCATTAGTTCTGGCATTTTTCATTTTGATTTTACATGTAAAAACGCTGAAACTATTAGTTTCGGCGTTTTTTTTCAATTTTACATGTAAAAACGCCAGAATCATTAGTTCCAGCATTTTTCATTTTGATTTTACATAAAAACGCCGAAACTATTAGTTTCGGCGTTTTTTTTCAATTTTACATGTAAAAACGCCGGAATCATTAGTTCCGGCGTTTTTCATATTGATTTTACATGTAAAAACACCGAAACTGATAGTTTCGGCATTTTTTTTTCAATTTTACATGTAAAAACGCCGGAATCATTAGTTCCGGCATTTTTCATTTTGATTTTACATGTAAAAATGCTGAAACTATTAGTTTCAGCATTTTTTTTCAATTTTACATGTAAAAATGCTGGAATCATTAGTTCCGGCGTTTTTCCTTTTGATTTTACATGTAAAAACGCCGGAACTATTAGTTTCGGTGTTTTTAATTTATTTGACCAAAATATATGTCGGGTCAACGGGTCAGGTCGGGTACCGACTAGCACTGACCCGACCCGTGTCAGGTCATAAAATTGATGACCTGACCTGAATATTTCGGGCCAACCCGTCGGGTCACCCGATCTGTCAGGTCAGGTTGCGGAGCTCTAGTCCTTCAGGATACCACTAATATCCTAAGCTACCCTAAGCTTGCAAAATAAAAAAATACACACCTTTTCTAAATTCAGCACAGTAAAACATCATCTTTTAAAAATAGCAGTAATGATATCTATTAAAAGAAAACAAGATATTAGTTAACAGTGTGAATTTTTTATTTAGGATAAAGGAAGGTACATAGCTAATTCTTTATTGAGAACTAACAGACCTTTAACAACAACAAACTTAAGACTAACTTAGGAAAAAAGATGATACCATGATACCTAAGCTAAGTGGCCCTTACTGTCATGGTCCTTCAGGATACCACTAATATCCTAAGCTACCCTAAGCTTGCAAAATAAAAAAATACACACCTTTTCCTTTAAATTCAATTCAGTTTCTCAGCTTCTTTTAAATATTTAAATGGATAATGAAGTATTAATGATATCAAGAACAGGTATAAAGATCCTTGTATGATATAATGTGTATGAAAAGAATTAAAAAATATTATTGCAAAAATTTTTTGCATTTTGAAAAAAAAATATTTTGGAAAAAATTTACTTTTTGCATTTTGGAAAAAAATATTTTGGAATGAAAAGAATTAAAAATGTTATTGCAAAAATTAAATTTTTGCATTTTGAAAAAAAAATATTTTGGAAAAAAAAAATAAAATTACAAAAAAATTTTACAGGACTTTAAATAAAAAAAAATTTGTCCTTGCTCATTTTTAATAATTATGAGTCAATGCTGCATTTATATTTAAAAATTACTGTTAGATGATAATCTTTCTATTATTTTTCATTATTACTCAACTCATAGTTACACCAATATTTTTTATTAATGACTCATAGTTAAATGATAATCTTTATAGTTACACCAATATTTTTTCACAGTTAAATGATAATCTTTCTATCAGCTATTATTACTCATAGTTACACAAATATTTTTATTAATGACTCATAGTTAAATGATAATCTTTCTATTGTTTTTCATTATTATTTAGTTACACCAATATTTTTATTAATAACTCATAGTTAAATGATAATCTTTCTATGTATTTCATTATTACTCATAGTTATACCAATATTTTTTATTATTTTTTTACATATGATTTCTATATGAAATATACAATACTAATAAATTTGTTTTATTGTTTGTAGCAGAGACTTTTCTGAATTTTTTATTACAAAAAAATATCTAATTTATCATGAAGATAAATAAAGTAATGATGCTTCTATACCTATAATAAAATGAATGAAATAGTATTTTTATTAATGAAAAATCATTTAAAAGATTCTATAATTTCTAATCTATCAGTATGTTGAAATGTGATTATTTTAGAATCAATATTGTGTGATTAACAATATGAGGTTCTGTTATTGTTATCATTGTCCAAAAATTATTCTCGTAAGATTTTTTTTATAAGGTTTTACTTTTTTCAAAAATTCTCTGAAAGTCAAATTATGGAATCTAATTAAAAGAATACAAAGTATTTAAAGTTTTATTGATATCATCTTTTGAAAAGCTTGCATGATCAGAAAGAGGGTCTTCGGATTTTGAGCAAGTCCCAATCTAATAACTTTGTAGAAACTTTTAAAATCGAAACCAAACAGTGACCATGTCAAAAATTTTTTAAGGTCACGATTAGTTTTATATAATCACAATTTAATTTCAAAAGTCACCTGTAAGAAGTTACTGAATATTAAGGCGATCACCACCTGACTTGATCGAATAGTGCAAAATTAGTTACCAAAATTGCAACAAAATCGTAAAATGTACTATCGAAATTGTATCAAATTTATAAACAAATCGTAAATAAATAGAAAAGTATTCTTATATGTTTAAGTTATTGTTCTTTTGAAAATGTAAAGTTTTAGTAAATTATATTAGACAGCTTTGAAAAAAATGCATATAACTAAGAATAAATACACTGTAACTAACTTCTAATAGATAAATATTTGTCATTTGTAAATTGTAACCTACAATACTTACCGGTAATCTAGTATTATCCCATTAATATAAAACTTCACCCAATTGAAAATAAAGTAAATCTTATGCCATTATTAAATAAATCAAGGACTGGAAAATCAACAGCGGGTCAATTGTGGAATTGCTTGAACTTGTCCATTTCTCCATGAAGTATCCGATGTACTTCATTTAGTGTTCAAGGATAAATCATGGAAGATATTATGTAAGAAAATGGATCAACTTCGGTCCTCTATTTACCAATTTGCATGGAGATTTGCTTAACATTTTATCAAGTGAATAGATTACGAAGTCAGGTGGGTTTGCTAGTCCTCTAAACAAAAAATCAAAGAGTCAAGGCTCAAAGATCCGTTCTGGTATTCCCAAGTCAAGTTGGATTCCTACAAAATATAAATAGACATAATAAAAAGTCTCCACATATCCAAAAATTCAGTTGCCTAGGAAAAAAGAAAATATTGAAACATTAATATGACATTTCATTAAAGAAATAAATTCAAAGAAAATTCCATTATCCACCAAAATCTACGTCCAAATATCTTGTCATAAACTCATGGGTAGAAATTGTTGATCTTCGGTACAATCAGCTTGTAGAGTTGGGTGTGATTTCTTTTAATATGCTCTTAACTTGAGTTTGTTCCTTAATAAATATAATACTACTAGTATAATATCATTTATCATGACACCTAAAAAGAAAAGAGTTTAAAAGTAAGATGTTTCATTAAAAGAAATAAATCAAAGAAATATTCTGGCACCCATCAAATCCACACGTCCAAAGATCTGGTTGGTTAAAAAAAAGAGAAGAATCGAAATATTAGAAAATATTTCATTGAAAGAAATATATTAAAAAATTCCTGATTACTCACCAGAGTTCTACATGTATATGATGACAAATCCTAAAAGAAGAAGATTAGTACCAAAGACAATAAGAAAAAACAGTAAATAATTAAAAAATGCCCAAACTCACCTTCATTCCCACAAGAAAATGCCAGAACCTAAAAAAAAAGAAGTACCAAATCCTAGAAAAATGAAAAGTAGATGATTGTTAGTAACTCCATCTCAAAGTGAACTGACAAAAGGAAAAAAAATAATCCATTTGGACTCTTTTTACGTATTAGTGGTCAAACTAAATCCTACACTAATGCCATTCCAACCAGCAAAAGCACAATTTTCATTGATTTGATATCATTTTCTGGGAGCTTTGATAATAGTTAATTTTTTAAAAATAAAACCTCGAGAGAGTTTCTGAGATCTAAAAAAAGAAGCTAAAACCTACAAAAAGAATGAAAGTCAAAAGTTACTAACAAAGAGAAAAAGAAACAAAAAAAAACAAAAAAAATCTAAAATAGTGAAATATACAGAAAAAAGAAAGAAAATGAATACTCACCAGCTGACTAAAAAATAAGTAACGATTATTTATATGAGAGGAAAGAGAAAAGGGGAAAAGGAAAACAAAAAAAAAGGGAAAAAGAAATTGCGAGAGAGAGGAAAAAGTAAGAATAAAAGAGGGAGGAAAAGAATGAAAAGGGTGAAAAAAGGTTAAAAAAGGTTAAAAAGGGAAAGGGAAGACGAAAAAGAGGGAAAAGAATTGCGAGAGAGAGGAAAAAGAAAGAATAAAAAGGGAAGAAAAGAATGAAAGAAGAGTGAAAAAAGGTTAAAAAAGGTTAAAAAAGGTTAAAAAGGGAAAGGAAAGACGAAAAAGAGGAAAAGAGAAATTGCAAGAGAGAGGAAAAGGACGGCTAAAATTTTAAAAATCACGTGACACCGGAGAATGAAAGAGGAAGGGAAAGATTGAAAGAAGGGTAAAAAAAAGTTTAAAAAAGTTTAAAAAGCGACTGATGATCTTAGTTTCTTGCTTAATTTTCATTATATTGCATATATAATTTTACTGATAATAGAATTTTTTATATTTGCATTTAATTTCACGAATTTTTAACACTTCAAAAAAGAACTATTATTGAAAACTTGGCAAAAAATGTAGTCACAAGATTAGTGACAAGCACGTGACTGTTACGTTGCAAAACACGCGAAGAATATATTTCATTCATTTTGAAGATTATCATTTTGGATAAGTATAGTTAAAATTTTTTTGGAATTGAAAAATTTGGTGAATTAAAAATTTTAGTTGGTTCTTGTTTAGAAATTAAATCTTTGCAATATTTGAAGCTTTAAGAAAGAATCATTCTCAAAAACTTGCTTGATATATCAAATCAAAATTTTGTTCTATTCAAATTGCTTTATTTTTCAATCAAAATAAATTCTAAATAGTCCCATTATATTCTTCCAAAGAAGTTTTCCTTCATAGATATACCTAAATAGATGTAAATGATTTTTAAATTTATATTCATAATATTGCAATTTATAACAAGTAAATGTTGTAATTTGAATGTGTTCATCCAAAATCTTTTTCTATATCTCAGATTTTGTATAATTTTATTATTAAGAAATATGTATAAAAATGTAAAAAAACGCATATTTCTCATTCTAACAATAACAATCAACCAGAAGTACGAATTTTTTTTAACAAATAGAAAATATTACCGTGAATTTTTGCTTGTGACATATGATTTAATAAAATCTTTGCTAATTATTTCAATTTCAAGCTATTCAGAATAATATCATAATTTAGTACAATTTAATCAATTTGTCATAAAACATGTTATAAACGTTATCCCTTATTTATTATAAAATTCTTAGCCCATTTTTACGTGAATACAGTATAAAAATAATCAATGTAACTTTAAAATGTATAAATACAAGTTGGTTTCAGACTTACATTTGATATCATCGCCTTTAAAAATAATAAATGATAATAATAAAAATAATAAATAAACACTTTTCTTTGTTAAAAACATAATAGTAGTTGGTTACTGATTATGGTGAGGATGCAGGTTCAGTCGTGATAAAGTGGTCTGAGAAAAAGATCTGCTATCCCCAATTCTCCATATATATAGTAGATATGTGATTAAAAAGAAATCAATAGTAATTAAGCTAGTTACCAGGCAAGTGAATAAAAATTTTAGTATTGCACTAAGAGTTGTTATAGGAAATCTACCTATAGTAAAGTAATTCATTGTGTGGCTATCTAGCTTAAAGAAATCTGAGATGTGGGAGAAGTGCTTAGTGAAATGATGCTCGCCTAGAAAATTTTATAAAATAGAAATTATGAGTATTAATAATAAGTATGATAAACTCGCTCAGATAAAAGTTTGATAAAATTATATAAAAGTATTAACTTCATGTAATATGAAATTTAATGAAAAATAATCAAAGATTGAATAGAAATAATGCAGTGAAATATTTTTATATCAATTATAGAAAGGTATAGGGGTTGAGTAAGATTTATTATAATGAGTATTTGGAAGGATTTTTGATTATGAAATTTAATAAAATTGAATAATAGAATTGTAAATAAGAGTTATATTAGAATGACTACGAAGTTATGATGTATAAGTAATGATGTGTGAGTCTGATATAGCCAAAGTCTAAAGAGGGAAGAATTCTTATTTGTGAAATTTTAATGCTGGACATAAAAGAATTTAATTGTAAAAGGTTTGATAAATTGAGAAAATGTGAAAGAGAATCTAAATATATGAAATGTAGTAATGAAAAATTATTAGTAAAGTTAAATTATAACTTGTTTTATAATATATGAAAATATTATTAAATTTAATATTAGTATAACAAATATTATATATAAATTAATAAAATTACTTTAAAAAAACATTAAAATAATTTATATTTTTATTTTGTAATTTTATAATTTGTTATAGAATCTAAAAAGATAGAAAAATTCAGTAAATACTAAAAATTAAATATTTTAAACTTATTAATGAATAATTAGTAGTATATTAAATATATTATTAAATATACTTTAAATTTTGTTATAATTATAATTAGATATTACTTCTTCAATAGGTTTACATAAAATACGACGAAAACCAATTACTAAAATAACAAATCCTTTTAATTTATTAGGATTTGAATTAATTATTTCAATACGTTCATCAAATACTCCTGAACTAGAATAATTAGCAACTTTTCCTTTTGAAATTGTATTCATATATGATTTCAATTGACTTATACCATTATTTAGTATTTCACCTATAGTTGTCTGATTAGTCTTTTTTAATTCTTTTGACCAATATGTATATGATCTTTTTAATAAAATTTCTTCATTTTCTTTTTCAAGAATTTTATCTAAATTTTCTAATTCATTTGCACCAAATCCAACTTTTTGATTTTTTATCAAACCAATCAATGAAATATATTTTAATTCTAAGCTAATATAATTATCTCCTATTCCTTTTAAAACAAAAATATCTGAATAACCAAAGCGACCTGATCCTTTTGATTTTTTGCCATCCATTACTAATGAAAGTTCTGGAACACGATATTTTAATGGCAAAAGACTTTCAACAATTGCTTGAAGCATAGATTCATTTGCCAAAGATAAAGACATTTTTGATCTTGTTAACAGAAAAGTTTTTAAAATTTCAATAAAAGGTATAATATTACCTATAACAAGATTTTCATATGCTGAAGCAATAAGAAGTGCATCATTAACAACCTGTCTATATGTTAAATTGTTCTTATTTTGTTCTAAAGTTTGAATTTGTTTCTTCCAAGATCTATCAGTATCTTCAGTATTATCATCTCTTACTCTTTTTAATTCTCTTGTTTGTCTATCTTGAAGAATCAGATTTTTATTCCATTTTTTATTAAAAATACATTCTAATGCTTTACCTAAACTATATATTTCACTTTCAACATCATTATATGTATAACAATTGCAAAATATTAAACGAATATCATTTTCAAATTCTTCTAAACTTGTATATTGATTATTTTTTAATTTTAATTTTATAGTAAATAAATCCATTGGATGTTTTATAATCTTATTTTTAATATCTCTTTCAATATATTTATAGAATAAATTAGCATAAGATTTGTTTTCAAGTGCATGAAGTATATCATAACAAAAGGCAGTATATTGAAATTTCTTATTAGGTAAAACTGATTGTAAAGTTTCAGAATGATTTTCAACAGGAATTTTAACTGTTTTTTTTGAAAGTAATACAACTGTTTCAGCAAGTACTAGATTTTCCTTTTCATATTCCTTAATAATTTGTAAATCTGGTTGTAAAGTTTTAGAAAGACTTGAATCTTTACTTGTCTGCTTTTTTGGAAGTGATGTATATGGTTGAGAAATTTCAGTAAGTATATCTTTACTTGTCTGCTTTTTTGGAAGTGATGTATCTGGTTGAGAAATTTCAGTAAGTATTAGATTCTTTTTAATAACTTCTTGCTTCTTTTTAGTTAAATCTAATTGTAAAGTTTCAGAAATATCAAATTCTTTAATGATTTCTTGCCAGAATATTTGTAATTCTTTTATACGTTGTAAATGTTCTGTTTTTATCTGTAATAAGAAGAAATTGTTAATAGTGCACAATTTTTTATTTAGTAGTAAAGAAGGTACATAGCCAGTTCCTCCTCCAGAACAAGCAGACTTTACTAAACAACAAAGTTAGGGTGCCTGAATTGAGAGCAAGGGTTGATTACCAAACCAACGAATCCAGTAATTCTCATTAAGTGACCACGACCAGTTTTAAGAGTTACCCACACTTTGCAAAATAAAAAATAAATGCACCTTATCCTTTACTGCAACAAAAATATCTGGTTCAAATAAGTTTTTGGCTACATTTAAAAAGCGGTTGTACCAGGTAACATCAAAATTTTGCCATTTGTCCAAGTCCAATACTAATGAAGAGTTAGTTAGTGAATTTAGTGAAGAAATAATAATATCTCGGTTAAGACTCAAAAATCTATAGTAGTAAGTCTGATTTTTTGATTCAATTAAGTAAGAAACAAGAGCTAATAGTAGTTAATGAGTTAGTGAATGAACTCTTGTTAAAGTAAAGATTTAGAATTTAGAATTTAGATTTATTCTTACCATCATATCCAATATAAATTTCAGTTATATTCATGATTCATTCATTAACTTATATATATATTATATATATATATGAAATAATAATAATAAAATAATATAATAAAGTATCTGTAAAAAATGTGTATTAGAAAAAAAAAAAGCAAGTTAAAAGTTGAGAAATTGGGGATTTAAATATAAAAAAATCATATGACTCATTGACACAAAAAAAGCATTATCAAATATTCAGCTTTTGTCAGTCCAACTCATTATTACAAAAGATTATAAACTTTATATGCAATTCATGTAAGAATGAATAAAAATTGCTCACATTGCATATATAACATTTTTTCATATTAATCTAGAACAAACTAGTAAAAAAACAGTATCATGATGTATTTAACATGATGCAATCCATGTAAGAATGAATAAATATTGCTCATATTGCATAAATAGGATTGCATTTTTCATATTAATTTAGAACAAACTAGTGAAAAAATAAGTATCATGATGTATTTAACATGATGCAATCCATGTAAGAATGAATAAATATGGCTCACATTGCAGAAATATAATCATAATTTAACATTCATAAGGAAAAAAGATTTATCATTTCACACTTTATTATCAATAAATGTCTATATAGTACAGAATTTACTTTTAATTAATTAATTATGCATCAGGGTTTAAGCCTAAGGGACTCACAACCTACTACCACCTTCACTGCTTGTAATATCTTGGTCCCTATGTGAGATCAATTATATAAGTTAATTGAAATCCGATTAATAAATGAGTTGTTTAGATGAGTAATAATATAATATCACAAATTTCATCCAGTATTATTGCTAGTATAATTAATATCCTGTATACAATGTTTTAAAGATATGATTACTAGACATTTATTAATAATGAGAGAAATTTTTTGTATTAAGAGTCAATTTAAATAAGAGGATAACGTTTATAATGTGTTTTATGGTAAATTGCAAAAATGATGTTAAAAAAACATGTTTATTTTTATCAAAATTGAAATAATTAACATCAAATAATATGATACAAGTATAAATTCACAGTAATATTCATTGTCTTCGATCCTTTGTAAAAAAAAAGAATTTATACTTCTGGTTGGTTGTTATTTCTAGAATGAGAAATATGTGTTTTTATATTTTTATGCATATCGCTTAATAAAGTTTATACAAAATCTTATTTTTAAAATTAATTAAGATATTTTCAATCACAAAAATTTTTCATATTAGGATTAAAATTATACGACAAAGTCAAAATAAAATCTATCATATCAAAATATACCATATCAAAAATATTTAAAAATACATTAATATTCAAAATCCTGTTTAGCATAATTCTTACTAATTTATAAAAAAAATTCATTTTGAAAAGAAAAAAAAAGGAGTTTGCTATTTATCGCCGGCGTCACGTGATTTCTTTAATTTTGGCCGGAATTAAATGATCGACATAGAAAATGCCTTTTTGGAATCTTGTGTAACCAACTTTATCGATTTTTATGAGAAACAAAATTGCCTTTTTTGGATTGTATAACGTTACTCAAGTTTCCAAAAAGGCAATTTTGGCTGGAATTATAAAATTTAGCTGAAATTATGGGATGTGACGAATAAGGGTGACAAATAGGATTTTTCATACTAAAAAAATTCTGTCCCTAGAATACATAGTAAAAACGGAAACAAGGAGGGTGTGACGCGGGGTGACAAATTATACATTATTAAAAATCACGTGACACCGGTGATGATCGCCTCCGGCGATTCATAGCAATTTTAAAATAAATAAATAAATAAATATAAAAATAAAATAATAATACACTTAAAAGTAAACATTAAACAGGTAATTTTATAAAAAAAAGTTTTGGAAAATAATGTTTATATGAAAAAAATTATATCATGCCACCTGATAATATTGGTAATGCCAACCAAAATTTAGTTGTTAATTACCTTTAAATTATGATTTTTGTTTAAACTGTTTTCTGTACTATTATTTAACTCACTATTTGAACCTACATTAAATCATAAAAAAACCAATATTATTCATTAATTATTTTATTTATACCTTAATTAGTTTTCAATTGAGAAATATCAATTTATAAAGATTTTATTTAATATATAAAAAATTTTATTACCATCCTTGTAAATTGTTGCATTTTTCAAAAATATAGTAGTTGTTACTATTATTACTGGTCAAAATAAAAACTTTCAGTCATATGACAAATCGGCTGATCTGTCACACATTTCGGCCAAATTTTGGAAATTATTAAAATAGGCCAAATTTCAACATATATGATTTATGGTCGATTTATTGAATTATTTAATCAAATGTTATGCATTATGCATTACACATATTAAAAGTTTAAAAAAGGATCATCTTATACATCCTTTTTTAAACTTTTTTTAATTTTTTTCTTCCCCTCCCCTTTCCTTTCCTTCGTTCCCCTTCCCTGTTTCCCCTTCTTCCCTTTCTCTTCCTTCATTCTCCTTTTCCTTCCTTCCCTTTTCCTTCCTTCCCCTTCCCCCTTTCACTTTTTTTACTTTTTTTTTTATAGGTTCAGCTTTCGGGTGGGCTTTCAAAGTACAGAAACTCCAAAGATTCATAAGTACGAATTCTTTGAAGTTTATTTTATTTTTTTCTGTATTGAAGAATTTATTAATCATATTTCCATCACAAATCAATTATGTTTTTTCTTAAAAAGATTGTTTGATGACACAGAATTTTATTTAACAATATAAAGGAAATAATATATATAAAATATGAATAAAAATAAATCACTATTTTATAGAAAAAATATTAAAAATATTACAAATCAACGTCAATATTACACAATTTGAAATACTTCAAATTCTTCTATATAGGAAAGATCGAACTCTTTGAAATCTTTTTCATAGGAATTTTTTTCACAACCAATTCTTAATTTATCAGACATATCTCTATATAAATACAAGTCAATATCAAATGATGGGCCGAAAAGATTATATGTTCCATTATATATAGCTTTCTTTTCATTCTTTACATGACTTAAAACATAATTTTCGATATTATTATCTTTAAAGGAGAATATAAAACTATCTTTAGTAATGCCATATTTACCATCAAATTTCCATTCTATCGGATTATAACCTCCAAGAATTTCATTACTGTTTTTCACTTTAATAACTGTTATGGTTCGAGATAGATTACTGCAAATCTCTCGGAATTTATCAAAGCCATCATTCTGTTCACCAGCAGACTCATCACGAGATTCGCGATATAATAATTTGAATTCATATGAAGTTGTTAACTTGTCTGTAATTTTTAATTTATTAATCCATTTTGAGATTAATTCAACATGTTGATTTGAAATAATCACTGAATCGACTTTAAAATTTTTAGGCGGCCTATAATCACTATTCAAAAAGGTTTTTAATAAATCTATGTATAATTCCTTGGGAAGAATTTCTCTATAAGGAAATACATTATGTAAAAATTCTTTTGAAGTTAAATTTTGAAATTTAATATAAGGGATACATTTTTGTAAGGTATTTTTTAAGGTATTAAAATCATCTTTTGCAAAGCTTGTATAATCAGGAGGAAGTTCCGAATTTTGTGCAAGTCCCCATTTTATCACATGTTCCCAAATTTGAATTTCGCTAATTCGAAGATTATTATTTTGAATAGTCGCAATTAATAATTCTTCTTGAATTGAAGAAAAATTTGGTGAATTAAATATTTTATTTGGCTCTTTGGAAATCAAATCAATACAATATTTCCGAATTTCTAAGAAAGAATCATTTTCACAACTCATTTGATATATTAAATCAAAATGTTGTTCCACCCAATTTTCTTTATTTTCAAGCAAGAAGGTTTCTAAATAAGGTATTAATTCTTGAAGATTAAGCTCATTAACAGTAATCAAAATTTTAACAATATTTAAGATATCATATTCTTCCAATGGAATTATTCCTCCATAGATATATCTAGTAAGTAAAAATGATGATATATTAGAAATTATTTATTAAAAAACACATTGAATTTTTTAAATTAATATTTTTATTACCTTAATATTATTTGAAAAATTTCTGGTGAAATATTTGGTAAACTTATATGTGTCAAAATTTCGTCATTCTTCTTCTTATTGGTTGATAAAACTCTTCGCAAATATAGTGAACGATAATTTAAAATGATTTTATGAGCACGAAATATTTTTACGTCAGGGTCTTTGCCAACCTCAATTATAATATCATAATATTCTTCATCATCTAAAGTTTCGAGTAAATTTTGAGATAATTTTGGCAAAAGTTTATTATCAACCATTATAATTTTTAAATAAAATTGAGAAAATGAAAGAAAACAATTCGAAAATATCTATTTTTAAACTTTGTTTAATAGGCACGTGAAAATATACAATTACATGTGGCTTCACGTTCATCTGCTGATCCGTTAATTATAGCTGCGACCCGTTACCCGGGTAAAAATGGGTAATACCCGTTTTGTATCCGTTGTGTTGCACATATAACCTGGGTAATCACTGAGTTAAGATGTTAACTCTGGCCAGAATTTTAATGCCGGCCAGAATTAACAACAACTCTTATTTGATAATTTTTTTTATTTTCCAAAGTTTAGATAATATAATAAATATCTTGATTTGTATATTTATTGAGAAAAAGAATTGATATTTACCCGGTCAATACCTGGATATTACTTGAATCATATCATAAAAGGTAAATTTGTATAACGGGTAATACCCATTATGTTTTGATTTGGTATGATCCGGATCTAGAAATTCTGACGGGTTGCAGCTCTAGTGTCAACCTCGTGACTGAAGTTCTCGAAAATCCTTCACTTCTTCCTGTACATCAAACTTTATTTAACAACTTAAGTTAGAATTGTGATGATAGTCTTTTTTAATGGATTGCCAAAAAGCGAAAACTCAATTTCCTCTTTGTCACAATATCGGAATTATCATATAAAAATGGCTATGATTGTGACTATATGAAAATACTGATTTGTTTATACCTTTGGGCTTTGGCTATTAAAATGTTCAGTTTTGAGTGTAACGAACTCAACGAAGGACTATTAATTCTACGCAAAGGTTTCATAAAAGTGGCTCGTAAAAAGTCAATGCAAGGTTCACTCATTAGTCACACGTGTGCTCCGGACTTAAAAACGGGTTCTGAAAGTATATATAACATTAAAAAAGAATTATAAACAGTGTAGTTATTTATATTTTATCAAAAAAATGATATTCACTTGAATATATATTAGTAGTAAAATAAATCAAAAGTAATTTATAGTTATGTAATTTCGGTGCACGTACTTTCAATGAACATTTGTAAAAAATTGTACATTATTCATTTCTAATAAGTTTTATTGAATAAGCAATTAAAGAATGACGAGCTCTTGGTGATTCAACAAGAATCACAAAAAGTATGCTAAATTTATTAGCTACTCGAATCTTGTTTATTGATAATTTTTACTTAATAAATTCTAAAGTTTTATTACAGTATGATCTTTATTGTCATCAATTTATAATTTTTTTTCGTTAATAAGTTCTAGAAGACACCAGATATTAGTTAAACTTCAGATCAAAAAAAAAATTCCATTCACAAACTGAAGCTTACTATTGTAAATTGGAATAGGATGACAGCAAAAAATTAAGTTGCTCTTAATAAATTAGAAAAATAAATACGTTTCAAATCAAACAGTACTATCAAAAGTAATAAAACGCAATCAGTTTTGAGAATTATCTGATTACTATAACCATGAGATGGATTAAATTATAATTAATTTTTTCATTCACATCAAAACTATCGTATGATATTTTACTAGCGACTTCATATTTCATATGAATATGTCTGTTCATTTAACAAATCACATCATTTATTAAGTTGAATTTATATGAATATTTGTTTTTTATTTTTAATTATAATAAAATTATTTTCATTATTAAAAAGCATAATAATAATTTAATTATTAACGTTCACCAAGAAGATTTAATTTTTGATTTTTTAATTTATTTTTATTTAACATAGAAGAACGTAACAGCTTTACAAAGTACAACTGGAAGTGAATATTCTAATAAATCTCAATGAATAAATTATTTTTTTAAAAAAATTCAATAATGGCCATTGAATCAATTAATATTTTTTTTAAAAAAAAAAATAAAAAAATATTTAATTAATTGTTAAATTATCCGTTCAGATCGGGTTATCAAACAAGTTAGATCATGATACCATGTTTGTCCGTGATTTCAAGTTAAAACAGGTTATCTCAAAAATGCTGCGTAATAAAAAATTGTATTAGTATTTTAATGATATTAATAATTTAAATTTTTTGGAAAAATAATTTCTCTCTTTTTTATATTTGAAAAAGGTTTTAAATTTGTCAAAATCAAGAATTTAGTTTATAATTAGGTTCAACCTCGGTCCCTTTATATTTAAGTAAATTTTCAAAGTTAAATTTTTCATTATATTACTTGTTATGATAATAATAGAAGAATATCTTGGTAAAATCATTCATAATAAAATAAAAATGAGAAGCATTTAAACTGATTAGAATTTTTTTAATAATTGAGCGTATTAGACGTCAGATATAATGATAACTAATATTAGTAAATTAAAGATCATTCAATTAAACCAATTTAAAAAAATTAACGTCGGCTATTGCAATAATTGAATAATTCTTTGCAAATAAATGCAAATAACGATTATTTTATTTGTTTATAATTTTTTTTCTAAAAAAGACTGTTTGGCGGCCCAGATTTTTTTATTTAATAATCTATAGGAATCAATACAAATAAAATAAAATATGGATAATATGAAAATTAATACAAATCTTTGGGTTCAATATAAATCTTACACAATTTGAAATACTTCAAATTTTTCTATACATAATTGGTTGATTTCTCCGATATGTTTTTCATAAGAACTTTTTTCACAACTAAATCTTAATTGGCTAAAAGCATCGCTGTATAATCTCAAGTCAATATCAAATGCTAGAATAAGATTGTACAATGTCCCACTATATATAGCTTTCTTTTCATTCTTTACATGACTTAAAATGTAGTTCTCGATACTATTATTACTAAAGGAGAATATAAAACTATCTTTAGTAATTCCAAAGTTATTATCAAACTTCCATTCAATCGGATTATATCCTCCAAGAATTTTGTTACTATCCTTCGCTTTGATAACTGTTATGGTGCGAGCTTTATTTAAGCAAATCTCTCGGAATTTATTAAAGCTATGGTTCAGCTCACCATGATAATCGTGATATAGCAACTTAAACTCGTATAAGGTTGTTAATTTGTCTTTAGTTTCTAATTTATCAATCCATTTTGAAATTAATTCAGCATGCTGAAATGTAATTATTTTAGAACCAATATATTTTGAATGTATTCCTTTATTTTCTTCGATTATACGAGGTACTGGTTTTTTACTGTCATTATCCAAAAAATAATCTAACAAATCATTATATAATTTCTTTGGTAAGATTTTTTTATAAGGTTTTACTTCTTTCAAAAATTCTCTTGAACCTAAATTATGGAATCTAATATATGAAATACATTGTTGTAAAGTATTCCTTAAAATATTGAAATCATTCTTTGAAAAGCTTATAGGATCAGAGGGAAGTTCAGGATTTTGTGCAAGCCCCCATTTAATTACATGTTCCCAAACTTGAATTTCGTTCATTTGAAGATTATTATTTTGGACAAGCGTGATTAAAAGATTTTCTGGAATTGAAGAGAAATTTGGGGAATTGAATATTTTGCTTGGTTCTTTAGAAACTAAATCTTTGCAGTATTTTTGAAGTTTCGAGAAAGAATTATTTTCAAAACTTGTTTCATATATCAAATCAAAATTTTCTTCCACCCAATTTGCTTTATTTTCAATTAAAAAAGATTCTAAATAAGGTATTAATTCATGAAGACTCAATTCATTAGCAGCAATCATAATTTTAACAATATCTGAATTATCAAATTCTTCAAAAGAAATTTTCCCCCCATAGATATACCTAATTAAATGACAATAAGTTAAATAATAAAATAAAATAAAAATATTAAGATTAATATTATAATAATTCTTTTTTACCTTAAAACTATTTGAAAAATCTCTGGTAAAATATTTGGCAATTTAATATGTGTTAAAACTCCGTCATTTTTCTTTTTATTAGTTGACAAAATTCTTCTCAAATAAGGTGAACGATAATTTAAAATAATCATATGAGCACGAAATACTTTTACGTAAGGGTCACTACCAACTTCAATTGTAATATCATAATATTCTTCATCGTTTAATATTTCAAGTAAATTTTGTGATAATTTTGGCAAAAGTTTATTGTCAATCATTGCAATGTGAGAGAAAAGAATAAAAGAATCCAAAAAAATCTTAGTTTTAAACCTTATTTAATAGATGATGTAGAATTGCACGTGACTTCATGTGCGTCTTGTTACACTCACGTGATTCGATGCCGATGGTTTGTCATATCGTTTAATATAAATTTATAATTATCACATTTGTAATATCCTGAATCTTGAATTTTTGATAAACGATGTTGCAATTTACATGAAAGAAAAAATGACGCAGTGTTTATATTAACTTAGAAATGATTGTGTGAGCGCGACATTTTTCTGCGGTGATACTGGGGAAATTGCATCTGCCGCGCCATCAACTTTTCGGTAAGGAAATGGATCTTTTTTTGTATATAATAAAATTTGCAAAATTAAGATATTTCTAGTTATGATTAGTAGGAATGTTAAAGGTCCGACTGGCCGCAGTCCTAGGACTGGACTGATTGGTCAACAATTTATTGACTAATTTGCTAAATTTATGATCGGTAAATTATTAACTGATTTGTCAACAATTGTAACAAAAAATGGCTATATAGTAAATAAATAATTTTTTTTGTTTGCCTTTAATAAGAACAAAAACAATTTTTTTCGTTAAAGTAAACGACCACCCAATTCATTTTTGACGAATTTTTTCGTGGTCATAATCAATCGTCAGTAATACTGGCCAAAAGTTGGCCAAATTTACAATTCTGGCCCGAATTAAAATATTTCCTAATATAAAACTTCGTATAATATATATTAAGCAAATTTAAAATTTGACCAGTAGCTGAACTTTTATCCGGCATCAAGTGAAATTATGAATAATGATATATTACGCCAATTTCCATATTAGGAACTCTGACCATAATTATAAATTTTCAGAAAGTTATAATATAAATAATAGTAATAATAAGGTAAAATTTTGCATTAAACGGTTAGTGCACAATATCGTGATTCACGATAAATAAACATTTAAGTTAATTTATTAGTATTTAACATTATATCCCCTAAAAGTTCATGTTGTTTTTTTTTTATTAATTTATTTAAGGGTTCATTCAATTAATATTATTTAGTTAGCCTTTGTAATATTTGACCAATTCTTTGCAAATATAACGATTTATTATTTATTCTTTTTTAAAAAACTGTTTGGCAACCAGATTTTTTTATTTAATAATCTATAGGAATCAATACAAATAAAATGAAATATAGATAAAATAAAACCCTATTATCGTTACGAATAAAATGAAATAATACAAATCTTGGGGTTTAATATCAATCTTATATAATTTGAAATACTTCAAATTCTTCTACATATAATTTATTGATTTTTCCGATATGTTTTTCATAATAGCATTGATTGCAATTAATTCTTAACCCATCACGATCATTATATAATACCAAATCACTATTAAATGTTGGGCCATTAAGGTATTTTCCATTATATATAGCTTTCTTTTCATCCTTTACACGACTTAAAATGTAATTATCGATACTATTATTACTAAAGGAGAATATAAAACTATCTTTAGTGGCGCCATAACTATCGTCAAATTTCCATTCAATCGGATTATATCCTCCAAAGATTTCGTTACTATCTATAATTTTAATAACTGTTATGGTGCGAGATTGATTTACGCAAATCTCTCGGAATGTTTCAAGTCTACTATTAATAAGACCGGATCCATCACGAGAATCACGATATAATAATTTGAATTCATATGAATTTGTCAACTTGTCTGTAATTTCTAATCTATCAATCCATTTTGAAATTAATTCAACATGCTGAAATGTAATTATTTTAGAATCAATATTTGAACGAATTTCTTTATTTTCTTCGATTATACGAGGTACTGATTTTTTGCTGTCGTTATCCAAAAAATATTCTAACAAATCATTGTACAATTCCTTTGGTAAGATTTTTTTATAAGGTTTTACTTTTTTCAAAAATTCTTTTGAAGTTAAATTGTGGAATCTAATATAGGGAACACATTGTTGTAAGCTATTCCTCAAAATATTGAAATCATTCTTTGAAAAGCTTGTAGGATCAGAGGGAAGTCCAGGATTTTGTGTAAACCCCCATTTAATTACATGTTCCCAAACTTGAATTTCGTCCATTTGAAGATTATCAATTTGAATAAGCGTGATTAAAAGTTTTTCTGGAATTGAAGAGAAATTTGGGGAATTGAATATTTTGCTTGGTTCTTTAGAAATTAAATCATTGCAAAATTTTTGAAGTTTTAAGAAAGAATTATTTTCAAAACTTGTTTGATATATCAATTCGAAATTTTGTTCCATCCAATTTGCTTTGTTTTCAATTAAAAAAGATTCTAAATAAGGTATTAATTCATGAAGACTCAATTCATTAGCAGCAATCAACTTTAACAATATCTGAATTATCAAATTCTTCCAAAGAAATTTTTCCCCCATATATATACCTAAATAAACGACAATAAGTTAATAATAAAATAAAATAAAATATTAAGATTCTAATATTATAATTAACTCTTTTTTACCTTAAAACTATTTGAAAAATCTCTGGTATAATATTTGATAATTTAATATGTGTTAAACCTCCGTCATTTTTCTTTTTATTAGTTGACAAAATTCTTCTCAAGTAAGGTGAACGATAATTTAAAATAATCATATGAGCCCGAAATACTTTTACGTAAGGGTCACTACCAACTTCAATTGTGATATCATAATATTCTTCATCGTTTAAAATTTCAAGTAAATTTTGTGATAATTTTGGCAAAAGTTTGTTATCAACCATTGCAATTTTGCAAAATAAAAAAAGAATTTGAGAGAAGAAAATACAAAAAAGTCTTAATTTAAACCTTATTTAATTGATGACGAAATTACACGTGACTTTGTGTGCATCTGCAGTATCTAGGGGATAGGTAAATATACGGGGGGTCAACTCAAGGTTACACAGGCTGATCAATTACCGATTGAACTGAAGCCTTCATAAATTGGTTACACAAACGAAATTTCATATTAAAATTTCGCTTTTTTTTATTTTTTTCGGCACGCACACATAAGAAAGTAGCCGATCTCAGAAGTTAAGTTTGTTCATATTAGCTTTATATAGACGAAGTTTTTTCATCCAAATTGGACCACTGGTTAATTTCTTTCGTATTTTTATATGTTTTATTACATGACAATAGGAAGTTAGAAATTACAAACTTTTTTTTTTGAGATTTCAATAAAAAAATAATTTTTTTTTTGCTTAAAACATTTAAAAATAGTGTTTTCTTCTTTCGTTGTGCATTATTTTCAAGTATTTAATAAACTTTTATATATTTTTGAGGTATTTAAAATAGCCGATCAAGTTTTTTGAAATATATAGAAGCGAAACCTTGACAAAAATTATATATTTGTGTAGTTTCGGATTTTGTCATTTTCGGGGGCTAATTTTTTTTTCATAGATCATATTGATTATCGGCCCATTTCTCGCTTTAAACATGGGGTATTTTTGAATTTTAATATAGTTACTTATAAAATTACTATAGGCTTCAGTTCTGGTCTTATGACCATGGCCTGTGTAACCTTGAGTTGGCCCCCCGTATATTTACCTATCCCCTAGGCAGTATCACCAGCTTCACTGCCACATTCACGTGATTTGATGATTATCATTTCTAAAAACGTAAGATTTCCACCATCTAAATACTGTCGTTTATTTAAAAATTCATAATAATTATCGGTCATATTTTATGGGTTATTATTTTTAAAATACAATATAATAAGAACTTTAATGTTTTTTTTAATATATTAAAGTGGCTGTTCTTTTTATTGGTCTAATATTATTGTTATTTATTCCTAAGAATTATTTAAACATATTATGGACTTACGGTAACATTACAAATATACTGAATATTGAAATTTTGATAAATGATATTACAATTTTTACATGAAAGAAAAAATAACGCAGTATTTGGCATCAAAATCATGTGAACGTGACATTTTGCTGTGGTGATACTGGGGAAATTGCATCCGTCTGCATCAGCTGCGCAATCAAATTTGCATAATTAAGATATTTCTAGTCTGGACTGACTGGATCGCAGTCCTAGAACTGGACTGATTAGGAAGGCCGATGACAAGAAACTATGTTCGGAAAATTTTACCAGAATTATCTGGTCAATACTAATTCTACCCAAATATTCCAGCATAACAACATACCACATTAGGACTAGTTACCCATAGCTATGTATTAACTGAAAAAGTACACTCCCTTTTCGGAAAGATCATGTGAGATAGGACTCATTTATCAATCATCTATCTAAAAAAGGACCGATCAAAATAACTACCTTTTTTTTGGTAAATTAACAACCAATTTGTTAAAATATGAATGGTGAATTATTAAACAATGTAACAAAATGGGTAAATGGTTATATAAATAAATTGTTTGCCTTTAATAAGAACAAAAAAATTTTTTTGTTTGTTGTAAAATAAACAAGAAACAATTTTTTTCGTTAAAGTAAACAAATTAGTGAACGTTCTTAGTGCTAATTGCAAAAATATTGGACCACCCAATTCATTTTTGATGAATTTTTTCGTGGTCGGCAGTAATTCTGGTCAAATTTATAATTCTGGCCAGAATTAAAAATATTTCCTAATATGAACCTTCGTATAATAAGCAAATTTAAAATTTGACCAGTAGCTAAACTTTTAATCTTCTTGATGGGAGTTAAAGATTTCTTAAGTTCTTAATAAATAAATTACTCGGCTTTCTAATAATGATATTATTAAAATAGTTTTCTTATCATTAAAAAATAAAAACAAATATTCATATAAATTCAACTTAATAAATGATGTGATTTGTTAAATGAACAGATATATTCATGTAAAACATGAAGTCGCTAGTAAAATATCGTGCAACAGTTTTGATGCGAACGAGAACTGTTTGCGTTTAATTACTTTTGATAGTATTGTTGGATTTTGAAACGACATAATGTGTTTATTTTTCTAATTTATTAAGAACAACCTAATTGTTTACTGGATTCCCTATAAATATTTAATAATTAAATTTTTTTGAAAAAATAATTTTCTTTTTTATATTTGAAATTTACCATATAATGCATTGGGATATAGTCTGAGGACATCTCAAAAAAAAACCCTTGCTCAAGTCCGTGTACGTTATCCGTGGATTAGAACTCTACTTCTTTCACCGTTAATAAACATAACTAACTTTAAATTTCTTTGGTTTTTTTTGTAGAAACCTTCTGAACACTATTATAGGAGTGTTAATAAACAACAAACGTTACTAACGTATTTATCCTTTTTCTTAAAAATATTTTTTTGACTGGATTGAACATTTATATCCTCAGATTCCTATTAGATATTCAGATTATTCGATCTGATCAATTTGATGATTGATTTTTTTTTTTTATCTGGATTTTGTCAGAAGGTTTCTTCTGTAGTTCTGTTGGAGCTAGTAAGGCTTAAAACAATGGAGAAAACTGAACTTTGCCTTTGAGTGTTGAATGGAGACAGACCGGTATTGATTTTATTGATTTTAGATACAAAATACAAAAATTTTTCATCAACATAAATTTGTTGCTAGTCTTATCCCGAATTAGTATTATGGTAAAAAATTTTATAGAAATATTGAAAAGATCACAATTTTTTAATTTTATTTTAGATTTCTGATTTCTCAAATATTCCCGTATTATGATATTATATAATTATCCGTAATTATACATCTCATCTATTTAACATTATATTGAAAGTTTGAAATCGTGCAATATTTAATTAGATAATCGTAATAAAAGTGTTACTATTAAATAAATACCGAACATCAAAGATAATAAAACCTTTGAAAATTACTCTAATAAATGTATTAACGTTTCTTATTTTTTGTCCTTCTGCAGGTTTCATTGGACATTCACGGATGCAACATAAGTCGTATGCATTCCATTTCAATATTAACTTTATAGAAATGTTTCTTGAATGTTCATTTATTTCACGCCAAACAAAACTCTCTTATCTCAATTTTGCTGATTATCTAATCAAGTTCAAGATTTTAGTTTATAATTAGGGCAAACTTCGATCTAAATTTATTATAACAACAGAAGAAATATATTGGGAAAATCACTATTCACAACAAAAATAATAAAGCATTTAAATTAATCTATTACTATTTAACATTGTATCCTCCTAAATAACGAACCATTAAAAATTCTCATTATATTTCTTATTAATTTATCTAAAGTTCATTCAATTAAACCAATTAAAAAATCAAACTTTTGTAATATTTGAATCATAGGTCGAAGAGATATGGTTTACATGAAGTTTATACTATTAAAATTTGGTGAAAACATGTCCAATTTTCATAGTGTATGCCAGATTCAATGATGCTTCCAGTAGTTATGTTATTGTGGAAATGTTGTGGAAATGTTATGCAAATTAGACAAGGTTCCATCATTTACACCAAGGTTTCCGTACCACTTTGACCAGTAAATAATTCTTTGCAAAAAAAAATGAATAACGATTAAAAAAAAAACTGTTTCGCGACCCAGATTGTTTTATTTAATAATGCATAGGTATCAATACAAATAAAATAAAATATGAATGAAATTAAAACCACTATTATATAAAAGCAAATTACAGCTACAAATAATAAAAAAATTAATATAAATTTTTGGGTTCAATATAAACCTTACACAATTTGAAATACTTCAAATTCTTCTACATATAAATCATTGATTCCTCCGATATGTTTTTCATAAGAACTTTTTTCACAATTAACTCTAAATTGGTCAGAAGAATCACTGTATAATTGTAAGTCAAAATCAAATGCTAGACTAACACTGTATGTCCCACTATATATAGCTTTCTCTTCGTTCTTTACATGACTTAAAATGTAGTTCTCAATACTATTATTACTAAAGGAGAATACAAAACTATCTTTAGTATTTCCGTAGTGGTTATCAAACTTCCATTCAATTGGATTATATCCTCCAAGAATTTTGTTACTATCCTTCGCTTTAATAACTACTATGGTGCGAGATTGATTTTTACAAATCTTTCGGAGTTTGTCATATCCATTATTCAATTTACTAGACCCATCACGAGAATCACGATATAATAATTTGAACTCACATGAAGTTGCAAACTTTTCTGTAATTTCCAATCTATCGATCCATTTTGAGATTAATTTAAGATGTTGAAACGTAATTATTTTAGAAACAATATTTTTTGAATATCCTTTATTTTTGTTATTTTTTTCGATTATACGAGGCACTGGTTTTTTACTGTCATTATCCAGAAAATAATCTAACAAATCATTATATAATTCCTTCGGTAAGATTTTTTTATAAGGTTTTACTTTTTTCAAAAATTCTTTTGAACCTAAATTATGAAATCTAATACAAGGAATACATTGTTGTAAAGTATTCCTTAAGGCATTGAAATCATCCTTTAAAAAGCTTGTAGGATCAGAGGGAAGTTCAGGATTTTGTGCAAGTCCCCATTTAATTACATGCTCCCAAACTTGAATTTCGTTCATTTGAAGATTATCATTTTGAGTAAGAGTGATTAAAAGTTTCTCTGGAATCGAAGAGAAATTTGGTGAATTAAATATCTTTTTTGGTTCTTTAGAAATTATATCATTGCAAAATTTTTGAAGTTTTAAGAAAGAATTATCTTCAAAACTTATTTGGTATATCAAATTAAAATTTTGTTCCATCCAATTTGCTTTATTTTCAATCAAAAAAGATTCTAAATAAGGTATTAATTCATGAAGACTCAGTTCATTGGCAGCAATCATAATTTTAATGATAATTGAATTATCAAATTCTTTCAAAGAAAATTTTCCCCCATAGATATACCTGATTAAGCGATAATAAGTTTAATAATAAAATAAAATATAATATAATATAAATGTTAATATTATAATTAATACCTTAAAACTATTTGAAAAACCTCAGGTAAAATATTTGGTAATTTAATGTGTGCCAACGTTCCATCATTTTTCTTTTTATTTGTTGATAAAACTCTTCGTAAATAAGGGGAACGATAATTTAAAATAGCCATATGAGCCCGAAATACTTTTACGTAAGGGTCACTACCAACTTCAATTGTGATATCATAATATTCTTCATCGTTTAAAATTTCAAGTAAATTTTGTGATAATTTTGGCAGAAGTTTATTATCAACCATTGTAATTTTTAAATAAAAAAGAATAAGAAAAAAGAAACTCAAAAAAGCTTGTTTTTAAAAGTTTAAGCCTTATTTAAAAGAATGAAAATCATTTGATGCCACTCACATGTAACCTTACGACCTTACGTACGAATATCGTCACCAACCTCGTGATCGGTGACGTCAAAGCTTTTCTTTAATGGATTGTCAAAAACAAAAATCCAAAGAATTATTTCGTTATTATTTGCAATATCGGTCATTAAAATGCTAATAAGCAACCATTCACTTTAATGATAATTCGGTGTAATGGATAAATAAATAGTTATGAAATAAAATTATATAGTTTTACTTATTTAATTTTCTGTCTCGACTTTTCGTGTACGCATAGTTAAAAAATAAATTCAAGATAAAATACAAAAAAAAAAAAATTCTAGAATAATATTTAATTTACATAATTCTGAACGTGAAGCTCGATGACGATCAATGCGGTGGATATATATATTTTTTTTTTTACGAAGTTTGTATTCTAATTTTATTAATAAAAAGTAAGTTTTATGAAGAACACAAATAAATAATTTTCTTTAATCATGATAAGAAATTTAACACATGAAATGTAAACTCCACCTTGTCATCTTTGTCATGTAATGAAATTTTTGTGCGTTGTGAACAATAATAATTACTTTAACAATTCGATTCATTTCCAATTCTGGAACTTGTGTTACTATATAAGGTTCAATCTTTCACAATTTTGGAATAAATTTTTTTTTTGAAACTTATTCCCTTTCGTTACGAAAAAAATGAATGAAAATAAATTTTTACCAAAATTATCACAAAATTTGCTTGAAATTTTAGATGACGACGAATATTATGACATTACAATTGAAGTTGGTAATGACCCTTACGTAAGAATATTCCGGGCTCATATGGTTATTTTAAATTATCGTTCACCTTATTTGAGAAGAATTTTGTCAACTAATGAAAGAAGAAATGATAAAACTTTAACTAGTATTAAATTACCAAATATTTCACCCGAAATTTTTCAAATAATTCTTAAGTAAGTAATTTAAATTTATAAATATGTTATTATTTTTTTAATAAAATTATTCTTAAATTACGTTAAAATAATATTTAGGTATATTTATGGAGGAAAGATTTTGTTAGAAGAATGTGATACTTCAGATATTATTAAAATTTTGATCGGCGCAAATGAATTAAGCCTTCAAGAACTAGTTCCCTATTTACAATCTTTTTTAATTAGAAACAAGACAAATTGGTTAGAACAAAATTTAAGTTCAATATATCAATTAAGCTTTGAAAATGATTCTTTCTTGGACCTTCAAAAGTTTTGTACAAAATTAATATCTGAACAACCAAAAAAAATTTTTAATTCACCTGACTTTACTTCAATTCCAGAAAAATGTTTAATTTCTATTATTCAAAATAATAATATTGATATGAGTATGGTTCAAGTTTGGGATTATGTACTTAAATGGGGTGTTGCTCAAAATCCTGAACTTTCTTCAGATTCTACAAATTATTCAAATGATGATTTTAATGCTTTAAGCAATACTTTGCAGAAATGTATTTCTTTTATTAAATTTACTGATTTTACTCCTAAAGAGTTCTTGCATAAGGTATACCCATACAAAAAGATTATTCCTGAAGAAATGTATGAAAGTTTAATTAAATATTTTTTGGATCATGATTGTAATAAACAAGAACCGCGGATAGTTAGAGGAATTAGTAATCAAAGCGATATCAATTCAAATCCACGGGTGATCGAAACTAGTAATCAAAACAAAGACAACCCAGAACTAGAGGGATACAGAGAAAGTAACAATCTGGAACCAGATACACGGGTAAATAGAAATACTAGGGATCAAAGTAGTAACGATATGGAACCATACTTACGGGTAAATAGAAATACTAGGGATCAAAGTACTAGTAGTAACGATATGGAACCATACTTACGGGTAAATAGAAATACTAGGGATCAAAGTACTAGTAGTAACAATATGGAACCATACTTACGGGTAAATAGAAATACTAGGGATCAAAGTAACAACAATCTGGTACTAAATACACGGGTAAATAGAAATATTAGGGATCAAAGTAATAACAATCTGGAACCAGACCCGCAGGTAAACAGAAATAATAGGCAAAGAAGCTTTACACTAGAAGACACTATACGTAAATTTTTATGAGTGATAGATCAAGGATAAAGTAAAGAGTATACTATATGCAATAACAATATATAGTTGGAAATTTATAATAATTGGTGTGCTACTAAAATGGTTCAGTTTATAACTTTTTGTAAATGAATAAAATATTATAAGTTCTAGTTTGGTAATTAACGTTTTTTTAAAAAAATGTGTATTTTATAAATTATTGTCATAATCATGAATATAATATACAGTAATTCTAATGTAATAATTGTAAATAACGAGTGTTTGCGTGTTTTGCCAATAAAATTGAATATATAATTTAACTGTTATATTATAACGTATCAGATGATGAAAGATATTCATTTACTACATTATTTAATTCCATGATGTATACATACAGTATATCGAAATTTTGTAACTGAAAAAACGTTTAAAATAAAGAAATGACATTTATAAAGGCAATGGAGCCATTTATTTGAAAATGCTATAACAAGCAATGATATTGCTGAACGTTCCCAGTCCTTCTGAAAATCTTTCGTTTGTTCTCTTTGTTTAAAATTATTTATAGCAACTTTTTAAACTGAGAATTATTCATAACAAAGTTAATAGTAACCTTTATTATTTAATTCAAATATTGATAATGATATTGCAAAACTGACAGCGTCGATTTGTATTTTCCCTTAATTTTTAATAGGTGTAAGGTTTGTAATTCTGTAATTGTTAAAATTGTTGTAATGTAATTATTTTAATTATGCCATTTAATATCTACCAATATATCAATACATTCATAAATTTTGTTCATGTTGTATAATTCATCATAATGATCGTATAATTTTCTGGTAATGGAAGTTGGTGTTGTTTTATCAACGTTATGTGTAACATATTATTAGATTCAATACATCATTATTGCGTAAGGTTGAAGGTCGGAATTCAACTTTTACGCAGTATCTTCAATATAATGATAGAACGTGAGAATCTTATTTATTAAACTACTAGTTTAATTTATTAAAATTATCATCATACATTTGTAATTTTCCCAATGATATAATTGGTAAGTTAGAAATTAAATTTGCATGAAATATGAGGTATTAATAATATGATTAATTATATTAATCTTACAAATTCTCATACTATAAAAAAAAAATTTTAATGATAAAGGAAATAAAAAGAATCATATTAATTTTGATAAACTTATATTCACTTTATATATTTTTTTTTTTTAACAAAAAAAAAAGATAAATTCGTTTAAATAATAAAAATTAAAAAAAAAATGAATGGATCAAGTATTGGAAAAAATGAATCAAAATCAAAAAAGAAATTTTCAAGAACTACAAAAGTATGTTTTGTTATCAAAAAAAAAAAATAAATAAAGTATTTCAATTAAATTAAAATTCTCACTTTCAAAAGAAAAAAATTCTCTAATTAATATATCGATTACCTCATTATTAAAAACTATAATTTTACAGGCTGGTCTCCAATTTCCAGTTGGACGTATTCATCGTTTTCTTCGAAAAGGAAATTATTCATCACGTATTGGTACCAGTGCACCCGTCTACCTTGCTGCGACTATTGAATATTTGATAGCTGAAATAGTTGAACTTGCTGGTAATGCTGCTCATGATAACAAGAAATCTAGAATTATTCCTCGTCATTTACAATTGGCCATTCGTAATGATGATGAATTAAGTAAATTATTTGGTCACATTACAATTGCTCAAGGTGGTGTCTTGCCTAATATTCACAAATGCTTATTACCAAAGCAAACCAGAAAAAGTAAGCTTATGATTATATTCGTTTTATTTTATTTTATTTTATTTTAAAAATTAATTAATGATTTATTTAATTTTATTATTGTAATAGGTGAAAAAAATGTTCCTCAACATTCTGAAGTGATTGAGGAATTTGAAGAATAGTAAACAATTAGTTTACTATATATTTGAATTATATATCATAAAAATGTTAAATCTTTTTAAATTTCACTATATTCTAATTTTTAAAATGTATGATGTATTTCTGCTTTAGCAAAATTATCACTTTTATTATTACAAATAAAGTTATTTAGAACAAAATGTTCTATCGCACGAAGATCCTTTAGACGAACGGATATCATCATTGGACATTATTGTTTTTGTTTTAAATAATATTAGCGTTAAACGTTATCATTAAAATTAAGTTCTGGCTTATAATAATTCCAGATATGAAAAACTTGAAAAAATTGTGTAAAACTAAATCCACTCAAATAAAATACCGCTATAAAACAAAATTTTTAAGAAAATATTACAAGCCGGAACATTTCTAATTATAGACACGCCGATCCATTTCCAGACGACATTTAGATCAAATTTGGTGAGCAAAAATTAGTTTTAAGATGGTCAGAATGGTGAACAAATATTAGATCATTATTTTCCATATTTTATTGTTCAACTGCAATCACATGTTTAAATTACAATTTTAAGTAACCCATTTTTAGTATAAGGCCAAGAAAATTTTATCATTTTAATATTAACTAATTCAATTGACTATGATGAAATGTCGCAACGTAACAGTTAAAAAATAAAAAGTATAAATTCACCAATATATATATTCAATATATTATTGATGTTCCATTCATTGCTTGTTATTTAAATATGCGTAACAATTTTGCATTTTTGAGTAAAAATTCATATTTATAAAGGTTTATAATTATTATAATTTTCATATACAGTATGTAACATAAATAAAAACATATTCATGAATTATCTTTTTTTTTTTAGCAATCATTGATTTTTTATTTCTTGTTTTTAAACAAGGATTCATAATAATGAGAAATGCGAATGTTTGTAAAACGGATCCACAATTAATAGTACGTTAGTTGTATGTATCACGTAATACAATGATATTCATTGGAAGGTTGGAAGCTCTGATTCTTCCAAATTCCAACACTACTTCTATTCCAAATTAAGTCATTGGAAGTTTCTAAGAATGTTACTGTTAGTAAGACTAAATAGTTTCTTGCATCCTATGGAAGATTTCTTAGAAAATTATATTTCCATTAGAAACTTCTTAGAAATCACATATAGAATTATAGAATTTGAAAACCGAATTCCTTGTTTAACAAGGACATTTTTAAAGACGTATATATAAGATAGTTTTTGAAAAACTGAAAGGCTAATTTTCCTTTATAAAAAAACATGGAACAAATAACAAATTATGAATGTAAAACTGATTTTATATTGCCAAACAATACGTCTTTAATTCAACTTACACAAACCATTGTTAAATCAAAATACAAAAAGAGAAAATGTAACGAATGTAATAAAAGAAGGAAACCTGCAAAAAAAAGTCATCTGATTTGTCATGTTTGTTATGAAGTAAAGAGATATAATGTAAAACAAAGTGGAAACAAAGTTATTGATGATTTTATCAGAAATACTCAAATTAGTCTAGTTAAAAATGCAGGAAAAATGGAATTTGTTCCTTATGATCAATTCAAAAACATAGAATTTATTGCTGAAGGAGGATTTAGTAAAGTTTATAAAGCCATTTGGATTAAAGGTCCAGTTAGGGGTTGGAATTATAGAAGTAGCAATCGTTTGGGTAATTATCCAGTAGTCCTCAAAAAACTTAATAATTCTAATAACATCACATCTAAGGAGTTGAACGAGGTAAATATTCTATTTAAACCAAAAAGTTCCAATTTAAAATAAACAAATTAATTACTAAACTTTTTAAATTATAGCTCAAGGTATATTATAACTATTCTTCAAAACAGAAAAATGATTATTACAAGTATCATACTAATAATAATTATGTATGCAAATATTTTGGAATTACTCAGGATCCTAATTCTCAAAATATAATGATTATCATGCCATATTATGATTCAGGTGATCTGATCAATTATATAACTAATTGTTTTTATGATGTTGGTTGGCGTAAAAAGTTAGCAAAATTGAAAAAAATAATGCAAGGACTTGCCAATATACATGACGCAAATATTATCCATAGGGATTTCCACAGCGGAAATATCTTTATTGGTAATAAAAATATTGTATTTGTTGATAAAATAACAATAGGTGATTTGGGTATAAGTAAATCTACAACTGAATCTTCATGTAATGAAAATTATGGAATTATCCCTTATATGGCTCCGGAGATTTTTCAAGGAAAAAAATATACTAAAGCTTCAGATATATATAGTTTTGGAATAATTATGTGGGAATTAATGACAGGTAGAAGACCTTTTTGGGATCGAAATCATGATACAGAACTTATTATTGAAATTTTTGATGGTTTACGACCACCTATTGTAACAAATGCACCTAACGGCTATATTGAATTAATGAAAGAATGCTGGCATTCCGATCCAGAAAAAAGGCCACATGCCACTGATATATATGACAAAATTGATAAAATGAAAGACGAGGAATGGAAAAATTCCTGTAATAAAAACCCAACCGAAATTGTAAAATCATCAGATATTGGACCTGTAACGACTAATAACCCAAATGCAATTTACAAGAGTAGAAATTTAAGCGGCATGATCAGTACTGCAATGTCTTTAAGGAGTTTAAGAAGTCATCAATCTATTAACTTAGGAAATATAGCAGGTTTGGTATATTATGTAAAAAAATTGTATCCATAATATACATAATATTTAGCTTTTGATTTTATTTATTTTAAATTAATTATTTAGAACAATTTAATTATTATCGGAAAAACAACAAGACATCTACTGGTAACTATTAATAATTTATTTATTTATTTTTTTTTTGTCAATTTATGTAAATATTAATGACTGTATATTATTCCTTTTAAAGGTAAAAGAAAATATGAAAATGATTTAATTGAAGACAAAAATGATAGTGGTATGATATAAAATTGAATTATGTTGACAATCTATTAAACTCATGATACAAATTAATATTTTATACTATGTAGGTTCCATTAAAAGAAAAAAATTATTTGAAAATAAAAATAATGGTGACTATTTTTTATTAATAATATATTAATTTCATAATTATGATTTAATCAAATTTAATATTATCTTTAGATTATCTTTCAGAAGAAATCAAATTTGATATCGATATAAATTTTAATAATAATGGTAAGCAAATATACTATTTTCTTGTTGCTTACATGAAAATATTAACATAATTTTGATTAATATATAGAATATATTACCATAGAAAATGATTTCGATATTAATCTTTGAGTATAATTTTAATGAACATTAGGATATTATGAAATTTTCAGGTAAACACATTTGGTGATTCTACGAATATATAATTTTCATTTTTAAAAGCAATCAATTTAAAACAATATGGATATGTATATTTTAAAAATATTAGGTATTATAAATATAGGCACTTGATTATTTGATTTTATTGGGCAAAGAAATGATACTTATTTGAAATAGACTATTTAATAACTTAGCTCTTATTAAAATTTTAATAATAAATATCTATACTATTATAACGGTCTAACAGAATTAAATATTTAAAATTTAGTATTAAATTTTAGCACACATGATTTGTTTAACTCTAATGAAAGAACAAACTATTTTGGAAAGAATTATTGTATTAGCTGTAACAATGATTTCAAACTTCAATATATGATCTTATAATTAATGATATTTATTAAAAATTTTCGACGTTCAAAAAAAAAATCTGCCAGAGGAGACAAAAAATAAAGGTCTGAAACAAGTACAATAAATCCCTGAATGATCAAGGAAAGAAGCAATAAATGAAAAAGACCAATCAAAAAGAAGTGATTCCTTTTCTTAAAATATCCGTTTCTATTCTTGGCTTTATGATCGCCTTTCATTAATATAAATTAAATATAAATTAGATTTTTGATCTTTTTTTTGTACGTCCGGAAATGATAACAAGAATAGTAGCTCCAAAAGTGGCAGAGGGTTACATAAACTGTGAGTTCATAGATCTTATGTGGTATAGGCGCATAGCTTAATATTTTACTTTTTACTAAGTTGTAATCTTTCTTTGTTTTTTCAGAGTTCCAGCTTTTAAATAAATAAACAAATAAAACTTTCATGAGTATCTGAAATTTATAGTAGAAAATACTATTCGTCATATAATATTTGTCACATGTACGCCACACTTAATTCCAGCCGAATGTCGTAATGTTAGTCATTTTTGGACATTATTTTGTGATTATGCTTGTCTTAATAATAAATAATTAAAAATGTAATTAAATTTCTAGTTTTTAAAAAAATCTTCAATTGTATTAAGCTCCAAATTGCTCATGAATAGTAGATTTAGATTTTTCACTTAATGGTTGATTGGACTATTCAAGGAAGCATTATTGGTTCATTAAGTGCTCAAATAATCAAATTATTTGAGAAAGTCGTTCTATACGCGATTCTAAAGCGTATCATTATAATTTATTTAAAGGCTTTAATCGTTAATATCAACCTATTCCGTACGTGATATAATTTATAACTAATACTGGCTAAGGATATTCGTATGTTAGTAGAAATTTTTTAGGGTTTACATCTTTTTTGACAATTGGTTAAACAGAAGTAATATGTTTATACAAGATTTTCTTCAATTTTTTAAATGCTTTGTATAGATGCACTATCTTGTAATTTTTATATAAGGATATTTTTTAAAAGAATTGCGTAAGGGACGCCCAAAGAAAAAATCTTCATACTTGTTGCCTCACTAGGCGAACTATATGACCATCTGCCGCGCCATCAACTTAGTTGAAAGCAAATTTTAGAGTTTCATAAAAGAAATGATTTATAGGTTCAACATCGATCTCTTTATGTACAGTAAAATTTTGCGAAATTAAGAGATTTCATTATATTCCTTTTATGATAATAAAAAAAAATCCTGGTAAATCACTATACGGGATTTTTTTTTTTGTAGTGCACAATATCAACTATTTATAATAAAATAAAAAATGTGATTCAAATTAATTTATTGATATTTGCATATGATACAATATAATCAACATACGACAAATTATACCTTTCTATAATAAATAGCGTCTAGTTATTAAAAAAATTCACATTAATTTTTTTACTAATTGATTTAAAACTCATTCAATTAAACCAATTAAAGAAATTAAAGTTAACTCTTGTAATACTTTGCAAATGAACGCAAATGAATGCAAATAACGATTATCTATTTGCTATTATTTTTTTTTTTTTAAAAAAAACTGCTTAGCGACCCAGAAAGACAGAATTTTTATTTAATATCCTATAGGAATCAATACTAACAAAATAAAATATGAATACAAGTAAAATAAAATATGAATGAAAAAAATACCATTATTATATAAAGGCTAATTATCGTTACAAATAATATGAAATAATACCAAATACCAAAATTTTGAATTTAATATAAATCTTACACAATTTGAAATACTTCAAATTCTGCTAAATATAAATCATTGAATGCTCCAATATCCTTCTCATAAGAACGTTTTGTACAACTAATTCTTAATTCATTAGTAAGAAAATCTCTATACAGTTCCAAGTCAACATTAAATGTTGGGGGACAAGTACTGCGTTTTCCATTATGTATAGCTTTCTTTTCTTCCTTCACACGACTTAAAATATAATTATCGATACTATTATTACTAAAGGAGAATATAAAACTATCTTTAGTAACGCCAAAACTACCATCAAATTTCCATTCAGTCGGATTATATCCTCCAAGGATTTCATTGCTGTTTTTCACTTTAATAACTGTTATGGTGCGAGATTTATTTTTGCAAATCTCTTGAAATTTATCGGAGTGCTCATTATCACGGGATTCGCGATATAATAATTTGAATTCGTATGAAGTTGGTAACTCGTCGGTATCTTCTAATCGATCAATCCATTTTGAAATTAATTCAGCATGATGAAATGTAATTATTTTAGAATCAATATTATTTGAATCATCAATTTCTTTATTTTCTTCAATTATACGGGGTACTGATTCTTTACCATCATTATCTACAAAATATTCTAATAAATCATTATATAATTCCCTTGGTAAGATTTTTTTATAAGGTTTAACTTTTTTCAAAAATTCATTTGAAGCTAAATTTTGAAATCTAATAAAAGGAACACATTGTTGCAAAGTGTTCTTTAAAATATTGAAATCATCTTCTGAAAAGCTAGTAGGATTAGAAGGAAGTTCCGGATTTTGAGCGAGTCCCCATTTAATTACATGTTCCCAAATTTGAACTTCACTCATTTGAAGATTATCATTTTGAATAAGTGTAATCAAAAGTTTCTTTGGAATTGAAAGAAATTTTTGCGAACTGAATATTTTGTTTGGTTCTTTAGAAATTAAATCTTCGCAATATTTTTTAAGTTTTAAGAAAGAGTCATTTTCAAAACTTATCTGACATATCAAATCAAAATTTTGTTCCATCCAATTCGTTTCATTTTCAATTAAAAAAGATTCTAAATATGGTATTAATTCATGAAGATTAAGTTCATTCGCAGCAACCATAATTTTAACGATAACTGAATTATCATATTCTTCCAAAGAAATTTTTCCCCCATAGATATACCTAATTAAACGACAATATAAGTTAATAATAAAATAAAAAAAAATAAAATATTAAGATTAAATATTATAATTAATTCTTTTTTTTTTTTACCTTAAGACTATTTGAAAAGTTTCGGGTGAAATATTTGGTAATTTAATGTTTGTCAAAGTTCCGTCATTTTTCTTTTCATTGGTTGATAAAATTCCTCTAAAATAAGAAGAACGATAATTCAAAATAACCATATGAGCTCGGAATACTTCACTACCAACTTCAATTGTGATATCATAATATTGCTCATCGTTTAATATTTCAAGTAAATTTTGGGATAATTTTGGTAAAAGTTTATCATCAATCATTGTAATCTTCCAAAAAAAAAAGAAAAAAAAATTGAGTAACTGCACCCCAGCCAAATGATTGGCGTAATTTATAAGCTAGATTTGCACGTGATTTCATTTGCGTAAGCATCTGCTGCGCATCAACTTGTCGATCACATTATATAAAGTAAAATCGAAATAATTCTCTCGATAATAATAATTATTTTTTTTTTTTTGATATACTATTGAGGCTATACTAATTTTCGCCCCAGGTTTCCATTGGATCCGACGTGGAATTAGCTCGGATTCCATATAATGACGGCAGAAGTCATGGGTCCGGATGCTTACAAATTGATTACAAATTGATTACAAATCAAAAAATTCCAGATGTTGATCAATAGGACTCGGTTCACCAGCCAGAATCAACGGCGGAAGAACGAATATTAGTATAGCCAAAGTATTCCAGTCTAGATATTTATTATTAGATGATATAATAACCGATAAAAATAAACTATATAAATAAGGTAATAATGTTAAATTTTACGTTATTCAAACTTTAGCGTGATGCACAATGACGATCCATTCAATTAATTTATTTTTTTTTTTACGGTTGTTTCTAATTTTATTAATAAAATGTAAATATCATGTGCACAATAATCATTTTCCTTACTACGATAGAAATTTAGTACATGAAATGTGAACTCCACCTTGTTATGTAATTAAATTTTTGTGCGTTGTGAACAAGAATTATTTTAGCAATTCGATTCATTCCAATTCTGGAACTTGTGTTACTATATAAGGTTTAATCTTTCACAATTTAAGACTAATTTTTTTTTTGAAACTTATTCCTTTTCGTTACGATTATAATGAATGAAAATAAATTTTTACCAAAATTATCACAAAATTTGCTTGAAATTTTGGATGACGATGAATATTATGACATTACAATTGAAGTTGGTAATGACCCTTACGTAAGAATATTCCGTGCTCATATAATTATTTTAAATTATCGTTCACCTTATTTGAGAAGAATTTTATCAACTAATAAAAAGAAAAATGATGAAACTTTGGTTAATATTAAATTACCAAATATTTTACCCGAAACTTTTCAAATAATTCTTAGGTAAGTAATTTATAAATACGTTATTATTTTTTAATAAATTTATTCTTAATTTACGTTAAAATAATATTTAGGTATATTTATGGTGGAAAGATTTTGTTAGAAGAATGTGATACTTCAGACATTATTAAAATTTTGATCAGCGCAAATGAATTAAGTCTTCAAGAACTAGTTCCCCATTTACAATCTTTTTTAATTAGAAACAAGACAAATTGGTTAGAACAAAATTTAAGTTCAATATATCAATTAAGTTTTGAAAATGATTCTTTCTTGGACCTTCGAATGTTTTGTACAAATTTAATATCTGAACAACCAGAAAAAATTTTTAATTCACCTGACTTTACTTCAATTCCAGAAAAATGTTTAATCTCTATTATTCAAAATAATAATATTGATATGAGTACGGTTCAAGTTTGGGATTATGTACTTAAATGGGGTGTTGCTCAAAATCCTGAACTTTCTTCGGATTATACAAGTTTTTCAAATGATGATTTTAACGCTTTAAGAAATACTTTGCAGAAATGTATTTCTTTTATTGGATTTACTGATTTTACTCATAAAGAGTTCTTGCATAAGGTTCACCCATACAAAAAGATTATTCCTGAAGAAATGTATGAAAGTTTGATTGAATATTTTTTGGATCATGATTGTAATCAACCAGAACCGCGGATAATTAGAGGAATTAGTAATCAAAGCGATATCAATTCAAATCCACGGATAATCGGAACCAGTAATCAAGGTAACGACAATCAAGAGCCCTCATTATCACGGGTAATTAAAAGCACTAGCAATCAAAATAATGACAATCCAGACCCAGAGATATTTCCAGTACGAGGGTTATTCGAAAGTACCAGCAATCAGAATAATGACATTCCAGACCCAGAGGTATTTTCAGAGCTAACAATATCCAGAAGAACTAGTAATCAAAGTAACGACAATCCAGAACCAGAGATACTTCCAAGACGACGAAAGGCACGACAGCGGAAATCAAAAAGAGCTAGTAATCAAAGTAACAACAATCCAGAACCAGGGGCAATTCCAGGGTTATTTAGAAGAAGTATTGATCAAAGCGACAAGAATCCAGAACCAAGGGTAATTCCAGGGTCATTTAGAAGTAGTAGTAATCGAAGTAACAACAATCCAATAATAATTCCAGGGGCATTTAGTGATCAAAGTGATAACAATCCAAAACCAGGGGTAATAATTCCAGGGGCATTTAGTGATCAAAATCCAAAACCAGAGGTAATTCCAGGGGCATTTAATGATCAAAGTAACAACAATCCAAAACCAAAGGTAAGAATTCCAGGGGGATTTTATAGTGAATATAATGGAAATATGCTTTTTTAAGTGAAAATAGCAGTTAATAAGTTAAAAATAGAATTTAGGAAGCCAAGAAAATATCGTAATTATAGAAAAAATGATGTTTTGTAATCTACATTTTTTAACAATTATAACTATGCAAACTAAATTTGCCGCTAGTAACTACATGATTGAGTTTTTATTACTGGCCGAGTTTTTTTGAGTGTTTACGTGTTTTGTCAATAAAATTATAAATATACAATTAATTTGATCTTATTATTATAACATCTAGTGTCATCTACCAGTAGATGAACAATATTCATTTTAACATACTATTTAAAGATTATTTATTAGATAATACGATTGCAAGCAATTCTATTTTTTAGCGTTTTGCAGCTAAAAATCTTTCGCTTGTTTTCGTTTAATATGAGAATTATTCATAACAATAATTCTGATGATATTAATTTGAATTACAAAACTGACAATAATTTATCTCTAATATATTTTTCCGTTATATTTTCTTTATCTGCTTCTTTTATGGTTTTATATCCAAATAATTTTGTTCTCTAAATCTCCGATTTTCTCTTACATAATCTAACTCGTGCATTTTTTGCATTAACCATAATACTTCTCGATTTTTAATTTCTTATATTATTTTTGATCTTACTGCTCTCATTCTTTTCAGATCTTCCCAAATTGGAATATGTTCTCTGTATCATTCTTTTCTTTGATATTTGAATCGTATAATGTATTGAAAGTTACATTCATATTAATGCTTCTCTTCTTTGTCCTCTTATTACTGAACCAATATTCAGCTCATATAATGTAATATTACATATTGTACATCGGTCATATTCTCCTGTCTTTATTGATGAATTTATTCCTTACAATGTCCGAATCGTGGTTCTGGTTCTTTTATGTTTTTATTTTCCTTATTTTTACCTTTTTGGCTATTTGAGCTTATGAAGGTTGTATTTGTTGTCTTGATTGTACTGTACCTTCGTTCTTTTTGTTTGTTTTTCTTTTTGTTTTTCTAAAATCCTTTTTCTCCTATAAATTTTTTCTTGTAAAATACTCTAATGCTTTACCATGAAATAATTCTATGGTAATTTTGCTTTATCATGTCACTTTTTTCGACATTCGTAACATACAAAATGAATTTTATCTGAACATAAATAGAAATAATTATAGTGGATCTGTTTACCACATCCACAACAACGTGTTGCTGGCCATAGTTGTCATCCCAGCTCTTTTGCCTGTTTTCTCTTTCCATCTTTTCGTTCTTTCCAGACCACATCCACATTCAAATCTTCGTTGATTTGAACATTTCGATCTTACATTCTTACTGTCCTTGTAATACACATTTAATACATTCTTCTTCGAGTAATTTGATTGTGGGCATTGTTCTTATAATGCAATAATTAAGTTGTAATTAAATATCTTGTATTTTAATTTTGTTTTATTTGTCAAATTCTTTTGTCAAATTCTTTTTTACTCGTGATTTTTTATCATGTGAATAATATCATGTGATATTGCAGCAATCATGCTTTAATTATCGCTATGGGAAAGATTATAAGTTCTACTTCCAATTAAGTAGTCGGAAGGTTCTAAGAATTTTTCAGTAGGTAGGACTAAAAAAACTTTGCATGTTACGAAAGATTTCTTAGAAAATTACATTACCATTAAAATTTATCAGAAATTAATAAAATTCGAAAAAAGAATTCCTTATATAATTAACTAGTGATGACTGATGATGTTTAATAAATCAAGTTTCTTTACCATGTGATATTACAAAAACAATTATGTAAAATTTACTAACTTTCCCTATAAAATAGCCTACAAGTCTCTTTAGACACTTTTGTCGACTTTGGACAATGCGTTTCTATTATACTAGTAATATAATGTTTTTGCAATTTGTATTTTAATCTAATATTAAGATCCTTTACTTGTTAGCTTTTTATTGAAACCGAAAAAAACTCTTTTTGTATTATGGCATTTTATAACTTTCTTCTGCAGTAAGTTTATTGAAAAAAATTATCTTCGCAAAAAAAAGAAAGAAATTTAAATGATGTTGCCATTATTTATTTTTTTTCCTACGCCAAAAAAAAAAATTAATTAATTAACAATTTCAACAAAATCTGTAAACTTTTCAAAAGTATAAAAATTTTAAGGTATATTATAAAGGTTAGGTTAAAAAAGTTGTTAGAATTAAATAGAAATAATTCAGTACTATATAAAAGAATAATAGATAATCTAAATATTAAATTTAGTTCTCTTATATGAATCTTAATGTGATGAATTAAAAAAATGTTATCAATATTATAATCATGGACGATTTAGTCCATATATTTTTAGTAATAAAAAAGTTTTATTATATGAATCAAAAATATAAGATAATAAATGAATAAATACATATTACAAATTAAACAACAATAAGACCAATATAATTTGAAATTTTATCTAACATTATTCCTATTTTTAATTTATATTTATCAATATATTTAATAAATTATTCAAAAACTGCAATTCACTAATTATTGAAAAGAAAAAAAAACAGAAAAAAACAATTGCTTTTAAATCATAAGAAAGCCTCCTTTCCACTAAAGATTAATGATAGTTAAAAATTTAAACTATAATGGCGAAAAAAAAAAAAATACTTAAAAATATAAATTTTACAGTAACTTAAATAGCAAATAATTATAAATTGGTCTAAATTTTTTCTTTGCCTTTAGATTTGTTATTTTGTTCTAAAAAATGAACAGGTAAAATAAGTATATTATAAATAACTCTGTTTTTTATTTGTGTTTAAGAAATAGTTACCATCTTGATGAATGTTCAACTGAGAAATATCAACTTGAAGTGATTCTATTTAATGGATAAAAAATTAGTGTTTTTTAAATAAATAATCTGAATATTTTTTTTTTATTAATCAATACCCGAAGAATTCATATTAATCATATTATCACTTTTTTCGTAAGAATAGTTAGAATTATCTGGATCCAGAAAAAAATTTTTTTATTAATTTTAAATGAAAAAAGTATTAATTTGTAATTTATAATTAATTTTATTATTTTTAAAAAAACATACTTGAGGGTTCCATGTTAATATTGTCATTTTTTTTATAATTTTTTAATTCAAGAAAATTATTATTTTTCAATTGAGAAATATCAATTTGTAAGGATTCTATTTAATAATTAAAATCTTATTAGTTTTATTTACAATTAAACATGAAATTTTTATTTTTAATAAAAAAATACCTGAAAATTTCACGCTAATTATATTATCATTTTCTTCATAATAATCATCAGAATTTTTTGGCTCAGGAAGATTATTATAATTAAGTAATCTACTGGTATAAATAGCTTCTGAATGAGCTTTATATGATACTCCTAAATTTGTTGAAGATTTACTGTTACTTGATGAACTGTTGTTTATTTTATCTGCTCCTTTAATTTGTTTTTGCATTTTTGTATAATTACTAAGATCACTAACATACAATAAATCACTTGATTCTTTAAGCCATTGGCTTAAAGTTTTTTTAATTTCTTCTGCATTTGGTCGATTTAATGGATTTGCATCCAAGCATTTTTTAATTAGATGTACAATCAATTTTGGTACTTTAATATTAAACCTTGGTCTAAGTCCCTCACAAATTTTTTTTGCTAAACTTATGTCATGGCTTACATCATAATATGGAGGTAATCCAGAAATTACTTCATACATAATTATACCAAAACTATAAATATCTGCAGCTTTGGTATAATTTTGACCTCGTATAATTTCAGGGGCAATATAAGGTAAAACGCCATAAACACTATTTTTTATATTTTTTGATGCATTATAATCTGCAGGTTTACATAATCCTAAATCGGTTATACAAGTAAGATTTTTGCGCCTTAGTAAATTACCAATATGCAAATCTCGATGAATTAATTTTTTTTCATGAATAACTTTAAGTCCATGTGCGATGCTATGTAAGTAATTGATCTTATCATTCCATTTTAATTCATTATAATTAGTATCTAAATAATTTCGTAAATTTCCATGCTCTGCATAATCCAAAACCATAATGTAATTTTTTTCTTTTGGATCTTGAGTTATTCCATAAAGTTTAATAACAGATTTGTGCAAATTTACTTTGTAATGTAATGTAATCTGTATATTAATAAATAAGTATTAATATTAAAAATTTAAAAATATTACTAAGGATAGTTAAATAAACTTACTTCATTCATAAATTCCAATGTAACATTTTTTGAATTATTTAAACTTTTCAGAGCTACAACCATGTTTTGATCCTTCCTTTCCCAATTTTGATTATAGTCATCCCAATCATTTATATAACCATCAATCCAATTTGCTCTATATACTTTTCCAAATCCACCTTTTGCAATATATTGGATATCATAAAATCTATCATAAGGTATCCATTCTAATACATTATTTATATATGATTTTTGAACATCTTGAATAAATTTATCAATATCACTATTACCACTAGTCCAATTTTTGAAATTTTGTCGAAAACGTTTTGAATTATACACACTATTATATTTTTTATGTATATCTTTCAAAACCACAATATAATTCTTGGTTTTTGGATCTTGAGTTATTCCATAAACTTCATTGGGCACTACAATCTACAATATAATAAAAATGAAGAATATTAGTAAATTTTTAACTAAACGGTTAGTGATCACGTAACTTTTACCTTATTTATAAATTCTAATGTAATACTTGCTGAATTGTTTAAAATTTTCAGAAATACACGCATATTTTGACCCTCTCTTCTCCAATTTTTATTTACATCACTCCAGTGCTGTATATATCCATCAATCCAATTTGCTTTGTACAATTTGCCAAACTCAACATCTTCTACAATATATTTAATATTATTAAGTCTATCATACGGTATCCATTCTACTGCATATTGTAAGATATCATTATTCTTATGAACTGATCGCTGATTATTTTGAATAAATTCATCAATATCACTATTACCACTAGTCCAATTTTTGAAATTTCGGTGAAAATGTGTTGCATTACATGTATAATTACATATACAACCCAAAACTACCATATAGTTTTTGGATTTTGGATTTTGAGTTATTCCATAAGCTTTAAAAGGTACCGCGATCTATAATATATTAAAATTAGAAATATTAATATGACAACTATTTGTTTTTAAACGATTGGCAATTTTTTTCATAAAATGGCACAGTATAATGTAATTAATTTATATTATAATTCACAAAAAAAATAAAAGTTTTGACAAATTTATCATACCTTATTTATAAGTTCTAATGTAATACTTGCTGGATTATTTAAAATTTTTAGAATTACAAACATATTTTGATTTTCTCTTTTCCAATTTTGATTGTTGTTATCCCAATTATCACTCAATTTAGATGAACTATTCTCACTAATACTTATATGTCCATCAATCCAATTTCCTCTGCGCATTTTGCCAAACTCTTCATTATATATGTCATAAAGTCTATCATAAGGTATCCATTCTATCGCATATGATGTTTCATTAACTTTATGAACTGATAGTTGAGTATTTTTAACAAATTCATCAATATCATTATTACCACTAGTCCAATTTTCAAAATTTCGCCGAAAATGTATTGCATTACAGGTATATTCACATTCTAAACATATATCATTATCCAAAATTATCACATAATCCTTGGTTTCTGGATTTTGAGTTATTCCATAAACTTTATGAGATACTGCAATCTATAATATGTTAAAGTTAGAAATATTAGTAAAATAAAATTCTTAACCATATTTTTTTTTAAAAACAAATAACAATTTTTTTTTACAAAATGACACAGTACAATGCGATTAATTTATATTTTAATTCACAAAAAAATGAAACTTTTGATAAATTTATTGTACCTCACTTATAGATTCCATAATTCTTGACGGGATTAAAATTTTCGGAATTACCAGAGTTACAAACAAATTTTGATCATTTCTTTCCCAATTTTGACTATTATTATCCCATCTATATATACATCCATCAATCCAATTTGCTCTGTACGCATCAACCCAATTTTCTCCGTATTTACGATGACCGGTATATTTAATATTATAAAGTCTATCATAAGTTATCCATTCTAATGCTTGAGGCCTAAAATTATAATTATGATCTGATAGCTGAGTATCTTGAATAAACTTATCAAGATAATAATTTTCACTAGTCCAATTTTTGAAATTTTGTTTAAACCGCTTTGCATTACATTCATAATCACAATCACATGACTTAATCAGCTCTTTAACACTTTTGATAAAAGAATTAAAAGAATCCATTGAGAATTTTTTTCAACCAAAAATTAATGCATATATGAAAGCAGAATTTTAAAAAAAAAATTGCAATGGTGGGAAAAATTTTGGTCTGATACTTTATAAATGGGAACAAAAATAATACTAATTTATTGCTGATCAATCATTGGTGATTGTAATCATTGTATAACTTGATAAATTTTATTAACATTCGTGTCGATCATTTTCAATTTTAAAAGGAGAACTAATCCCGTGGTAAATCACGTTGCCACCTTAGTCTTAACAAAAATAATACTTCATTTAAAAAATGAATAAATACAATAATATGCTTGGTTTAATATGACTAAATATATCAAAAAAAAAAAAAAAATATTCTCCAAAAATTCGTAACCTCCTCCTTTTTAAAATTTACCCCTTTTTATTGCTTTTCAGATCCTTTCTCAAAGAAGCAAATTTTCAAAATTAAATTCCAAACTCATTGGATTTTGACTTTTCAGCTTTTTACTCACAACGAACACTATTTTAAATTTCCTAATTTAAATAAAATGTTTTTTAGTTTACAAAAACATTATCTTTACGAAACCTTTCTTTTTCAAAAATATAAATGTTCTAATTTTAAATTTTCCAAATATAACTTATTGAACTTATTGTCATAATCATCTGACCTATAGTTTTACGTCATGTCGGACGTTACATTTATAACGTCATACAATTTTAAATCACTAAAAATTTATATACTATAATACTGCGCCTCACAATTAATAAACTTACTAAGTTATGGCATTACAGTGTGTCAGATGCAGATCATTGCGTCAGAAATCACCTGATTTCTCTGATTTTCCCCTTTTTAAAAACAAAGATTTTCAGGTAGATATGGTTGCCATAACTCTTCCAGATTATACTTTTCATACTTTTCATAAGTTAATATCAGATTAATATAATATTAATTTACATAAAATCTTGTGTCTCAATAATAAAATTAAATATATGATTTTTATACTGTACGCAATTATCGCAATTATAATAAATTCAATCATTGTATAATGAGCATGATGTCCTAAATATTAGTATTACATGTACATGATGGTCCTATAAAGTCATATATTAATTGATAATAAGTTTACTTTCAACTTTTATAATTTTTAAATAAAAGTTAAGACTTTGTTTCAAACATTATTTTTTCAAAAGGTTAACCTTGTTTATTAATCCGGTAACTGGTTAAAATTATTACCAACTATTCTTACAAACTAAAACTTGAAACTATGGTCACATGTTTTAATTTTAAATAAAGATAAGAAACCTAATTTCTTTATTTGTGAAAAATACAATACGAAAATGCAATATTTAAGTATAAAATTAACAAATAAAATATATCTCAAATTCATTATTTCCGGTAAAATTCTAAAAATTGCGATGACAAAATCCATGATGAATTTATCATACTGCCAATGAAAAAAGATATAAATAATCCAACTGTTAATTTATCAATTTCCAAAAATGGTCAAGTATAAATGATCTTTTTTCGTTGTTTTTTTTATTAATTTTTTAATTTTAAGAAAGGATGTACAAAATTTAAATACTTACTAATTGAGATGTAAACCGGATCTATGATTAACTGTGTGTTACATGCGGCATCACATAAGACAATGATATTCATTGGAAGGTTGGAAGCTCTGATTCTTCCAAATACCAACACTACTTCTAATTCCAAATTAAGTCATTGGAAGCTTCTAAGAATGTTAATGTCAGTAAGACTAAATAATTCTTTGCATTCTATGGAAGATTTCTTAGAAAATCACATTACCATTAGAAACTTCTTAGAAATCACGTATAGAATTATAGAATTCGAAAGAAGAATTCCTTGTTTAGCAAGATCATTTTTTAAAAAAAGCATATATATGATAGTTTTCTTAACAAACTAAAAGACTAATTTTTCCTTTAAAAAAACATGAAACAAATAACAGACTATGACTGTAAAATTGATTTTATATTGTCAAACGATACGTCTTTAATTCAACCTACACAAACCATTGTTAAATCAAAATACAAAAAGAGAAAATGTGACGAATGCAATAAAAGAAGAAAACCTGCAGAAAAAAGTCCTAAGATTTGTCACGTTTGTTACAAAGTAATGTCATATGAGGTGAAAAAAAGTGGAAACGAAGTTATTGATAATTTTATCAGAAATACTCAAATTAGTCTAGTTAAAAATGCAGGAAAAATGGAATTTGTTCCTTATGATCAATTCAAAGACATAGTTTTTATTGCTGAAGGAGGATTTAGTAAAGTTTATAAAGCCACTTGGATTAATGGTCCAGTTATTGGTTGGAATTATAAAAATAGCATTCGTAAGAGTAATTATACAGTTGTCCTCAAAAAACTTAATAATTCTAATAACATCACATCTAAGGAGTTGAATGAGGTAAATATTTCATTAAATAAACTAATCCTAATTTAAAATAAATAATTAATTACTAATCGTTTTTAAATTCTAGCTCAAGATATTTTATGGTTATTCTTCAAAACGGAAAAATAATTATGAAAAGTATTCTAATTTTAATAGTTATGTATGTAAATATTTTGGAATTACTCAAGATCCTAATTCTCAAGAAATTATTATTATCATGCCATATTATGACTCAGGTGATTTGATTAGCCACATAGCTAATTGTTTTCATAATGTTGGTTGGTATGAAAAGTTAGAGAACTTGAAAAAAATAATACAAGGACTTGCCAGTATACATGACGTAGATATTATCCATAGGGATTTCCACAGTGGAAATATATTTTTTGGTAAAGAAGATATATTTTTTATTGAAGAAATAACAATAGGTGATTTGGGTATAAGTAAATCTGCAACTGATTCTTCATGTTATGAAAATTATGGAATTATTCCTTATATGGCTCCAGAGATTTTTCGAGGACGAAAATATACTAAAGCTTCAGATATATATAGTTTTGGAATGATTATGTGGGAACTAATGACAGGTAGAAGACCTTTTTGGAACCGAAGTCATGATACAGAACTTATTATTAATATTTGTGATGGTTTACGACCACCAATTGTAACAAATGCACCTAACGGCTATATTGAACTAATGGAAGAATGCTGGCATTCCGATCCAGAAAAAAGGCCACATGCTACTGATATATATGACAAAATTGATAAAATATATAAGGAGGAATCGAAAAATTGCGATAATAAAAACCCAACCGAAATTGTAAAATCATCAGATATTGGACCTGTAACAAATAATCCAAATGCAATTTACAAGAGCAGAAATTTAAGCGGCATGATTCAATCTGCAATATCTTTAAGAAGTTCAAGAAGTCAATCTATTAATTTAGGTAAAATAAATATAAGGTTTTGTTCAAATATGAAATACACAGTATTTACCTTGATTTTATTTAGAACTATTTAACTATTATCAGAAAAATAACATGGGACCTACTGGTAAAATTAATTATAATTTATTTTTTTTAGTTTATGTAAATATTAATAACTGTATATTATTTCTTTTGAAGGTAAAAGAAAATATGAAAATGATTTAACTGAAGACAAAAAAGATAATGGTATGATATAAATTAAAGTAGTAATCTAATAACCGATAAGATTTAAAAATAATAATATTGTATTAACTTAAAATATATTTAGACTGTAGTACTAAAAGAAATTAATTGGTCGAAAATGAAAATAATGGTAACAGAATTTCTTATTTTAACAATTTATTAATTGCATAATTTATGGTGATTGAAATTTATTTTGATTTCTTAGATTATATTACAAATGAATTAGAATTAGATATCGATATAAATATTAGTAATGGTAAGTAAATTTATACCATTGTTATATTTGCAGTAGATATATTGTTAAATTCTGACTTAATTTTTTAATTCATGTATAGAATATATTACCGTAGAAAATGATTTTGATATTAGCTTTTAAGCTTATTTTTTAAATTATTAATTTTATTCATTATAAATAGTGGACGTTATCTATAAAGTTATTTTATATAATTATCTAAAGATTTCATTTTGCGTATACGTTTTTACTTTATAAATACAAGTATTACTTCAAATTTTATTTTAGCATCAAACTCAATTTTGAAATAACTATTTAGATAATCTAACATATTGACATTTTGTATATTATCTAATGTATAATGTTTTGAATAATAAATAACTTCATATATTCTTATTAATGATCTAATATTTAATATATTCCTTCTGAAATTTAGCGTTGACTTTAATTAATAATGAAAGATTTACTTTATTTTAAAGGAAAGAATTTATCGTATTAATATACAGTGCTTTATATAATGGCATTGTATTATAATCCCAAAACAAAGTTGAAATCATTAAGTTGTAAACTTTGAACTTGTATTAATATAAATTTCTTGATTTTCAAAAGAAATTTTTAATTATGCAATTTAAGAAAATTTGAAATATGTAAATATGCGTTATAGTAAGTATTATAAGTATAATATTCTACTGTTGCTTTATTTCCCTTAAATCTTAAACAACTCAATAATTCAACAACAACTGTATAGTAATGAAGATATCCTATTTTTTTCCGCAGTAAAATAAGACTATAATAATAAAATAAAAGATTGCATTGAAAAAAAAAAATTCATTCCGAGAAAATTGTACAATATTTCTATTATTCATTATTTTTGTTATAAATCTTTAACCAATATTTTAGAGTCACTTCCGAATGACCCGTAAGTATGTTTAAAGTGTTAATACTTAATACTATGATCACAATTATAGAATTTTCACGCAGGAAAGTAAACATAAAGACATTGATCACCAAAAACGGGGAGTCGTCATAAACTCATAATCATGACGTAAGAAAAATTAAATATTATATAAAAAATATACTTTTTTAAGTATATAATATAATTTATATAATTTTTATTATTAGATTCTGTATTATCGTTTAATGTTAATATTAAGTGTAATTGTTGTTGGTAGCACATATATTGGTTTAAAAAAACCATTTTATTATTCCTATTAATAATTATTTCATATCAAGACGTTCGTTAATTATGATATCATAGTTTATTATTGCAAAAGCTTAGCTAATCAAAGTTTATTTAATATAATATTCAGAAAATAAATTTTTATGTTTTAATAAATTTAAGTAAAATCATAGTATAATAGTCTACGTCATAATTTAGTGTATCATTTTTTAGCTGTTACTTGAAATTACTTGAACAATATAATAAAAGTATAATAAAATATAATTACATATTTTTTTTTTAAAACAACAGAATAAATTGATACATTTAAAATAATGCCATTGCTTAATTGCTTATCGTATGAATAAATATTATCTCATTTTATTATATTTTCATTAAAATAGAATCATCATAAAAAAAATATGAATATGTAATATTCGATGAAAAAAAAAGAATGATTATATAATTATGAAATGTCTGACACTTATCGATTAAAATATAATAAATTGATGATATATTAAATATATAATTACAGTACAAATAATGTTAAAAAGTTACCTGATGGCTAATTTTTCTTAGTGATCGGCAAAATTTGCCACATTAATTCATTTTATGTCACTTGATCAGCGAATCATTCATCCAATTCTTGCGTAAATAAAATGAAGTTTCGTTATACTGTTCGAATGCCAAATTTTACCCTCAATTTAAATGTTGCAAATTATATAAAGCAAAGTCTTAATAATTTTATAGGAAGACATTATAATATAATGTTAAATTCTGCTCAATTGTTAAATCTTATTATTTTCTTTTTAGTGATACAAAATAAGCGATCGATGGCAATACTGCCAAATACGGACACATTAGCTTATTACAACATATGCGGTGCAAAATTAAAATAAAATAATGACGTATAAAATGAATATATATAAGGCTAATCATTTACAAATTTAAGTTGACTCTTTTTTCTCATTTCTTTCCTTTCCGTTAACTATTTTATAAAAATGAATGAAAATAAACTTTTACCAAATTTATCACAAAATTTACTTGAAATTTTAAATGATGATGAATATTATGATATAACCATTGAAGTTGGTACTGACCCTTATGTAAGGGTCTTTCGTGCGCATATGGTCATTTTATATTATCGTTCTCCTTATTTACGAAGAATTTTATCAACTAATAAAAAGAAAGATGATGAGACTTTGTCACATATCAAATTATCAAATATTTCTCCTGAAATTTTTGAAATCATTTTAAGGTAATAAAGGATCAAATATTAACAAAAAAAAAACTAAATTGTAATAATTCTAATTTTCACAATTTTTTTTTTACTTTAGATATATTTATGGCGGAAAGATTTCTTTAAATGATTATGATAATTCAGATATAATTAAGGTCTTGGTTGCTGCTAATGAACTTAATCTTCAAGAATTAGTCATTTATTTACAATCCTTTTTGATTAAAAATAAAAAAACTTGGATGGAGGAAAATTTTAATTTCGTTTATAAAACAAGTTTTGAAAATAATTCATTCTCTGAACTTCAAAATTATTGTACTGGGTTAATAACTGAAGAACCGGATAAGATTTTTAAATCTCCTGATTTCACTTCAATTCCGGAAAATCTTTTGATTTCAATTGTACAAAATGATAATCTTAAAACTAGCGAAGTTCATATTTGGGAAAATGTACTTAAATGGGGTTTTGCTCAAAATCCTGAACTTCCTTCTGAAATCGCAAACTTTTCAAATGATGATCTTAATACTTTAAAGAATACATTAAAACAATGTATTCCTTTTATAAGACTTTACGACTTAACTTCTAAAGAATTTGTTGACAAAGTATTTCCTTATAGAGAAATTCTTCCCGAAGGATTATGTGCATATTTATTGGAAACTTTTTTAACTCTTTCGAATCCTGAAAGTCGTGGCGTTGAACGAAATGATCGTGGAAGAAATGATAAGGTTGAAGATAAAGATGATACAAAGTGGAGAAATTTTCGTGATCGTAGGTCTGAGGAAAGATATGATAATCATCACAATTCAATGCGAAAATATGATATCCGTCCATCATCAGAATCGAAAGCTGAAAACTCTAATAATATTCGTACATTAACAACTAATACTTATACTTCTCTACCAATGCGAAAAAAACTTGAGCTTAAACCAAGAAGTTCAGCTGCTCCAAATGAAAATGTTGCTTCCCGACCATCCAAACCAAATCCATTTGGCGAAGCTAAACCAATAGATACAGATGAAGCGTTTCGAAGAGTAGAAGAACGAAGAAGAAAGCAAAAGAAGAGAAATGTAGATGACTACTGGTTTTAAGAATGGCAATGCTTAGATAATGTGAAAACAAAATAATTTTTTTTTTTATGCTTTATAATTATTGTATTCACAATTATTGTATTATTTTTTGTTAATACCCACCCGCGCTTTTCTGATGTGGCTTAGTAAGGAGAAATAGTATAATATGTAACACAAAGTTTGTAATAATAGTTTGTATTATGTGTGCTTACTCTGTATAACTTGCTGCAATTAAATAAATTGGTAAACCAATCAATAAACCAAAAATCTCATATAACCAATGAAATTAAATTAAGAAATGTTGATTAAAAAATTATTACATCTCAAATATGCTGAATTAATCTCAAGACGGATTAATAGATTAAATTTTACTGACAAGTTGACTTCTTCATACGAATTCAAATTATTATTTCGTGCATCTCATGATGGGCGTTCACAAATTAAATTTCATGAAATTTGTGATAGTAAGTCCCGAGCAAATACAATTGTTTAAACTTTAAAGTGAAAGACAGGTAATGAAATTCTTGGAGGATATAATCAAAATGAATGGAAATCAGATAAAAGTTTCGGCACCACAAAAGATAGTTTTATATTTTCGTTTAGCAATGATAAAATTGATAATTATATTTTAGGTCGTGTGATGACTATGCTAACTACAATAGTTCTGGACATGGTCTATTATTTGGCATAGGTGATCTTATTACATGGGAATTATCCTATAAGAATTATTGTATGGAATTCTTCTTATGAAAAATCAATTAGAAAACTGAACACTGTTTTGGTATTATTATCAAAACTTTGTTTCATCCAATCAATTTGCTTTATTTTTTAATCAAAAAGATTCTAAATAAGATATTAATTCATCAATCATAATTTTAACAATAACTGAAATTATCAAATTCTCCCAAAGAAATTTTTCCACCATAAATATACCCAATTAGACCAATTAGACGTAAATAATTTAATTTATATTTTTTAAAATCAAACAAAAATATTGTAATTAATTCTTTTTTACCTTAAAACTATTTGAAAAACCTCTGGTAGAATATTTGATAATTTAATAATACGTATTAAATCTCCGTCATTTTCTTTTTATTAGTTGATAAAATTCTTTTTAAATACTGGAAAACGATAATTTAAATAACTATGAACTTGAAATATTTTTATGTAAGGGTCACTACCAACTTCAATTGTGGTATCCATAATATTCTTCATCGCTTAAAATTTCAAGTAGATTTTGGATAATTTAGCATAAGTTTATTATCAACCATTATAATTTTACAAAATAAAAAAAAATCAAAAAAAGTAGTTTTAATAGATGCTGTAGAACTACACGTGACTTCATGTGCGTCTGCATATTTTTTCATCCGCTGCACCATTAACTTCACTGCAAGGAAGTGATGTCGACCTCGATCTTTATATATAGTAAAATTTGGGAAGTTAAGAGATGTTTAGTTATGATAATAATAGAGAATATCCTGGCCTCTCAAATAACGTCTAATTTTCATCAGTTTTATTATTAATTTATTTAAACCTCATTCAATCGAGTCAAAGAAATTAAAAATTTTTTATAAATGCAAATAATGAATATTTATTTGTTTATTTTTTTTAAAAAAAACTGTATAGCAACCCAGATTTTTTTATTTATAATCTAAAGGAATCAATATGAATGTAAGTAAAATCGTTATTATTGTTAAAAATAATGTGAATCTTTAGATTTAGCATAAATCTTACACAATTTGAAATACTTCAATTTTTTCTATATATAAATGGTTTTTTTCTCCGATATGTTTTTCATAAGAATTTTTCTTGCATAAAATTCTTAATTGATCAGAAGCATCTATGTATAAATGCAAGTCACTATTAAATGCTAGACCAGTACTGTATATTCCACTATATATAGCACCATTTTCATTCTTTACACGACTTAAAATATAGTTTTCGAAACTACTATCATTAAAAGAGAATATAAAGCTATCTTTAGTAATTCCATAAGAATTATCAAATTTCCATTCTATCGGATTATATCCTCCAAGAATCACATTACTGTTTTTCACTTTAATAACTGTTATGGTGCGAGATTGATTTTTGCAAACCTCTCGGAATTTATTGAGGCCATCATTCTGTTCATCAGCAGATCCATCACGAGAGTCTCGGTATAATAATTTGAGTTTATATGAAGTTGTTAACTTGTCTGTAATTTTTAATTTATTAATCCATTTTGAGATCAATTCAACATGTTGATCTGAAATAATCACTGAATCGACGTTTTTTGAACTAAAATTCATAGAAGGTCTAACATTCTTAGAAGGTCTAACATTCTTAGAAGGTCTAATATTCTTAGAAGGTCCAAAATTCCTAGAAGGTTTATAATCACTATTCAAAAAGGTTTTTAATAAATCTATGTATAATTTCTTGGGAAGAATTTCTCTATAAGGGAATATATTATGCAAAAATTCTTTTGAAGTTAAATTTTGGAATTTAATATAAGGAATACATTTCTGTAAGGTATTTTTTAAAGTATTAAAATCATCTTTTAAAAAGCTTGTATAATCAGGAGGAAGTTCTGGATTTTGCGCAAGTCCCCATTTTATCACATATTCCCAAATTTGAATTTCGCTCATTCGAAGATTATTATTTTGAATAATTGCGATAAATAATTTTTCTTGAATTAAATATTTTATTTGGTTCTTTGGAAATTAAATCAATACAATATTTTCGAAGTTCTAAGAAAGAATCATTTTCATAACTCATTTGATATATTAAATCAAAATGTTGTTCCACCCAATCTGTTTTATTTTCAATTAAAAAAGATTCTAAATAAGGTATTAATTCATGAAAACTTAGTTCATTGGCAGCAATCATAATTTTAACAATATCTGAATTATCATATTCTTCCAAAGAAATTTTTCCTCCATAGATATACCTAATTAAGCGATAATAAGCTTAATAATAAAATAAAATAAAATACAAATATTATTATAATTAATTCTTTTTTACCTTAAAACTATTTGAAAAATCTCAGGTAAAATATTTGGTAATTTAATATGTGCCAAGGTTCCATCATTTTTCTTTTTATTTGTTGATAAAACTCTTCGTAAATAGGGGGAACGATAATTTAAAATAACCATATGAGCCCGAAATACTTTTACATAAGGGTCACTACCAACTTCAATTGTGATATCATAATATTCTTCATCGTTTAAAATTTCAAGTAAATTTTGTGATAATCTTGGCAAAAGTTTATTATCAACCATTGTAATTTTTAAATAAAAAAAAATAAGAAAAAAGAACCTAAAAAGATCGGCTTCTAAAGTTTTAAACCTTATTTATAGGAATGAAAATCATTTGATGCCACTCACATGTGAGCTTTTCGTCTAATGTGTCACCAACCTCGTGACTAGTGACATAATTCTTTTCGGTAGCAATATCGGTCATTGTAATGCTAATAAGCAACGATTGAATTATTCGATATATTGCCTTCGGTAGTAGTGAATAAATAGTTATGATATGAGATTACATTATTTTACTTATTTAATTTTCCGCTCGACAATGTCTCGACTTTTTGTGTGTATATTTTATGCTTAAATTCTTGAAGTATTTTTGATGTGTTAAAAATCGTTTATATTTTTTTTAAAAAAATGTATATTATTTTAAAAAAGTTTGTACTTTTTTATAAATAATAAAAATACAGTACGAACAATAAAAGATTTTGTTTGTAATTTAATTGCAATGAACTTAATAGAATAATATTTCTCTTTTTTTTGAAAACTATCCCGGCAGCGACCTAAATATTAAATAATATTAAAAATTGATAAAAAATAAATTCAAAATACAGAAAAAAAAATTTATATATCAGTATATAATTAAGTAATATTACGCAATTCTTCAATGGCGATCAGTGCATTTTTTTTACGAAGGTTGAATTCTAATTATAATATTAATAAAAAGTAAATATTGTGAATGACGCGTCTGACGCGATATTCCTTAACTACAATAAGAAATCTCTAATACATGAAATGTGATGTCATGTAAAAGAAATTTTTGTGCGTTGCAAAACACAACTCGATTCATTTCCAATTCTGGAAATTGTGTTACTATATAAGGTTCAATTTTGGACTTTTTTTTTATGAAATTTATTTCTTTCGTTACGATTATAATAACATGAAAATAAAATTTTACTAAATTATCACAGAATTTGCTTAAAATTTTGTATGATAACGAATATTATGGCATTAAATTGAAGTTGGTAATGACTCTTACATAAAGATATTCTGGTTATTTTAAATTATCGTTGGTTTCCCGAGTTTTATCAACTAATAAAAAGAAAAATGACTAATATTATTTTACCTGAAATTTTAAAATAATTCTTAGACAAGTAAGGTATAATAAATATAATTATAAATTTATCTATATTTTTAACAAGGAAATATTTGTTAGATTCTTCAGATATTATTAAAATTTTAGTCAGCGCAAGTTAATTAAGCCTTCAAGAACAAATTTCAGTTACAAACTTTTTTAATTAAAACAAAGCAAATTGATTAGAACAAAATTTAAGTTCAATATATCAATTGAGTTTTGTGCATGATTCTTTCTTGGTCCATCAAATGTTTCGTACGGAATTAATATCTAAGCAGCCGGAAAAAATTTTAATCCATCAGCCTTTACCTCAATTTCAGGAAAATGGTTCAAGTCTGGTAACATATAGGGCCTTATATAAGCCACTGTATAGATGATTCTTCCCTATTTTGCAAGAACAGAGTGAAAATGATATGGATAAAGTATACGGATTTGTAATAAATGTAAAAAAAAATGGTATTTTATGGAATGTATGTTAAACAGCGAAAGGAAACTATTGTCTAAGTTTGAGGCCCTTATTTGTTGTGTATAAGGATGAGAATATGAAAGACAAGGCAGAAAAGGTCTTGGGAAGCAATTGAGGTTTATACATGGAGGCGTAATTATTTCAAATAATCCGGCATTAATGGTGAAATATATTACATCAAATTTTTGTTCAAAGATTCATATGAAAATAGTATTACGCCATTATTACGTAATGCAGAATTGGTGTAATGTGCCGTAATATGGCTTGAATCTAATACGCCCAGGTATAATTAAGGTTATTAAAATGCATAGGTTATCAAGTTATCTTATAATAAAGTTGAAAAAAATAAATAGGTGTTAGAATAAAAAATATTTTAAGGTCAAGCCAATGCTAGGTTTAACACTTTGCAATATATTGTTTATTTATATATTTGAAAATGTTTTAATATTGCATGAAAAAATACAATGTCAAAATAAGAATGTAAAATACAAAAAGTGTAACTAGTAATCTATTAATTCTATTACATAATATAATTTTTCCTATATACATAAATACAATTTGTCAATTAAATGAAGTTACATTGTCATTATGCTTATTACAATTTTTTTGTAGTTGTCATTATAGAAAACACACCAAAAATTTGGAAGTTTAGGTCCACTTAATTGTTTTGAATTATATATTAGGACAGGGTCAGAATAATCTAATTATTTAAAGTAGAACTACAGAATCCACCTCAACATAAAGATTATATGAATATACAAAGGAAATATATGCTTGATAAATTAATTCGTCAGGTCATACATTTTTTTTATTTGTATTAATAAGTATCATTTGTTAACACACTAATATTAATATACTGTATATAGAGTTTTCCGATCATTATCAGCATACCCATGGTTCACTTACTGAAAAATCAAAATGCAGTGTATCAGACCTTTGCACAGAAAATTTAAGTCAATAGGTTAATTGGTTTATCTCAGTTGACTAGGACGGAATAGGGATGGCAACGGTCGGTCACGGTCGGTTAAACGGTCGGTCAGAAGCCTTTGACCGACCGATATCGGTCACGGTCATAACCGGTCATGACCGGTTAAAAACCGTGACCGTTACCATCCCTAAAACGGAATGTCATAACGTAATAATTAAAGTAATTAATATTTATTCATTTAGCTTGTTATTTATTAAATTCTAAAATATGCGTAACAATTTTGCATCTTTAAGTAAAAGTTCAGTACATATTTATGAAAGTTATTTATTAGTTTTTATATGTGTAACATAAATAATATACTAGCTGTTAACCGTTGCTTTGCAAGTAAAATCCGTAAGTTATTTGATATTTGATTACATATATAACCCGATAATGGTGAATAACGTGACTATGTAACACAATACAAAAATATTTATACAGATTAGTTTAAACGCGTTGCAGTTACATACAAAAATAATTATTATATAGTATAGGTAGGTAGGTTATAATCATTTGACTATTTATAATTTAAGTAACAAAGAACTTGATTTTTATTTTTTGTAGTTTCAAACAAGGATGCATAACAAAATATAGAATGAATTAGAATGCTATAAACAGATCTACAATTAATTGTATGTTACATGCGGTATCACGTAGAGGTTGGAACCGGTTTTATTTTCAAAAACCGGTTATATTATCTCTATAGCACGTGATTATAAATAAGTTCGGAATAACCGGTTATATTTTCGGTTAAACCCGGTTTCATATATTGAATTTATAACCGGTTCCAACCTCTAGTATCACGTAATACTGGAAGATTGGAAGTTCCAATTCTTCCAATTCCACTTCCAAATTCTAATTAAGTAATCAGAAGCTTCTAGAATGTCACTATCGGTAGAAATAATAATTCTTTGCATGTCACAGAAGATTTCTTAGAAAATCATATTTCTAATAAAGATTTCTAGAAATTTATTAGGAATTATGTATAGAATAATAGAATTCGAAAAAAGAATTCCTTGTATAACAATTAAATTTTTAAAAAAATGTATATATATAGACAGTTTTCTTGACTCAAACTAAACAGTTAATTTTTTTTTAAAAAAAAAAAAATGGAACGAACAACCAATTATAAATGTAAAATTGATTTTAAATTATCAAATAATACCTCTTCAATTCAACCTACACAAGACATTATTAAATCAAAATACAAAAAAAGTAAATGTAATGAATGCAATAAAAGAAGAAAACCTTTAGATAAAAGTCACCAGATTTGTCATGTTTGTTACAAAGTAATGTCATATGAGATGAAAAAAAGTAGAAACAAAGTTATTGATGATTTTATCAGAAATACTCAAATTAGTCTAGTTAAAGGCGCAGGAAAAATGGAATTTGTTTCTTATGACCAATTTAAAGACATAGAATTTCTTGCTGAAGGAGGATTTAGTAAAGTTTATAAAGCCACTTGGATTAATGGTCCACTTTTAAGTTGGAATATTAAAAGTAGCGCTCGTGAGGGTAATTATACAGTTGTTCTCAAAAAACTCAATAATTCTAATTATATCACATCTAAAGAGTTGAACGAGGTAAATATTCTATTTAAATCAATGAAGCCCAATTTTTAAATAAATAAATTATCACTAAATTTTTTTTTATTCTAGCTCAAGGTATTTTATAATTATTCCGCAAAATTCAAAAGGAAGTGGTACAAGTATGATGGTGGAAATTATGTATGCAAATATTTCGGAATTACTCAGGATCCTAATTCTCAAGATATAATGATTATCATGCCATATTATGATTCAGGTGATTTGATCAATTATATAACTAATGGTTTTTATAATATTAATTGGCATGGGAAGTTGGTGAACTTGAAAAAAATAATAGTTGGACTCGCCAACATACATGATGTAAATATTATCCATAGGGATTTCCACAGTGGAAATATATTTTTTGGTAAAAAAGATATTTATTTTATTGATGAAGTAACAATAGGTGATTTGGGTATAAGTAAATCTGCAACTGATTCTTCATGTAATGAAAATTATGGAATTATTCCATATATGGCTCCGGAGATTTTTCAAGGACGAGAGTATACTAAAGCTTCAGATATATATAGTTTTGGAATGATTATGTGGGAGTTAATGACAGGTAGAAGACCTTTTTGGGATCGAAATCATGATACAGAACTTATTATTGAAATTTTTGATGGTTTACGACCACCTATTGTAACAAATGCACCTAACGGTTATATTGAATTAATGAAAGAATGTTGGCATTCCGATCCAAAAAGAAGACCATTGGCTACTGATATATTTGACAGGGTTAATGAAATAATTGAGGAGGAGTTGGAAAATTACAATAATAATGATTCAACTGAAATTATTAAATCATCAGATATCGGACCTGTACCAAAAAATAATCCAAATGCAATTTATAAGAGCAGAAATTTAAGCGACATGATTCAATCTGCAATGTCTTTAAGGATTTCAAGAAGTCAATCTATTAATTTAGGTAAAATAAATATAAGGTTTTGTTTAAATATGCTATACACAGTATTTACCCTGATTAATTATTTAGAACAATTTAATTATTATCAGAAAAATAACATGGGACCTACTGGTAATTACTTATAATTTATTTTTTGTCAATTTATGTAAATATTAATGACTGTATATTATTCCTTTTGAAGGTAAAAGAAAATATGAAAATGATTTAATTGATAATGGTATGATATAAATTAACTTTCTTGATAATAAAACCAATAGGGCTTAAAAGATTAATTACTGTATTAACTTAAAAATATATTTAGGCCATTTCATTAAGAGAAAAAAATTGGTTGAAAATGAAAATAATGGTAATAACATTTTTTAATTCAAGAATGTATTGATTTCATAATTATTATTTAATTAAATTTAATATGTTGTCTTTAGATTACCTTTCAAAAGAATTCGAATTTGACATTGATGTGAAAATTAATAATAATGGTAGGAAATTTGTCGTATAATATACACGGTAAATTTATCAGATTCTAATTAATTTTTAATTTATATATAGAATATATTACCATAGAAAATGATTTTGATATTAATCTTTGAATTTAATTTCGTATATAGTGGGATATTACTTATATTGGCAGTAAATTATCTGAAATTTTTAGGTTAAAATTTTTATTTTTTTAAAAATATTTTTAAAGCATTATTAAGTATGTACATTCTGTAAATATGAAATAATTTATTAAATAGTATATTTTAAATAAACATCATTTATTTACCCAATAAAAATCAAATAATCAACTCATTTTATGCTTTGTAATATTTTAAGCAATAGTTATTTTAACAATTCAATGATTATTTTTGATTTTGTATTGATGATGACATATCGTTATATTGACAGATACGTGCTAAATGAACTGAAAGTATATAAAATCAATAGACTGAGATGCAATCACATTTTAGCAAAGTTATTTAAACGAAGTATAGCGTCTAATATTTAGTGTTTGATTGTTGCTAAAACGAGCTCATTCAATATTATTTCCGTCCTGATAAATGATGATTTTTTAATATTTAATTGTTTCTCATATCATGCGATATCTATCAAAATTCTTTTGAATTAGGGTTTACTTATTATTTACAATGGTATGTATGTATGATACGCTACATCATTACCAATATCATTACCAACGTCCGTTTATTAATAAGCTACTGTACATGTGAAAATTAATCGCATCACTTATAAAGTTTATTTTCATTTATTATATTTCGTATTTAATAGTTAAATGAAATACATCATTATTATAAAATGATTATTCCCCAATATAATTATAAAATTTCCAACATTATAAAAAAAAAAATATGAAAACATAATATTCACTCACATATTAAAATCCGTACCTAATACAGTATAAAAGGATTCACATTTAAAATCTTTAATTATTCCATCATTTTTATATGTATTAATCAACTCTTTATATGAACTTTCTTTATAAATAGACCTATAAGTAAATATAGTAAGTGAAGGTCTACCTCTCCATTTTTCAAAAAATTCTTCTAATGCTTTTAAAGAAAATTTAACATCATAAAGAAATCTAATCTCTCTTAAATTAATTGGAGCTGATCTAATTAATAATCTTAATAAATCTTCACCATTTTTTAAAAGTAATTCATCAGTTTCTACATCATCCATATATCTTATAACTAATAATAATGATTTCAAATTTTTACAAGTTTTTAATAATCTTTCAAATTCATTAAAATGATGTTTTGATGGTGGAAATACAAGAGATAAATATTCAATTGAAAGACAATTTTCATAAACCTTACGAATAAAAATGAGGGAATCATCATTAAAATCATCTATAACATCATCAAGTTCATAAGAAGATTCTAAAAAAATTTTCTTTAAATGACCTCCACTATTTTCAATTATAATAGAAGCTTCTTTTAATTCATAATAACCTATTCTAAAAATCTCAAGATCACGATAAACGCATAATTTTAATTGATCTATACTAAAAGGCTCAATATTAATTGCTAATGATTTTAATTTATGAAGTTTTGGGAGTACCATTTGTAACGAATCATACCTATATAAAAAGAATAATTTTAAATGATTGATAGTATGACCCTTATTTTCTAATGCAAGAAAAATCTCTTTGTAAGAATCTTGATTTGGACCAGGAAAATATAAATCATGATCATCTCTCCATTCAAAATACTTTAAATTTTTCTGAACTCCAATTAATTTAGCAATCCCATGATAATTTTTTGGTTCTACATTATCAATGATGAGTTTCTGTATGCAATGACATAACCATGCCAATCCATAAAAATATGAAGAATCTATTGAAGTGTCACACAATAATTCACAAAGTGATTCAAAACGAAACTTAGCTTCTGGAAAATAAAATATTTGATGTTCAATTAATCTCATATCCAAATACTTTAACTCTGAAAATTTCTTCATAAAGAGGATAAAACATTCTTGTTCTAAAATAAATCGATTATAAGTTAAAGGTGTTCCAATAGAAGTTATAATACTTATAGTATTTACATCAATACTTTTACAATAAGATAAATAATCGAACAAAAGTAGTTGAAATGAAACAGTCGGTAATTGAATTCCTTGTCTTGTTAAAGATTCTTTAATATCATCGGATAAATAAGAAACAATAATTGCAAATAAATAATTTTTATTACTATAATTGATATCATAACACCAAGGATTCTTCCATAAAATTGGAATCACAGTTTTACACCAAAGTCTATTGACCATTAGGCATGAAAAGAGTGATTTCGAATCATCTTTTAATTCTTCAAATATTAAGAAAAGAACATCTTCATTGTGTTTTGACATTCTTTATATAAAAAAATGTTTAGAATAAATCTTTTATAATTAAAATTTTTTTAAAAGGGTAAATTTTGAATATTATTTAATACAATGTTAAAATAATTTTTTTTCTTAAAAAAAAGAGAGAAAGGGAAAGGGAAAAAAATACAAAACAAACGCCGACCGGACGATTTGTGCGATATGCGCCGATTGTGATGCAAATAATGTTTCACACGAAAGATCAACATTCAGGGGTTAAATAATAAATAGTTAAATACCTGTTATAAATTCTTGAAGATATGCTAGTATTTATGCTTTATTAAGCTACAATCTAAATTCTTCGGTTACTTGGTTATTCCCATTATTTTTTTTCAAATTTATTAATAACGAGTATGGAAAGTTCAAGTCGATCCCTCCATTTTTCTTGGAAAATCTCTAATTTCCCTCAAACTATTGATTAAAATATTAAAAATAAAATCCGAGTATATAACAGTGATGTTGATTATAATGTATTCTAAGGACTTGATTTATTCGATGCAAAATTCGACTATGAAAAAAAAACATCAAATTATGCCGAATTGAAAAAATTAACGTCGCATGTCGCATGAACTTTTTTTTTTTAAAAAAAAGAAAAATATTTTCTTAAAAGATTTAATTAACTTAATTATTTTATAATAAAAATAAAATAAAAATGCAGTACTGAAGGAATTGTATATGTTAGATTATTATGTGATAAAAAAGAGGCAATTACAGTATTCCATGTTGAATTGATAATAGCAAGACAACTTGTAAATGATTTTTAAATATGTAGTAATATTGTCATTATTATTAATAAATTAATACTTAATGCAGTAAATACTAGCAGTCACCCGTTACTCCGCACTTAAATAGAAAATTTTAGTATTATAATGTAATACTACTAAATAAATTAAAGATGGTTACAGTAGTTTTTATTTATAATTAGGAATTTAATATAGGTAATAATTAATTAACAAAATAATATGTACTAAGTTATAATTATAATATTAGAATGATATAAATTATATTGGGAATTGGTAAACATCGCCTGAATTTGTCATATTTATTTGTTTATCAAATCTTATTTTCATTATAGGTTCAAGGTTCGTTTTCTCAGTTATTTCGGTCTCGAGGTATTTTTCTTTTTTTCTTTTTATTTTATTTCTAACTTACATCCTTACACTTTGTTTCTTAATAACTCTATTTCATTATTTTTAGGTCTTTTAGTCCTTCCGGTTCTGCAATTAAGGTTCAGTTGTTTTTCACTTTAAATTTCGTTTCTGTTTCTTATTTTTATTTTTTTTTATTTTGTTTCTGTTTCATATTTCGTTATTCACTAATTTTATTTCATATTTTTAGATCTTTTAGTTCTTTCGGTTCTACAATTAATAAAGGTATGTTTTTTATTTTTTATTTATTTATTTTTATTTTGTTTCCATCTTATATTTCGTTTCTTACTAACCTCATTTTTTTTACTTTATGGTTTTTTTTACTTGGTTTCCTATCATTATCTTTTGCTCCCCAACCTCCTATCATGATCATTTTTTTATTTTTTTATCTCATCATTTTCCACCTCATATTACTTCTCATTATTCGTCTCCCATTATTTTCTATTACATCTTTTCATCTTCCCATCACTTCTTTTTGTCTCCCATCACTTCTTTTCATATTTCTATTACTCCTCTTCATCTTCCATCATGTCCAATTTCTCCTTTTTGCTTCCTATCACTTCTCATTACTCTTTTTAACTCTCTTTCATCTTCTATTATCTCATTACTCCATTGTTATTTCATTTTTTATTAGCATCTTTTTTTTTAAATTTACAAATAAAATTTTATTAGACAAGATTATTTTGGATAAATATGTTTGCAAAAAAAAATATTTTTTTTTTAAAGTAGATCTTTGCGATAAAATTTTTAATAAATTTTACTCTTTATATATTGTACATCATGTAACATATTTAAAAAAACCCAGGGACAATTGCCCATGCGACGTTTAGCAATTCCCGATTATATTTACAATAATGTAGTTAATTATATTAAAGATTTGACGTTTAAGTGTAGAATGAAATTTGTATTAATTAAGGAATTGTAAAAAAATAATTATCAATAAAAACAAATATTTTTATAATTAATTATAAATTTTTATAAGTATTTCTTATTATTTTATAAAAAAATTTATGTAAAAAAAAAAGAGTATTTTTATTAAAAAAAAAATAATAATAACGTTTATCAAATAATTTTTATAATCGAAAAAAGTCAAAAAGTATTATAAAAAAAATCAAATAACAAAAAAAGTGATAAAAAAAAATTAAATCAAATAGCAAAAAAGTGTTATAAATAAAAATTAAATAAAAAAAATCAAATAACAAAAAAAAAGTCATAAGGGAAAAAATATTTATAAAAAAAATTACGTAAAAAAAATGTAGTCTATTGTAATACCTTTGCCCGTGATAAGTCACGTTGCAACCATAGACAAAATAATACTTTATTAACTTTATTAATAATAAAAATAAATACAATAATATGCTTGGTTTAATAATATTAAATAATGGTTAAACTTTTATCCTTATTTTCCAAACAAATTCGCAACCTAATTTTAAAGTCAAAATCGTCCCCTATTTATGTTTATTCGTATATGGTAATATCCACTGGATTATCCCTCTGTGTCTCGAAATTTTTAAGTGTTAAAAAGTGTTGCTCAAAAATAAATAATTTTCCATCAACAAAAATGTTGTTCTACTTTATCCAAACAATGTCCATTATTTTCACCAACTTTCCATTTTGATCTGCGAATTTCATTTTTACACTTTGATCTGCAAAATTAGTCATATTCTTGATAATTAATTATCCTTAACGTCATGTCGTCATGATCTACAAATTAGTCACCTGATATTTAGTCACTTGACTTTTCATTCATTAGTTTAACGTCATCGCAGGAGAATCTTGATATGCATAATATATTTTACAGTAAAGTCTATCAAGAACAATACCTCATGTCTATCAAGAATGATACTTTTGCCATCGCGGACGTTAATCCTTTCTTCTTTTGTTTCATAGTTTAACGTCATTGCGGACCAATATCCTATTGGTTGGTAGTTTATTAATGTCATTCCGGACCAATTAAAATACAATTTTAAACTACTATAAATTTATATACTAATTTTAAATGTAATACTGCGCCCCACAATTAATAAATTTACTAGGTAAGTTACGGCATTACACTATAAAAAAATATAACCGATCTGACCACCTCGATGATCTAACCAAAAAGAATATAATTCTCTATTAATTATATAATTAAAATTAATAATCAACAACAAATGATCTAATTTCGGTAACAATATTGATGATCTGCAATTCGGAAAACTTACAGTCTAGAAAATAGAGCAAAAAAAAAAACTTACGTTAACATGGAGTAGATTAGGCGCAAAATATATTCAAAACTATTTATACATTCTAGTCTAAAAGTTACGATTTTTTTATGTATTTTTTTTAGTTATATAGATTTACTTGAGTTTGAATCTTAAATCTTATTAATAATTTGAAAATAACGAATAAAAAACAAAACCAAGAATTTTTTTTTTCGTTTTTATTTGCACAATTATAAACAATATTTACAATATTTAAATTATCTTCATTATGGTTTCTAACACTAACTATTTATTTGAATAAAGTGCAAAATTAAAATATAATCAGTCATATTACAGTAAAACTTCTATGTACCGATGAGGTTCATATTGTAAATCACGTCTATTATCAAGATTAACGGACACGTCGGATCTTGATACCGTTGGAAAAAAATATCAATACATTGGATATATTACGAGTAACTCACAATGCGGAGCAAATGCCACTCGATTAATGGGCCATTATAACCGAATTTCGGCAAAGTAAACCGCAAGAGTGTAGCTAAAATATCGGTACATCTTAATATATGTTACTATATCACAAAATTACAATATCCGAATATCGATACAACGCGGTTTTTTTATTATACGTGAAACGGGATTATCAGTACAGGAAATTATCGGTACACCGGGGATCGGTACATAGAGGTTTGACTGTATTTGCACATCACTATATGCAATACTATAGAATTCTTTGCATGATATGGAATTCTTTCCGAGAAAATTATAATTCTCCATTAGGAGCTTCTATAAAGTGCAAAAAAATATCGCACAATATTATTCTTAAATAAAAATATAGTCGGCATATTATTGCACATCATTACATGCAATACTATAGAATTCTTTGTACGTTATGGAATTCTTTCTAAGAAAATTATAATTCTTCATTAGAAACTTCTAGGAATTGCATAAAAGTTCGAAAATTGAATTCTATTGAATTTAAAAATCGTATATAATAGACAACAATTTTCTTTAAGAAATTTAAAAATTAAATTCTTTTTTTTTTAAAAAAAAAATAATAAAGCATGGAACAACCAATCAACTATTTATTATCAAATAATAAAATTTTGATTCAACCAGAAAAAAGAAGTGTTAAATCAAAATACAAAAAAAAGAAATGTACCAAATGTAATAAAAGAAGGAAACCTTTGGATGAAAGTCATCAGATATGTCATGTTTGTTACAAAATTAAGATGGTATATAAGTACAACCCAAGTGGAAACAATACTATTGATGATTTTATTAGAAATACGCAAATTAATCTTGTTAAAAATCATGGGAAAATGGAGTTTGTTCCTTATGATCAATTCACGAATGTAGAATTTATTGCTGAAGGAGGTTTTAGTAAAATATATAAGGCTACTTGGATTGATGGCCCAGTTATTAATTATAGCAATACAAGAGATATTCGTAAACAAAATTATACAGTCGTTCTCAAAAAGCTAAATAATTCTAATAACACCACATCTAAAGAGCTGAATGAGGTAAATATATATATTATGATAAATCTTAGTACTGTATAAAGTAAACAAATTGATTAAAAAGGATTTTTTTATATTAGCTTAAGGTATTTTACGATTATTCTTCAAAACTTAAAAACAATAATGGATATAAAAATATTGGCAAGTATTTTGGGATTACTCAAGATCCCAATTCTCAAGATATAATGATTATCATGCCATATTATCGTTCAGGTGATTTGATAAATTGCATCACTAAAAAATTTCACTATCTTAACTGGAAATTAAAGCTAATTTACTTAAAAAATATGGTAAATGGACTTATTCGAATACATGGAGCGAATATTGTCCACAGGGATCTTCATAGTGGAAATATCTTTGTTGATACATGCAATTATATTGCTAGTGTGATAACGATAGGTGATCTTGGTATAAGTAAATCTGCAACTGAAACTGGGGATGATAATGAGAATTATGGCATTATTCCTTATATGGCACCAGAGATTTTTCAAGGACAAAAATATACTAAAGCTTCAGATATATATAGTTTTGGAATGATTATGTGGGAATTAATAACAGGTAGAAGACCTTTTTGGGATCGAAATCATGATACAGAACTTATTATTGATATTTGTGATGGTTTACGACCACCTATTGTAACAAATGCACCTAAAGGCTATATTAAATTAATGGAAGAATGCTGGCATACTGATCTGGAAAAAAGACCATCTGCTACTAATATATATGATAAACTCGATAAAATACATGAGGAGGAATGTAGAAATTACAATAATAATAATCCAACCGAAATAATAAAATCATCAGATATTGGGCCTGTAACAATAAATAATCCGAGTGCCATTTATAAGAGCAGACCTTTAAGCGCCATGATTAATCCTGCAATGTCTTTGATGAGTTCAAGAAGTCAATCTATTAATTTAGAAAAAGTCAAAAGGAGATTTAAAGATGATTTAATTGAAGATAATAATGACAATGGTATGACATTCGTTATTTGCAAATATTGATAAACTTTAGTAAATCATTATTTTTTTTAATTAAAAATATATTTAGGTCAAAGTATTAAAAGAAAAAAGTTATATGAAAATAACGGTAATAATTACTTTTTCAATAACATATTAACTTTCATATTTTAATTTAATAAAATTTTGTGATACTTTTTTTTAGATTACCTTACAATAGAACTCGAACTTGATATTGAGATGAATTTAAAAAGTAGTAGTAAGTAAACATACAGTATTGATATGTACTTTTTAGTGGTAATTTTTATTTTTATAATATAAACCTAATTTTGTTTAATTTATATATAGAATATATTACCAAGGAAATTGATTTCGATATTGATGTCTAAATTATCGAAATTATATTTTTCATGTATTGAAATAAATATTTACTTAAAGTTTCTTTAAAATATGATAAGGTAGAGCATTCTTGGATGTTATACATAAAATGTTAACAGAGACAAATGATATCATAATACGAAATTCCAATAAACTATCATCGAATCTTGACTTAATATGTGAAAGTATAACACGTATTAATTGGACGCAATTATGTATAATAAATAAGTTTAATAAAGAATTAAAAAAAATTGAAGTTTTGAAAAAGAATATCAAGCAGCAAAAGTATTGTTCCATCCGTTTTCAAATGTTTAAAGTTTCTAGTAATAAGAGAATCTAAAACTCAAACTAGGCTCTAAAAATATATTCCAAGTTAATATATTATTGAGCGAGTGCGAGGTATCAAACTTCTTTCAAGTTCTTTTCACTTGTTTTGTTAAAACTTCTTCATCTATTATTAATATTAAATTATTATGGTTTGTAAACTCTTTATGCATTCTTTGATTGCTTTGTGGATTTTTCAAAAATATTGTCAACCCATTTCATTATTTCTTATTGTTAGTCATTCCAAGTTCGTTTAAAATTTGTAATAGATTTCAAAAAAAAAATGATTAGATCTAATATTATGTATTCGTTTTTTATTGCCTATAAATAATATCTTCCGATTGATTATTTATATTAGTTGCTTCAGTTTCTTCGCACCGGGATCAATGAACTTGAGCCATTATGCATTCATGAAATAATCTGTAGCGTAAAAAATTCCTTAAATTTTTTAAATTTTTCGTAATTTAAGTATGATATCATCAATGTCAACGAAAAATCGCAACGAAAATGATTGCCGTTTATTACACTAACTCAATCGACCATAAATCATGCGTTACACAATTCAAAATTAATTTATAATTTAAATACCATCAAACTTTTTTAATTATATAGATGTTGTAGTGCCATAATTTACAATGATGTAAAAATATTGAAATAACCCAATGATCATCACATGACGATCAAGTAAACATGAAACTCGTATTACCGCATGGTGATGAACATTAATAATGGAGTGAACCAATGGTTATATAATGATGTAAAATTATAGCAATGATATTTATTTAATAAAGTTCTTTTGTATTATCAAATTTATTTTATACTACTTGTCGGGAGAGAAGGTGGCAGCTTCTTTCGCATGACAATGTAAATTCCGGCCATTACAATAAATTTTATTTATATATTCCAACATAGATCTTTATATTAAAACATTAATCAATTACAAATATTAATTATTTTATAAATTTTAAAAATACACAATTTGAACTTTGAATACTTCAAATTCTAAAACACGTGAATCATTGATTTTTCTGATTCGCTTCTCATAATCCTTTTTTTCACAACTAACTTTTAATTCATTATCAAAAGTTTGATATAAAAGCAGATCTTTGTCACCAAATAATGGTCCGAAACCATCATACATAGAACAATTTAATATAGCCTTCTTTTCATTCTTTACGCGACTTAATATATAATCTTCAATACCATCATTATTAAAAGTAAATATAAAACTATCTTTAGTAACACCATAATTACCGTCAGTTTTCCATTTAATCGGATTAAATCCTCCAAGAATTTCATTACTGTCTTCAACTTTAATAATTGTTACTGTACGAGATTGATTATCACAAATTTTATGAAAATTTTCAAATCTATTATGTAATTCAATAGGTCTATCACGAGAGTCACGATATAATAATTTGAATTCATAAGAAGATATCAACTTTTCTTTAATTTCTAATTTATCAATCCATTTTGAAATTAATTCAGTATGTTGAAATGTAATGATTTCAGAATTAATTTTTGTTGAATGGCCATCACTAAGCATACGAGGTACTGATTTTTTTCTATCATTATTCAAAAAGTAATTTAATAAATCTTCACGTAATTCTTTTGGTAAAATTTTCTTATAAGGTAATACTTTTTGTGAAAATTCTTTTGAATCCAGATTATAGAATTTAATAAAAGGAATACATTGTCGTAAGATATTCTTTAAATTATTGAAATCTTCTTTTGAAAAATTTGTAGGATCAGATGGAAGTTCTGGATTTTGAGAAAGTCCCCATTTTATCACATGTTCCCAAATTTGAATTTCACCCATTTGAAGATTATCATTTTGAATAAGCGCAACCAAAAGATTTTCTGGGATTGAAGAAAATTTTGGAGAATCAAATATCTTATTTGGTTCTTTTAGAATTAAATCAGTACAATTCTTTTGAAGTCTTAGTGAAGAATTATTTTCAAAACTTGTTTGATATATCAAATCAAAATTTTGCTCCATCCAGTTTGATTGGTTTTCAATCAAAAAGGATTCTAAATAACGTATTAATTCTTGTAGGCCAAGTTCATTAGCAACAATTAGGACTTTAATAATATCGGTAATATTATATTCTTTTAAAGAAATTGTTCCTCCATAGATATACCTAAGTAAAAAACGACAATAAAATTAGAAATATAATAACAAAATTTTAAAATTATTCGTTAATTCTTTAATACCTTAAGATTATTTGAAAAATTTCTGGTAAAATATTTGGCAATATAATATGGTTCAAAATACCATCATTTTTCTTTTTATTAGTTGATAAAATTCTCCGCAAATAAGGAGAACGATAATTTAAAATTATCATATGAGCGCGAAATATTTTTACGTTAGGATCATTACCAACTTCAATTGTAATATCATAATATTCTTCATCGTTTAAAATTTCGAGTAAATTTTGTGACAATTTCGACAAAAGTTTAGTATCATCCATTATAGAAAATGAGAATTCCAAAAAAAAACCTAATTTTCAACCCTTAAATATACTTTATTTTCGAGCACAAGGTTAGTCGATTAATCCTTATTTAACATTTAACAGGATTTAACACGTGGCAGTCGTGACGTCACGATCACATGATCCAGAACTAGATTTTCTATTGGTTGGGCTTAATAATTTACAGTATCTTTATGGGTTATACACTTCCAAGAAAAGCCTTCCTCTATAAATGTGTTAAATTAATAAACGTTTGTAGGCTAAAGATATATTTAGCGAATAAAAAACAATTATTTTTTTTTTATGCTCTTTCTTACACTAAAAATTTCGGTCAAGATATTTAGTAATTTAAAAGTTTTACCATTTTTCCTTTTAATTATTTAAATTTTGGCTAGTAAATGACAATTTAATATATTTGTTGAGCACGAAATATTATTATACTTATTATCAATTTCAATTGTATATCAAACTATTTTTCAGTGAATTTCGAGCAGATTGTATTTCTTTTTTCTTTAACACAAAATTATTATTTAATATAGAAAATTCTAGTGTGATATCACGAGATTTAGGTATATTTATCATTATATTTCTTGACCTATTACTACTATTTAATATTAATTCTTCTTATTTATTGATTAGCCGCCGGTTATAATAATAAAAGACTATCTCACAGCATTTCGTTTATATTTATGGCAAACATTTAATAAATTTCATAATTGAATAAAAAAAACGCGGAATATTTTAATAAAATATCGTTACCATCCAGGGACGATGATTTTTTGTGATCACAGAATTTCACAGAAAATCACAAAATTTGGTTATAAAAATGTTGATAATTTTCAAGTTTTTGGCCTGATTTAGGATTTGAAATCATTATAATTCCGGCAGACACTAAATTTGGCCAGAATTTACGAATAGTAATGTTGGCCAACCTTGCATAATTCTGGCCAAATCACAAAATTTCACAAAATTTATTTTTATCACACACAAAATTTACTTTATACCGCCGCAAAAAATCATCGTCCCTGTTACCATCTCTTAGCTGAGTCTTTAAAAAAGTTATCATCACCTGACCAACGTTGAGGCGCAGCAAAATATGATCGAGATTCAAATTTGAGAAAGTAAAAGGTCGAGATAAGTAACATGTTTAATCTATAATAATGAATAAATGGCAGTTACTTTTTGGAAAATTTATAATCACTATAACAAATTCTTACATTTTAGGTATAATAATATAGCCGAATATTTACTTTTAAATTCTTTTGCTCATTTTCTACTTAAATAATTAAAATATTAAAAATATTTTTATCTTTTTTTTTATTCTTAAAAGAAAACGACAAGATTTTATTATCGACTTTTGTAATATTTGAGTTACAATGAATTTGCGGAATAAATTTTTTAATAAAATATTGCAATAATAGATTAAGCATTTTGAAAAGTACGTCCAAAAGTGATATCGTATAATACAATAAAAAAAAAATTACAGGATATTTTAAATTAAGAAACTTTAGAAATTTTAATTTCACAGACTTCAAAGTTCAAATTGATTATATCATCAAATTTACAATATAAAAGTGAAGACAATTTTATAGATTTCTATTTATAAAGAAATTCGAGATAAGGAAATAACCAGTGTTATAATAACGATTTAACCATTTATTAGCTGTAATTACGGATGATTATCTTTATAGCAGAACTCTACAAGATTTGGTTCCTCAAAAATAAGTCTTTGTTCTTGATATGTTTATGAAATAAAATTATAAAGAAAATGAGAAATTAAAGAAAATTTATATATTCAATCACATATATTTGTAAAAAACAAAAATGTTTATAGTTTTGGAACGAGAATAAATAATATTCATAATTTATTCACAAATAAATTTTTTTAGCCATAAATGTGGTGTACCGCCTTGAAAATAAATGTTGATAATAAAGTACAAAATTTATCAATCATAGCTGGCTAAAATGATTCAAGAGCTAACACTTCAAATGATATTCAAGAAATATTGTTCATAGCACAGATTTGTAAGATAAATATTTCATTCAGACTTACAGTATTTTATAAATATTATAGACAATATGTGTCGAATGTATCGTGCATAATCAGTTTCAGCTCATTTTTTTCAAATAGATTAAAAACTTCTGATCCGTATGATTTTATTAAAAAATTGTACACAACCATGTGTTAATACATGTTACGATTGTTACGCCTCGAATGCTTAATTACATACATAATAGAAAGCGTAATTTGATAATCAAAATTATTTACGAAAATCACATGATTTTCCAGCAGGACCTGGAAAACTTCTAATAGGGGTTACCGCCAAACATGATTCGAGGCTATAATTAATTTTCAAAAAGGTCACCGCCAAATTAATTAGTAAAAGTCACGTGTTGGTTCGCAACAATAAGAATTTTTTTGTGAAAATCTTTCCTTTCTTGGCCCTATTACTATATTTGAAATAGAAACATGTGAGTAAACAGCAAAACAACCAATCATATTATGGTTCTCACTCCTATTTTTTTTTGATTTTTTGGCGGTAACCTTTATATATAGTTTTCCAGGTCGTACGTTTAAATTGAAATAATAAATCATTTGATTACTTTACTGTAACTGATCATGTGATTATTGTTCTTACAAATAACGATATTATATGTTTGAAAACCAGTACGCGTACAATTGATAAAATTTTTTTTATATATTACTGTATATTCAAATAACTTATTATTAAATGGTCCAAATAACCATTATGGTAAATGGAAATCGGTGTAGGAATCAATGTATAAATAGGTAACAAGAGATTGGCGCTCATTTACTATTAGCGTAATTCCGCCTGGTATTATCTAAAAAAGGAAGGATATAGTGCAGATTATTTTTTTTTCATTATACGTTAACTCTGTATTGTTACCTTTTTACGAGGTCCTATTGGTGTTCAAATAACCATTATGATTAGATGGACATTGGTGCCTAAATAACCATTATTTAAGCATCAAGGTAACAGGGCCTATCGGTTTGATCAAATTCGTACTAGTACTGAATAACCTCTTACTTAATAAGGACGTGCAGATTTAACAATGAAAAATGGGCGATTTTCACGTTACAATCTTATTTAAAATACTCAAATATGTTATTGCAAATAACGACGTGCAGATTTAATGGTGTCCACAATAGCAAAAAAAGTTGTTGAATTTTCACGTTAAAATCTTATTTAAATAGATATCTTATTTTTCGCACATTTTTATTTTTCAAAAGAAAATTCAAGAAAGATGAGCGCTCAAATCCTCACTAAAAAAATTAATCTTGAGAATGATTTTAAAGAACATATCTTAATAAATGATAATATTTCTCGGAATTTTCGTAATACAACTGTACATGCCATTTCAGTCGATTACGATGAACCTCCGTCAATCAATAAATCCGTACTTAAACACACGATGACTTCTCATGGTTTAACTGCTGCAATTTTTCATGCTTACAACAATCATCAACATTTACTCTTAACTCCTGATGATATTTGGTTAACTATAGCACAAGGAGTAAGTCAACATATTAATTATAATGCAGAAAAATTTCGTTATCGTTTTGTTAATCATGAAGGTAAAAAAGAGATTGGTGTTGTTATTGATGGAATTTTGTTTCAAAATAATTCACGCCTTGAGGGAAATTGGCCTGAAGTAGTAAATATGTTAGTTGTGAAAACTGATCAAGCTGTAGAAAAAATTGATGTAAAATCTCTTTTAGAATGTGATTTTTCTACAACAACGAAAAATTCTCTTACTGCTAGTCGAATCGTTCTTTTAGATATGCTTAAAGAATATTTTTCGTTTAAATGTTATGCTACTTGTGGAATTCCTAAAGTTACTCTTGAAGGTACTTTAGAAGATTGGTTAAAATTACAAGAGAAAGTCGTTCAATTACGTCAATTAGACTTAGATATGGATTTTTGGTTGGATAGGTTGGACCCTGTTGTATGGAAATTGGTTGAAACCTATAAAGGCAATGTTGATGAAGAATTTTGGTCAAAAATAATTTCAAAACAAAGTTTTTTTTCTGGCCCAAGTATTATTACGGGATGGGTGACGGCTCTTTATCCATATAAAATAGATGGAACAAAATTAGTTAATGATTCACTTACTCCAGATGACTTTCCTAATGGAAGAGTTGAAGTACCATTTACGACTAATACTGGATTACACTTTACTATAAAAGTTCTACATTAAATTTTGATAACTCTTGTTTAATAGTACATGAGATTATAGAGATTCGTCACTTGGGTTGATAATTTCGACCTTTTATCAAGGAACTTGTATTTAACATCATCTCTCGTTTCTTGAGTAAATTTACTTACGCTGTTGCTGATGACCTTTAAGGATTTAACAATTAGCTATTACTTTTTATGGGGTTACTAATAGTCATAAGAGCTGATGTGACAGAAAGACTAAACAAGGCTTTGAAATTAATTTCAATTAGATGAGCCTATAAAATATATAACTATTTTTATTTATTTATAACTGAATGAAAAAAGACATTTTCTGTCTTGTCTTTGATAACATTATATTTAATGTTAATGTTTTCTTTTATAATAATACCTTTACTTTCTCTTTTCATTAATACATAATTACAAAAGATTTCCGTGATCTTGAATAACCATTTTTTTATCAGTATACTTCTAACACGATTTCTTAACTATTTTTTTTAAAAAAAAAAAGCTCTGAATGGTATTATATTGTCACCTAATATAAAAAAAAGAGGAATATTATCAGTAAATCACGTGCCTTATTAAAAAAAAGCGTTTTTATGAAAGAAATAAATTTCTACAAGATATGTACGTGGGTAACAGAACATGATAAAGTTCTCTTTTTAACGAATTCGGACAAATCATAACAAACATGCGGAACCTCTTATCCTTGAACGTTAATTGATTTTTTGTATGGGCAGTGTATGGGCAGCCAAAAAAAATTTTCACTACACATTTTTTCAGGGCCAGAATTGTGATAATTTCGGTCAGTATCCAAAAAAGGTAATAAGATCTTCATTATCTTGTACACAGACCTTGTCGGTCATGGTCGGTCATAACCGGTCAAGAACCTTTGACCGACCGTTTGACTGATCTATAAACTTTCTTATCAAAATTAGAGGTCGGTTATCAAGAATCTAAACGCCGTGTTTCTTATTACAGCTGATTTCATAATGTGCGGGATTTTAAATATATATTGTTTAATGTTCTGCACTTCTACTTAAGCTACATTATGAACTAATGATCAGAGATAGATAATTTAATAATTTATACACTTAGCAAATTTTAAAGGACTCGGAAATATTCGGTAAAGCTTGATATAAAATAAAAATTATACGCTTATTTTGAAGTACTATTCCGAGAATGGTGGTATAATTTTATCTTATTTTGAGCTTTACCGAATAATTCCGAGTTCTTTAAAATTTGCGTACATTATGAAATCAGCTGTAATATGTGATTTGATAATAAAAACGTTTCGCAACGTTTTTTAATAAGTAATTAATAAAAAACGTTTCGCAACGTTTTTTTAATTATTTTAATAGAAAACGTTGCGAAAATGTTTTTTTAAAATATTTTATAAAAAAAAGTTTCGCAACGTTTTTTTTAATTATTTTAATAGAACGTTATGAAAACGTTTTTTATTAAATTTTTTTTTATTAATAATTTCATAAAAAAAAAAAATGTTTTCACACTTTTTTAATAAAAAACGTTGCGGGTCGGTTAAAGGATCGGTCAAACGGTCGGTCAGAAGGCTTTGACCGACCGATATCGGTCACGGTCATGACTGGTCATAACCGGTTAATGACCGTGACCGTTGCCATCCCTAATTTACAATCACGTTAAGCGGAGCGGTTTAATTAACTTTACTGCGCAATTCGTTGAAAAATGAAAGTTAAGCGGCGCGGTTTATTAATTTTACTGCGCTATTCGAAAGTTAAATGACAAACTAACTCAACAAGAAGGGATTCGAGTTAAAAGAGAGAGAAATTATTACTCTTTACCATTAGTTTGCAGTTGCCGATTAATGAGAAATTAGAAATATTTATTTTATTTTCTTAAATGTATTCTTTAAAATTTCATTTATTTACTTGAAAAATGAAAATTATGCTTAAATATAAGTACTTTCAAAAAAATAAATTTAAGTTCTATTAAAATGTTTTTATGTGAATTACTATAACTAATAATTAATATAATTAATGATAAAATAAAATATAAATAAAATATAAAATATAAAATATAAAAATAAACAATTACATAAGGGAGAGGGTACGAATAACAGAAGTGGGATGAAAAGAAACACACCATTCAGTCCATTCGTCCATACACAACCTACACTCCCAACCTACATACCTAAAAGAAAAGTGAAGACCTAATAAAGAAAAAATCTACATAAACCGGGAATATTTTCACCCGATAGGTCTTCTCTTTTCTTATCATTAATTGATTCGATCAATTTATTTCGTATATTTAAAATCTTCTATTTTATTTGATAAATACATACATCAATTTTTGTTGAATTTAGATAACGGAACGACCTGAAATACTTCAAATTCCTCTACAAAACATGAATTATTGGTATTTCTAATATGCTTTTCATAATCATTTTTGTTACAAATAACTTTTAATTCATTATTATAACTATTTTTTTTTAAATACAAATCTTTATCACCGAAAGATGGACCAAAACTGGTAAAGAAACTACCATATATTGCTTTCGTTTCATTAATTACACGACTTATAATATGATGCTTAGTACCTTTGCCACCAAAAGCAAATATGAAACTATCTTTAGTTACGCCATAACTATCATTAAATTTCCATTCAATTGGATTATATCCTCCAATAATTTCGTTACAATTTTTCATTTTAATAACTAATAATGTTTGAGATTGATTTTTACAGATTTCATAAAATTTATCAAATCTAAATGATCCACTTAACCCATCACGAGAATCACGATATAACGATTTGAATACATACGAAGTTTTTAATTTATCTGTAATTTCTAATCTATCAATCCATTTTGTAATTAATTCAGCGTGCTGAAATGTAATAATTTTAGAATCAATGTTTTTTGAATAAATTTCTTTCTCTTTAATTATACGAGGTATCGACTTTTTGCTATCATTATCCAAAAAATAATCTAATAAATCTTTATATAATTCTTTTGGTAAAATTTTTTTATAAGGTAATACTTTCTTTGAAAATTCTTTTGAATCTAAATTAAAGAACCTAATAAAAGGAATACAATGTTGTAAAGTAATCTTTAAAGAATTGAAATCATCTTTAGAAAAATTTGTAGGATCAGAAGGAAGTTCTTGATTTTGTGCGAGTCCCCATTTAATCACATGTTCCCAAACTTGAATCTCACTCATTTGAAGGCTATTATTTTGAATGATTGTAATTAATATTTTTTCTGGAATCGAAGAAAAATTTAATGAACTAAATATTTTATTTGGTTCTTTTGAAATTAAATCTGTACAATATTTTTGAAGTTCTGAGAAAGAATCGTTTTCAAAACTTGTTCGATATATTAAATCAAAATTCTCTTCCAACCCATTTTTTTTATTTTCAATTAAATAAGATTCCAAATAGGGAATTAATTCTTGAAGGCCAAGTTCATTAGCGGCGACCAAAATTTTTATGATATCGGAAGTATCATATTTTTCAAAAGTTAGTATTCCCCCATAAATATATCTGAAACAAAAAAAAGTAAAATAAAAACGGTTGTTAAATTAAATGATACGTAAAAGAGCAAAAAAATAAAAAAGAAAAGAAAAGAAAACAATATATTTCATACTTTAATACTATATGAAAAAATTCAGGTGAAACATTTGGTAATTTAATATATGTCAAATTTTCATCATTATTCTTTTTATTATTGGTCGACAAAATTCTTCTCAAATAAGGAGAACGATAATTTAAAATTACCATGTGAGCACGAAATATTTTTACGTTAGGATCATTACCAACTTCAATTGTAACATCGTAATATTCTTCATCATTTAACATTTCGATTAAATTTTGTGATAATTTCGGTAAAAGTTTATTATCGACCATTATTTAAATAAAAGGAAAACATGAAGAATTTAAAGGAAAAAAAAAGCCCTTTTAATATATATATTTTTTCGGTAGGAGTTTACACGTAACGTCGTAAACGATCGTGTAATTACGTGATTATGATGTAATATGCAGCTGCGTTCACGTGATACAAAATTAAACTATCAATTTTCAGCTAAATAATAATAAAATATCAATTGTCTAGCCAAATCCGAACTCTTAATTAATTACGCCATATTACTAATTTAGTTACGTCATTTTAAGTCATATGTTGTAAACAGATTGCTTATTGCGCAATGTGCATAATAAAATTACGTATAATTTGTTGAAGACAAATTTCTTGAATAGTGTATTATATCGAATTTTAAGTTTGGCACAAGATTTTTATAAATTTTGAATTGTTACACATGATATTTATGAATAAGTGTACAAAATATTCAAAGACGTTTCCCTTTAAATAATTAGACTTCTCTTTTACTGTTTATCTATTTCTCTATTCTATTTTACTTGTAGTAAAATAAATTATGGATGTTGCGAAACGTATAATTTAAATGATTATCAAATATTTCACCAGAAAATTTTTCAAATAATTTTATAAAATAAATATATTGATACATTAGAATTTTTATTATAAAATAATGCGCCATAGGTACATTATTTGTGATACAAGTACAAATTATTACGCTTTTGTATTTGTATTTTGTAATAATGTTTAATAAATAAACAAATAAATAAATAAATACTAGTGAAATTCGATAAACCGGATCTATCGGTTTATCCGGTTTGTCGGGATATTCGGTATAGCGAAAAAATTTTAAAAATTTTCTCACAATAATAAAATTAATATACACTTAGTTTTAAGTCATAGAGGTCATGAAAAATGTTTATTAAATTGATTCAGTATAAATAACTTTTATTATAAAATAATGCGCCATAGGTATTTGTGATACAAGTACAAATTATTCCGCTTTTGTATTTGTAATAATGTTTAATAAATAAACAAACAAATAAATAAATACTAGTGAAATTCGATAAACCGGATCTCGGTTTATCCGGTTTATTGGGATATTCGGTATAGCGAAAAATTTTAAAAATTTTCTCACACTAATAAAATTAATATACACAGTTTTAAGTCATAGAAGTGAATATAAAATTTTAATTACTTTGGCCAGAATTAAGATTATTATAATTCTGGCCAAATATTATCACGTTACTTGGTTCATGATCTCGTGATACGATATATCGAATCATTTTGACTATAACTGGTTAGAAATTTGATCCGTTATACGGTTATAGGCGGGCGGACGGGCCCAGTATTGGGTTTTTGGACTTGTCCAATTGCTTTTTTTAATTGGACTATTTTGGACTGTCCAAAACCAGTTTTGGACATAGTTTTGGACAATTTAAAATTGTTCAAAAGTTCTAATATTAAACTAAAAATAAAATATAAATATAATGTTGGAGTTAAAAAAGTAAATATTTAATATATTAAATGATAAAAAATTAATGTAGAATCAAATAATATTAAAAATACTAATATTTAAAGATTTTTTGAGATAATTTAATAATTGAACTAAAATCAAAATATTAGCCAAAATTAGTCATAATTCTGGCCATTAAAGTTATTATATATAATTTATTAAATTTTTTGTCATGTGATCTGTCTAAAACCTGTCCAATGAAAAAAAATTTGGATAGACGCCATAAGTAATAATTACGGCAACTTGCTTAATTTCAGTAATGCCGGGTCGATTTTTTCGCATTATATCACGTGATGTTATGATTCCAAAAAAGGAAATTGACACAAAGTTGCGACTACGTCACAACTTTTACAAGCATAGTACATATTGTAGCAAATTTAATATAACTATTTAGTAAAACGTAGTACCTTAATAGTTTATAATAAATAAGTACATAAAATGAGTTTTTCATTTTTTTTGCCAATGAAAAATAAATACATATGTAATTACTAAAATAATTTAACACGATAATTTTTTAGTTAATAGTATACTTTGCAAAAACTTTAAAATCAAACCCATATCGTAAGTTGTAGCTATATCAAAACTTTATCATAGAACTTATCGTAAAGAATTAATACCATATCGTGACCAAATCTTGATTATAAGTCGTATGTATAAAGTTGATGTATATTAAGGAAATCGTCACCCGATTTAACCGGCTCGTGCAAAAATAGTATTGAAATCGAAAACATATAGTAAAGTATATTTAAATTATATTAAATGCATGTTTAAGTTATAGTAAACAAATATTAAAGTTGCTAGTTTATTTATTTTAAAGTTGATGCATTATAAACTTTATTTTAGAAATATTAAATTGCTCTATCCTAAATCTAATCATACGAATTATTCTAATCTATAAATAAAACTAATTGTTCATTAAACATAGATATTAATTTTCCTATAATGTTAAATGTCCTATTAATAACATTTTTTTCAAAATTTTTGAAACTTACTAGAATTCTTGTATTTCTATATATATTGGGAGCCATTCCTCTAAAAAATAAATAAATAAATAAGAATAAATAAATAAATAAAGGTTATTACGCAAAAAAAGTTTTTAAAAAGAAAGTCTTTGAAAGTATTCTGAAACACACCTTCGGGGTTCCGGTAACAAAGGTGGGGCTGGTGTTTTATGAAAGAGATGAACAAAAATGTTATTAAAATATCTTTTTAAATTTAGTTTTGAAATTATTTTGAAACTCACATTTATCTTTCATAATTCCATTGTAAAGTTCTAAGATTTTCGCTTCTTGGTACTCATCTTTAAACTGATTTGGTTTAATTCAACTCTCATGAAATCCCTAAGCTTAGAAAAGGTACCTCATCGATATCTAAAAAGAAAAAAATGAAATGCTAGTAAACATTTCACGAAAAAATCATTTAAAAAAACCCTCCCATCAAAATCTCATCTCCCATCTAGAAAAGTCACCTAAAACAAAAAGAATTAAATTCGAAAAAAACATATAACCCCGATTTTCTTTCCCATGTGTCCATCCTGTCTAAAAAAAAAAACGTTAACATATGTTTCGTTAGAATAAATAAACTAAAACAAGAAAAAAAACTTACCAAAAATGAAATCCCACGCGTCCAAAGAGACCCGAAGAACTACCTAAAAAAAAAGAACTGTTAGTGACCGTTCATTAAATAAATTAAAAACAATTTTTCTAAAACTTACAAAATGTCACATAGGAGACCGAGGGAGCTGCCTAAAAAAAAAAAAATTGAAATGTTATAATGTTTCATTATCGTTATAGAATTTGATTTTTTTTGTAGGTTTTCTTCAACTCTTTTAAATAAAATACGAGAGAAGAAGGAAAGGATGAGGGAAGAAAAATGAAATTTATAAAAAAATTAAAAATATGATGGTTAAAAAAAATTGTGAAGAAGAATAAATTTGTTTTAAGCAAATTTAAAACAGAGTTTTTTTTAACAGAAAAAAAAATTTTTTTAAAAAGATATAAAACAATGAAGGGGAGAAGGAATGAAGAGAAAAATGAAGGAAAGAAATGGGGGAAATGAAAGGTAAACTGTAAAGAGCAAAAGGGAAAATTTGTTGAAAAAATGTTTATAAAAATAGTTTATTTTTATAGTTTAGACCACTATAGTTATTTTATAATATCACGTGTATCACATGATACATAAGGCTTTTCCCGATGTTAAAAATTATCAAATTTATATAAAAAATAAATTGGCAGATTCATCACTAAATAATATTTAATACTAAGAAATATCTTAGATTAATTTTCACTACCAATTCTCGATGTTATTAATCACCTATTCACCATATTCACCACCTATTTAATAGCATTTTACAACTTCGTAAAGATATGTTATCGGCAATTTCACGAGATCGTTTGTGATTTAATGGATGGTAATAAATCACGGGTTTCTGCAAAGTAACTTACTTATCTACATATAGTAATCATATGTAAAAATTTAATTATGATACATAAATTATAAATAAGAGTGATTAACAGTAAATCTGGATTCTGGGTCAAACCGGATATTTTTTAATCGGATATTTATCTGGATAAAAATCGTAACTATCAAAATAAGAATTATTCGGGTATTACAGTATAAGTTTTGTATGTCATAATTAATTCTGATGGCAACTATTATTATAGTTCAGAACAGGATTTTCATAACGAATTATTCCATCCAAGTTTTGACCATATATTTAATAATTAATTAATTCAAAAATTCTATATAATTATGTTTTTAATTGGCAAAATGTGTTGATAAAAACTTCTATTATTTTAGTTTTAACGGTCATGAAAGATGACAAAGGCGCACTACTTTTAGTCACGTGATCTTATTGAAGTGTATATCTTTTATCATTAATGCTTTTTAGGAAGCTTTTTTACCACAACACTTCATACTTTCTATTAATCAATGTAACAAAATCAACATCTCTTTGCGATCCACTTTTAAACACTCTTTATCTCTCCCTAAAAGTACATATAACTCTGTATTACACAGCAACATATACCCGAATATAGTAAATTTTTTCGATCATCAACTAAAAGTCCAATCTTCTTTATTGGTCGCACAAGCAAATTGCCCGCATACCTCAAATACTTTAAAATTTTTATTCTTATTATGTCAGCAAAAATATTGGTTACCAAATTCTCCTATTAATTTTTTTTTGATTTATTTGATAAACCTTTACGATGTTTTTCTAGAATAGAATCACTTTTAACTTTTTTTAAATTTTATAATCTTTCTCTTTCGTCTAATTTTAAATTTACTACAAAAGGAGGTTCTTATCCGCTTTCACATTTTATTATAGATAAAAAATTTTTATTTGCTCATTTAAATAGTATTAAGAACAAAGGTATCATGTTCTTGGACCACATTATTACAAAAGATCACGCTTACTTGGAGGATTACAAGGATATAAAAAAGCATCTTACTCACAAAGGCGGTAAAATCCCCCGTTGGTATCAATTTTTAAAAGATAATATCACCATCAACAATCAAGGGAGACTATATTTTGATTTAGATAGACCGATTATTCAAAACCCTTCTGCTCCACGCCCTGCTATCCCACCGGTAGATCCAATAACTCTTCACCATCCAAAAAAATCTCAACAATGGGTTGCTACTTGGACACAACACTTATCTGACATCACATACGGCAAACTTATGAGTACGAGCCATTTCCCTAATTGTTTACCAGTATCATATTTAGAACATTGGATCCACAAAGATTTGACGTTTACGCTTCCTTCTACAACACCACGTTCATTGCCCAACATTATTACTAAATGCCAAGGATGTGCTCAGCATTTCACATATTATGTTGGTAATCTCAGACCAAAATGTATTATTCAAGTCAAACATCAAGATTTAATTTTAATAGATGCTTTTAGCAAGAAGAAACGAGAAGAACTTTCCCCACGTCCTGCTATTACGATTAATTCTTTTCAACTATTAAAATATAGTCATCCTCATTATCGTCTATTAGCCTTTAATGATTTCTTATTACAACAGGGACATAACTCCACAGTTGATTTTAGACTGATTGCACCACCTTCGTTAAATTCTGACTCAGTCATACGCTCTTCAACCAATGATAAGTTAATCACCTGCCTAATCGACGATATCAAAATCGCAGAGGATATGAAAGTAATTTCCATTAACCTTAATTCGTTTACAATTCTTGACATATACACCGATGGCTCTTATGATCCTACTAATATACATGAGGGTTTCCCTATGGGTTATGGATGGACAACCTCAAACCTTACTGGTACTAACATCACTTACAATGGATCTCTTAGATTTTTTCCGTCATCAACCAAAGCGGAAACAATGGCTATTTTAACTGCGTTAATAGTATGTCCTAGTAATTGTTTTGTTAATATTCATACGGACTCTCAAGCTGCCATAGATTCATTCTACAAGACGAGAAATTTACATTCAATCTCACCGAGACTTTTCAATAAAATCAACAATAATATTTTATGGTCCGCTATTAGGGATGGGGGTTAATTAACCGTTAATTTTGTTAGTTATGATTGATTTAAAATGGTTAATTAACCGTTATTTATAATTAGCCAATCAAAATGCAGAATTTAAATCATGTGATTAAATGATAATCCATTATTTTGTTACACAATTAAATATTAATTAATATAAATATTGATTAAATCTATGATCTACATATTGCATGATCTTTTTTTTAAGATAAATTTTTTTTAAAAAAACACTTTTTTTTTGCAAATTTATTGTTCATTATCATGGTAAAAAAAAAGGGAACTGTTTGGAAACATTGGACAATAATTACTGAAGCAGAAAGTAATGAAGAAAGTAGTAGGTCTAAGAAAAAAACACATCCTTCTGTACGTTGTAATTATTGTTCTAAAGTTTTTGAACAAGGTACAGCTAAAAGAATGCAAGTTCATCTTAATGATAGTTGTCCTAGAGCTCCAGAAAGTGCAAAAACAAAGAAACAACAAATTCCTGAACTATTAGAAACTTCTGATGCTACTACTTCTACTTTTATTCCTACAGTAAAAACATCAAAAAAGCATTTAAAAAATACAACAATTGAGAATTTTGTTGATCGTATGAGTGAAGAAGAACAAGATACTCTTGAAATTTTACTAGCTCAAGCATTATTTGCTGCTGGAGTTCCTTTTTCTTTTCTTGAAAATAATTATGTTATTCAGTTTTTTCAACAATTACGTCCAGCATTCAAATTACCTAATCGAAGAAAACTTGCTGATGAATTACTTGATGATGTTTTTGATGAAGTTAAAGCTGAATGTAATGAACAAATTTTACAAGCTAAATCTCTTACAATGGTTTCAGATGGTTGGTCTAATATTAATCGAGAATCAGTTCAAAATTTTGTTATTTGTACTCCAAAACCATTATTCTTTGATGCTATTTATTCTGGTGAAGAATCTCATACAGCTAAATGGGTAGTAATTTTAATGAAAATGAAGAAGATAGTAATAATAGTTCTGATAATGAAAATAAAGAAGATGATAATAATAATAGTTCTGATAATGATAGTATATTTGGATTTGAAGCAAATGTTATTAATTTAGATGATGAAGAATAAATAAAATATATTAAAATTTTATAATATTTAATAAATTATAAATTTATTTTAACTTCCTTAAAATTATATATACAGGTTATTTATGGGTTAATTAACCGTTAACTAACCGTTAATTAACCGGTTAATTAACCAAATTCATAACTAACGGTTATTTTACCAACCCTATCCGCTATCCATCATATCATTAAAACACTCAATTTAACGGTCAAATTAATTAAGGTGAAAGCACATTCTGGCAACATATTTAATGATGCAGCAGACGTACAAGCCAAATTAGGTCATTTACAACCTATACCTACTGGGATTTTATATGATCACCTATCTAACCAAGCTGTTACACTCAAATGGAACAATGAAATTCCTATAGATAAAGACATTTGTAAATGTATTAGTACCATTCTCAATTATCGAAGGCTAGATTTGCACCTCAACCACCCTTCGTTGAAATTTATTAAAAAAAGTACAAAGGATTCTTTAATTGACTGGTCGCTCTCCAGTACAGTCGCCACTGGTTATAACGAACCTGTTTGTACCGAAAACTTGTTGTATTGAACCAAGTTTCACAGAACCGATTTTTTTATAATTAATTGCACTGGATATAACGAAATCACATAATAAATTACTATATACCGCATCCGAACTTATTTTAGCCAGCCCAAGTATATCAGTTACATATTTAGTATACCGAACTATCATGTGACTTTAATTAGTAATATAAAAGAATGGACTACCGGAAAAATTATTTCTGCTAGTATCAGATAAAATTTTCATTTGAATAGCTGGTAAATACTTAAAAAATCGATGAACACATAAATTTTAAATAAAACATAGTGTTATCTGTTATAGTAAGTCATGTAATCATCTGAACTTTAAATATTACAGTATATGCTGCTATAATTTAATTGGATAAAATTCATATACCGAACAGTTCGGTATATAATATGAATATCATATATCGAATTCACCATATACTGAACCAAAACGCTTGGAACGGCAGGTTCGTTATATCCAGTGGCGACTGTAAATGGTTTCATTATAATGGACGCAACGATACCACATCCATTAAACATACCAAGGACCTCAAATGGAAAATTCAGTGTTCCACACTCTCTCTACCTACATTGGACGTCTTAAATCGTAACTTTCCCCTTTTAATCAAAGATCCAATGACTTAGTAGGCATATTTTGATCGCATTTTAAATCCATGAAAATTATTTTGAAATTTTTGTTGCCATATATGCATTCTTGCAGCCTCCAAATTAAATTAGATATATGGAAAGTTCGTAATAATATTTGGAAAACTATTAGATCAGACTGGGGCCTTACAAAAAAACATTTTATTAAATACCGAGAGACTTTTCTTACCGAGTTGAGAACACTAGCAGCTGTCAGACGTACTGATCCTCCTATACCGAATGATCGTGAGCGTGGATATATTAATCCTTTTAATGATTTTAGAAATTTCAAATTAGATAAAGATTTTCTATTTATTTTATTTTCATCTTCTAATTTTTTACATAGCGGTGCTTTTTTTACGCATCTAGATGGTGTACAATATGTAGATAATTTGTCTTATAGAAGTCTTCTTAATTATTCCATTTATATTGTGTAGTTCGCCACAACTTCTTTATTAGATACACATGTATATAGTCTTTGTTGTTCATTTTTTTTATCATATTGTAACGCTCCTATGTTGGTCGTAGCACAGGAGTCTTCTGGTTACCAAGAAGTTCGGGGTCTGTCTTAGATAGATGATAGCAAGAAGTAGGATCAATTCCCTTTCGAGGGTATATATCCTGATTAAATGTCTATCCGACTTCACATAAAATAAATAAATAAATAAATAAATAAAATAGAAAGCTTTTTTACTAATTTTTTTCTTATAGGACTCCAACTCCAAGACTGTTTCATGAATCGCAGGTAAGTTTTCACTTTCGAATATTTAAAAAAAAATTCGGCTTTTTTTATTAATTGTTTTTTCTTTTCTGGACCGGAATCCCAGATAGGTTTTCGGTCATCTGCTATCACCTGATCCAAAAGAACTATTGACCGATCAAGGAACCCATTTCATAATGTACTATTGAATTCATTATGTGGTTTCCTGGAGTGAAACACAAACACTCGCGAACAAACCATATTTGAAAAATCTTTGAAATTTTTTTTATTTTTTTCTATAGGGCTCTGGCTCCAAAATTATTATGGTAGGTTTTCGGAAAACTTGAAGCTTATAAATTGTGTATATTAGAATTTTAGCTTCAAGATCATTACTGAAATATTTTTGAAAAACTTGTACTGTTTTTATAGACCTCCTTTGATTGGGTAACCTTTGATTGGACAACGAGAGTGTAACTACTGAAACTTCTATTTTTCTTTTATAAGGAACGTTATATAACGTTTCCTTTTTTTGAAGTTCTAGGTGTTAAGTTGTTTTCTATATTTATCTCTCCGATAAAATTTTTTTACTGACCTTTACAAAATACCTTTCCAAAATACATGATGAATTTTCTTCTCCTTGGTGTACATGATTTACTTCTGTAGTATATACAGTATATACTTTCCATATTGTATATTTTATTTTTTATTTTTAAGGATTACAAATGTGGAACGAGTACATTATTGTAAGATTTTATTAAATAAGAATATTAATATTCGTCTTATTAAAATTTGAAACAAATTTTATATATTAATTTAAATTTTTTCTTGAAAATAATATTGATAAATTTAGTACTTTAATATATAGTTCTATAATTAAATATATAATTGATTTGATACTCTTATTGGAAAATATTAATGTTTCATACTTAAAAAAAATTATTCATTACTTACTTTATTATCATCAAATTAAATATAAAAAGAACAACATTTTGGCCAAAATCCCATATTCCAAAATAAATAATAAATTCAAAAAATATATCAATTTACAGATCAATTATAGAAAAAAAGAATATGTATATGAAGGATTACGAAGTAAGTGGAAAGTGCACATATATCACAGATTAAGATGAGTTTAGTTAGGGCTGGAAACTCGGGTAACCTTTATATTCTTCCTAATACTGGTGTGCCATTGTATGCCAAAATTAAACGCGTGGTGTTGCTACTCAGTGTATCCAAAGAAAGAAAATACTCCATGTATTTTTAGAAAGATCAGTAAAGAAATTTTATTGTCAAGGTAAATCATCGAAAAGATCGAGAAGAAAAACTAGAAGAAAACTAAACCCTTATAATATTTATATGAGGGATGAGATCGCTTCTATTAAAGAAAGGAATACCCAGTTATGGTTAATAGAGATTTTCTACATTATTAGAAATAATTTAGCTTAGTTCTATTTGTATCTACTACTAGTTTCTGTCGTACTGTTAAAAATAAAAAAATAAAATAAAAAATTATTTTTGTTTCGAATGTCATAGGATTTATCCTAAACTAAAAAAAACTAGAAATGTCTGAGGCTTATCGGGAGAATGATCATCACTCATTTTTCAAATAAGTGATAGTAAATAGAATATTATTAAAATTATATCATTGACAGTTAAAATTATTGATCAGACTGATAAATGACAATAACTGAATAATATATTGTCAAAAGAAACTTTTAATTATGGATCATGCATGAGGAATTATAGTTTTATGAATAATTGGCCTTACTCATACTTTTGTACAATAACATAATATAAAGTAATAGCTACATATATATTAGTCATACTATTAAAAGTTAAAGTCATATCATTATGACTTAAAATTAGACATCAAATTAAAGTTCTGAATCTAAATGGCACAGTTTTTGTCAGAGTAAATTATATTGATTACATATTACAAGCCGTAATTATACATTATTAGTTATTCTACTAAATGTATAGGTAGTATGACTTGAATTGACATATTGATGTATTGGTGTGAATAATCTTGAATCGAAAACTATTATAGCTACAGTCATGGTTACATTTTTATTTTTATATCATTAGACTCATATCACATGATGAGAAAAATAATATAAAAGAGGACAAAATCTGATAGATAGCTTCATCGTTAAATTTATTTTTTTAATATCTACAGTTTGATATTTCTTAATATTTATATCTTATTTATATCTTATTAATATCTTATCTAAAAAAATTTTTATTTTTAATATTTATCTTATTTATATCTTATTAATATCTTATCTAAAAAAATTTTTATTTTTAATATTTCTTAATATCCATATCTTATCTATATCTTATGACCAGACATCATAGGAAGAAATCATTTCTAAGTTATATATGGTAAGTATAAAGGGATGTTGCGCACTGTAGGGTTTACGACCGGGTGGTATCCGCTCAGTTGCATCCAAGGTTACAGCCTGAACGGAATCTTTACTTAGTTATTTTGTAACTAATCTTAATTTTTTGATATAAGGAATAGAATGATAAATGGAAGTAGTTCTGCCAAAAATATTAGAGAGGCCACTATATATGGTAAGTATGAAGGGTTGGTGCGCACTGTAGGGTTTACGACCGGGTGGTATCCGCCCAGTTGCATCCAAGGTTACAGCTTGAACGGGATCTTTACTTAGTTATTTTGTAACTAATCTCAATTTTTTGATATAGGGAATGCTCAAGGAGAAATGATAAATGGAAGTAGTTCTGCCAAAAATATTAGAGAGGCCACTATATATGGTAAGTATGAAGGGATGGTGCGCACTGTAGGGTTTACGACCGGGTGGAATCCGCCCAGTTGCATCTAAGGTTACAGTTTGAACGGAATCTTTACTTAGTTATTTTGTAACTAATCTTAGTTTTTTGATATAGGGAATGCTCAAGGAAGGAAATCCGTAATGGTTTTGCAAACATGGTCGTCATAAACACCACTTATGGGAATGGATCCCCTGCTGATAGTTTTGATATAAGAATTATTGGTAACGGGTCAGAAATGGCAAATGGAAGATAGTGCGCGCTGCAGAGTATCCGCCCAAGGTTACAGCCTGAACAGAATTTTACTTAGTTATTTTTGTAACTAATCTTTTTTTAAAAAAAATTATACCTGAAGTAGTACTAATTATTATTTTTCGTTAAATCTTTTCACAAAATTATTTTATTTTATAAAATAAAAATAATGAAATTTATTTGTTAAATACAATATAATAAAATTACATGCTTATGATGGTTTTAAAAACCAGTTAATTTAAAATTTTATTAATTAAAAATTCAATTATTCATCAATTTATTAAATTTGTTATCAAATTCATAATTGCGTGAACGTCAGTAAATTGATAATATTATTATAAAATAATAATAATCTAATGCTATTTCCATAAACAATTTCTTTAAATAATTTTAATTCGTTATCATAAAAATACGCAAAATTCAATATTAATCATCATAAGAACTTCATCCTTTATAGGATTTCAAATTTACTGTATTATCTTCTTGAGTAGTATCAGGTGTAAATATATCATTTAGAAAAATTATATTCTCTAAACATCATGTTAATATAATTAATGATTTAGAATCTAGAATATAAGAATAATAGAAAAAAAAATTAGGAGGTCGACGGGGGCAGATTTGTATTTACCGAGTATTATTTTGGAATTCTTAAACAAAAACCTATATCAGTAATTGTTTTTACCCAGCCTTAAGCCTCGATTGACAATGACCATATCATCACACGGCAAAGCTTCTTGTAATACCTGTGCTGGACAAGCTGTAAAAAGTTGATCATCGTAAACTTACTTTTTTTTTTAAAACTAAGAAAATTTTAATTATATGATATTTTATGGAGAAATTACGATATTTCCATATAGTCAATATATTCTGATAAGTTAATATAACATTTTCTTCAGTATTAAAATTTTGTGATATGCACGCATTTGTTAATAATGTAAATACCTTAATTTTAACATTTTTTCTAAGTGGAAAATCATAATTATGCTTTCATACATAATCAGTAAAGAGTCTAAATATAGATTTTTCATTATTTTACGTGTATTTTTTAGGGTAAAGAAGATTTCACATTAAGGAATTTATTTTTATCTAAAGGAAGATGCTGTTAAAAAGTTATAGTGTATTTATGTGCTACTTAAACCTGAGTTGTAGAGTGTAGACATATTATTTTTCTTGTAATAAATATGTAAGAAATTTATTTAAAAAGATATACACAAGATTTTTATTAAATCATATTCCAATAACCGATGATTTTATAGGATTTTTTGCTATTATCACGTTCACGTTCCTTCCAAAACATTTCCGTGATTCTACTACATATATCACGAGCTGTTGTCTTATACCTGGATCAGAATGTCAGCATTCTTCCATTAATTCAATATAGCCTTTAGATTCTAGGGTGGACGGAGTGGTTTTATTTGTAAAAATTCCTTTAAAGATAAAAATATGTGTTAGGACTTTCTTCTTCAAAGTATATCAATTTTTTAAATTACTTAATTTTATCTATAGTCCATATTATTAATAATCACGTGATTAAATGTATCTTCGAGTAAAAGGAATAAAGAATAAAGAATGTAAAGAATGGGAATAAATTTTCGACTTTTACCGAAAAGATAGACAAAACACAAAAAGTGATCGACCAAAGAGTGAAAATTCCATCTTAAGGGGAATCAGAATTATGGAAAAAGTTGTAAAGGATATAACAAAAAAGAATTAAAAAATCAAATTTTTCGAGGTCATGTGATCATGTGATTACTTATGTTACACAACATAATAAATAATAAATATTTGGAAATATTATTAATATATTTGACTAATTTATACTTTTATTAAATTTATTGGTTTCGATAAAAAGGTATTCTTAATATTAGTTGCTAAACCAGATTTCATCAATTTCAGTAAAGTGACTAACTACTATGGAGAATATTTAAAAATATTCCCTATGATTATTATAAATTATTTACGTTTAATGAGTTCCCCTACACACGTGAATTTATTCTTAGACTGGATGCATCAAATTATTTAAGACTTCATGTTGAATTTAATTTATTTATTCTGTTTATTTAATTTCTCGATGTAAGAACATCGAATATATACTTTTGTAGTCTTATGATACCTGTCTTTTAACTCCCTCGCCTTTTCTCTAGCCTTTAACCAAGCTTTTTTTAATGATTCCTCAGTATCTCCTATAGGATTGGTAAAATTAGTACTGTATAGTAATTGAAAGTATCATCATTTAGGAAATTATAAGAATAATAATTAACAGTGAAGTTTAGTACATGATGATAGTACGCGATGATATTTACTAAAGTCAGATTAGAGTTAGGATATTGGTTGACGCAGCGTTATTTTTTGCTTATTTGGAAAAAAGTCAATTGTAATATTATTAATGGAGAAGCTAGGAAATAGAAACTCTAATTAATACGTATAAAATAATTTAATTATTGAAAATAGATATGAATATATAGTTTATTATAAGTCAATACGAATAATAAAGCACTGTAATTTATATAGGATGCAATTCCTCGTAAAACTTATTTTCCCAAAATTTTACATAATTTGAAATTCAGTACAATGGCCAACCTCAAAACAAATTATCTAATTATCTATCAGGATGTCATAAAACATTTTTTATTTTTTACTATAAAATATTCGGAATTTTTTCTATCTATGACAAAAAATCAACAAAACATTTTACTCTCTATTTAAATATCAATTTTAAATAATTCAAATTCTAAAATGGTTGATCCACTACTAATTTTACTGATCGGTTTTTCATAATTTGTATTTTTACAATAGAATTCTAATTTATTCCCAAAACTTCGGAATAAGGTAAAGTCACCACCAAATGATGGACCTTGATTTAAAGAGGAAATCTTACTTATAGCTTCCTTTTCATTCTTTACGCGACTTAAAATGTAATTTTCAACACTATAATAATTATTAAAGGAGAATATAAAGCTATCCTTAGTAACATCATAACCACTACCAAATTCCCATCCAATCGGATTATATCCTCCAAGAATTTCGTTACTACCTTCAACTTTAGCAAATGTTACAGTATGAGGTTGATTTACACAAATTTCATGGAACTTTTTAAACCTGTTCAAAATTCCACTAGACCTATCACGAGAATGACGATATAATAATTTGAATTCATATAAATTTGTTAATTTGTCTGTAATTTCTAATCTATCAATCCATTTTGAAATTATTTCAGTATGTTGGAATGTAATTATCTTAGAATCAATATTTTTAATACTGTTAGTTAAAACTTTCTGTTTATTTAATAAAATATTATCATATCCCATTAATCGCTCTGTTGGCACATTTTCTTGCGACTCCTTATCACTATTTGTAACTCTAGAAATATCCAATGTAGATTTTTGTTTTAAAATAGATATACGAGGTAATGATTCCTCGCTGTCATTATCCAAAAAATATTCTAATAAATCATTATATAATTCCTTTGGTAAAATTTTTTTATAAGATTTTACTTTCTTCAAAAATTCCCTCGAAGTTATATTGCGAAATCTAATAAAAGGAATACAATGATGTAAAGTATGTTTTAAAGTATTGAAATCATCTTTTGAAAAGCTTGTAGGATCAGAAGGGAGTTCCGGGTTTTGAGCGAGTCCCCATTTAATTACATGCTCCCATACTTGAATTTCTTTCATTTGAAGTTCATCTTTTTGGATGAGTGTGATTAAAAGTCTTTCTGGAATTGAAGAAAAATTTGGAGAATTAAATATCTTGTCTGGTTCTTTAGAAATTAAATTAGTACAATATTTTCGAAGTTCTGGAAAAGAATCGGTTTCGAAACTTGTTTGATATATTAATTCAAAATTTTGTTCCAACCAGTTTGTTTTATATTTAATTAAAAAAGATTCTATATAAGGAGTTAACTCTTGAAGGCTAAGTTCATTAGCAGTAACCAAGATTTTAATGATATCTGAAATATCATATTCTTCTAAAGAAAGTCTTCCCCCATAAACATATCTGAAAAAAAAAAATCAAATGTTTGTAAATTAAAAATACACATACTTTTACGCAAAAGAATAAGAATATAAACTCTTGTACCTTAATAATACATGAAAAAAATCAGGTGAAACATTTGGTAATTTAATATGTGTCAATATTCCATCATTTTTCTTTTTGTTAGTTGATAAAATTCTACGCAAATAAGGAGAACGATAATTCAAAATAACCATATGGGCATGAAATACTTTCACATAAGTGTCACTACCAACTTCAATTGTAATATCATAATATTCTTTATCATCCAAAATTTCGAGTAAATTTTGTGATAATCTCGGTAAAAATTTATTATCAGCCATTATAATCTTTGAAAGAAAAAGGATGAAAAAATTTGTTCAACCTTTCTTTTTTAACATAAACCGTCGACCGGTTAAAATTACCTCCTTATAGTAATTTAATGCAGGTCAGAGATGTGCAACAGTTCCACAAACTAAACATTTTTAAGAAGGTTATGCCTTATGGTGTCCGGTCTGATGATCCTTCTGAGTCCAGTCACGTCAATTTTTAGCACAGTCATGTGAATTTGGGTCCGGATCATTAGACCACACGGTCCAGTAATTCGCTTAAAATTACTTGGGTCCGATTGATTGATTATAAAGCTTGATCTACACGATCTTTATTTTTTTTTGCTGTTTCGCTTTATAATGAGTTATTATGAAAAAAATTTTTTTTTTTACTATTAAATATTTAATGAGATAATGGTTTTAGTAGATGATAGAATATATATAAATTTCTAAGAACCTTTTATTTCAATAAATTAAGATGCAATTAATTTTTGTTACAAGTTTTTAAACATTTTATTGTATAAAAAATGTTTATTTAAATCCACAATTAATAAAAAGATAAAATGTAGATCGGTCATGTAGAATTAGTTCGGTCCGATTGATCAAAATCACAGGACTTAGCACAGTTAACTCAGTCCGATGGTAGCGAAGTCTGATCAAAGTTTAAATTCGGTCTGCATCAAAATTCATATGACTGTGCTAAAAATTGACATGACTGGACTCAGAAAGATCATCGGACCGGACTCAGTAAAGATATACTCTTTTTAAAACGATCTTTGCAACTTAATATCTAAGCCAGTACAATTTCCGACCTTATAAATTATATATCAATCGTTAAATTAACTGGTTAATCTTTAGATTGATATCCTTCGACTTATGAATTTGATACATTTGACGTAGACTACGTAAGTTGTCCGTTTATAAAAACTAAAATAAATATATGATTTTTTAAATCGGGATAAATATAAATTTTTTAATTTGATAAAAAGTTCGTTAAAATAATGCAGTATTACGTGCTCAATAATATAATAAATATATAAGCATAAATTATATTTATTATTATTTTGTGAATTGTCACCATCTTGATCCTTTTTTTCAAATTTCATAAAAACATATGATCATTAACACGTATCTTTTCAGTAATGATTTGCTTTAACTTATCAAGTTCTATTATTGATAAATTGTCATTTTGTTTTAAAGATTTTCGCTTTTTACTGTTTATTAGATATTTGTTCGTGACTTATTAAAATAAAGAAATGATGAAAATTGTTGGGTATTAAAATGAGTCAATATAATGGGAATATTTTTATTGCAGTCGATATATATTTATATATGTGTATATTGAATAAAAAAAGATTATCTATATATTTAATATTCGTAATACATAGATAAAATAAGGCTAAAGTTAAGAGAGGAATTAGTAAATAATAAAGCGATGATGGATTCTAAGGCGTATAAGATGAATATTATAGATGAGGCAATGTCTTTTGATGAATTTAATCTTTATTGGAAGAAAATTTTAATTTCAGGAGGGCTTAGAGCCTTAGAGCGTGGCGTAAAAAGTGTTCTGAATTAATTTGGAAAAATGAAATGCTTAATAGTAGTAAGGTGGAAGATCTCTTTTATTATAATTATAAGGACGAATTCGATTGGAATAAAACATTACAGTTTATTAGTAATAGAAATAATTATACATCATGGGAAATTGAGAAAGATGATGTATGGGGCGTTCATAGAAAATTAAAAATTTTTTAAAGGATTTACCAACGTATGAAGTGTTATATAAAAATTAACGATAAAAAAAGTTTTGGAACTTTTGATTAGTAATCTTGAAGAAAGTTTATTGAAGGAAGAAAAGCATGAAAAAATCAAATTTTTACAAAACATAAATTTTAGTTTTTAAAAGATTTTATACGAAAAATCATAAGTTTTACTTGGAAAAGAGAAATATTGGGAATTTATTAGAGGAGTTTATAATCGGAAATTTAATACGTTATCAAAAGATACTAAAGACGAGAAAGAAGTTATTAATAACGAGCTTTGGATTTTTTGTTTTAATGCGTTAAAGAACGAGTTTTGGAACAAAAAGTGTAATGAAGTCAATGAGATAGAACAGAGTTTAGGTATTAAAAAATCAGATAAAAGTTAGAAAATTTATAGATTGGGATATGAAGTGCGAAGATAAAGTATAGAAAATCAAAGAAAAAAATTAAAAATTAGTGAAAAATACAAAAATAGAGAACAAAATATTAAATTAGTAACGAAAAATAAAATAATTAGTAGGTTCACAGAAGGAAAAGATACGAAAAATTGGAATTTAACTATAAAATTAGTTTAGTTTTTTTTTCTAAATTAGATTAGATAGATATTAGTAGATATTATTTTTTCGAATACTTTAGTTATAGAGAGTAAATTAATTTGCCTTCTAAGTGTTTTGATATTTATGTAATCTTTTCTGTAAAATGATTAATAAATAAATAAACGCGTTATTAATTTAAAAAAAAAAAGATATTCGTAATACAAATTTTTATCGGCAAGTTATTAATGAATAGGAGGGTTGCTTGTAGTACAATCAAATATCACGTGACTGTAACTTTGTGTTTGGTTCCATTTTGTCACTTCAGTCCAGATCCGAGTCAGTACGATTTGGAACCGATGTATCAAATCGAATGAAACGAACCGACTTAAGACTTAAGTCGCTCAACCCCGACTTTTTCCATTACTGCGTCTTTTTAGTCCGGTCTTTTTGCATGTAGTAGGACTGCAAAGACTTTGATCCCAGGACCAATTTAACATCTTTGTCATGTTTATATTCTTCGACTTACGCAACTGATACATTTGACACTTAAGATTGTATCATTTGCATTTATTCCTCTATATATACAAAATAAATAAAAAATTTTTTTTTTTTGCCGGGATAAATAAGTAAATTTTTAGTTATTAAATTTTTTTTATGATTTACAGACAAATTAAGAAATTCGATATACTACTAGTAATGCGGCGATTGGCCAGATTATTATCAAGATGACTTAAAACAAACATTTATTTATTTTTATATTATAAAATATTTGGAATTCTCTCTATTTATAACAAAATCAACAAAACATTTCACTCTCTATTTAAATATCAATTTTAAATAATTCAAATTCTAAAATGATTGAATCGTTAATTCTACTGATCGGTTTTTCATAAGTTGTATTTTTACAACTGATTTTTAATTGATTGCTAGCACTTTGGAATAAGTACAGGTCACCAAATGATGGACCTTGACTTAAATAGAGAATCTTCCTTATAGCCTCCTTTTCATTCTTTACACGGCTTAAAATGTAATTTTCAACGTTATGATTATTAAAGGAGAATATAAAGCTATCCTTAGTAACACCATAATCACCATCAAATTTCCATCCAATCGGATTATATCCTCCAAGAATTTCATTACTACCTTCAACTTTAACAACTGTTACAGTATGAGGTTGATTTAGACAAATTTCATGGAACTTTTTAAACCTGTTAAGAAATCCACTAGACCAATCACGAGAATCACGATATAATAATTTGAATTCATATGAAGTAGTTGGCTTGTCTGTACTTTTTAATCTATTAATCCATTTTGAAATAATATCAGCATGTTGAAATGTAATTATTTTTGAATCAATATTTTTAATATTGTTAGTTGAAACATTTTGCTTATTCTCATCAAGTTTTGTAAATGTACCTGATTCCATTGATATATCTTCTTGTGGCTTTTTATCACTATTTGTAACTCTACGAATATCATCTACTGTAGATGTTTGTTTTAAATTAGATATACGAGGTAATGTTTCCTTGCTGTCATCATCTAAAAAATAATCTAATAATTCTTTATATAATTCCTTTGGGAAAATTCTCTTATAAGGTAATACTTTTTTTGAAAATTCTTTTGGATTTAAATCATGGAATCTGATAAAAGAAAGACATTGTTGTAAAGTATGTTTTAAAGTATTGAAATCATCTTTTGAAAAGCTTGTAGGATCAGAAGGGAGTTCCGGGTTTTGAGCGAGTCCCCATTTAATTACATGCTCCCATACTTGAATTTCTTTCATTTGAAGATTATCTTTTTGAACAAGCGTAATTAGAAGTCTTTCTGGAATTGTAGAAAAATTTGGAGAATTAAATATCTTATCTGGTTCCTTGGAAATTAAATCAGTACAATATTTTTGTAGTTCTGGGAAAGAATCGGTTTCAAAGCTTGTCTGATATATTAATTCAAAATTTTGTTCCATCCAGTTTGTTTTGTTTTTAATTAAAAAAGATTCTATATAATGAATTAACTCTTGAAGGCTAAGTTCGTTAGCAGTAACCAAGATTTTAATGAGATCTGAAATATCATATTCTTCTAAAGAAAGACTTCCTCCATAAATATATCTGAACAAATATTAAACGTATGTATTAAAAAAATATATATATACACATATATATTTTAGCGAAAAAAAAGTAAAAATATTAAGTCTTTCGTACCTTAATAATACATGAAAAATTTCAGGTGAAATATTTGGTAATTTAATATTTGTCAAAATTCCATCATTTTTCTTTTTATTAGTTGATAAAATTCTACGCAAATAAGGAGAACGATAATCTAAAATAACCATATGGGCACGAAATACTTTCACATAAGGGTCACTACCAACTTCAATTGTGATATCATAATATTCTTTATCATCTAAAATTTCAAGTAGATTTTGTGATAATTTCGGTAAAAGTTTATTATCGGCCATTTTAATCTTGAAAGGAAGATATGAGAAATAATTTGTGCAAACTTTTTTTTTTTTTTCGAACACACTTGTTTAACCATTGACCGGTTAAAATTACCTCCGTAAAGTAACTTTAATGCAGGTTAGAGATGTGCAACAGATCATACGTTCCACAAACATTTAACTAAATATTTTCGACCATATAAATAATAATATTAATCGTTGGTTAACCTTTAGATTGTTTTCATGCTTTATATCTTTCGAATCGTGCAACTTGTGCGATTGATACATTTGACGTGGGCTATGTAACATTGTATACATTTGCATTTATTTCACTGTATATAAATCTTTTCGTTTACTTGATTGCCTATCACTTTAATAATCGTAACATTGTTTAAAACATTTAATTTATTAAATAAGAATTCACTGGGCAGTTATTTCTGTTCATATATTCATATGAAGATATATTTTATGTAATGATAATAGACGATGATTTACTAAAGTCGGACGCATTGCATATTTTTGAGAAAAAGAAAAAAATAAAATAAAATAAAATGTAAAATCTTTCATAAATAAAAATTTCCGGTGAAACATTTATAATTTAATATGCATCAAAGCTTCATTATTGTTTTTGTTCATTGATAAATTCTTCTCAAATAAGGAGAACATATAATTTAAAATAATGAAATATTTTAATATAAGGATCATTACCAACTTCAATTTGTCATATAAAATTTCGGTTTAATTTCGGTTTAATTTTTGACAAAAGTTTATTTTCAATCGTCATAATTTTAAGTAGAACTCTGGTTGAATTATTACATAATATAATTATCAAGCATCGAAACTTTTAGTTTTTTGTCAACATTAAATATTATAATTTAAGTGGTAAAACTTAATCACACTTCATTTTTGTCTTGCTGGTTTTAATTATTATCTGATATTACTTCTAAAATTTTCTGTTTGTATTATATTGCAAAAATTTATTTCTACCAATAACTTATTAAAGTCTTTTTTAGATTAGAGACCACATTTTTAACTCAGCTTATCCATTAATCTTAATGAATAAAATATTTTTTTAATGTGTCAAAAAGGTTGTAACTTTCTCTTTCTAATAAAAATCTAATTTTCAATAACAATAAAATTTATCCGTTAATAGTAGAAATTTTTCTTCTCATATATTTTTGTTGTTCGAAAATTTAATTTTAAAGTTTTAGTATAATAATACAATGGACGGGGAAATAACGTTTAGATCATACGTAAATTTTCGGTTGTTTATGGTATGACAAAATTACGGTTGTCAAATTAGTCATGTGTTCATTTGAATAAGCACAAAAAAAATAAATTTATATCTCATCATTTATCAATTATACTGTTGCTATACCAGTACCAACAATTTTGATTTTTATAAAAGAGACGAAAGAAATATTATTAGGCTCTTATTGATTGGAGACTCAAAGTCATCAAAATTATGAGCAAATAATCGGGACTATGTTTTACCCGTTGCCACTGGCTACTCACAAATTATCTAATTTAAACGAAGCCACTAATCAAATAAAGAATAGAAAGAATGCGCAGGCATTATATTTTAATGCAAGCCATAAATTAAGAATACTTTTACAGTATAATCTAACTATTCTAAACTTTTTGTTTGGATCACCAGATCAACAATAAGTGTTGCCCAAATTTACCGTATTAAGATAATCTGCATCTAGACAAACATACTGTATATGTTTACATAATAACTTAAAGGTTTTACTAACTACAAATTGGGATGAAAATTTCTTTTTTTTTTATTTTGAAAAAAAAAAATATCATCTTCAAAAATTATATAAATGGTTGATAATAAATTTTTATCAAAGTTATCACAAAATTTAATCGAAATTTTAGACGATGAAAAATATTATGATATTACAATTGAAGTCGGTAATGACCCTTATATTAAAACATTTCATGCTCATATGATTATTTTAAATTATCGTTCTCCTTATTTGAGAAGAATTTTATCAATGATCGAAAATAATAATGATGGAACTTTGATGCATATTAAATTATCAAATATTTCACCTGAAATTTTTCATGTATTATTAAGGTATATTTTATTTTCTTTCTCTAAAATATAAAAATATTTATATATATATATATAATTTTTTTTTTTAATTACAAACGTTTAATTTTCTTCAGATATATTTACGGAGGAAAACTTTCTTTGGAAGAATATGATGCTTCAGACATAATTAAAATTTTGGTTGCTGCCAATGAACTTAACCTTCAGGAGTTGATCCCCTATTTGGAATCCTTTTTAATTGAAAATAAAAAAGATTGGATGGAACAGAATTTTGATCTGATATACAAATCAAGCTTTGAGAACGATTCTTTCTCGAAACTTCAAAAATATTGTACTGATTTAATTTCAAAAGAACCAATCAAAATATTCAATTCTCTAAATTTCTTTTCAATTCCAGAAAAACTTTTAATCACGATAATTCAGAATGAAAATCTTCAATTGAGTGAAATTCAAGTTTGGGAGCGTGTGATCGAATGGGGACTTGCACAAAATCTAGATCTTCCTTCTAATCCTACAAATTTTTCAAAAGATGATTTTAATACTTTAAAGAATACCTTACAACAATGTATTCCTTTTATTAAATTTTATAATTTAACTTCAAGGGAATTTTTAAAGAAAGTATTACCTTATAAAAAAATTTTACCAAAGTTATTATATAAAGATTTATTAAATTACTTTTTGGATAATGATAGTGATAGTAACGATCCAGTTAAAGAATCAGAACCTATCATAGTAACTAAAGAAATCAAATTAAAAGATATTGATTCTAAAATTATTACATTTCAACAAGCTGAATTAATTTCAAAATGGATTAATGAATTAGAAAAATTAACAACTTCATATGAATTCAAATTATTATATCGTGATTCTCGTGATTGGTCCAGTGGATTATTTAGTAGATTTAAAAAATTTCATGAAATTTGTAATAATCAATCTCGTACTATAGTAATTATTAAAGTGAAAGGTAGTAAAGATATTCTTGGAGGATATAATCCTATTGAATGGAAATCTGATAGTAGTTATGGTATTACTAAAAATAGTTTCATATTCTCTTTTAATAATGATGGTATTGATGATTATATTTTAAGTCATGTAAAGAATGAAAAGAAAGCTATATTTAATAGTTCTTTTTATGATATTGGTCCTTCATTTGGTGATGGTGATTTATATTTATATCAAAATCATCCAAATAATTTTGGTGAATTAAGAATTCGTTGTAGAAAAAATTCTTATGAAAGACAAATTAAAGAAATTGAAATTAATGATTCATGTTTTTCAGAAGTTGAAGTGTTTCAAATCATTTAATATTAATATTTTAAAAATTCTAAAAAATTAGCAAAGGTTTTAGTAATAAAGTATTTAAGCATTTCGTTGATTCAAACTGAAAGATTATTCATATAGTATCTATTTCAATATTTCCTAATTATTTAAATATTAAATTATGAAATTATATTTTATTTGTATTATATTTTGTATATTTTATTAAGCAATAAAAAAAAAATTAAAATTTTATTTATATACTATGTCATATGTGTACAGACACTGCCTAAACTGATATTTTTATTACTCCTAAAGAAACATGTTTCCAAAAATAGTCATGGTATTTACAGTATATTCTCTCGGAAAATACAAGTGTCCTTAAAAGGGTAATGTCACGTTCTCATAATTCACTATTTTATTCATCGTTTATAATATAAATTATTATATATGTGATCTTAGAGCAGTTTCCGACTGATGAATACGCCAGGCATTTAACTCTAACTGATAATCGTTGCAATAATTAATCCATATTCCTGTTTCCAAAATAAATGTTTTTTGTAAAAAAGAGGATGTGACGCTCATTCCAATTTTTTTACTGCGTGTATATGCGCAGTCCTATAGCCATGGGTCACAGCCTCGTAAAATTCATTGTATGACCATTTCGGTATGGTTTCGGATTGACGGTTAAATAATTATTCCGATTGTTATTCACGTTTTTTCCGCAGTACTATTTCTTTTATGGTGTTTTACAAGCTATTCTTTGGTCGTTTTAAAGAAGATATGATAAGAATTTTTTTACCATGGAGAATATTGAATAGCATTCCGTCCAGCCCAAGTCCTCTTTCTTTTATAAACTCGATAAAGGCCATTCTATGATATATTCTAATTCTTTTATTTAACATAAATGTCTTGGTCATCGACATTAAAGATTAGCGAATATGCAGATAATTGTGATCATGTGAATATTTGATAAAAAAAAAGTAACATAAGTTAGAGTCGTGGAATAAATAGGCAATAAATGAGTGCATAGAGTGCATATGTAGGCTTAGGCCCAGTTACACATAGTTGCACGGACTGTGAACAAATGTTTTGCAACCATACCATTTCAAGCAATAAATCACAATACAAATCCTCCTTAAAAGAACCCTGAATTTTTCTTCCATCCGTAATTTACTGTAGTATGGAACTTAACGTTAATAATCCAGTTGTTCTCTTAATAGGAAAAACAGGTAAACATTTGTTTTCTTCTTCGTACTTTTCTTACTCCTAATTAAAAAAAACATATTAGGTGCGGGAAAAAGCACTCTTGGAAATTTACTTGTTGGGGCACCACATGATAATGGACCTTTCCATACCTCTGCACAAATGGTAAGTGCTATGTTTTTCTGTTAAATTAATCGTATATTCATATTCAAGAGTAAGTAACGATGAAAATATAGGATTCTGTCACAAAAGAGTGTACCGTAGCAACAATATCAATTGACGGCGTACCATATAACATCGTTGACACGCCTGGAATTTTTGACACTCAGCAAGGTACAATACCAGTACTTAATCAAATTGCCAAGACTATCAATAAATGTGCTCATGGGGTTAAGGCTATCCTTATTGTGTATAGTATGTAATCTTTATGAAACAATCTACTTTTTTATAATTACGTGGGGTTTTATAATTAATCAAACTTCGAACTTTATAGAAGCCAGAAGGTTTACTGATGAACAAAGGAACGTTTTAAACGAAATAAGAACGTTTTTAGGAAAAGATGCAACAAATAACATCATATCAGTTTTTTCTCATGCAAGCACAGACTGATGATAGAAAAATAATGCAAAGAGATTGGAATCACTCTGTTCGTTCTTTATTCAAAGCATTGGAAACCGTTGGGGAATCTCTCCCGATCCTGATAAATTTTCTCCTGATGGAAAAACTCATAGAGAACGATTAAGGGAAATCAAGAATTTAATCAGCAGTATCGAGGAGTTTATACCACTACTCAACTTGAGAATAACCTACGGGAACAAGCAGAAGAGAAACGTCGAAAAGAAGAGGATGAAAAAAAGCACAACGAAAATACGATGAGAAATTAAAGGATGATGCAAGAAGAGAGGCTGAAATGGCTCATCAACGTCAGATTGACCAAATGAGACAAGATTCTGACATACGGCATAGGCAAATATTGGATACAATGGAACAAGCGAGAAAGGCTCAAGAGAGACGAGAAGAGGATTTAAGAAGAGAACTTGATTTAATGCGACAAAAAGAAGAAATGCGGCAAAAAAAGGAAAAAGAGCGTCGAAAAAAAGAAAAAGAAGAAAAAGAGCGTCTAGAAAACGAGCGCCAAGAAAGAGAGCGTCAAGAAAATAGAAAAATCTCCATTGAGCTCAAATTACCTCCACCTACATTAATGATATTTTCTTTAAATATTCCTCATTTCAAAATGGTTTCAATTCGCAGAAATGAAAAGGTTAAAGCGCTTGAAAATTATGTTGATTTTGCACCTCTTGTTTCTTTCTATAAGGATGGTACTACACACATGGGAAAAGAAAATAAGATTTCTACTTATTTTACCGATAACGAAATGTCTTCTCAAGTCAAAATTACTGCTCGTCTTTCGTCACCAATACCTCTTATACCTCCTTATCTATATTCGTAAAAAAATGAAGAATATTTTTATAGTTAGATGATTACGGTACCAAACTAGGCACGATGTGGTCTTTAGTCGGACCTATTTTTTTACATTCATATTTAGTGGAACTGAGCTTCGCTCACATTATCATGTGGTTATTAACGTTTGTTGTTATTCATTAAATACAAATATTTGACAGAGTTGGGATGTTGCCATTGGGCATCTAATTCATCATCTATACATCAGAATAAAGTAACACAAATAATTTTTCGTGAGAACGTTATTATAACAGAATGAAATTTTATTGGTTATAAACAATATTTTAATATGTTTAATTCATTTTCATCCAACTATTTCAGACCAGTACAATTATAGTAGTTTATGTCAAAAATATAGCTAAGAAGTCTAACTATAAGACAGTTTCCTAGTAAGTAATAAAGATAGACATCAATATTTGTGACAATTTGGAACAAGGAATAACTCGTAGCGTTACATAAAATCTAGTAATACAAGCAATACCGACCTTTCGCAAACATTTAATAAACAGATTCACTCCTTCGGGGGTGCGAAGCATCAGAAATCAAGTCTCCGAAGAATCTTCTAAGACCGATGAAATATCTTTCTGAAATTCTAAACTCACTTCAACTGTGCACTACCCAGCGAGTTGTATCGTTTCCGTTTACAACAAGAGTTATTTCTTTTTGATTTTCGATAATGCTAATATTCTGTGGCTTAGTATTTTTTTCGGGTTATAAATGACACATAAACGAAAACAATGCTCACTAAATTCTCAACGGAGGAAATTCTTGAATCGGATCTATAACTTTCCCATCTTTGTATTTGACGAAAATATTATCTGCATCTAAAGATGAATAATCGCAATTAATACAATATAATAAAAGTAAACAAGTAGGTTTAAACACTTACTAGTAATGACTCTTAGATCCCTTCTAAATATATTATACTAAGGAATAGTTCAGATAAGCAATCAACGTAAATGAAAGTCTACTTAGGAAGAAATTTGATTGTCGTCTCTTAATGGCTTCTATTAAAAAATGAGTCGTCTCGTGGAACACTCTGAAGGAGAAAGAACTCCGGTATTAACCATATTCATGCTATTATCATGCAATTATCATACGGAATTCAAATGGCTAACCTTTTAGATTAGAAGTGTGGTCTGTTGCATCAGAATGCTAATCTCTTTTGCTTTGCTGCATTTCGTAATTAACGTTATAAATTAATCTCTTTTTGTAAACCCGCTACATCTCTTTTTGAATTGTATAATGAACCCCTTTATTGTTTGTACAAGCGTATCCGCCTCTTTTAGATGAATCGGAGTCAACAGATAATTTTCATGGATTTTATCCCCATAATGTCAAATTTATCAGAGACTGCAGTATCACATCTCAAATAATCTATTAATTCTAAGATATTATCAAACCTTTCTATGCGTCATGTGTGTTAATGGGTATAATATTCGATTTTTTTCCAGTAAAAATAAAAAATAAATCATAATGGTAATGATAATAACCGTTCTTGTCTCCTATCGATTAGGTAAGGACTAAGGAGTGCGTTATTCGTCATAGTTTACAGTCAATGGTTATAAAATTTTCATTTGAAGATATTGAAACGGGCAATGAATAACGTCTTTTCCGTAAAAAAAAAAATTTAAAGTCGAAGGAAGGGAATGGAGGGATAAATATAGCAAATCCAGGACTAAATTATTGATCAATTAATGATCTATCTAACCTTCTTTAAACTTGTGGGGTTAAAATTGGTCGATCGATAATTACTGATACTTAAATCAAGAACATTAATTTATAAAAAAGAATGATTGATGCTTAATAAATTATCGAATATATTCCTTGGAATTCTTCAAATAATCTGAAATTAGAATAATTTTTCAATCAATTCGCTTCCATTTCGTATTCATAATCGTTATTTTATTAAAGGAAGATCAGCTATTTATAAAAATTGCATGTGCTCTAATTAAATGAAGTTTAGTAATTGAGTCACAGTAAATACTTAAATTTCTTGTTTGAATTCAAGTAAATAATGTTCGGGATCAACCAAAATAATCTTATGATCGGCAATATGACGTAATATGATGTTTTGACTATCAAACTAGGATTAGAATTCCCATTCTTTACATTCTTTATTCTTTATTCCTTTTTATCCTATTTTTTTTTTAAAAAAAAAAATTATAATGATTGATAATAAATTTTTGTCAAAGTTAACACAAAATTTACTTGAAATTTTGGATGATAAAGAATATTATGATGTTTCAATTGAAGTTGGTAGTGGCCCTTATGCAAAAGTATTTCACAGTCATAGAGTTATTTTAAATTATCGTTCTCCTTATTTGAAAAGAATTTTATCAACTAATAATAAAAACGATGGAACCTCGACACATATTAAATTATCAAATATTTCACCTGAAAGTTTTCATATATTATTAAGGTACGAAAGATTTATATTTTTATTTATTTACGCTATACATAAATATTTATCTAATTTACAAACGTATAATTTTTCTCAGATATATTTATGTAGGAGAACTTTCATTAGAAGAATGTGGTGCTTCAGATATCATTAAAATTTTGGTTGCTGCCGATAATCTTGGTCTTCAGGAATTAATTCCATATTTAGAATCCTTTTTAATTAAAAACAATTCAAATTGGATGGAAGAAAATTTTGATTTGATATATCAAACATGTTTTAAATCTGATTCTTTTATGGAACTTCAAAAATATTGTACTGATTTAATTTCAAAAGAACCAAATAAGATTTTTAATTCCCTAAATTTTTCTTTAATTCCGGAAAAACTTTTGATCACGATTATTCAGAATGAAAATAATCAAATGAGCGAAATTCAAGTTTGGGAGCGTGTGATCGAATGGGGATGTGCACAAAATCCGGACCTTCCTTCTGATCCTACAAGTTATTCAAAGGATGATTTTAATGTTTTAAAGAATACTTTACAACAATGTATTCCTTTAATTAAATTTCGGAATATAACTTCGAAAGAATTCTCGAAAAAAGTTTTACCTTACAAAAAAATTTTACCAAAAGAATTATACAAAGGTTTATTAGAATATTTTTTGGACAATGATAATAGCCCGATTAAAAAATCTGGACCTCTTGTTGTTAAAGAGATTAACGTTAAAGCAAAAAATATTGATTCTAAAATCATCAAATTTCAACATGCTTTATTAATCTCAAAGTGGATTGATAAATTGGAGGCTACAGACAAATTAACAATTCCATACGAATTCAAATTATTATATCGTGAATCTCGTGATGCGACATCTCGTGATGGATCTGGTGGATTGCTTCATAGGTTTAAAAAGTTCCATGAAGTTTGTAAAAATCAAAGTCGTACTGTGACAATTATTAAAGTGAAAGATAGTAAAGAGGTTCTTGGAGGATATAATCCTATTGAATGGAAATTTGATGGTAGTTATGGCATTACTAAAGATAGTTTTGTATTTTCTTTTAGTAATGATAGTACTGAAAATTATATTTTAAGTCGTGTAAATAATGAAACGAAAGCTATATATAATGACGTTTATAATGGTCCATCATTTGGTCATGGAGATCTCTATTTATGTACAACTTTTGGTGGAGGTTTAAAAATCCTTTGTAAGAAAAAGTATTATGAAAAACAGATCATAAAAAGCTATGATGCATTATCTTTAGAGTTTGAAGTATTTCAAATAATTTGAGATACTGTATATTCATTTCTTTTCGTGATTCATATGTAAATAATCAAGAGTTTAAAAAATCTCTGAATATATTTTAATGGAGTATAATATTTTTTATTTTTATTTGTCATTTTATTTTAATTTTATTTCAGAATTATTACTAATTTGTAGGTTTTTATACAATATCTCAAAATTCTGTATTTGGGCGGCATTATTAATGATTTAGCAAATATAATAAAACTGCTTTTAAAAATATAATAATAATAATAATAAATTTATCTGGCTCACTATTGGACAACTAATAAAAAATGTTAATAAAGTGCATTCGAAACGCAATCCAGTTCAACCCCGTAAAAAAATTTCACTGTAATTTCTGTAAAAACTTCGTGAATACCGTAGTATGATAAATTCATGGAAATAACATGAAATAAAAAAATGGAATAAATTTATTATGGGTGGACAAATGTACCTAAACTTGTAATTTTGTATATACTATGGTACAAACGACGATTAGCGATTAAATAATTTATTAATTTATTAATATTAAAATTAATAAAATGAGTCAATAGTTAATGCTTTGGAATAAAGAGCAAACCTGCTGTAGCTATACAGTGAGATAAATTAGGCGCCGAAATATTACGACACATTACACCAATTCGGCATTACACCTTTAGAACAAAAATTTGGTGTAATATACGCCGCCTTAATGTCGAATTATCTGAAATAATTACGCCACAATGTATATACTGTGGCTAGTTGGTAAAGCCCATTAAGAAATTTTTCATGATGATTGTTTTGATTAACTTTTCTTTGATTTTCATCAAAAAAAAAAAAAATGAAAAAATGAAAAATAAAAATTTTGACAAATAAAGGAATTAATGAATTATTAATGCAGAATTATAATAGTTTTTTAAAATGTCATCATAAAAATTTTATACCTGCTTCTTAACTTCTTATGCGTGAGTTTTAATTTTGAAAGTATGATTGTCATACATTTACACGATCATATATTTTAGATTTCAAAAACTGTATCTATGTATAATAATTCGTGCTGATACATTAAAATATTTGGATAATATGAATAGAAAATATATTATTTTTATTAAGTTATTGCTAAGTTATTGAATCAATTGAATTAAGCAATGAGATATATTCTCTAATTGTACACTTCTGATATTTATTCGCATGCTTGTAAGGCACCCCTCTTCCATTAAGCTAATCTCCTTGGGATTTATGCAAAAACTCCATTTTAATAATATAAAATAATATAATGAATAGTGTACTAGTTTCAAATTAATAACTATATAATCTGATTAATAAAAATATTAGACTTAAGATTTAATCATCGGTCCTGCACAATTGAAATACCTCAAAATGTTATCTAAAGATAGCCCATCAAAACATTCGATCTCTTTTTTATAATAATTTTTTTTACAGCGATAGTTAAACTTTCATGAAAAGCAACGCGTAAAAACAGATCACCAAACGATGGACCGAATGGATAATTATATATGCTCCTTTACACGACTTAAAATAATATCACTATTCTTAAAAGAAAATATAAAACTATCTTTAGTAATTCCATAACTACCATCAGATTTCCATTCAATCGGATTATATCCGTTATTACTAGCGGTATCATAGCACATAATATGCATATATTATTAAAAAATGCAGCCCTTTATGTTGGCATAGGAAATTAGGAATAAAATGTTAGTTATCACATTGACCTAGCTCTTTAAACTCGATACTTTTTATGATTGTCTAGTTAAGTCTTCGTGTTCGAGCTCAACACTCTCGGCATCAAAATCTAAATTACGTAACAAGCGATTTTGCCTTTATTTATAATTTCATTGTTTTTACGCGCCATAGAACGTTTAACGATCATGTTAAAATAATATAGAAATAAGGCACACGTTCAATATGGATTACATTGTTTCTAATCTAATTTTGTAAATAAATTATGAAGAGGATTTATTAATAATCATCAGCCCTTCACAATTGAAATACCTCAAAAAAATCTAAAATAAATGAATTATCATTATTAACTTTGATCTGTTTTTCATAATATTTTAGATCACAAGAGACTTTCTTGTTGTTATAGAATAAATACAGATCAAAACCAAATGATGGACCGTAATAAGGACTATTAATTATAGCATTCTTTTCATTCTCTACACGACTTAAAATGTAATTCTCATTATTAAAAGAAAATATAAAACTATCCTTAGTAATTCCACAACTAAAATCAGATTTCCATTCAATCGGATTATATCCTCCAAGAATCTCATTTCTGTCCTTCACTTTAAAAATTGTTACAGTTCGGGAATGATTATCACAAACTTAATGAAATTTTCTAAATCTATCAAATAAATTAAGAGATCCATCATCATAATACTCACGATATAATAATTTGAATTCATATGAAGTTGTTGGTTTGACCGTATTTTCTAACCTATCAACCCATTTCGAAATTATTTCAACATGTTGATTTGAAATGATCTTAGAATCAATATTTTTTGATTTAATCTCTTTAATAGTAAAAGATTCTGATTTTTTATTTGGATCATAATCATTATCCAAAAAATATTCTAACAAATCATCATATAATTCCTTCGGTAAGATTTTTTTATATGGTTTTACTTTCTTCAAAAATTCTTTGGAAGTTAAATTACGGAATTTAATCAAAGGAATACATTTTTGTAACGTCTTCTTTAAAGTATTAAAATCATCTTTTGAAAAGCCTGTATGATCAGAAGAAAGTTCCGGATTTTGCGCAAATCCCCATTTAATTACATGCTCCCAAACTTGAATTTCACTCATTTGATGATTTTGAATAAGCGTGATTAATAATTTTTCTGGGATTGAAGAGAAATTCGGCGAATTAAATATCTTATTTGGTTCTTTGATAATTAAATTAGTACAATATTTTTGAAGTTCTAAAAAAGAATCGTTTCCAAAACTAGTTTGATATATCAAGTCAATATTTTGTTCAATCCAATTTTTTTTATTTTCAATTAAAAAGGATTCTAAATAGGAGATTAATTCTTGAAGGCTGAGCTCATTAGCAGCGACTAAAATTTTAATGATATCTGAAATATCATATTCTTCCAATGAGAGTTTTCCTCCATAAATATACCTAAAATAATTAAATAATTAAAAAGTTGTAAAAATATATAATTATCGAACAACGAGATTTATTTTTTATTTATTTATCTTACCTTAAAACTATTTGAAAAATTTCAGGTAAAATATTTGGTAATTTAATGTTTGTCAAAGTTCCGTCATTTTTCTTTTTATTTGTTGATAAAATTCTTCTTAAATAAGGAGAACGATAATTCAAAATAACCATATGAGCACGAAATACTTTTACGTAAGGGTCGTTACCAACTTCAATTGTAATATCATAATATTCTTCATCGTTTAAAATCTCAAGTAAATTCTGTGATAATTTTGTCAAAAGTTTATTATCAACCATTATAAAAGGATGTAGATTGAAATAAAATAAATTTCATTTTTTTTTTATTTTCAAACCTTAAATATTTTTTTTTCCGGTCACAAGGTAACCATTAACCGGCTAAAATTATTTCCATAAAGTAAATTAATAGGCCAAAGGTCAATTACGATCACGTGTTCAAATAGGTAAATCGATTTACCGATTTTACCGTAGTACCACCAATTTTATAATTAAAATTTCACCACGTGACTGGGCTCTTCCCCAGTATTTACTATTTACCCCAGTATCACCGACACTTTTATAATTAAAATTCCACCCCACGTGACCGGTGACATTTAAAGGGATGTGAAAAAAATAATTTTGTGAGGCAAAAAAAAACTAAGTCCCTCAGATAAATATAAACAGTGAAAACGCGGTGGGTGTACTGGGGAAGATCTTCCCCAGTATCACCACAAAAAATTTCCACCCCACGTGACCTTAAAAATTTGTCACCAGTTTCACACCCTTCCTGTTTTCCATTTTTACTATGTATGTATTCCAGGAACAGATTTTTCAGTGTGTAAAATCCTATTTGTCATGCTTATTTGTCACATGCTTAATTTCTTAATGCTGGCCGAGAAATATAATGCCGGTCAAAAATTACGTTGAGGTGGAAATTTTTTGTGGCATTACTGGGGTAAATTGGTAAATCACTATGGGGAATCTTAGAGGTATTACGATAATATCCTGTTCTCCCTATGTGATAGTAGCATGACAGCCTGTTTATCGTTTACATGTTATACATAGTACACATTTTTGACTAAAAAAAAACTCTTTCCCACAAAAATTTGGAACAAAATTTTACAAAGTTAGACATTTTATTTTTATTACAAAAAACTTTCGTTTCCACTTATACCCCTCAAAAAGAGTGTCATTATTACATCCAAACTATGCTTTTAATAATATTAAACCATTTCTTTTACTTTTTGTCATATTTTCTTCCTATTGTTTTCTGTATAAAAAATTAGGAACAACTTTAACCACAATGGTATTTACAAATACCTTTATACTCCTTCTAACATTATGAAAACCTCTTAAAAGGAATTATGTGCAGAAAAGACTACCCCTAAGGAACCTCAGGAAGGCTCCAAAGCTCATTTACCTATATTATTCTTGTAAAACTTAAAACTTTTCCTTTTATACTAAAAAATTCAACCCCTATGTTGTATCAGATACACATGGTAGTGGCACACTGTAAAATCTAGATATTTTCTCATCAAGTTAGATGAAAATGTTGATCTTTCTTTATCAAAAAATGATCTTTTTTTTTGTTTACACCAATGATATTGATATGATTCACAAAGGATCTTCAATTCAACTAGTAAGAAACTCAACATTGATTACCTTATCAGAACATACTTCACATTTACATTTGCTATCAATTGACAATTCTCACAAGACACTGTTAATAAATATTTTAAATGCTTACGCCAGTTATTGAAAGAAAAATTAGTGGCTATCAGAAATAGATTATCTTCATAGTCCTCTAAAAATAGACAAACAAAAACTTTTATTCTGTTCAGTTCCAGTGATTAATCTTGAATTTTATTTACCTTGTGATACCTCTCTAGGTTTTTATGGAACAATAATTAATTGTTCTCAACCCGCAGCATTCATCTTATCACAAAACTGTTGACACTGTAATGAACATTTATGCTCATTAACAGTAGTTCTTTTTGATGATCAACCAAAGGAAAAGTTTCCTAAAAACCTGACTTTTTATCAAAACCTGAGTCGCACTGGACATAACCTTGCAAAAAAAGTTCATTCAACACGTTTGGGCATGAAATATGAAGTCATTATAAAGAAATACAATGAACACTGAAGGAAATCAGATCCTCACCTTAAAGAAGTAATGGAACCTACCAAAATTGTCACGAAAAAGGCATCCCAACTACTCGTTTGTATTACAAAATACGACATTGTTCAATCTCCTCAACAAATAAAATGGTGGAACCGTTTTAAAAAAAAAATACTTAATACAGAGCGTCATTCAAATTATATTTGGCCTTATATATTAATCGCACGTTCAGAGAATTCTCCCACACCTAATGTTTTTAAACAACTAAGTCATTTTGTAGAAAGAGGTACAGTATATCCCTGTAATGCTGAAAATGAGCATACCTTTATATGTCACACCAAGAATTGGTTGCGAAGAACCAAAAAATAAAACAAAAAGAAAAAGAAATTACCACCATTACCTCCTAATAACGTAGGCAATTCTCGCCTATACTATCTCAATATTTACAATATTAACCTTTTTGATTATAAAGTAAGACGTTGATTTGACGTTACCTCCATACCTCAATATAACTATGGTTATACAAAAGCCAAAGAATTATATGACAATTACCTCCAAAGACGGTCTCATCTGTTGATAATAGACAATTTACCTCGGACGGATGATGATTCCTCCTTTTTCATTATTTCATCACAACACCGAAACATCATTAATAATCCCAACACCTTCTTTAACCAATTTATTGATAACACAAAGCACTCCAACGACCACAAGAAGAAGATTGCATATAGCATCAAAAATAGAATAGGTCTATCTATCCCTGGGCCTTCAACTAAACCCTTATTAAAATAGATCACACCTTAAAAAACAATTATGGACCTGATTAACCTATAACATTTTGTATATGACAGTATTTACATACAATAGCTAATTTTTATTAGTTAAAAGAAAATACAAATGATGACTTGAATTCTTTTTTTGTAGTTTTTTTTTTGTTCGTCTCATTGCTAATTTTATTTTTTTTGTTTCTTTTTAGATCTTTTAGCTATTTCTTCAGAGGGTTTTTTTTGAGGTACCCCTTCGATCAAATAGCGTAGTCATTTTTTCGAATAGTTCTGATCAAAGAGTGAGGTCTCGTAGGGGATGAAGATCTGGATTCTATACACATATATTAGTTATTTCACATGAAAATGCCATCTACTTTTATTTGTAATAGTCTTAGATCTACCACTCTTTTAGTAAACATAGTACACATTTTTTTCTTTTCTTCTCTCTTCCTTTTCTCTTCTTTTCAGTTATTTTTTAAAAATATTTTTAAAAGTTTAAAAAGAAATATTCTTAAACACTGGCTTATATATAGTGTATTATTTGTAAAGTTGAGAATAATTTTCACATTAAATCTTGTTTTTTGTACAGAAATCTCAGTATTATTTTATATATATATATTATTTTAACCAAATAATATGGCTTTGTTAAATAAGTAAAATTATTCGGCAGGTATGAAACTACTCAGATATTTCTCCAAGCTAGTTTGTATACTATACTCACTATTTCACTATTTGTAATATATTCAACTTTTCATATAAATACTATGGCGTAATTTAAGCATTTTGGTCAAACAAAACTTGCTTTTATTGAATAAGTAAAGTTGTTCAGCAGGTATGAAGTATCCAGATATTAATTTTTATGATTATTGAGTAAATATTTTACTGTGCGCGTATATAATACCTTTTTTTACAGAATAATTTCATCACTTTATTTAACTATACTAGCTATTGTCAAATAAGTAGAATTGTTCAGTAGGTGTTGGAATATTTGGACATTAAATTTAGTTAGAGTATTTATTGACAAATAAAAGTATTTTAGTTTAAAGTTTCTGTAAAAATTTTTAGTATTTATATTTGTTTATTAAAACTTTATATATAAAACATTTTATTTTAATTTGAAATGCAATGTTAAAATATTAAAAATATTAAAGTTTTGGTTCTTGTTATATTTGAAATTAAAATATTTTGAAGTTCTTTCTCTTATATTTTTTCGCGCGTAAACAGCAAAAATATTTTCTTAGAAAATGTTGTACAATTGCCCTGTGGCTAATAATGATCGAATGTGCCACATCTTGGGCTCATATTTAAGAAAAAAGGGGTACAGGATAATAACCTATACCCGGGTACAGGTTAAGGATGCTCAATCGCTATTTACGTTAACTCGTAAACATGCAATGAGATGTTGCATTGGAGGAGATAAATTATATAAGATTAATTCAAAATTTTAATCTCTACGAGAAAATGTAATTTTTCAATTTTTAACAAATTTATTACATCATTAAAATATTTTTAAAGAATGTATCGTAAGATCATATGTAACAAATAAAAGTTTCAGTGTAAATTTAATAAGATTATATCTTTTAAAAATTCTGTTACTACCATAACCTTAATTCCGTTAAAACCCAAAGAAATTCAATAGATTAATTACAAAAATAAATTCATATGAAGTTGTTGTTAATTCTTAAATTATTAATATTGATTGAATGTGGTAAAATGCAATAATTAATGAATCTGGAATGAAATAAATGGTGGTTTAATACGTTTTATCCCCTGATCGGCACCATTTACACGATTATGCAAATGTAGTTATACCTACTGGATAGCAAATTTTATATGTATTTATTTATCCGTTTCTAGGAAATTTTGCGGTAAAAATTAACTATTGATTATACTATAATGGACTGATTTGAAAATTTGAGTAATTCGGAAAGATTTGCATTTTCCAAATGAGAAAAACTTTCTTTTAATTTATTTGTAATCTCAATATTATTTTTCAAGTGTATTAGTAATAGTTCCGAAGCATTTTAAAATTCAATTATTTTTTAAAATCTTTTAAAATGAAAAAAAAAACCAAGCGAAAGAAAAATAAGATACAACAATAAAATAAACTATATTAAACTCACGATATACTATAAAACACTTACTATTGTGTAAATGGCAGGGGATAAATCAATTATCTCCTGGCTAATTGGAATAGTAAAATTTTACTTATTCCTAATTAGCCAGGAGATAAGTAATACAAGTCTATATGTTATAAATTTTATGACAACCATTGTGGACCTGAGATTTAATTCAAATTCTAATAATGATTAAATAAAGATATCTGTTCAAAGTTCAAATCATATTACAGTATATTAGTAGTAAATGTACTATAAAAAAGTATGTTATAAAGTTCAGTTAAGACTTAAGGGAATTCATTATTCTACGCAACCCGCGTAAAAAATGCAGCCCTTATGTTGGCATCGGAAATTAGGAATAAAATGTGCCTTTATTTATAATTTCATTGTTTTTACGCGCCATAGAACGTTTAACGATGTTAAAATAATATAGAAGTAAGGCTCACGTTCAATCTAGATTACATTGTTTCTAATCTAAACTTGTAAATAAATTATGAAAATATTAGAGGATTTATTAATCATAAGTCCTTCACAATTGAAATACTTCAAAAAAATCTAAAATAAATGAACCATCATTGTTATCTTTGAACAGTTTTTCGTAATAATTTTTATAACAAAGGACTTTGTTGTGTTTTAAATACAGATCACTACCAAATGATGGACCATAATGAGGACAATTAAGTATAGCATATAATTCATTCTTTACACGACTTAATAAGTAATTCTCATTATTAGTAAAAGAAAATATAAAACTATCTTTGGTACTTCCACAACTAATATCAGATTTCCACTCTATCGGATTATATCCTCCAAGAATCTCATTTCTGTCCTTCACTTTAAAAATTGTTACAGTTCGGGAATGATTATCACAAACTTTATGAAATTTGTTAATCCTTTCAGACATCCCACCAGAATCTTCGCTATCGCGGTATAATAATTTGAATTCATACGAACTTGTTAATTTGTCGGAAATTTCTAATCTATCAATCCATTTCGAAATTATTTCAACATGTTGATTTGTAATGATCTTAGAATCAATATTTTTTAATTTAATCTCTTTAATAGCAAAAGATTCTGATTTTTTATTTGGATCATAATCATTATCCAAAAAATATTCTAATAAATCATCATATAATTCCTTCGGTAAGATTTTTTTATATGGTTTTACTTTCTTCAAAAATTCTTTGGAAGTTAAATTACGGAATTTAATCAAAGGAATACATTTTTGTATGGACTTCTTTAAAGTATTAAAATCGTCTTTTGAAAAGCTTGTAGGATCAGAAGAAAGTTCCGGATTTTGCGCAAATCCCCATTTAATTACATGCTCCCAAACTTGAATTTCACTCATTTGATGATTTTGAATAAGCGTGATTAATAATTTTTCTGGGATTGAAGAGAAATTCGGCGAATTAAATATCTTATTTGGTTCTTTAATAATTAAATTAGTACAATATTTTTGAAGTTCTAAAAAAGAATCGTTTCCAAAACTAGTTTGATATATCAAGTCAATATTTTGTTCAATCCAATTTTTTTTATTTTCAATTAAAAAGGATTCTAAACAGGAGATTAATTCTTGAAGGCTGAGCTCATTAGCAGCGACTAAAATTTTAATGATATCTGAAATATCATATTCTTCCAATGAGAGTTTTCCTCCATAAATATACCTAAAATAATTAAATAATTAAAAGTTGTAAAAATATATAATTATTGAATAACGAGATTTTATTTTTTATTTATTTATCTTACCTTAAGACTATTTGAAAAATTTCAGGTAAAATATTTGGTAATTTAATGTTTGTCAAAGTTCCGTCATTTTTCTTTTTATTTGTTGATAAAATTCTTCTTAAATAAGGAGAACGATAATTCAAAATAACCATATGAGCACGAAATACTTTTACGTAAGGGTCGTTACCAACTTCAATTGTAATATCATAATATTCTTCATCGTTTAAAATCTCAAGTAAATTTTGTGATAATTTTGTCAAAAGTTTATTATCAACCATTATAAAAGGATGTAGATTGAAATAAAATAAATTTCATTTTTTTTTTATTTTCAAACCTTAAATATTTTTTTTTCCGGTCACAAGGTAACCAACCACTACTAACCGGCTAAAATTATTTCCATAAAGTAAATTAATAGGTCAATCACGATCACGTGTTTAAATAGGTTAATCGTTAACTGAACTCGTAAACTTGCAAGATGTCGCATTGGAGGTGATAAATACATATATATAAGATTAATTCAAAATTTTAATCTCTACGAGAAAATGTGATAAAAATTTTGGTTTTTTAATTTTTAATTGATTGTAAACAAATTTATTACCAATAATCACATCATTGAATATTTCTGATTCTTTTTAAAGAATGTATCAATTCATCATCGTAAGATCTTCAGTGTAAATTTAATGATTATATCTAAAAAATTCTATTACTAGTACCATCTTTATAGAAACTTCAAGATCGTAACGATGGCTTAATGCGCATTAACTGCGTTATAAATACATAGTGACCACATTATGTAATCGTAAAGAAATTACATATATGCAGTTACTGCGCATTAAGCCATCGCTACGATCTCTTGAAGTTTCTGTAAAGATAACCTTAATTCCATTAAGAAACCCAAAGAAATTCAATAGATTAATTACAAAAATAAATTCATATGAAGTTGTTTGTTTAATTCTTAAATTATTAATATTGATGAATGTGGTAAAATGTAATAATTAATGAATCTGGAATGAAATAAATCGTAATTTAATAATACGTTAAGTCTATATGTTACAACATTTTATGACAATCATCGTGGTTCCGAGATTTAATTCAAATTCTGATAATGATTAAAAATCAAATAAAGATATCTGTGTTTTAAGTTCAAATCATAGTATATCAGGTATATTAGTGATAAATATGTAATTTACTGGCGATACCCTATAAATAATGTTTGTCCGATAAATATTCGGAATGGGGTCAATTTTCCGGACACTCGCACGCCATTATACAATATTTGTTAAAATTTAATACAAGATGCGGAGAGTGAGAATTTTTAACAACATAAAAAACGTACAATATCATGATGAATGTCCAATAAATGTCAAGTAATGTTCCCCTGTTCGGAACGGGGTCGATTTTCCGAACAAAAAACTGAACAATGTTCGGACAATATTTTTTATAGGGATATAGCACATATCTTGCATAACCTTTTGTAGATAAATTATATTTTTATTATTGAATCAAATATAAATTTAAAAAAGTATGTTATAAATTGAGAGAATTTATTACTCTACGCAACCCGCGCAAAAAACGCAGCTCTAGTTTATGTTGACATCGGAAATTATGCATAAAATGTTAGTTATCACATTGATCTAGCTCTTCAAACTCGTCATTTTTCTAATATGATATTGTCTTGTTCTAGCTTAACACTCCCAGCATCAAAATATAAACTACGTATCAAGCAATTTTGCCTTTATTTATAATTTCATTGTTTCTTACGCCATAGAACGTTTAACGATGTTAAAATATTAATATAGAAATAAGGCACAAATTCAATCTAGATTATATTACTTCTAAACTAATTTTATAAATAAATTATGAAGAAATTAATTAGACTATTAGACTTAGAGGACTTATTTAATCATCAGTCTTACACAATTGAAATACCTCAAAAAAATCTAAAATAAACGAATCATCATTGTTAACTTTGATCGGTTTTTCATAATGATTTTTATCACAAGAGATTTTCCCGTCACTAAAAAGCAATTGTAATTTCAGATCAAGACCAAATGATGGACCGTAAAAATTATTATTATTTATGGCTTTCGTTTCATCCATTACACGACTTAAAATGTAATTCTCGTCGTTATTAAAAGAAAATATAAAACTATCTTTAGTAATTCCATAACTAATATCAGATTTCCATTCAATCGGATTATATCCTCCGAGAATCTCATTTCTGTCCTTCACTTTAAAAATTGTTACAGTTTGGGAATGATTATCACAAACTTCATGAAATTTTTTAAGTCTATTCCAAGATCCATCATTGCAATCACGATATAATAACTTGAATTCATACGAGCTTGTTAATTTGTCGTTAATTTCTAATCTATCAATCCATTTTGAGATTATTTCAACATGCTTATTTGTAATGATTTTAGAATCAATATTTTTTGATTTAATCTCTTTAATAGTACGATTGTTTGGATCGTAATCATTGTCCAAAAAATATTCTAATAGGTCATCATATAATTCCTTCGGTAAGATTTTTTTATATGGTTTTACTTTCTTCAAAAATTCTTTGGAAGTTAATCTACGAAATTTAATAAAAGGAATACATTTTTGTAAGGTATTCTTTAAAGTATTAAAATCGTCTTTTGAAAAGCTTGTAGGATCAGAAGAAAGTTCCGGATTTTGCGCATGTCCCCATTTAATTACATGTTCCCAAACTTGAATTTCACTCATTTTATGATTTTGAATAAGCGTGATTAATAATTTTTCTGGAATTAAAGAGAAATTCGACGAATTAAATATCTTATTTGGTTCTTTAATAATTAAGTTAGTACAATATTTTTGAAGTTTTAAGAAAGAATTGTTTCCAAAACTAGTTTGATATATCAAATTGATATTTTGTTCAATCCAATTTTTCTTATTTTCAATTAAAAAGGATTCTAAATAAGGGATTAATTCTTGAAGGCCGAGCTCATTAGCAGCAACTAAGATTTTAATGATATCTGAAATATCATATTCTTCTAATGAGAGTTTTCCTCCATAAATATACCTAAAATAATTAAAAAGTTATTAAAAAAAAATATAATTTTCAAATGACAAGATTTTATTGTTTTACTTAGTATTTATCTTACCTTAAGACTATTTGAAAAATTTCGGGTAAAATATTTGGTAATTTAATGTTTGTCAAAGTTCCGTCATTTTTCTTTTTATTTGTTGATAAAATTCTTCTTAAATAAGGAGAACGATAATTCAAAATATTCATATGTGCATGAAATATTTTTACATAAGGATCGTTACCAACTTCAATTATAATATCATAATATTCTTCGTCATCTAAAATCTCAAGTAAATTTTGCGATAACTTCGGCAAAAGTTTATTATCAACCATTATAAAAGGATGTGAGTTTAAAAAAATTAATTTCAAGTCTTTATTTTCAAGCTTTAATATTTTCTTTTACGGATACAAGGTAGCTTATTTATCCATTAATCGGTTAAAAATTATCTCCATAAAGTAAATTAATTAGCCAATCACGATTACGTGTTCAAAGAAGTTAATGATCGCTAAGGTATATCAGATGGGCCGAAGTTCGGATGATATTTTAGCCCTCCTATCAAATAACTGTATTATCCTGCAGCTGCCTATGATCATGGCTTATAACTGAATACGATAAACTATCGATTAAACTATTTCCAGTTTAACGCGACGTGTTCTTTTGCCTCTTACATGTTATTTGTATATGCAAAAATATCAATAATAATTGTGCAACTGTAGTTTATTTATAGTTAGTTAATAAAAAATATCAGCACGATGAAAAAAGCATGATTCTATTCGGCTGTAGGATACTAATAAGTATTAATAGCCCTGTTCATTTCTGGTCGGTCGCATTTTTCGGTCAGATTTAAGTTAATTTTGATTGGAACCAAAATTAGATAATTTCTGTTTACGTGACATTTAAGAAAAAAATATATATCAATATAAGGAGTTCGAACTAAATTTCAATCTAAAGCAGTTCAATTTGTGATCGAAAATAAAAAAATTTTGTTGAATAATTTTTGTACAACAAAATCCGACCGAAAAATGCAACCGACCGGAAATGAACAGGGCTAATGTTTTACGTTACTCAACTCGTATACAAGCAATGATATGTCGGCATTAGGGATAAATACATAAAATTCACACGATCAATTCAAATATTCAAATATTAATCCCTACGAGAAAATGTTATATAAAATTTTGATTAATAAATTTATTACTATAATTTTAAGAAATTAACATACATTTATTTTCGCGATTAATCTAATGGATTTCTTAGATTTTTTAACGGGATTAAGGTTATGGTAGCAACAGAATTTTTAGAAGATATAATCTCATTAAATTTACGCTGAAACTTATATTTTGTTTCATATAGAGAATGAAGATCTTACGATGGAGAATTAATAGAATTGATACATTCTTTAAAATGATTAGAGGTATTTCAATGATTGATTGAATGTGGTAAAATGTAATGAATATCCAAACAAAATTTTATAACAACCATTGTAGTCTTGAGATTTAATTCAAATTCTAATAATAATTGAAAATAAAGATATTCAAGTTCAAATCATATATTAGTGGTAAATATATAATTTACTAGCGGTATAGGCGTATAGCACATACATTATTATGTATAACCCTTTACAGATAAATTATACCAATTTTAATAAAAATAATTTTTATTATTAAATCAATATAAATTTAAAAAATGTATGTCATAAAGTTAAGACTTAAGGGAATTTATTATTCTACGCAACCCTCGTAAAAAACGCAGCCTTTTATGTTGGCATCGGAGATTAGGAATAAAATATTAATTATTACGTTGTTCTAGCCCCTTAAACTCGGCAATTTTCTATGATTGTCTTAATGAGTTTTCGTGTTTAAGATCAACACACTCAGTTTCAAAATCTAAACTACTAGACAAGCGAATTTACCTTTATTTTTAATTTATTTTAATGTTTTTTTCATGAGCTACAAATATGATTCGACCGGAAGCTTTAATGATATTAAAATGAAATAGAAATAAGGCTTACGTTCAATCTAGCTTATTTTGCTACTGATTCAACTAATCATGTATTAAATTATGAAAATATTGGACTTAGAGGATTCAATCATTAACCCTGCATAATTGAAATACCTCGAAAAAATCTAAAAGTAATGCATCATCATTGTCGATTTTGATCTGCTTTTCATAATTATGTTGCTTACAAAAGATTTTCCTGCCACAACATAAATATAGATCAAGACCAAATGATGGACCGTCAAAAATATTATTATTTATAGCTCTTGTTTCATCATTTACACGACTTAAAATACAATTCTCATCTCTAAAAGAGAATATAAACTATCTTTAGTAATTCAATAACTATTATCAGATTTCCATTCAATCGGATTATATCCTCCAAGAATCTCATTTCTGTCCTTCACTTTAAAGATTGTTACAGTTCGGGAATGATCATCACATACTTCATGAAATTTTTTAATCCTCACAAGCGCTCCACCAGACTCTTCACTATCGCGATATAATAATTTGAATTCGTATGAACTTGCTAATTTGTCTGTAATTTCTAATCCGTCAATCCATTTTGAAATTATTTCAACATGTTGATTTGTAATGATTTTAGAATCAATATTTTTCGATTCTATCTCTTTAATACTAGTACGAGATTCTGATTTTTTATTTAGGTCGTAATCATTATCCAAAAAATATTCTAACAATTCATTGTATAATTCCTTCGGTAAGATTTTTTTATATGGATTTACTTTCTTCAAAAATTCTTTGGAAGTTAAATTACGGAATTTAATAAAAGGAATACATTTTTGTAAGGTATTCTTTAAAGTACTAAAATCATCTTTTGAAAAGCTTGTAAGATCGGAAGAAAGTTCAGGATTTTGAGCAAGTCCCCATTTAATTAAATGTTCCCAAACTTGAATTTCGTTCATTTGATGATTTTGAATAAGCGTGATTAATAATTTTTCTGGGATTGAAGTGAAATTCGACGAATTAAATATCTTATTTGATTTTTTAATAATTAAATTAGTACAATTTTTTTGAAGTTCTAAAAAGGAATTATTTTCAAAACAAGTTTGATATATCAAATTAATATCTTGTTCATTCCAATTTTTTTTATTTTCAATTAAAAAAGATTCTAAATAAGGGATTAATTCTTGAAGGTTGAGTTCATTAGCAGTAACTAAAATTTTAATGATATCTGAAATATCATATTCTTCCAATGAGAGTTTTCCTCCATAAATATACCTAAAATAATTAAATGATTAAAAAAGTTTGTAAAAAATATATAATTATCGCATGACCAAATGATGAACGAGATTTTATTTATCTTACCTTAAGACTATTTGAAAAGTATCGGGTAAAATATTTGGTAATCTAATGTTTGTCAAATCTTTCTTTTTATTGGTTGATAAAATTCTTCTAAAATAAGAAAAACGATAATTCAAAATAATCATATGAGCATGAAATATTTTTATGTAAGGATCGTTACCAACTTCAATTATAATATCATAATGTTCTTCGTTGTCTAAAATCTCAAGTAAATTTTGTGATAATTTTGTCAAAAGTTTATTATCAACCATTATAAAATGAAATGAATTGAAAAAAAAATAATTTCAGGTGAATCAGGTCTTTATTTTCAATTTTCAAACCTAAAAAATTTTTTTTTTTTTCGGACACGAGGTAACTTGATTAACCAATAACCGGTTAAAGTTGTTTCCATAAAGTAAATTAATTATTAATAGACAAATCATATTTACGTGTTCGAAATTTATCGACGTTTTCAAAAAGATTACAGCTAATCATATTGAAATCATCCGTTAATCACCTGGTAATCATGGTAATCATATAATCCGATAATCTTTTTTTTATGCAAATATGCCTTACTACATTATTTTGAAAACGGCGGTAATAGCCAAAGTATATTAAGTATTAATGTTTACGTTATTTAACTTGCAATGAGACATCACATTGGAGTGGTTTATTTTTCAATTTTTAATTATTGGAATACTTCAAAATGGGGATTTACGTAACCACATGTCAACACGAACATAGAATAAAATTTATTATAGTCGAAAAAATGGCATGTGATTTCACAAATCTGCCGATCTGACATTCTTCAGAATAAATATAATGATGTTGCCATAACCTTTAATAATTGCCATAGTTCTCAAATTTCATGAAATTTTTAATTCTGTTAAAATAAATTCAATATGAGTCCGTTAGTTCTTAAGTTTTTAATATTGATTGAGTTATGGTGGTAAAATGTAATGATTAATGAATATAGAGAAATGGTAGTGTAAATGCGTAATATGTTAAATATATATGAAATTCAAGCAAAAATATCGGATCAAAATTTTATAACAACTACTGTAATCTCGGGATTTAATCCATATTCTTAAAATTTACCAGCGGTATAGCGCGTATTATGCGTAATCGTTTTACAGATAAATTATACTAATTTAGTAAAAAAATTTTTATTATTATTGAATCTAATATAAATTTATATAAAAATTAAGAGAATTAACTATTCTACTTAACCCGCGCAAAACGTAGCCTCTATATTGACATCGAAATAGAATGTTACTTGATTTAACCTTAAAACTCGGTATTTTTCTATGATCTTTCTCAATTTGAGTTTGGTATTCAAAGTTCATCAACGTTTTCAGCCTCAAAATAAACAAGCGATTTTACTTTTATTTTTAATTTCATTTTTTCTTTCGTTTAGTGATCATAAAATAATTATACACTTTTATTAAAAAAAAAATATATATCGATATATATAAATAAGGCTCATGTTTACTCTTTAAATCTGTGGATAACATTTTAAAAATTCGACAATGTAATTTTTAAATATTTAAAAAAATTTTATAAATTCCTGTACTAAAAAATAAAATGAAATGAAATCACTGTAAAATTTTCCAAAATCTTCTTTACGACAAAAACTTTACATCTATAGATTTTATTTTGCAAAAATTGTTGAAATGGAAATAATTAGGCCAAAAAAATCTTTATTGACGATATTTTAGTGAGTTACACTAAAGAGTATTATCAATCAGTAACAAAAGAAATTCTTTCAATTAATGTGTGCAAATTTTTGTGCACAGACTGCAAAGAAAGTTCAGTTATCGAAATTAATTAAACAACGATGACGAAATGTGTAACAATGCTGAATACGTGAACGTGACTTACACGCTTTTTAATTTATAAATTAGGAATTCTTTTTTTTCTTTGTTTCTTTTACTCAAAGAAAAAAAAAGGAATACCAATTATGATGGCTGATAATAAACTTTTGCAAAAACTATCACAAAGTTTACTTGAAATTTTGAATGATGAGGAATATTATGATATTACAATTGAAGTTGGAAATAGCCCTGATGTAAAAATATTTCGCGCTCACATGGTTATTTTGAATTATCGTTCTTCTTATTTTAGAAGAATCTTATCAACTGATAAAAAGAAAAAATTTGATTACTTTGTACATATTAAATTATTGAATATTTCATCAGAAATTTTTCAAAGTGTTCTAAGGTAAATAAAGATTAAATTACGTGTGATTTATTAAATTAATTATTTTAAAATATTTTATTAAATTTTTATTTTTATAGGTATATTTATGGAGGAGAACTTTTATTGGAAGAATATGATGATTCAGATATTATTAAAATTTTGATGGCTGCTAACGAACTTGGTCTCGAGGAATTGACCCTTTATATAGAATCTTTCTTAATTAAGAATAGAATTAACTGGTTAGAACAAAATTTTGATTTGATATATCACATAAGTTTTGAAAACGACTCTTTCTTTAAATTTCAAAAATTTTGTATTGATTTTATTTTAAAAGATCCAATAAAGATTTTAAATTCTTTGAATTTCTCTATAATCCCAGAAAAGCTTTTAGTCTTACTTATTCAAAGAAATAACCTTCAAATGACTGAAATTCAAGTTTGGGAATATATAGTTAAATGGGGGCTCGCTCAAAATCCGAAACTTCCTTCTGATCCTACAAGTTATTCGAAGAATGAATTTAAAGTTTTAAAGAATACCTTACAACAGTTCATTCCTTTGATTAGATTCCAAAATTTAACGTCCAGAGAATTTTTTAAGAAAGTACTACCTTATGAAGAAATTTTGCCAAAAGAATTATATATAAGTTTATTGGATCATTTTACGGTTAATGATATTAAAAGAATAGAATCTCTTACTATTAAATCAAAAAATATTGATTCTAAAATCATCTCATTTCAACATGTTGAATTAATCTCAAAATGGATTGATAGATTAGGATCTAAAGACAAATTAACAAGTTCTTACAAATTCGTATTATTATATCGCGATACTCGTGATGGATCAGATGGAATGTTTGATAGATTTAGAAATTTTCATGAAATTTGTGATAACAAATCTCGTACTTTAACAATTATTAAATTGAAAGACAGTGAAGAAATTATTGGAGGTTATAATCCTATTAAATGGAAATCTGATGATAGTCATGGTATTACTAAAGATAGTTTTATTTTCTCTCTTAGTAATGATAATTTTATTTTAAGTCGTGTAAGAAATGATAAAAGAGCTATTTTTAACGGACTTTGTTACGGTCCATCATTTGGTGATAGGGATCTGTATTTATGCAAAACTCTTGGTGGTGAATTAAAACTTGTTTGTAGACAAAAAAGTTATGAAAAGCAAATCAGAGAAACAGATGCGACTTTTTTAGAATTTGAAGTATTTCAAATTATGTTAGATTGATTGTTTATATTCTAATGATAAATTTTCTTAAAAACGAGATCGATTTATATAATTTCTTTTTTTTTCTCATTTTCATTTTATTTTTCGTTTTTGATTTTATAATGAAATTAATAAATATACGTGTTATAATTTGATCGAAAAAATTGAATATTTTTTAATAATTAAGAATATTTATTCTTTAATAAGAGACTTTTTCATAGCCGAAAAATATTCGTAGGGATTGTGAACGGATATTTCCGCAGGGGTGATATTCGATAATTTATAAAAATTTATACACTAATACAATTTTTTTTAGACAGGATTTCTCCAAAATTTACTCATTCGTATACTAAACAAATGATAATAGGAAATGATATATAACATTTCTAAATACATTTATTATAATTTACAAAGGTTAACAGTTTATCGCTTTATCGCTATGAGTGGTGATTAAATCATTTATTATTTATGTACGACAATCATTAAATCTGCATAGTTACTTTATAACCCGGCAGTATTTCAATGCATTACAAGAAATTAGGATAAGTCAAAATACTTGGAATTTCCTGTATCAAAAAACTGCAGCCTGCAGCGTTTGACCAACAATAAATAATTTTTTTTTCTGGAAGCCCTTCTTAGGATTTTTTTTTATCATTTTTTTTTATTTTTTACTTTTATTTTTATTTTTACTTTATTATCATTATTATTAATGTTAAATTTTGATTATACTAACATAGATATTAATTACACATCAATATTACCAATAAGAATTATCAGTTTTAGACGCATTTCTAGTTATCATTATATTAAACCCGCAAAAGATAATTTTTTTTAAAAAAAAAATCATAGTGCCCGCATATATATATATATATATATATTAATTATCATTAATAATATATAAACAAAACCGCAAAATAAGTTTATTGCATCAAGAAAAATTATTTAGAAATCAATTATATTTTATACATTGATGGTTCTAAAATTTACATTAGCGACTTTAATAAAAACTTAATTTAAATATTAACAAGTTATATTTATATATTATACATCATGTGACATATTTGAAAAAAAAACCCGGGCGATTTTTTTAAATTTTAAAAACATTAATATTTAATTGTACAAAAAAATATATCATTTAATTGTATTTATTATAGTTATTATAATAATAAAAACTAGCAACTAAATTCAATTTTAATTGTGGACATAGCCCAAGTGTAAGCACTGTCCCTAAAGAAATAAAATAAAAAGGAACGTTAGTAGCGTTCCTAAATTAAAAGAAACAAATTTCCCAATTCCCACACATCGTCTCAACCTACTATTCTTAATCCAGGAGCTGTACCTAAAGTAAAAAACCAAAAAGGAATGTTAATAACATTTCCAATTAAAAAATCCCCTCCCCTTCGTTATACTTACAATTTCATGTCAGATATCCAAAAGTCGAAGTTGGGAGGCATCCCTAAGAAAAGAAGAAGAAAGGAGTGTTAATTACGTTCCCAAACAAAAAAAAAAGTTCACCAGTTCCCTCTTACCTTAATCTCAAAGTCCAGTTTGTAAATTCGTCTAACAATCCTACATAAAGATATAAAAGTTCAAATCTTATATAACTTTTCGTTTAAGAAATTTTATAAACATTATTAGACAGAAGAATATCCCAATACAAAACCAATAATTTTAATAATTTTTTTTTACTATTTACAATATATATATAATTCTTATAATATTACTCTTTCAAAATATTTACACCACTAAAATATTTGTTGATTGATTTAAATATGATCCAACCCGAACTTAAAAATCTGGGCCGGGTCATAATAAGGTTTTTGACCTCCTTTTGAGTTGGATAACTTTATAATATTTAAAGATTAACATAAAATACAATGTAATTTTTTTACTTTGTTGCAATTTTTATAACATATTTATACATACAATTCATTCTATTTATTTTCATATAATTTCATAGAAATAATACTTTATTTAATCATAAAAAATACATTCCAATAAAATAACATATCTGTAGTAATGTTAAAATGTTAAAGAAAATAAATAGTAAATAATAAAGAAATTTATACCCTTCCTTTCTTTTATTCAGCTGCTTCTATAAGTGAAAAATAAATTATTAAATAATATTATTAATAAATAAATCATATAAAAAGTTAATGTATATAAGTACCTAGGGTCTAGTTTAGTAAAATCTATTGCTTCTATTGATTCTGTAATATAAAAAAAATAATTATTTACATCAAATAAAATATTTAAAGAATGCATTTGTAAAGTAAATTAGGAAATTAATAACCTGAATATTCTCCAAATGAATTATCATCATCCTTATTATCAATAGCATTTATTGGCTCTGGAAGATTTTTAAAATCTAAAAGTCTACTCGTGTAAACTGCTTGAGGATTTGTAGTATATGAAAGAGTAGGACCAGTATATAATGATGATGATGATATTAACTTTTCATTAATTTTTCTGCTTCTTCAACTTGCTTATAGATTTCATTTATATATTCTTCATCAAAATCATAATCTAACTCATCATATAACTTGTCAAATAAATCTTCTAATTCATTTGCTTTAGGTCGTTTTAAAGGATCGGCATCCCAACATTGTTTAATTATGTTTAAAACTAATTGAGGAATTTTATAATTTGATTTTGGCCTAAGTCCTTGACAAATGCTAATAGCTAAGAATTTATCATGAATAATATCATGATAAGGAGGTAGCCCTGTACAGACTTCATATGCAACAATTCCAAATCCATAAATATCGCTTTCTTGAGTGTATTCTTTTCCTCTTAAAACTTCTGGTGCTACATAAGGTAATACTCCATATAGTTCTTTACATTCATTTTGAGATGATTTTACATTTGCTAGTCGACATAATCCTAAATCAGTAATAAAAGTAAAATGGCTGTCTTTTAATATATTACCACAATGAAAATCACGATGAATTAACCCTTTTTTGATGAATATCATCGAGGCCTTGTGCAATAACTTGTAAAATAACCAACTTTTCATTCCATTTTATTGAATTAAAACTACTATTTAAATATTGTCTTAAACTACCATCTTTTGCATATCCCATTACTATCATAAAATTTCTAGATTCTGGATCTTTAGTAATGCCATAACACTTTGTTATACGATCTCCATAATTTGAAACAAACATATGTGTTTCAATCTAAAAAAGAATCCATAATAATAATAATTAATAGGTAGTTTAACATTTATAATAGGACAATATCTTGAAATTATATACAAAATAAGTAACTTACTATTCTTAAAAAATCGGATGAAATATCTTGAGAATTATGTAAACATTTTAAAACAACTGGAAAATCCTCATATTCCCTACAATAATATTTACTTCTTGTCCATTTATTATTCTCAAAATCCCAACTTTTTATCCGTCCATCTTTCCAAATTGCTTTATAAATAGTTCCAAATCCTCCTTTTGTCAAGTATTCAATATTTTCAAATCTATCATATTCAATCCATTCTAAAACTTCACTTAAATTTTTAGCTTTAAGTTGTGTTTTTTGAATAAACTTATCAACTTCATGATTTCCACTAGTCCAATTCTTGAAATTTTGTTGAAAATTCTTAGCATTACATGACATACACCAAATACTATAATCTCCTTGATAATATGTATTAGGCTGCTTACATTCTTTGCATAAACCATTTTTTTTATAACGTTTTTTTAATTCCTCATTTAATATTAACTTATCAATTAACAAACTTTGTTCTTCAATTAGGCCCTCATGGTCAAAATCTTTTATTTGTTCAATTATATCATCAGTAAGCACAAATTCTTCCATATTGGATTAATAAATGTGACTTCAATTTTATGTCTAGACAGAGTAAAAAAGATTTTTTTTTTTAAAAAAAAAAAGGTGCTTTTTAAAACGTATTACAGTTGCACAGCAGTGATTGACAAAATTTTATTTTTATTTAGGTCAAACAATAAAATGTTCAAGTCAGCTGATGATCACAAAAATCACGGATTATTAAGAAATTTCCTTTTTATAAATCCCAAACAAAATACTTGTTTCACAAAAAAAAGCTTTGTCGATCAATCCATTTATCCATCACCAAAATATTATTTGTTAGTATATTTATACTACAGTATATAGGCACTTTATTGAAATTTTAAAAAATATAGTACAGTCAATTATGATAATTAGAATCGTGTTAAAATTGTTAGATTAAAAAATGTATTATCCAATTAGTTTAGTTTGTTTTAAATTCTATATAAAACTAAAAGAAATATTTTACCATTATTATATGAAGGAAATTCGTATTAACAAATGGAATTCAGTTATAATATAATTCATTATTAAAGTAATTAATAATTACAATCTGCTTGTAAATAAAAAAAAATAATAATTATTATGACAAAACAATAAATTATTAAAATTTCCTTCTATTTCAACATCATTTTTCTTAATAACATGAAATTTTATTTTTAAAACAATTTTGGTATTTAATGACATACAAAAATATAATAATTTAATAATGTCAAAAGTAGTTACGCTCGAAGATACTGTAAAATATGACAGTAAGCTTTAACGACTAGATTTAATGTTCTGAAAAAATAAAATTTAAAGTATTAATTGAAAGACAAACTGATTAGTAATCAATTATTGCTAAAAAAAAGAAGGTAAAAATTCTGAGTTACTTCTGTATCATATGTAGATCCCTGATCGAATCTAAAGAAAAAAAAATGAAGAAAATGAATAATTATTTATTAAGCTCACTGCTCTAGTTATTATTTACGCTGTATTATCATGACATAAAAAAATATATATGTACTTACATAAACATTTTCTTTATACTAGCAACTAGTACTAAGACAGTAGTATTACGTTTTGGAAAACAAATAATATATTAATTTTCTAATAAGCTAAATAGAAAAAATAAGCAAGAGTAACTAGCAAATTATCGATTTTTGATATAATAAAAAAAGGTGCAATTAGGAAAAAAAAATAAAAGTAAATCGGTTTAAAAAAAAAGCTGAAAAAAAAATTTAAGGAAACTTTTTTCATTAGTGTTATAAAAAATCCTCAAATGGTGTAGTTAGCCAAAAAATAATTGGCCACAATGTGATCCGTACCTGGCCCAGGTGTAAATCATCATGGAATTCCAGGGGATTTTCTATAGAAAGCCGTCCTTGACAAAAGGTTGATATCCAGACATCATGTTGGATAATGTCTAGACATCATGTTTGATATATGTCGGATGATGTTTGTACATCATTCAACATGATGCTCAATAGGGATGGCAACGGTCACGGTCATTAACCGGTTATGACCGGTCATGACCGTGACCGATATCGGTCGGTCAAAGACCTCTGACCGACCATTTGACCGACCGGTCTGACCGACCGGTTAACCGACCGTTTGACCGACTGGTTAACCGATCCTGAAAACGTTTGCGAAATGTAATTTAATAAAAAAAATGTTTCGCAAACGTTTTTTTAATTATTTTAATAGAAAACATTGCGAAAACGTTTTTTATTAAGTATTTCAATTAAATTACGTTTCGCAAACGTTTTCAGGATCGGTTAACCAGTCAGTCAAACGGTCAGTTAACCGGTCGGTCAGACCGGTCGGTCAAACGGTCGGTCGGTCGGTCAAAGGTTCTTGACCGGTTATGACCGACTGATGACCGACCATGACCGACCGTTGCCATCCCTAATGCTCAAGCATCAACCGACATGATGTCTTAGACATCATGTTACCAAATATAGTAAATTTTATTTTGTGTAACTCATAAATATACTATATTTGGTAATTTGATCAGCATGATGTCTAGACATCATGTCAGTTGATGTCTTTCACATCATGTTGAATGATGTACAAACATCATCCGACATATATCAAACATGATGTCTAGATATACCATCATGATGTCTAAATATTATATTTCATGATGTTTGGACATCAACCTTTTGTCAAGGACGGCTTTCCATAATTTTCTGCGATTAATCCAGGTCTGGATGATCAGCAATCAGGAATTCTGCTCCGTTATTCAGGCTAACTATATAGATATAACAAGTTGCCTTAGTCTCTGACAGGGCGTTTCTAAACTGTTTAATGTGAGGCAATAACTTGAAATGAATAATACTAATAAATAACTATACATTGTATTAAAAAATGTCAAATTGTGTATTTATAAAATGAAAGTTTTTGGAGTTTGCCAAACCATTGATAAATCCACCATCTAATCCTTTGGATTTGACTTGATATAATACAGATACTGCTGATGTCATATTTTTTTTTCTTTCTTAAAAAAGAAAAATTCTAAAGCAGAATGAATTGTATTATTATTTTTTTTTAATTACTAGCAGTCACCTGTTGCTTCACACTGGGATCAATGAGTTTGTTTAAATAGAAAGTATTATAATGTAATACTAAGTAAATTAAAGATGGTTATAGTAGTTTTTTGTTTATAATTAGATATTTAATATGATAATAATTGTTAACAAAAAATAATAAAATAATATGTATTAATGATATAAATTATATTTATTTATAATAATGTATGTTTGAGTGTAGAATGAAATTTTCAAAAAAACTTAATATTATAGAATTTTTCTAACTATCAGATCACCGGTGACTGAAATTATGACAATCGACCAGCATTAAAAAATATAGTGCCGTTAAAATTTGATAATTCTGGTCACCCCCGGTGATTTGAAGTAAAAACAATATTACAAATATTTTATTAATTAATTATAAATTTTATAATTTATTTTATATTACATCAATCTTAAACTTATAACCAACTTAGGAAAATATTTGAACAATTAAATGTATTAGAATCTGTTTATTCCATTTATTATTTTTTTGATACTCATTTTACTCAATAAATTATTAATTTAACTATATCATTTGAATTAAAATCTTTATTCAAAATCTGGTATTTATTTACTAGAGAATTTTGGATATGGATTTGGTTATAATAATTTATTATTAAATTAACAATTTCTTCAAACTATTTATCCAGCATTTAATTTAATTGAAAAATCTTAATAATCTTTCTATTAACGTCGGTCAATTTTCCTATATATTGATTTTTTTAAAAAAATAATAATTTTGTAAATATATTTAATATAATATTTTATTTCTTTATTTAATAATAATAAAAAATTGAAGGAAAAAGAAAAAAATAAAAAAAAATTTTGGGGAAAGAAATCAGCTTAAAAAAGGGAAATTTCTAAAAAAAAGGGAATTCGAAAAAAAATAAGTACTGAAAAAAATTCTGAAAATAAAGAACAATATTTTGGCCCCAAAAAAAAAAAAATAATACTGAAAAAAAATCAAAAAAAAATAAGAGAATTACTAAACTTAACCTGGGGGAATTTTCCTCCCTCTCCCTTTATTTCAATTTTTAATTAAAATATTGACTTGCATAGTAATCTAAGAATAGGATTATATGTAAATTTATGAGAAGAAAAGGTTTTATTAAGTTAGTTGTTCAGATGGTTTTTGAGAAAAGTACATAATTTTGATTTTTATAGTTAAATTGTATTTTTCATGATAAAAAATTTTTTAAAACCAAGAATTGCCAAATTTTTATGCAATTAGTATCCAATTATATTTATTTTGTATATTTCATAAAAAAAGTTTATTTTCTTTAAATTCTTAAGGGGGGAGGAATTATCCCCCCGGTTAAGATTAGCAATACTCAAAAATAATATAAAAAAAACCAGTCTTAAAAGACTGAAACAATAGGATTATTTAATATAAAAAAAAAATTTCAGTTTAAAAAAAAATGAAAAATTAAAAAACATTTTTTTTCTTTAAATTGAATTTGAGGCATATACCTTCAGTGTCTTAGACCTACAAAAATGAAAATGAACTTTATTAAAAAACTAATAACACAGGTCGAAAAGTGAAAAATCAAAATTAATAATCAAAAAAAAATTCAGGTAAAATTTCATTAACTGAAATTGGATTAGTTCATATGGATTGAATAATTCTTGACCATAAATAGATCAGGCAGAGGCATGTCACGGATTTTAATTATATGGCATGGGATTTCAAGTTATGGAGACTAATCCAAATGTCAGACAAATTTTTTATTTATATAGATTTATCAAAAAATTTATTATAGATTTAATTACAACATTCGGACTTTTCCTTTTTTATATTTAATTTATAATAATCAACAAATCTTTTAGCGGTGTAATTATCAGCAGCTGGAGAATTAATTAATTAATTAATTGCTCTGACTGTTTAGCAACATTATTCATAATATTCGCATTTCAAAACATTGTAAGTAAGCTCTAAAATTCATAATAAATAAAATTTTAGAAAATTTATTACTACTTTGCTAATTTTAATACAAAACAAATAATAATCAAAAAGTATATATAAAATGACGACGTAAATTAACCATTTTTTCGGTGAGGCTGAATTCGAAGTTTAGCAAAATGACCAAGTGATACTACTGGATAAAGCTTAGATGGTAAATTATTCCATTCTGATACTTCCTGATACCTAGTACCATTAACTGTAAAGGCACAAGTTCTTTTATTCATATCCATATGAACAGTAATTATTGCGCCATCTCCGAATGGTGGACAATAACTTGATCCTTTATCAGAAGTTCTATAAATACCCTTGATACCTAATACCCATCCAGTTGGTTGCCTTCCTGCCCAAAATCCATAATTTAAATTTTCTGATGCACATACTCCAACCCAAGCATCCGAACCAGCTTTCTCCACAATGACATCCCATTCAAAAATGCCATTATCTTCTAGTATCATTTTAGCTCTAACATTTCTCCATGAATCAGTTTTCTCTTGTAAACATGCAATTTTTCCATTCTCCTCAATAAGAATACTTGCTCCACATTCTGACTCATCCCAAACACAAGTTGGTATTGGTATTCCACGTATATTATTTAAATCGGATTTGCTTAATCTAGTCTTTTGTCGATAAACATCAAAAATTATTTCTGGAGAGATAATTTCTAATGGTTCAATGATATCGACCAAAATTTGCCCTTCAATTCGCATGAAATCAATAAATTTAACTAAAGGCTCCAATTCTTTAGCGACTTTTTGGGTCATAAATTTATTTTCTATTCGAGGATTTTTTATCTGTTCTAACTTTTCTAAAGTTGGTAACCGTTCCATAAAAGTTTTATATGCATCATTAGAAACTTGTTTTGCTACGAGGATAACACTATATCGAAGAACTTCATATTCTGGTGTTGCAAAAGGCATTCTTTCTTTACTAGTACAGGATAAAAGATATTGAAGACCTGTAATAGATAAACGACCAAATTCAATGATATTTAGTGGAATAGTTGCTACTGCTTCAACCAATAAATTTTGAAGATTACTATTTTCTGTTAGAATATTTTTTTCCACAAATTTAGATAATAATTCCGGTGAATCATTATCTTTGAAATTTTTTTCTATTGCATTTTTAGAAGTTTTCGTAATAAAATCTTGAAGTTCCGTTAATTGAAAATAATTTGCAGCATAAAAAGCTTCAATTATATTATCTTTTGTTAAAAATTCTTCTTTAATTGATCCTGTATAAATATATTCTAATACGATCTCCATTCCAATGGAATTAATCTCTGGTAAAGAAATATTATTATTAATCTCTTGTAAAGAAATTTGTTTTTCACAACTTTCCTTCATCCCATTATAAATTAATTTATCAAATACTTCAGATCTTGCTGCTAAAATTGCTCTGCAACCATATAACTTCTTTTCATCCTTACATAAAATTTCTATATCACTATACTTTGGATTATTTATTAATAATCTTAAATCTTGTTCTAATGAAATTCCTCTCATCATTGCTTGAAAAAAATTTTCAAAAGAAAAAAAAAAATTTTTTTCTAACGAAACCTTATTTGTACAACAAGAATTTATACTAACCATATCGAAAATAATTTTTCCGAGAATTATTGCTGCGCCTTCATGGTAACCAAAATTAAAAAATTGTATCTACAAACATTATGAAGGTTACTGTAAACCCACACATAAACCCATACTCCCAACCTACATACTAAAGGAAGACGTAAAGAAAAGACTAATGGGAGTTAGGAATAGATTTGAGAATGGAATTCCCCGGAATTATATTATTCTGTTGTACGTTCGAAACAAAATGATAAATCTTTTTTTTTTAAAAAAAAAAATTATAAATATCTTTTTTTCGAATAAGAATTTTATCAGTCAACTTTTTTTTTTTCAAAAAAAAAAACCGAATTTTTTTAAAAAGTATATATTAGAAGTTAGTTTTTTTCTTAACATTAATAAAATAATATAAAGATATCGAAAAAAAATAATAACAAAATTTTTATTTTTCTGCTTTGATGGATTATTTAATGAATATTGTAAACAGTTAAATTGTCTGGCCAAAAATTTTTTTAAGAAAAATTGGATTTTTTTAAAATATCATGTTTTTTTAACGGTTTGGTCAAAAATCACAGGATTTAAGTTTTTTACAATTCAAAATTTTCAACTCTTTTAAAAATAGAAGATATATTAAAACTCATGACAGTAATGGTAAATATTTCATATTATTTATTTATTTATTTAAATCAAATTTAGGAAAACATATTAAAAACTAGTTGCAATTTTTAATGATTATTTATTAGAATTTTTATTAAAGAAAAATAATTTAAAATAATTAGAATCCATGATACTCGTTAGGATTTAATACATCCGATACAAACTACATTTTGAACCAATATTTAAGAAATGTAATGAATACAAACGTAGAAATAAAATTGATCAGATTTGCTACCAATGTTACAAAGTAAAAATGATAAAGTTATTGATGATTTTATAAAGGCATGATAAATAATTACTACGATAGATTTAAGGATGTAGGATTTATTGCCGAAGGAGGTTTAGCAAAATTTATATGGCTACTTGGATTGATGGTTCAATAAATAATCGGATGAAAGCAAAAGTATGACTATTATATTACTATTATGGAAGAATAACAATTGTTCTTAAGGAACTTAATAATTCTGAAAACATAAATTCTAGGGGAGTAGGAATACAGTATTCCATATCGATTTAAATCATGCAAAACAATAGATAAATGAATTTTTTTTAGCTCAAGATATATTACGATTTCGTTTCAAAATGGAAACCTGATGCTAAAAGATGTCGCAGAAGTGCAAAGAATAAAAAAAGATTATTATTTGAATATTAGATTATTCATTTCCCATAAAATTCACAAGTTCACATGACAAATAACATGACAATTGACAAATATTGTTTGACGCCACTGATAATTACGAATCACATGGTAGTGAAACGTTTCGCTTTATTACTATATTTTTTCCATTAATTGCTGTATATAGTTAATAATTTTGTAACAAATACTTAAAGTAATCAGGATATGGTATATATGAAAATAAATATAAGATAATAATAACGTTATACTATAATAAATCCCTGTAATCTTAAACACAATTACTTTTTTTTGAAATTGTTAAATTATAAGACTATTATGATGATTCACTATTCTGTGAATAAACATATTAATGAAATAACAGTACTTTTTTTTGGAAAAGTCCATTTAAATTCTACAATACACATGTTGAAAAGAAAAGTTCGTAACAATAGGATTTAAGAAAAGTTAGTAAGTAGAACTTTGACTAACTTTTCATTTATTTTTTTCTTTAGGTACCTCCTGAACGTCTGGAAATGTATTTCGGAGGTAGGCGTTGGAAATTACAGGAATTAGGAATATTAGTAAAACTTTTAACAATGTTTCTTTACATTTTTTTTTTCTTTAGGGACGACTCCTGGACTTGAATTTCGAACTGGAATTCTAGAATTGAAAGTTGAAGGGGATAGAGATCCGAACATGTCAAGTCAGATACTTATATTAACTGTTTCAAGCAATGAAATTAGCTCAATTACTGAAAAATTGGAAAAAGTAATATAACTTTTATATGAATTTGGAAAATATTGTTATTTGAATGAAGTATCCCAACTAGCTATAAAAATTGAAATTTTATTGTTACACAAAGCTTAAAATTGATATTAATAAAAAAATAAAGTCCCTAAAAGATTCCCACGAACACCATATTTATTATTATTCTTTCTTTTGGTTAGAAACTACTCTTAAGAGCTATTGTAAGGTAATTATCGTTTTCCTAAAGATTTTAAAAATGGGTTGACATTTCTTCTTAAAAAGAAAATATTTGCAAAATATACGAGGTTATCCAAACTAAATTTTATACGTAACTTTGTTCTTAACCTATCTACAGACTTGCTGTAAAATTCTGAAAGTAAATTCACGTTTTAATAATTATGTAAAACATTTTAAGTATGTTAATTAGTATAATAAATAAAATGCAGAAAATCTCGAAGAAAGATTCAGTCACGTAGAGCTCACGTAGAGCAAGCCAACTTTCTGTAAATAAACCAAGAGCAACCAAGAAAAAAGTATTCTTGAGATTAACCAAGCACTCAACACAGATGAATGATGAATAATGATCTTGAACAAAAAGCAAACATAACATTATGAAGTTTACTGTTTAAAAATCCGATTGTTGTGTAACAATAAAAATCTCCAATAAATTATTCGGTGGTACAGTTGTCACGACTGTGACACCCTAATAAAGGATGGTAAGATGATCCTTTACCATGAAAAAAAAAGTTTTAGTGTGATTTTCATATTCACATATAAACTTTCTCAAAAAAAAGCTCCTAGTAGTTTGAATCACCTGAATTCTCGTAATTATGCCGATTTTTATGGTCATGTGACAATTAATTTTAGGAAGATTTGCATGGCTGACTTTGTGGGACCTCAAGCCAAATAAAGAAAGAATCAGTTTGTTCAGAATTCGAATGACCAATCCAAACCATAAATACTGTATTAACAAATTAGGATTGGTTTTTTAAAAAATTTCCCACCCACTTTCTTTCTTTCTTTTTTTTTGAAAGAAAAAAATAAATTAATAATGGGCGATAACAAGTTATTACCAAGATTATCAGAAAATCTACTCGAAATGTTAGATGATGACGAATATTATGATATTACGATTGAAGTTGGTAATAAATCCTACGTGAAAGCCTTTCGCGCTCATATGGTTATTTTGAATTATCGTTCTCCTTATTTGCGAAGAATCTTATCATCAAATAACGAAGATAAAAATAATGGAGCTTTGGCACATATTAAATTACCAAATATCTTACCTGAAATTTTTCAAATTATCTTAAAGTAAGAAAAATTAATTAATTAAAAAAAAATTCATTTCCGTGTGAAAAATATATTTTTTTACAAACCTTACGATTATTATAGGTATATTTACGGAGGAAGAATTTCTTTGAAAAAATATGATGTTTCAGATATCATTAAAGTCTTGGTTGCAGCCAATGAATTACATCTTCGTGAATTAATTCCCTATTTGGAATCCTTTTTAATTGAAAATAAAAAAAATTGGTTGGAGCAGAATTTTGATTTGGTATATCAAACAAGCTTTGAAAATGATTCTTTTTTAGAACTTCAAAAGTATTGTACTGATTTAATTTTCAAGGAACCAAATAAAATATTTGGGTCACCAAATTTCTCTTCGATTCCAAAAAGGCTTTTAATTACGCTTATTCAGAATGATAATCTTCAAATGAGCGAAATTCAAGTTTGGGATCACGTGATTGAATGGGGACTTGCTCAAAATCCAGAACTTTCTTCTGACCCGGCAGACTTTTCAAAAGAAGAATTCAATGTTTTAAAGAATACCCTACAACATTTTATTCCTCTCATTAGATTCCATGATTTAACTTCCAAAGAATTTTCTAAGAAAGTAATACCTTATAAGAAAATCTTACCAAAAGAATTACGTAGTGATTTATTAAAATATTTCTTGGATAATAATGACGATAAGACTCTAATTAAAAAATCAGAACCTCGTGTTGTTAAACCACGTACTGTTGTAGAGATTGATAGCGGTCCGATCAAAAAATCAGAACCTCATGTTGTTAAACTACGTACTGTTGTAGAGATTGATAGCGGTCCGATCAAAAAATCAGAACCTCGTGTGCGTACTGTTGTAGAGTTTGATAGCGGTCCGATTAAAAAACCAGAACCTCGTACTGTCAAAAAGACTAAATCAAAAAATATTGATTCTAAAATCATTACAAATCAACATGCTGAATGTATTTCAAAATGGATTGGTAAATTAGAAATAGCAGACGATCCAACAATTTCGCATGAATTCAAATTATTATATCGTGATTCTCATGATGGGTCTAGTGGATTGCTTAATAGATTTAAAAAGTGCCACGAGATTTGTAAAGATCAATATCGCACTGTAACATTTATTAAAGTGATGGATAGTAATGAAATACTTGGAGGATATAATCCAATTGAATGGAAATTTGATGGTAGTTATGGCGAAACTAATGATAGTTTTATATTTTCTTTTCATAATGGTCGGATTGAAAATTTTAAATTAGGTCGTGTAATGAATGAAGATAAAGCTATATTTAACGGTTCTTCTTATGAGTACGGACCATCATTTGGTAATAGTGACTTGCTTTTATACCAAACTTTTATGAGCGATTTAAAAATTCATTATAAGAAAAATTCTTATGGAGAGATTAGAAGAAATGGCGAAATGTTTTATGAAGATTTTGAAGTATTTCAAATTTTATAAGATGTATTTAAATTTATTTTCAGATTTTTTTTTTTTCATTATTTATTTAAGTATATTTTTATATATCAATATTTGTATTTACCGGTAACTCATCATTATCTTGTATATAAAAAAAATCTCGATTAAAAATAAAATATTTTTAAAAATCAAAAACATGATACCTCTATAAATTTGAAGTGTCTTGTGATATAAGTAACAGTTATTTCACGGGGAACTGTAGGTATCAATGATTTTTACGGCTGTGCCGTGAAATTCATGATATTACTCCATGAAATATATCACGGTATCCGTACCATAAAGATAGACTTTTTACCAATCTTTTTAAATAAACACCACCCATGAGAATATCAAGAAAAAAATTCCCGGATTTTAACTAGGAACTGGGATAACATGTGATTATTGTGATATATTACTAATAACAATTAAAAAAAAAACAATTTCGATGATTCGATCGTTTTGAATTAGTGGCGAGGGTAAATCTGCAATATTCATGTACTTAAACAATTAGCATGAACGTTGTTAAACCCGAACATGCCAAAATTAGTTGATCTGAACATGATGTACTATATCTGATATGCATTCATTGAAATGATCTTCAAATCGTATAAATAAGGTTTATAATTATGTTTTTTTTCGAGAATTCACTCTCATTTATTTTATAATGATTGATAACAATCTTTTATCGAAATTAACACAAAATTTACTTGAAATTTTAAATGATGAAGAATATTATGATATTACAATTGAAGTTGGTAATGACCCTGACGTAAAAATATTTCGTGCTCATATGGTTATCTTAAATTATCGTTCCTCTTATTTGCGAAGAATTTTATCAACTAATAAAAAGAAAAATAATGGAACTTTGACAAATATTAAACTACCAAGTATTTTACCTGATACTTTCCAAATAATCTTAAGGTAAGAAAAAAAATGAGAATACCTCTCATCATGCGTTATAAATATTTTTTTTCTTACATAAATTTTTTTTATTACTATTTTAGGTATATTTATGGAGGTAGATTTTCTTTGGAGGAATATACCGTACAGTTCCGAAATTAAGCAACACTTTTTTATTATAGAGTTGCTTAATTTCGGGTTATATATTTTTTTTGAATAAAAATCCAAAGAAAACGAAAGAAATTGTTCGTTTTTTTGTAATTTAAATGATCAAATGATCGGTATAACGTGACACAATACTGTGATCGATAAATAATTAGTCACGCGCAATCTTGTTTTTCCTAAAACTCTCCACACGATATGCCGTTACAAAAAAAGAGAAGACAAAATATGGTCGTTAGTAAAAGAGTTGCTAATAAAAAAATTATCAAACGACATCGCAACTCATATTCTATTGAGCAAAAGAGACAAGTTGTTGCTTATGCTAAAGAAAATGGAATAATTAAAGCATCAAAGTCTTTTGAACTTGATAAGAGTATGGTTAGTCGCTGGGTTAATTTAAATGAAAAGTGGGTAAACGAAACAAACCAAAACAGCAAACGGGTAGGTTCCGGTCGAAAAAGCTTTTACCCAGAAGCTGAAAAGGAACTATACGATTGGATTATTGAGCAAAGAAAGCAGGGATTAGGTGTCACATATGCAATTGCACGAGTTAAAATGCTAGACATTTTAAAAAAACCTACTATGATAAGTCTTTATGGAAATTCAATAAATGAATTTAAAACATCAAACCGTTGGATTTCTGCATTTATGAAAAGACATAATTTATCTTGGCGGCGGCGTACTAAAGTTTCACAAAAGCTACCATCACAAACGAATGAGCTGCTGAAAAACTTTCAAGAGTTTGTCACTCGGCTGAGAACTGAAAAATTATTTGAGATGTCCAATATCCTTAATATGGACGAAACCCCTGTTTGGTTTGACATGACAGGGAATTTTACTATTGATAACAGAGGCGAAAAAACAATTCATATTCGCGGAACTGGCAATGAAAAAAACCGATTCACGGTTGTTTTGACAGTTTCCGCGGGTAAGATCATTTTATAATCACTTACTTTTAACATTGCTTACTCTATTTTTTTATACTATAGATGGTACAAAATTTCCACCAATTTGTATCTTTAAGGGAAAACGGCTACCACATGGCGAACAGATTCCTTCTGGCGTCATTGTTTGGTTTCAACAAAATGGGTGGATGGATTCTGAACTAATGAAGGATTATGTTGATTATGTTAATAGTAATCTGGGGAAAATGGGTATCAGTAACGCTCCTACAATGATGGTATACGATTCCTTTAGAGGACATCTTGAAGAATCGGTCAAAATCAAATTTCGTGACAGGGGTATTGATCTAGCAGTTATTCCAGGTGGTTTAACTAGCATATGTCAACCACTTGATGTATCCATTAATAAACCATTTAAAGACAATCTTCGTAAGGAATGGCACATCTGGATGGCAGGAGGTGGCTCCGGAATGACTGCATCAGGTAACTTTCGCCGTGCTAGATTATCTGATGTTTGTGGATGGGTCAAACGTGCTTGGGACAGAATCTCAGATGAAATAGTTATTGAGTCTTTCAAGACTTGTAGGATTTCAACGTCCTTGGATGGAACTGATGATGAAATTACTGACAATGAAAGTTCCGATGATGATATCATTGAATAGTGATAGTGAATTAATAATGAATAGCCATAATACTACTGTAGTTTATAATAATTTTCATTTATAATACATAATAAAATTATCTTTTATTTTGAATTGTTAAGTTAATTTTAGCAATGTTGATTATTTTTTATTACATTTATTAATTTTTTATTACAGAAATTCGTGAGTTGCTTATTTTCGGAGGTTATTATTATTGGGGGGTTGCTTATTTTCGGGGGTTGCTTAATTTCGGAACTGTACGGTAATATCTCAGATATTATTAAAATCTTGATAGCTGCTAATGAACTAGGACTTCAGGAATTAATCCCTTATTTAGAATCCTTTTTGATTGAAAATAAAAAACATTGGATGGAACAGAATTTTGATTTGATATATCGAACAAGTTTTGAAAATGATTCTTTTTTAGAACTTCAAAAATATTGTACTGATTTTATTTCAAAAGAACCAAATAAGATATTAAATTCACCACGTTTCACTTCAGTACCAGAAATACTTTTGGTTACGATTATTAAGAACGATAATCATCAAATGAGCGAAACTCAAGTTTGGGAACGTGTGATTAAATGGGGACTTGCACAAAATCCAGAACTTCCTTCCGATCCTACAAGCTTATCAAAAGTTGATTTCAATACTTTAAAGAATACTTTACAAAAATGTATTCCTTTGATTAAATTCCGTAATTTAACTTCCAAAGAATTTTTGAAGAAAGTAAAACCTTATAAAAAAATCTTACCAAAGGAATTATATAATGATTTGTTAGAATATTTTTTGGATAATGATAACGAACCAATCAAAAAATCAGAATCTCAAATTGTTAAAGAGATTATTATCGATTCTAAGATCATTACAAATCAGCAAGCCGTATTAATCTCAAAATGGACCGATAAATTAGAAACTACAGAAAAGTCATATGAATTCAAATTATTATATCGTGATTCTCATAATGACATTGGGTTTTTTGGTTCGTTATTTAGATTTAAGAAGTGCCAAAACGCTTGTAATAATCAATTCCGAACCGTAACAATTTATAAAATGAGAGATAGTGACGAAATTCTTGGAGGATATAATCCGATTGAATGGAAATTTGATGGAAGTTATGGTATTACCAACGATAGCTTTATATTTTCTTTTAAGAATAGTGATATTATTTTAAGTCGTGTAAGAAATGAAAAGGATGCCATTTGTAACGGATTCACCGAGGGTCCATCATTTGGTAATGGAGATCTTCGAGCTACCAATGGATCAATAATTCAATGTCACAAAGAATCTTATGAAAAACCGATCAGAAACACAGATGATTGTGATGTTATAGGAGAAATTGAAATATTTCAAGTCGTATAGGATTGATTTTCATAATTTACTCTAAAAATTCTTATAATTTGAATAAAAATAAAGTATCTATTTTTTTTTTGAATTTAATTGATAAATAAAAAAGAAAATTTTTAACCGCCGTATTGTATTTTATAATAAAATCTAATATTTGAAGCATTTTGTTTGTATTTTCTAAATAGTTAATATATTATTATTTCCGTTGACATAATAAATTGATAATGTTATAATTAATTCTAAATTGTGTTTATTTCCCAATTTATTTGTTTTTTAGTAATCGGATTGACGCTGCGGTGTTACGTTAAGTGCCGATTCTTATAATTTTTTTTTTCTTAATTAATTTTTTTGCTAATTTTTTTCATTATTTCACCCCTTAGGTTTGGATCAGTGATCGATGCTACGGTGCTACAGTAGTGCATATCAATAATAAAAAAATCAAAATAAAAAAATTACCGTATATAAAAAAAGAAAAAATTTTCTTGATACGAATGAATATGCGCATCCTACAGTACTTGTCGCGATCATGTAAATTTAATATGTAAACATATGTAAACGTAAAATTTTTAATAATAATACATAAATATACAATAAATTTGCCATTGCCCAAATTTCTTCATTTATATACTTTTATCTAACCTAACCCTAACGCAATAATAACGCCACGCACTGACCCCTAACGCGATAATAACATATGTACTAATTCTAGCCTTAGTGCTATAATAATAATATTATGTACCTTCATATATATATCTTTCTCTAAGATATGAGACAATTTCGTGAATCGTGATACTATGAGTTATCATTGTTTTTCTTGTATCCAAAGCTTCTTCCTGAACATTTTCATTTCGGGTTCATTGTAAATATCGCTGGGTTCATTATCATTTTCGTCATATTTGCATGAGAAAAATTCTGGGTATTGTTCATCTAGATAAATATATTAATAAAATTTTTTTTAGTAATTTGAATTAAAAGGTTTTAAAGGAAAGAATAGTTACAGTATGAACGCGAAATATGGATAAATAATAAAGTAAAAAAAAAAGCAAAAAGCTTAAAACCGATCGTTAATCAGAATAACACGTGACAATTGTCAAAACATGTGACAATGGATACTGTTACTATCGATTTGCGTCAGGGTCACGTGATAGTAACAGAAATTCGTGTCACGTTTATCGTAAAATGAAATGAAATAAAGTATATATGTAAAATTAAGAGTTATATGTATGATTTTAAAGTGTATATTTATTCAATGTAAATAATAACTTAAAATAATCAAGCAATAAATAAATGCTAATACATAATAAATTTCATAAATAATATCAGAATAGAATATTGCTGCCTCTGCCGGCGATCTGCAATATTACCGAATAAACTATACTAAAATTTAACACTAAATAAACCTTAATTATCCCCTATTCCCCACTGTTCGCCCGCTCTATATATATTGTTCGAAAATTCGGTATAAATTATACTATGTATAAGTTAAACTTCATATAAATTATACCAAGTATAAATTACACTTAGTATAAACTATACAAAGTATAAGTTACACCGTTACACTGCGGATCGCTGCTAATTTCTTGAACTTTCCATGTGGCGCAGATCCGCGTAACATCAGCCCCCCTAGAAAGGGTGAGCTCCTGCGAGCCCTGTATTAAGGTCAGGGTTTCGGCTTCACGCAACTGGCGAGCAATCGGTAGTAATTGACCATAAAATTCGTCTTCCTCCATCTGGTCAAGGTGATGTGGGGTATACATATAAACTGTACTGTACGATCAGTAAAACTGTACTGTACGAATTTTGAATTGCGTAATTGTACAACAATAAAAATCACTACATTACACAAAAATAGTACAGTACACCAAATGATCTTCTACCAATTGAATGGTTCACTAAATCAAATAAAAAATTTTTTTTGATTTTTTTTTTTTCTAAAACAACGCGTTATTAAAACTTATAAACAACAAATCTTTACACAAGTCTCTGATAAAATGGTAGAAAATCCTATAGAAGTTAATGAAGAACTTATTGAAGAGGTGAGTTAAAAGCCGGAGACAACGCAAAATAGTTATTTAGATTATCAGTTATTTTATCAATATTAGATATATATAGTGACCCGTACAACATATTCTGCATAAGATTAAAAATAAGGTTAAAAATACCACGAGAAGGGTCAACTAATACTCTTGATATATACATGGATGAATGCTAAAATAGGCGGAAAAAATAATATAAACACTAAAATTAGATTTTTGTATTTTAATTTTAAATAATAATTAATAATTAATTCTTTTTTGGTTTTTAGTGGCCTATTAAAGTTGCTAAATTTGGCCAAAAGTTAACAGCGTCTGAAATTCATTATTATATAGAATTTCAAGAATATCCTAACACGTCAGAAACTGGTTTTGCAAGTGTGTACAATGTGTCAGGATGGGATGAAGAAGAGGCACGAAAGGCGTTTTCAATGACTAATATCCAATACTCCTATGGAGGTAGTGGTACAACCCGAACAGTAAAGAATTGTGATTTTTTTCCTGGAATAAAAGTATCTAAAGAAGAGAGAAAATGTCTTAGTGTGAAAATGTGTGAATTTGCATCTAAAAAATTAGAAGTAGATCACACATCTGTGGATTTTACTTCGTCTCTCTTTAAAAATTTATTTGACGCCAATGAAAAATTTCAGGAAAGAGCAACCCTTTGGTTAGTAGTAAATTTATACATTGGAATTATTTATAATGATTTAATTATTAATTTTTAAATTTTAAAGTATATTTGCCAAAGCGCACGAGTATAAATGTGGGTATGTTGATCAAAAAGGAATACGGTGTAATGGTACACCAACATTAGGCGAATTTACACAAGTATGTTTAACATGTTTATAATTATATTGCGATTATTTTTACTTTTTATTTGCAAATTTAACTTTTATAAAGTATAAAAGTTCAAATATTTTCTATTTGTTATAAATTATGATATTAAATAATTAATTTACTGCGAAATAATTATTGTTATTGTAATTATAAAACTAATTTCTATATAATTATTTATAGGTGATAGGCTCAACGTCATCAAAAAAGAAGTTTATTGGTTGCACTAAATGGCAATCTGGGGAAAAAAATCACCGTTATCTAACAATTCCAAGCAATATTGATTTAGAATTATTAGAAGATATGTTTAATGGGCATTCTTACCATCCCAATGGAATTGATTTTGAGGTAAATTTAATTATTAAAATAATTTAAACAGATGATTTTTTTTAAAAAAAATAATGTTCATTAATATTTAAATTATAGAAGGATGAATTGGATGTAGTAGATGAATGTTATATAGTACGGCCTAATAGTACACGATCAGATGAATGTCGTAAGTGTTTAACTAATAATGTTATCTATAATGTCGTCATATACTATTTTTAATTATAATTTTTTGAATAAACTTTTAGCATTTTTACATAAAGCTGGAAATCGTATTATCAAAGGAATTATAAATAAGAAGACTGACAGTTGTCCAGTTAAATTTTACCATATAATTCCAGAAAATTTAAAAGATTGTCCATTCATTGTAACTGTATCGGTAGGTAAACATAATCATCCACCTCCTCCACCTCGCAAAACACCATACAATGTGAAGAATCAGCTTCAAAAAATAATTGATAATGAGCATATACTTGATTTAACGGCAAGAAAGTTTTTAACAGGTATATTATATTATATATTTGTAATTTATAAAGGAATAGTTACAACTCTTCTTTGATAATTATAAATAGGATCTATGATTCAAAGTTATTTGAATGGAAGGGCAATAAGTGATTTGCACCCATCGTTAAATAATCAATCTAAGATCAATTATTATATTGAGAAAACCAGACGCTCACAATACCCATTCGGCCAAAACATTTTGGGAGTTGTACATGAGTTTATGAAACATGAAAAAAGCAATGATCCATATATAAGATCAATTCGTAAGTAATTTAATTGTATATTAATTTATTAATACGATATTTATAAATAAAATCTAATATTTCATTTTACTCAGGTTTTCTTGATAGTGGACAATACATTGTTTTATGTGCTACCAAACAACAACTCAAAGCACTTTCTGAACTAACATATTTTGAAATTGATATGGCATTTAAAAGAATTCATGGTATTACAAATGAATGGGAAGTAGCAGCATATCTACCTCACGTGCAAAAAAGTAAGCTAAATTTAGATTTATAAGATTTATAATAAATATTTATTAAATTTTTTATTATTACTGATTTTATTTATTAAAATTTTGTACTAGCTTTAACATTTGTGCGAATATTTACAAATGTTGAAACAGCTAATGCATATCAAAATTTATTTGAAGACCTATTTAATTGTATTGAAAGGGATACAGGAGAAACTTTTAGCTTTTATCATATTCATGGCAAAGGATTGGGATGTATAATTGCAGATCAACACAAAGGACAAGCGTTAGGTATGTTAAAATTTTATATTATGAGTTATTTTAACAATATAATTAATTTATGACATTAAAAAAAAAAAATAATTAAAGGTTTAGGTCAATATTTAAGTTCAAAGTATCCACATCTAGCTCCAGTTGAACATCTGCAATATATTTATAAACTCTGTCAGGTCCATTATAAACGGTAAGATTTTATATAATAAATATTAATTATTTATAACAATAAATTATTAACTGTTCCTTTATTTTAGAAACATTGACAAAAACAGACAATTATCAAGAGAAATTCGCAATGCTATGTATTTAATTCCCTCTTTAAATACACAAGAAGAAGTCTTAGAAGTATTAAATAAAATTGAGTCTTGTGAAGAACCAGGAACTGCAGGTAATAAAATCGCAAATATTAAGTTAAATTATTTAATAATTTTATTGAAGTGTTTAATTTTTATTATAGCTTGGGTAAATGATAAGCGTACTCCATGGGTTTTGTCAGGAGTTTCATATGCATTTACTAAAATGGATAGTAATATTTGGCATCAAACTCCAAATAATACAAACGTTGGAGAAAGTGCACATGCAAATGTAAATCATGATGGTCGTAACCTTTCTCTCCTTGCTGGTATTGCTAGGTAATTATTTATTTTATTTTGATTATTATTTACAAATTCAAAAATTACTTTTGTTAAAAAATGCAATTCTAATAATTTTCTTTCTTTTTAAAGAGGACGTGATTTTGATAATAGACAGTGGGAAAGTATAGATATTTATAAAAAATATAATGTTCCAGATTCATATCGAAATAAATCTGAATTAACTCGATTAATTCAAGCTGAACAAAGAGTAGGTAAATATCTTTGATTTATTTTAACTGAAATTTACTTAATTTAATTGATTACAATGTATTTGATTAAATTATTTTAGAGAAAAGGCGTAAGGGTAAACAACCTTTATTATCTTCAAATACAAGAAAGAAACAAAAAAGTAATTTCAGGAATAAAGAAAATGTAATTGAAATTATTGATTCAGATGAAAATTTACGTCTTGAAGAACAAAGGAAAATGAAAGATCTGGAGCAAGACATGCTAATTATTCAAAAACAGAAAAATGATGAACTTGAAAGAGAAATCATACTACTTGAGAAACGAAAAAAGATTTTAGGTTTATAAAATCTATTGGTTTTTTAATATACATACGTGAATATAATTCATTAACAAATAAATAAATATTAGGAGAAATTAATATAACAATATTTCAAATTTATTCTCTTTTGAAATTAATTAGTAATTTGGTATATAAAAGTTAGGAAATAATTTATATTAGTTATGAATATAATTATGTAGAAACATGTATAATTTTTTATTTGTGTATTATATAAAAAAAAATAATTTTTTTATCTCAATACTTATCCTAATACCGACGCGTAGAATTTAGTGTCACGTGATTATTTTAACTGTACTGTACGATTAACTGGTTAAAATTCGTACAGTACAGTTTATCACTTATTAAGTACAATATTGTACTGTACGACTAACCGTTAAAATTCATTAAAATTCGTACAGTACAGTTTATTGCTTATTAAGTATTATACCGTGCTGTATGAAATTAACAGGTTAATCGTACAGTACAGTTTAACTAACCGTACAGTACAGTTTATCGTTATACCTGGTGATGTGGTCGTATATAGGTTACTGCATACAAATTAGCCAATCCTCTCGCCTGGAACAATTCGTATACACGCTTAGCCGTCTTCTTAAATTCACTAGCGCCTTTATTGGTGCTGAATAACTCTCTTATTCGCCGGGCATCCTTCTTCCGCCATCCTCGTAGAGTTAGAACTTCCCCTAAATAATAAAAGGTCTCTATTCTATGTAATGTTTTTCGCCTATGGAAGGAGGGTTGTTGCGTCAAATGTAATAATGTTTCTAATCGTTGTTCATCATCCTGTCCTACATAATCCGGTACAGGAACAGTTGTCACTCCTTCCTTTCGCAAGTCCTCCACACATTTTTCCAAAACAGTTGCACAATTCCCAATAAAATCGTATAGATGAATTTCCTGTATTCCAAAATTATTACTGAAAAGGATCCGGTCGGAATCAATCGTAAGAACATCATTAGGTCGCCTTTCGTGTAACCAATGTTGTAGAAAAATCTTTAATTGCCGGATAGTTTCCTTAGAATATGTCTCCATTTTTACGTCAAGATGACTTCATTCTGGCGTCCCTTTTATATTTTCCTATTTTTCTAGAAAATTGTAGAAGATTCATGTCGTATCCTGCATTGTTTGATTACCTAATCGTCGCTGTTCACTCTCCTTTCAAAATATGGAAGGAGATGATTTGCGTTTATTAATTTCTTACGTAAGCGACCATCCATTGTCCGCAGCTTATAGGTTCCATTCGGTCCTATATCGTGTATGTAGTAGGGTCCGTTCCACTTCGGATCCAATTTCCTGGCCTTAAAATTCCGAAGTAGCACTTTATCGCCGATTTGGTACCGATGTGGGTGAACTTTCTTCCCATATTGCTCAACTTGTTTTTCTTGGGATCGGTGAATATTTTGCTACGCCTTGTGACGATCTTCTTCCAGTGGTCCAATTATCTGATATAGTCGCTTAAAATATGTTGCTGTAAGGTCTTCAACTTGTTCGGAACTATCAGGTTGACTAGAGATTTGTAATTCAATCGGTATAGTAGCCTCTCTCCCATACATCAAATAGAAAGGCTCGTAACGGGTCGTGTTCTGTCGCATGGTGCGATAGGCAAACAAGGCAGATGGGAGGTAGACGTCCCAATCCTGCTGATATTGGTCAGAATACTTGGCCAAAAGTTCGCACAAGGTCCGATTGAACCTTTCGACCAACCCGTTCGTCTGTGGATGGTAAGCAGTGGATAACCGATGTTTTACTCCCAGCCGATTACATAACGAATCCAGAAGCTCATTAACGAAATGAGTTCCTTGGTCGGTTAGGAGTTCCTTCGGGCAACCATGCCGACAAATGATATCGTCATAGAAAAACGGAACCACCGAAGTGGCCTTAGCGTCTGGAAGGGCACGAGCTTTCGGCCACTTCGTTAAGTATTCAGTGGCCACGACGATATACTTGATGGGATGTAACGGTTCCGATTTTATTGGCGGTTTCCGTTTTTGACATATTTCACAGGTCTGCACATATTGTTTAATATCGTCTCCCATCTGCGGCCAATAGTACCTTTCACTAATGGTCCGATAGGTTTCGTTAAATCCAAAGTGTCCGGCTAACGAATCACTATGGAAATTATATAAAATCGGTTCCACCTCGCTAGGTCGAAGGACCCGTAAAGGTCTTTGAGGGTTCTGATTATTTTTCTTGTATAAAATTCCGTTAATAGAACAATAGTGTCGAGCTTTGCTTTTGAAACTACGGATTTGTGTGGAATCCATCGTTTCCGGTAGAACGAGATCATTCAGATATTGTAATAGTTGGTAATATAGCGTAATATCCATGGTTGGGTTAGATCAAGCCGTAATCCAATAAGAGGTGTCGTCCAGAAATACAATCCCGATAAAATTTTACGATTTCGTCGATTCCTAATGTATTCGCGATAGACTGTCGACGTTCGTATGTTTCTTGCCGGCGCGGTGGATAATCTTGAAATCGTAGGGTTGGAGTTTCATGACCCAGCGGGCCAATCTTCCGGTAGGAGTTGCCGAGTTAAAAAGATAACACAATGCCGAATGATCCGTTATAAGAGTAAATCGCTTTCCATGTACGTAAGGGTGGAAGTGTCCAACGGCCCACACAACCGCTAAACACTCAAGTTCGGCAGCCGAATAATTCCTTTCGGCTTTGCTCAATGTCCTACTTGCATATGCGATGACTCGCTCGAATTCGTCTTCGTCCTTCTGAGCGAGGATAGCGCCCAATCCCAAAGTTGAAGCATCCGTCAATAAGATAAATTCTTCGTCAAACTTCGGGTATGCGAGAATAGGCGCTTGAACTAAATGCGTCTTCAATAAGTCAAACGACTGTTGTTGTGCCTCAGTCCATACAAAAGGACTGTCCTTTCTTAATAGCTTATTTAAGGGATTTGCGATCTTTGAGAAATCTTTGATAAATCGTCGATAATAAGACGCTAATCCCAAAAATCCACGCAATTGGATGACGTTCCAAGGTATCGGAAAGTTTTCCACCTTTTCGATTTTCGTGGGATCGGTGCGTATTCCCTTGGAACTGATCACATATCCCAGAAACGATAGTTCTCTTTTTACGAAATAACATTTCTCGGGATTCAGTTTCAATCCGGCGTTCTTAAGTCGGTCGAATACATTCCTTAAATGTTCCAGATGTTTTTCGAACGTTGTTGAATATACGTTCAAATCGTCAAGGTACACCACCACGAAATCCCATAGTATCCCCTCCAATATTCCGTTCATCAATCGTTGAAAGGTTGCCGGTGCATTACACAAGCCGAACGGCATCACCAGGAATTGATAGGTACCATACTGGGTGATGAAAGCCGTTTTCTCTCTGTCCTTGGGATCAACTTCGACTTGCCAGTAGCCGCTGGCTAAGTCCAACGAAGTGTACCACGATACATGTCCTAAGGCGTCGAGCATATCGTCTATTCGTGGTAACGGATAAGAATCCTTTTTCGTGACTTGATTCAACTGACGATAGTCCACGCAGAATCGCATTTTCCCATTCTTTTTCCGAACCAAAACAACAGGAGATGCCCATGCGCTTTTGGATTTTTTGATGAGCCCTTGCTTCAGCATCTTTTGGATTTCTTCAGCTATGAATTGTTGTTCGGTTCGGGACGTTCGGTATCACTGTTGTCGAATCGGTTTAGCATCTCCGGTGTCGATCGAGTGATACACTAAATCTGTCCGACCCAATTCCGCAGTTGTCCAAGCAAACAAATCCCGATACTGTTCAATCAACTTCTGAAATTCATTCCGTTGAGTTTCGGTTAGTTCTCCAACATTCGGTAGCTTTGATTCTCCCGCAAAGATATCGGTAATTTCATTATGTAAAAAGGGTAACGCAACACTCCGTTTCCTTATCTTTCCGATTTCTTGCCTCCCACAATAATAACATCTGATGGCCTGTTGCTCATGCAGAATCGCATCAACATCCTTTGGTGTAAATTCGACCGATTCGAGGTCTCGTGATCGTTGTTCCTTTGTAGGCGGTTCATTCTCTTCAGGCGTAACTATACTCATCGTGGTGACGATTTGTTCCGGGACGTTTTTCACTGCCGTATATAGAGTAAAATCATTTCGGCAGGTTTTACATCCTCTTGCTTTACCACATAGGCAAAGACTTTTGCCTTCATTTCCACAAATTTCTTTTCGAGCTTTTTCCGATTGGAACTTTCCGTCTAAATATCGGTAATAATTCCAATGGTAGAAGTTTCTTTGCAAATAAAACCCTTGATTGACGAGAACTAGATCCCCACTCGTCGTACTATTTTCTTTTTTCAGTCCGGACGATCTACGTTGCTTTAAAGTATCCGTACTGTCGCTTTCGAACTGATAGCAACAATAAACCTTTTCTTCTAATTCTTCCTCTTCGTATTCATCGTCAGACTCTTCCTCCTCATCTCCATCACCATCGTCCTCTTCCTCTTCACTTTCAACTATCCTCGCCTCTTCCTCTTTTTGTTTTATCGTTCGTTCGTGCAGCATCATCTGATATTCAACAGGGATTTCCACTTCTCGGCCCTGCCAAGTGAACAACAACGTCGATGCCTTATAATTTAACTGGGCTTGCACTTTCGATAGCCAATCGTTACCTACTATGGCACTATAAGATTCGGTATCGATTACTACCACGTTGATAGGAACAGTAACGCCACCAACGGTTATCGGAAAATCCAGCACTTCACCCAATGGCCGTTTCTTTTCCCCGTTGACGTTTATCATCACAATAGCAGATGGTCGGTCTATCGCAATTCCCAAGTCATTCAACAGCTGACAGGTAACAATACTACCAGCTGCTCCTGTATCAACAATTAATGGGATTCTTTTCCCTTTTATCATGGCGTCGCAATACATTGCTGTCGTACTTTGTACGTCCTGATGAGCGAATTTAGCGCTTCTAGTCATTGGTTTCCGTAAACTTTTTCCTACGTCGCTTCGGAGCTTTGGTGATATCTGAAATAGCTGTCCGAAGGTAATGTTCGCTCGTTGCTGTTGTAAATCGGCAACTATGTTGTACGGTGGTATGTGAGCAGCTATTGACGGCTGAACCTTCGGTGTTTTCTTTTTCCGCACCGTAGCCTTCTTCTTTTTAATTTCGGTAGCCTGTTCTTTCGCATCGACGGTCATCGGCTCTCCTTCGCCAACATTATTAGTCGTTTGGATAGGAATCGGTATTGGTGCATACTGAGGATCTTCGCGAGCATTTTCCTCTTCGATTATTTCTTTATTCGGATATGGAGTACTTCGAGTCTTTGGTCTATTCCTTTGAGCAGGGTAGGCTTGGAACAAGGTTACATACGAGGGATTTTGAACGGGTTTCGCACCTTCACCCTCCAAAGGTGCACCTCCTAGTTTAAAGGCGCCGATTGTCCTTGCCCTCCCAATTGCTTCAACAATCCCTGGAGCAAATTGGGATCAATATTTCCAGTTTGGTTGAAACCACCGGTAGTATTCTCCTTCTTTGGACATCGTCTGCTAATATGTCCAGGTTCCCCACACGAGTAACATACTATTGGTGGTCTATCTGGAACCGATAGTTCTGGTCTCGCAGCAGGTGGTTTCCGATAACTACCAGACGGACGATTATCAATTTTTTTCTCAATTTCGGAAACTTGTTGCGCCAACACGGTAACTAATTTCGTCAATTCAGCCATCTCAGATTTGCCGGTTTGCGCATAATTCATTATCCGAGGTCTTCCAGAATTCATCGTCAATTCGCAGGCCTTTGCTCGATTAATGGCGTCGGTCAACGTTTGATCTCCAAAGGGTTTCACCGCCATGTATAATTCTGGTAACAAGCCAGACACGAACTTCCGGGCTTGTACATTATCCGGGTATGCAAATACCGGCGTGTTGATTCACTGGTATAATTCCCTGATTGCTGACGCATATTGATCGACCGTTTCGTTCGGTTGTTGTTGCCGTTAGTCCAAAATCATGAACAAATAAAATAAGTATATTATACATTTCAACCAATGCAGGTGTTCGGAATTGCTGCTTGAACACATGTTCAAATGTGTTATTATTCGCTACTCCTCCCCACGCGTTTATAGGGTTGTTGACAACCGTTTGCCACCATACTGCGGCCGTTCCTTTCAGATAGGCGGGCACGACTTGCAATTTGCGTGCTGCATTCCATCCGTTTGCTGCGCATGCGTTATTGAACTCGTTTAACCATGTAATCGGGTCTTGGTTTCTGCCATAAAACGTCGGAACTGGTGCCGCTTGTACTCCCCGATTCAGCATTGCATTATTGTTAGCTGTTACCGCTGCGTTTAAATTGTTTAACGCATTATTCACATTTTGCATATTATTTCCGCCAACTCCTAACGCATTCGTCAAATTATTCAAGGCGTTAAGGAGCTGGTTAGCATTAGGCATTCCTCCGGCCATAGCCGCCATGTCTGGTTCTTCTGGTTTGTTGAATAAATTTTCTAAATATAATTCTTCGTCGGTATAGAGTAAACCAGGATCTGGTGCTTGAAATAGGAAATCTAAGTGAAGGTCTTCGTCGGTATAAAGTAATCCGGCTTCTTCTTCTTTAAATAAATTATTAAGGTAAAGATCTTCGTTGATATATAGTAGCCCAGGCTCCGGTCCTATTAGATCAAAGTTGATCTCTAAATCGGAATAGTTGGACGATCCAGTTGATAATTGTACAACAAGGGATTCTGAAGAATCGGTTAATACCTCAGATAATTCAAGTTCTTCAGTTTCACTAGTTACTTCCAATAGCTCTCCGTAAAAATCCTTCTCAAAATTATCAGTAAGGATACAAGCGTTGTATATCTCTTGCCTTAGATTGGTGTAAGGACGAGGTATATCGGTATATCTTACAGTGAAAACCAGTGAATAGATAGCTTCCCAAAGATCCCGAATGGTAGGTGCGTCCGATAAATCCTCTAGTGCTTGTTGAGTATTACTGGTATAACTTTCAGTAGGATTTTCGGTTGAATACCAGTCCCAAAAGTTAACGAATTGTGGAGTATTGGGTCCAGGTGGGTAACAATATGGACAGGAAAGATCACGATGATAATACTGAACTTGGATTATATTATTGTTTAAACGTGTATGCCAACGATCGTGTATAGTATTCTGTTGAAAGAATAGGTTATAATCTATCATACAACAATCGGGTGGGTATCAGTTTCTGGCAGAAGGCACCAAATTGTTACTATCGATTTGCGTCGGGGTCACGTGTTAGTAACAGAAATTCGTGTCACGTTTATCGTAAAATGAAATGAAATAAAGTATATATGTAAAATTAAGAGTTATATGTATGATTTTAAAGTGTATATTTATTCAATGTAAATAATAACTTAAAATAATCAAGCAATAAATAAATGCTAATACATAATAAATTTCATAAATAATATCAGAATAGAATATTGCTGCCTCTGCCGGCGATCTGCAATATTACCGAATAAACTATACTAAAATTTAACACTAAATAAACCTTAATTATCCCCTATTCCCCACTGTTCGCCCGCTCTATATATATTGTTCGAAAATTCGGTATAAATTATACTATGTATAAGTTAAACTTCATATAAATTATACCAAGTATAAATTACACTTAGTATAAACTATACAAAGTATAAGTTACACCATTACACTGCGGATCGCTGCTAATTTCTTGAACTTTCCATGTGGCGCAGACCCGCGTAACAATACGTATATCCCACTGGTATTCAACCTATTATTCACTATTATATATTTATTATTTAGATTTCTATATCGAATTCTATATCAATTTCATAATCTGGTTTAAAATTATAAATATACCATTAATTATGATTTAGGCGGGGAGTAAATTTTTTTACGAAGAAAAAATTATAAATTCTTGCATAAGAAAGTCTTTTTTCATAAATTGGGAGAGTAGAAAGAAACATTGCGAATTTTTTTGATTATTTATTTTCGTGATGTGATGTATAATTTTAGAAAAGTAATCTTTATTTATAACCTACAATAATTGAAAAAAATTTAATTTTTTCGAATAATACACGTGCAGAAAATAATATATAATTATCAAAATTTAAAGAATTTAAACTTTATTTATAAAATTACAAAATTTTCTAAAATTTATATTAAATTCTTAGTCTTAATATTAAAAAATCCTCCAATTCTTCTATAAAATTTAATTTATTATCAATAACCAAATCTTTATATTTTTGAATTTTAATATTATATAACTCAAATTCCTTCACTTCATCTTTAAATGAAAATAAATCATTATTAACAGTACTACTACCTCTGGAGTAATTAATAAACCTAAATTTCGTAATATTTTTGAACTAAATTTAATAATATATGAAGATAAATTGTTAGTGATATCGATAGAAAGATAATTAAGATTTTTGTTTTGAATTTTTGGTTAAATTGAATAACTGATAAATAATCCAATTATTAAATACTGTTAAATCAAGAAAAATGATGGATAATACAGTACTAAAAAAAATTATCAAATACGCTATCAAAAAAATGGTAAATAGATCCTACCTATAAAAAGAAATTATCAAATTATGTATTTCATATATTTCATACATCTTATTTAAGTTTGGTTTTTAATATGAATTGCACATTTGGGAATTGTGAGCATTAGGATGTATTAAAATTGTGCATCGACATCAAAATTGAACGTAATAATTGTGCAACGCTGCACTGCTATGATAAATGGCTTCTAGATAATTTATATAATTTACCAAAAAAAAAATTTAAAATCCATCTAAAGAAATGAATAAAATTTAGAAAAAATAAAAAGAATGAATGAAAAATTTTTTAGACATCCATATTCCTGTATCACAATTCACAATAAACTCCCGAAAACTATTTTAATATAACCATAAGCCTTATCCCTTAGATAATTTTTAGTTAGGAGTAGATTAAAATTCTAAAAAGCTTATTAATAGTTAAAATAAATTCATCATACGGAAAATTGAAATATTACTGTTTTAGGGATTATTATCTGAACCTCATCATTTTTTTATATATATGATATAAAGTTAGATAAGAATAAATAACGACAAAGAACATAGTTTTTGGATTGAACAAAAGATTATATATTATTTAATAATGTAAAATTTATTATTATTTTCGCCTAAATTCGAATTATTCGTTATTGTAACAGTTAATAATTTTTATTAATTTTTTATTGATAATTTATAGATTTAATAATTTAATAACTTTATTATATAGTAATTATTTAAATTACAAACTAAGAATCTTGTTAAACATTTTAACTACTCTAATCTTAGTGTTTAAATAACTTAAAATAAAGTATAAATAAATGATAACAATTTTAAATATAATATAATATTGGTTTGATTTATAAAGTCAATTTAAAATCCATCTAAAGATAAAAAATTACCAAATTAGTAAATTGATTTAAAAAGAAATCTTATTTATTTAAGAACTCACCATCAGGAATTTCCAGTTCATCTTGTTCTTTTGAATGAAAATTTGGATTATTATATACTTCATCATCATCTATAAAAAGAAAAAAAATAAATAGAATTAAAATAGTGAAAATTATTTGTTATTACGTAAAATTTTCACCTACCATCAACATTAATACTTTGTCTTTTTATTTGTTGTTGAGTTATTTCTTTTTCATCATCTAAATTAAATAAAGCCGCGTTCAATAAATAAATGAAATTAATATAATAATGAATTTTATTTGTTAGTAATTTATAATTATTCTTACCAATTGAATTTATTTGCAACTTTTTAAATAATTTAGATAATTTTTTATTACTATCTAAAATTTAAGATATTGATTTAATATAAAAATTCAATCTTGATTTGACGATAAGACAATAATTAAAATACATTACCTTCAAAAATAGTAACTACTTTTGAACTATTCTGCTCATTTGATTTATTAAAATCGTTAACTAAAATAAATATCAATTATTAAACATCATTATATGATAATTCAACGCTGCAATGTTAATAAATACTTACTATTGTTAGGAATGTTAAAATCATACAATTTACTATGAAACGCTATTAGTAGTAAAATAAAGTAAATTATTATAGTAACAAAAAAAAATGGTAGAAATTATCATTTTTTATGGTTATACCTTCTTGTTCTTCTATTATAATAAAAGATAACGTTAATAATGTATTTTAGAATAAGTGTATAATATTTTATTAAGAAATGTATTTATACCTTCTGTTGCATTTCTTGGTTCAGGTAGATTTTCAAAGTTGTAAATTTTACTTGTAAATAATCTGCTACTCGTATAATTTTCTCCTACTTTATTCATTTCTATATCATCTATTTCTGATTTGAATAATTCATCTGACATATTTTGATAATCTATATTAATTCTTTCCATTCTTTTCTCAAGTGCATAAGCGTCAGGTCTTTTTAATGGATCAGCATTCCAACATTCTTTCATTAAATTTTTATATTCTAATGGAGTTCCTGTCACAATTTTTGGCCTTATACCGTGTATAATATTCATTACAATATCAATGGTGTTTGTCCAGATGAAATTTCCCACATAAGAATTGCAATACTATAAATATCAGATGCAAAAGTATATTCTTTTCCAACGATAACTTCGGGTGCTATGTAAGGAAGATTTCCATATATACTTGTTGAAGATTTATCAGCAGGTCCACAAAATCCAAGATCACTAATATACCACCGATCATTAAATTTTGAATATAATATATTTCCAGAATGCAAATCTCTATGAATTGCTTTCTCTTTATGAATATAATAAAGCGCGCGAGTTATTTCATCAATAATTTTCATTCTATCTTTCCATGTAAGTTGATTATGATTTTGTTGTAAATAATTTCTTAAATCTATATCCATTTTCAAAATTACAAGCATATAATTTCCGTTTGATGGATTTTGTGTCATTCCATAACATTGAGCAATAACTGACCATTTATTATTTATAGTTAAGTGTGATTTAGCCTAAACGACAGCATGCTATCATTAATACAAAAAACTTAGGATTTTATAAATAAATTCAAATAAAATTATACAAACCTCTTCAAACCAACTTTGATTTGCACTTTCAACATTTTCTAACGTTTTAAGTACTACTTTGAAAGTTCCAAGTCTTTTTAACTGTTGTTCTTCAGAATCCCATTCACCATAATCTCCATTAATCCAGTCTGCTGTATAGATTTCAGAGAATCCACCTTTTGTCAAATAATTAATATTTTTCAAATTGTTATATGGAATCCATTCAATTATCATTTGTGGATTAAGTGATTCCATTTGACATTTCTGTATTAAATTGTCAATATCATCATTCCCAGATGTCCAATTTGAAAAATTTTCTTTTAAATAATTTCGGACACAATATTCACAATATAATGTGGCTAAACAATTTTGGTCACAATTTTCACAAATTCTTTTTGACCCTGAATTATTTCTAACTTTACCTAGATCATAATCTTTAGTTAATTCTCTTATTGCTTCAGTTATTTCATCATTTGTAAGAATTTTATCAGCAAGGACTGTTTGTTTTCGAAATTCAAATTGTTTGTGTATATCATTGTAAATATTGGTATCAGTTAACATTGTTGCTCTATTATTTGTTGCATAAATTAATTCATATCGAAGAGTAGACATAATGTAATTTATTAAAGGAGGAGAAAGAATTATTTTAAGTTCGTCCATTCAAACCGTAATAAATTAATAAAATGCAAATTGTCGATCAAACTTCATGTTGTGCCCACATAAATTTGTGACCTTTAGACGAAGTATTTGACGCCTCACGACCAAAAAAAGAAAAATATATGTTTCTCAAATCGTACTTTCTAATTTTTTTTATTTCCTACTATACTTTTATTTTTTTTTCCGGTGCATACAATTTGTGTTTAATAAATTTGGTGGTTAAACTTAATGAATAGATCATAGCCTTTGATTATATTGTCGATTAATACCGTATTCAAATAATTTGGTAAAGATTGTTATTTATAGACTATTAATTTGTATTTTTAAATCATATTTATCAATCAATATAAACATGATTGATGAAATGTCAATTAATTTACTTTAGTCGTTTTTAATTAAATCTATTTTAAATATACAACGTGATGAATAACGAACATGAAAGATTATAAAAAACCATTTAATTTATTATTTTTAATACAACGCAACAGAATTAATAATATAATAATAAAATTTATTGGGTATATTAGATTTTATATAATATTAATTTAAGGTTTTTATTTATTTATAATTTTGAATTATAGTATATCGAAAATAAAAAGATAAGAATTGGCTAATATTTCAACAATATTGAAATGATATAAACTATTAATACAATTTATTATATTATTAAATACAATGTTATTTACAATTTATGTTATTAAATACAATTATAGTTTTGATGATTTATCAGATACTATGAGTACCTTAATACACGTTCTCGATAAAAGCAGGTATGATGGTGGATTGGTGGCGCCGTAACATCGATCCGATCACCGGTCCAAACCTAAATAGTAAAAGGAAAAATTTTCTGTTAAAAAAAAAGAAAAAAGGGAAAAAAAATTTTTTTTTTTTAGTTTGAAAAAAAAGACCAAACCGAAAAAAGAAAAATATTTATAAAAAAAAATTTCGAAAGAAACAAAAAATAAAATTTTTCAGTTTGGAAAAAAAAAACCAAACCAAAAAAAAAAAGATTTCTTTTCAAAAAAAAAAAGGAGATAAAAAAAGAAAACCTCGAAAAAATTTTAGAAAAAAATACCGGAAAGGAAAAATTTAAAAATATTCTGCGGCTGATTGTATGACCGAGAAAGAAAAATAATTTAATCTTTTTTTTCGATTTTTCATTAACTGGATTAACTGGAACCGGATTAGCCTCATTAAAACATCGGGCGCGGAAATATCACGGGTTTCCACATTATACAATTTTAAAATTATTTATACAGGTTAATCTAAGTGTCACCAAATTTTTTTAGTTATACTCTATAAATGAAAAGATTTTAGGTTTCATCTAAAGCGCTAAAATCCCATCTAACATTTAAATTTAATTTGACACTGAATTTTAACAGATGAAAGCATTCTTTTTATAAAACAAATTTTTAATCATTATTTAAGAATATTAACGTTCATTTAAAAATTTACATTTATACAATAAATATTATAAAAATATATCAAGTAAAACTCTTTTATTTTCAGATTTTCCTGAAATCCTGTTAAGCCATGTAACAAACAATAATATGCTTTTTACTATAATTACATCACTAAAAGATTTGTCAAAATACAATTTTACTTCGCATAGATTTTACTAACTAAATTAATTAATATTAATTGAAATTATAAAACCAATAAAAAAAATAATTTAACTAAATCAAAAAAAAAAGATATAAATTCTTTTTTTAAAGAATTAGTAATCAGAAACTCAGAGAAAAAATGTAATACAGTATTTGTGATTTTATCTTATAGTGTTCAAGATTCAGTTTATTATAGTACATCTGTACTGTACTGTACATACAATAGAATAATAGGATAGAATTTTTTTAATGATTTGAAATAATTAAAAAAAAAGATATAATATAATAATTTTTTTTTATTATTGACAAAAAATTAACGTTAACATACAGTATATATTTAAATCCTTTCTTTTCATGCTGCTGTACAATTTTTTTTTTAGAAAAAATGCCATCATCAGTGACAGTATTATGTCAAATAAACCAAAGGATTAGATGAAGGATTCATTAATGGTTTGGCGAACCATATGGTTTCGCCAAATACATACAAAATTTTCATTATAGGTTTTATCAATCCATTATATTTACATGATTTAAATAGATATGTGGAAAATGCATTTTTTATAGTGAATCAACAATTACGAGATAAATATAATAGACTAATATCATAATTTCGAAATTTAAACATTTCTTAATATTTGTATACTTTATTTATTATTTATAACATTATTAAGATGTTGTCTTATATGGAGCTATTTAAACTCCCTGTTTTGATTAAGTTAACTTGTTTGATAATAAAATTTTATTTTTAATGGGATAATTAATAATTATGAGTATAAACGTATAAACTTAGTCTAAGTTAAATAAAATTTTGGCGCAAATCGATGTTATATCAAAATTTAAAGTTAATTTAATTAAAAGTACATCACTCTTTGATAACAGCAAACATATTGTATAAGTTATTTTTTTAAAAAAATTGGATTCGTTGTTACATTGAGGTAATATTTAATTATTGTATATAAAAATTTTGTTGTTTGAAAGAAATTGATCATTGATTTTAATCTTGACTTGCATTTTTTTTTAATATCAAAATTATTATCCCTAACAGCTTGAAGAAGTTCATTTTCAAAGTTTGTCGTATAATTTCTTGTTTAACAGTTTGAAGTATTTCATCTTTAAAAATTTGTGATGATAACCCATCATTATTAGATGTTGATTATCATTACCGCTGGAGCTGGATTATTGGTTCATTGTTGGTTGAATTTCCATTTTAAGCGTTTGCATAATTTCTTGTCCATTATAATCATTAGCTGGAACTATTATTGGCTCATGGTCGGTTGTATTTTTATTTTTGAGTGTTAGAATAATTTCTTGCCCATGATAATCAGGTTCGTAGTTAGTTGTATTTTCGTTTATAAGCACTTGAATAATTTCTTGCCCATTATTATGAATATCCTTTTTGTATTGCTTTTTCTTGACTGTAATTATAATTATTATTTTCATTAATAGATTTTTGGTTTTGTTCATTATTATTCTATTTATATATGAAGAAATATCCAAATAAAGAAAATGCCACTTAACAAAAATCCTACGATTGCACCAACTACAGTCGACCCCCTATATAGTCACCTCCGTATAATCACAACATATAAAATTCCCCTTTATAAGCACACCATATTTTGGCCCAATGTACTAATAAATATATTAGAAAAACCTCCTCTATAGTCACAACATATGACTTTTTTTATAATCACACCCTTATTTTTCTGTCCCGAGGGGTGTGACTATAAAGGGGGCCGACTGTATATTATTAATTATTGGAAGATGGTAATGGTGGGTACGAAGGGTGGTGAAAGGATCTAATGTTGTCGTCCATATATATTTTTCATTATTAATAATACAGTATCATTGTATCAAGTAATCATATATCACTTTCAACTGTTAGCCTCTTCCTAAAATATTATATATTTTGTTCAAAATAATTAATTTTCTTATATAATGATATATAAAATATTACGTTTACCAAATGACATTATTACAACCGTACATTTTTATCGAAATTAACTTTCGTATTAAGCATAATATTTTCATTCAAAATATTATATTAATTTTATTATATTGTGTTTTTTTTTATTTATCAACACAATTTTATTGTTACTTTTGTTTTTTAGGCTTGAATCTAGATCAGTAATCGGATTGATGCTGCGGTGCTACGGTAAGTGCCTTTTTTCCCGTATGCTTATATAGCTAATAAAATTATATAAAATTAATGAAAAAACCATATTAAAAATATAAATATTATTCATCCCTTGACATTTACACAATAGTAATTGTTTATAGTATATCACTTTGAGTATAATTATAGTTCTTTCGATTGGTTTTTTTTTTCATTTTAAAAGTTTTTTTAAAAAAATGATTAAAGTTTCGGAACTTCTACTATTACACTTGAAAAATAATATTGAGATTACAAAAAATAAATTAAAAGAAAGTTTTTCTCATTTGGAAAATGCAAAACTTTCTGAATTACTCAAATTTTCAAAGCCGTCTATTATAGTATAATCAAAAGTTAATTTTTACTGCAAAATCTCCTAGGAACGGATATAAAATTTGCTACCCAGTATTTGTAATTTTGTATAATCGTGTAAATGGTGCCGATCAGGGGATAATACTGTATAGATTATTTGAAAATTAAAAAAAAAATTCGGTTTAAAAAAAGACAATTCGAAAAAAGAAAAATTAAAAATATTTGGAAAAAAAAAATTCTGTTTTAGAAAAAACCCAAACCGAAAAAAGAAAAAACCCAACCAAGAAAAATATTTCGGTTTATAAAAAAAAAGAAAAAAATATTAATAAAAAATGGCCTAAAAGACCGAAAAAATTTCTTTAAAGTTTGCGGCGATACAATCTATCACATCGTCCACAGAGGATAATAACCGAGCTGGCAACTACCCCAACGGCACCCAGAAAATTCTTCGAACTCGGCCGGCGTTATGCACTGACACGTGATCGAAGAATTTAGGATGTGATGAATAAAACGTGACAAATAGAATTTCATCTACTTGAAAAATCTAAGTCCCTCAGATAAATATAAACAGTGAAACTCGGACAGGGTGTGACGATGTGATAAATAAAAACAGATCACGTGATCGAAGAATTTCTGGGTGCTGATCCGAGCTGGCACAATAGCACGTGATTAGTTTGTCAGATTCGTCATGTGACTTTGGAGGTCTAGACTCATGTTGCTCCACGTTGTACATAATCTATGATCTAGATTACTTCACATAAAATAAATAAATAATCTATGATCTAGATATAATTGGTGTAACAATGTGATTCAGGCTGTGATTTTTACAATGAAAAGTGTAACCAATACCGGAGTTAACTCTTAAATTGCGTTATTCTGTTTAACCAGCTGGAATATGTCACTTCGTGAATTTTTTGAACTAAAGGAAAAAAATCCACATATAAATTGTAATTTTCGAATTGATAATGAATTTCCGAATACATTAAATCCAAAGAGAATAAGATACCCAAATAGTCTAAAACTAGAACATGATTCATTATTGGCTGCTAAATGCAACTTAAACTTGCCATACATTTGTGAAAATTGTCTTCACATAATTTTGCAGAGTAAGTTTTCGAGTTGGACCAGTGGTAATGAACTAATTGATTGTTTCATACAGGTAACACAACTTTTCTCTTCATACGAACGATATCCTGAATGGGTTCCATACAACTCCTTGTCCCAAATAAAAAAGATTGGTGAAGGTGGATTTGGTACGGTGTTTTCTGCAACGTGGAGTTGGGGAATTAAATCATTAGAAGAGGAAGAATATATAGAGGATTATAAGACGAAAAAAAAAATATATCATTATCGAAGTGGTCCATGTACAGTTGCTCTAAAGAAATTGAAGGGTGACATGGAAATCACACAAGCATTTCTTTCAGAGGTACTAATTTTCATAAATTAGGATATTATATATACAGTATATGTGGTATTAATTTCTCTAATTACATATATAGGTTCAAGCTCAGTTCGATTTTTGTCATTTATACGGGATTACACAGGACCCCTCGACATTAGAATACCTGTTTATCATGCGCTTTGCACCACAAGGTGATCTTCGGCGATATTTATTACTAAATTTTGATAACCTTTCATTACCAAACAAGTTGGGTATAGCTCAGACCATATGTGCTGAACTCAAAAAGATACATGCAAAAGGATGGGTCCATGGCGATCTCCATAGTGGAAATATTCTATTATTGAACGAAGAATATGCATTCATTTCTGACTTTGGTTTGTGTCGACCAATTGATGAAGTAGAATCAGAAGAAAAAATAGAATCAGAAGAAAAATTGTATGGGGTAATTCCTAATGTTGCGCCAGAGATGTTTTATGGAAAGCAACGTTCTCAAGAAGGTGATATTTATAGCCTTGGTGTCATCTTATGGGAATTAATGTGTGGAATTATTGCGTTTGCAGATCGGCCTCATAATGAATCTCTAGTATTAGATATAGTTTTTAATGGTCTTCGCCCGCAAACATGTCATTTTGCCCCACCAGTATACAATGATTTGCTAAAGAGGTGCTGGGATCAAGATTCTTCGAAGCGGCCATCTATATATGAAGTAACAGATTTCATTGAAGAATTATGTGAATGTAGAATAAGAGATAAGGAAAAAATTCGTGATGATACTGTTGGTGGTAATTTATTTAAATCCCCAGAAAAAATTGGAAAATTATCGCCTCTTTATTGTCAATTGTCAAATTCACACAATTCTGGGCGCATTTATAACTTGATGAAATGGAAACCAAATAAACCCACTCATATGGAAGCAGTTTACACAAGCCGGTTACTTAGTTATAAGGAATACCTGCTAAGTCGAAGTAAAGAGTAACCAAAAAAGTCTATTGTTAAATAGATTTTTGTCTTCGTTACAGACTGAAAATTTATAATTGTGATCGATGACATCACATAATCGTAATATTAAATCATTTTTTTTCACCTTAATAATCTCAATAATAATAAGTTCATAGTAATATCCGTGTAATGTCTATGAAACCCTTCTCGAATTATTTTTGTGCAGATAAAATAAAAATCATGCCATGCTACCTTTGGTAAAATAAGATTATGTGAAAAGTGTTAGTATTTTGAACTGATTTTGCGCAAAAAAAAAAAAAATACGAATATTTCTTTTTTTTTTATTCTTTTTTCCAAAAATGGATCGATTTTGGCGATTTTGGTGTAGAGCAAACAATCCCTTTGCTTTACACAATTCCTTTTGATATAAATATAAATATAATTTTGATCATGATTTTATTCATTGATAATTGATAAATCAGAAAGTTTAAAGTTTGCAATTAAAAAAATCAAGACTTATAATATTTAATAAAAGTGTTAAAATTAATAAATATAATCCACTTATCCAAAATATTTGAAATACTAAATGAGTCATGGGCCCTTCAAATTTTTCATATCAAGAACAAATATTATTCAAAAATTTTAGTCAATATTTCATCAATCAATTCTGAATCACTGTTAATTTAATATTGAATTCATTCATTAATTCTCATTTGTAAATTCATTCACACTAAGCTTACAATATCTTTATCATATGATTATAAGAATTTTTTAAAAAATATAAAAAATCATAAATTTGTTCTTCAACTTGCTAGTTAATATTTCTCCTAAGAATATTATCATGAAAAAACTTTACACAATAATTCAAAATCAATGTAATACGCAGTTAAGTTATCAGTTAAGTTATCAATTTTCAATTATATCTTGTTTCAAAATAAACTATTTTAACCAAAATCAGTTAACTTATTTTAGAATGATTTTATTTTTCCTCGTTTTTTTATGATAAGCATTTTACCGATTAAAAAAAAATGGATTTTATTTCGGAATAAGTAAAAATTAATCTTAAACAATACTTAAAAAAGTGACAATGTTTAAATTCCAACTTAGAATTAGAATTTCAACCAAAAAATCAAAAATTTACCCAAAAAAATATTACCTTTATGATTTCCAATTCATTTAATTATCTAAATTTAAAAGTAGAAACCCCGAAAATAATTTCTCAATAAAAAATGATCAAATTGAAACGTTCCTGTAAAAATTTGACCTAAGATTTCTCATTATAAATTGATAAAAATTCGTTATTTAATGTAAATTCAATTATACTGTCACGTGGCGTTTAGTAAATTTCCATTAAAAGGAGCACTTAAACTTACTTTATTGGCAGAAATATACTCGAAATTTTAGACGATGAAAAATATGATATTACAATTGAAGTTGGCGATGATCCTAACGTAAGTATATTTCGTGCTTATAAGGTTATTTTAAAAATATCTACACGAAATAAATGAAAATAGCATGCTTTAGTGATAAATAGATTTATGAATAAATATATGAACTTATAGCCAAACAAATAATACACGATTAGTCGGTGGATTGACATTTGATGTCTAAAGATTGACAATATTTAGAAAAATTTCTCAAATAGAGTAAAAAATATTTTGTATATTATATGATAAATATTTTTATTCGATTATAAAAATATATAGTATTTTTACTACCTTAACAACCTTTACTAGTAATATTGTACAAAAAGTAGAAAGTTTAAGGAGCACGTCATTACGGTTGCCGAAAATCACGACATTGATTACCTGTTAAGGCGCACCTTGTATTTGAGTTTTTAAAGCTAAAGTTCTTTTTGTCTTTTATTCAACGATTGATAACAAACTTTTACCAAAATTATCAAAAAAATTTTCTCGAAATTCTAAGCGGTGGGAAATATTATGATATTATATTGAAGTTGGTAATGACTTTGACGTATCAGTGTTTCGTGCTCATATGGTCGTTCTCCTTATTTGAAAAGAATCAACTATAATGATGGAATTTTAACACATACTAAATTACCAAATATTTTACCGAAATTTTTCAAATAATCTTAAGGTAAATTATATACTGTATATGAACCGTCATTATTATTGTTATCATTTTTAATAAATATGTTTCTAATTTTATTATTTTATTTAGATACATCTGTAGAGGAAGACTTTCATTGGAAGAATAATATGATGCTTCAGACATCATTAAATTTTACTTGCTGCCAATGAACTTAGTCTTCAAGAATTAATTCCTTATTTGGAATACTTTTTGATTTAAAGCGATAAAAACTGGATGAACACAGAATTTTGGTTGGATAGTTGGATATATCAAAACAAGCATTATAACTGATTCTTTGGAACTTCAAAAATATTATACTTATTTAATTTCCAAGAACCGAATAAGATTTTTGAGTCACAAAGAAGTTTTTAGTCACGACCATTCAGAATAATAATCTTTCAAATGCAAGGGACTTTCAGTGACGAGGACAAATTTGCATTCTTTCTATTTGCTGCTTCGTGCACTTATTGAACGCCGAACGTACCAAAATTAGTTAATCTGTACATTGAAAGCGATCTGCAATGATCTGCAAGCTGTATAAATAAGGTTTGTTTTTTTTTTTTCGAGAATTCACATTTTAATTTATTTTATTTAAAAATTATAATGATTGATGATAAACTTTTGTTAAAATTAACACAAAATTTACTTGAAATTTTAAATGATGACGAATATTGTGATATTACAGTTGAAGTTGGTAATGACCCTGTCGTAAAAATATTTCGTGCTCATATGGTTATTTTAAATTATCGTTCCTCATATTTGCGAAGAATTTTATCAACTAATATAAAGAAAAATGATGGAACTTTGCCAAATATTAAACTACCAAATATTTTACCTGATACTTTCCAGATAATCTTAAGGTAATAAAAAAAAAAATACCTCTCATCATGCGTTATAAATATTTGTTTTATAAATATTTTTTATTATTATTATTTTAGGTATATTTATGGAGGTAGACTTTCTTTGGAGGAATATGATATTTCAGATATCATTAAAATCTTGATAGCTTCTAATGAACTAGGTCTTCAGGAATTAATCCCTTATTTAGAATCCTTTTTGATTGAAAATAAAAAACGTTGGATGGAACAGAATTTTGATTTGATATATCAAACAAGTTTTGAAAACGATTCTTTTTTAGAACTTCAAAAATATTGTATTAATTTGATTTCAAAAGAACCAAATAAGATATTTAATTCACCACGTTTCACTTCGGTTCCAAAAAAACTTTTAGTTACGATTATTAAGAACGATAATCATCAAATGAGCGAAATTCAAGTTTGGGAACATGTGATTAAATGGGGACTTGCACAAAATCCAGAACTTCCTTCTGATCCTACCAGCTTTTCAAAAGATGATTTCAATACTTTAAAGAGTACTTTACAACAATGTATCCCTTTTATTAGATTCCGTAATTTAACTTCCAAAGAATTTTTGAAAAAAGTAAAACCTTATAAAAAAATCTTACCAAAAGAATTATATAATAATTTGCTAGAATATTTTTTGGATAATAATAATGACGATACTCCAATTAAAAGATCAGAACCTCGTACTGTTGGAGAGATTAAATCAAAAAATATTGATTCTAATATCATTACAAATCAACATGCCGGATTAATCTCAAAATGGATTGATAAATTAGAAACTACAGACAAGTTGACAATCTCAAATGAATTCAAATTATTGTATCGTGATTCTCATACTGAATTTGGATATTTTAGTTCGATACTTAGGGAAGTTAAGTGCCAAAAAGCTTGTAAGAATCAATTCCGCACCGTAACAATTTATAAAATAAGAGATAGTAACGAAATTCTTGGAGGATATAATCCGATTGAATGGAAATTTGATGGAAATTATGGTATTACCAATGATAGCTTTATATTTTCTTTTAAGAATAGTGATATTATTTTGAGTCGTGTAAGAAATGAAAATAATGCCATTTGCAACGGATTCACTGAGGGTCCATCATTTGGTAATGGAGATCTTCTAGCTACCAATGGATTAATTCAATGTCACAAAGAATCTTATGAAAAACCGATCAGAAATACAGATGGGTGGGATGCTATAGGAAAAATTGAAATATTTCAAGTTGTATAGGATTGATTTTTAATTGATAAATAGAAAGAAAATTTTAACTGTTAAATATTGTAATAAAATCAATGTTGAAGTATTTTTTAATTAGCTATTAAGTTATAATTATTTCAGTTGACATGATGAATCGAGTACAATCTTATATAGTTTACATTATTATAACGTTTATTTTTTTTCAAAACTGTATTAAGCAAAAGTATTTTACGCTTAAATAATAAGGACAATAAAATTAAAATGTTACATTTACTCGATTTATTGGTTTTTAGACTTGATTCAAGATCAGTGTTCGGATTGACGCTGCGGTGTTATGGTAGAGCTGATTCTTATAATTTTTTTCCTAATTATTTTCTTTCATCCTTTGGGTTTGGATCAGTTGATCGGATCGATGCTACGGTGTTACGGTAAGTGCCTTTTTCTCCGTATACTTATATAACAAAAAATATATATATAAAATAAATAAAAAAAATTATAAATTATAAATTATATAAAAAAAAATTCAGTTTAAAATAAAAAAGAGGAAAAATTAAAAATATTTGAAAAATAAAATTTTTGGTTTCAAAAAAAAACAAAATCGAAAGAGTTTGAAAAAAAAATCGGAAAAATTGAAAAAAAAAATTTGAAAAAAATTTTCGCTTTAAAAAAAAATTGGTTTAAAAGAAAAAAAAAACAGATGAAAAAATTAAAAAAAAAATGAAAAAAAAATATAAGGTCAATAGAGAGAAGTATGTGAGAGGCCATCGATCGCATATATGTAAATATGTAAGTACGATCAGCTAGTTTCTTCCCAATTGCATCCAAGGTTACCTGAACGGTATCTTACTTAGTTATTTTTGTAACTAGCCTTATTTTTTAATTTTATAGATCAATGTTTTTTTCAAGGAGATAAATATTTAATCACTACAATTGAAAAAAAACCAGAGTATCGCGGTAAGAAAAGTACTGACCTTAAGATGTTAACGACTGATCCAACAACCGACCTGATTCGACCTAAAATATGATTAATTTTAAAAGAGCTTATTTGTAGCTTTTAAAAAGTGTTCATTGAAACAAATAAAAATATTTATCATACCCTATAAAAAAATTGGATACGTTTTTTATAAAGTTTTTATACGATTTTTTTTCCTTAGAAATAACGTATCATAATAGGATACGGAAAAATGCACAATTCCGTATCACTAAAAATATGGTTTGGATACGGAATTTGCACGGGATTTATATGGAATTTACATGATTTGATCACTGATTTTATCACGAAATTTATACGATTTGGTCACTGAATTTACTATTTGTATTACAGTTTACTATAATTGTATTTACATAAATCTAATTTCACTTTATTAAATTAAATAAAAAATAAAAAATAAACAAAATACAAATACATTATGAAAATTCCCTCCTCATTAAAACCACCTATTGCAACCAAAATTATCTATAAGTTCAGGTTCATTTGGAGTCAAACAACCTAAAAGAACAAAAAAAAAGATTGGAAACAAAACCCCCCCCTCATATAGTATCTGCAATCGTCCAAGTCACCAAAGGTCAGCATTCCTACAAAAAAAGAAAGAGAACTCCAGAATGTCTGACCTACATAAAAGAAAAGAATTATGAGGCGTCTAATGAAAAAGAAACCAAAACAACAAAATAAATCCAAAACTGACCTACAAAAAAAGAAGACTCTGAAGCAACAAAACTGAAACAACCTACAAAAAGAAAAGAATCTGAACCCAACTTACAAAAAAACAAGAAAATTTGAACTGACCTAAAAAAAGAAAAAAATTCTGAATCATCCTACAAAAAGAAAAGGACTCCCAAACTGATCTACAAAAAAGAAAAAAGAAACTGAATATTCTCACAAAAAAAATCTGCTGGCCTATGAAATTAAATATAAATAAAGAAGAAAGGGGAATAAAGAATAAACCAAAAAAAAATATTTTTTTAAAAAGAGGGGTAACGAAGTTAGGAAAGTTAAAAAAAAATTTTTTTTTAAAGGGAGGACGTCAAAGTTAGAAAAATAAAAATTTTTTTATAAAGAGGAAATAGAAATAGAAAGAAGAAATTTTTTTAAAAAAAAGAAGAGTGGGAATAAAAGAAAAAATTTTTTTTTAAGGGAGTAACGAAAAAAAAATTTTTTTTCAAAGGAGAGTGACGAAAAAAAAATTTTTTTAAAGTGAGATATGAAAAAAAAAAAATTATTATTAAAAGGGGGTGACGAAGAAAGAAGAAAATTTTAGAAAAAATAACAAAAATAAGACAAGAGAAAGAGAAAGGAAAGGAAAGACAGAAAGGAAGATCGGAGGTTTATATAAAAAACAAAAAACGTATCATAACAGTCAATGTGCATGTCACAAAATTAGCAGGCAAATTTCACATACTATGATATACCAATATAAATTTTATACTGATAACAAAACAATAAACAATCATGTGATCTCGTGTTATGATACGGAATTTAAAAATTCCGTATACATTCCGCATGATTAATTTTTTCCGTATACATTTCTTATACATTAGTTTTTTTAAAAAATGTTCAAAAATGAATTGCTTATTAAATATACGGAATTTGTATACGGAATCTATAGAAACGTACATAAAATGTATACAAAACGTATCCTTTCCGTATACATATTTCTTATAGGGATATAATATACACATTATTTTACTCTATTGAGAAATTTTTCTAAAATATTAATCTTTAGACTCAAACGTCAATCCAATAATCTAAACCATTGATTTCAATGATTGACAATAAATTTTTACCAAAAATTATCAAAAAAATTTTCTCGAAATTCTAAGCGGTGAGAAATACTATGATATTACTATTGAAGTTGGTAATGACTTTGACGTATAAGTGTTTCGTGCTCATATGGTCGTTCTCCTTATTTGAAAAGACTTTTATCAACTATAATGATTGAATTTTAACACATACTAAATATGACCCCGAAATATATATGTAGGGGCTTTATTTAGTGCAAAAAAATGTGTAATACTTGTGCATTTAATAAATACATTTATATAACTATGAGACATATGAAGTTATTAAGTTTTTAAAAAATTATTCTTCGATAAACGTTAAGTTTGATCAGAAAACAATAGGTAAATCACATGATAATCGGAGGTTAGGAAATTAATTTGCGTATTTTTTCAATTATCAGTTATCCAAAGTAAGGAGGTAATTTTGCGTACTGAACTTATAGAAAACCCTTGCGTACAGCTATTAGTAAAAATTTCGAAGGTCACCTTACCTTTTTATATATATTTCGGGGTCCCTACTAAATTACCAAATATTTTACCCGAATTTTTCAAATAATCTTAAGGTAAATTATTGTCCGGAGCGAAGCGATGTCTACGCACTATGAAAAAAAATGATCACGTGAATTTCTCTGTCCGCCACGCCCAATGAAATCGCAAATTTTAGTTTTTCTAGTATACTGTATATGAACCACATTATTATTGTTATCATTTTTAATAAACATGTTTCTAATTTTATTAATATTATTTTATTTAGATACATCTGCTGTAGAGAAAGACTTTCATTGGAAGAATATGACCCTGACGTCATTAAATTTTGTTTGCTGCCAATGAACTTAATTTTCAAGAATTAATTCCTTATTTGGAATACTTTTGCGATAAAAACTGGATGGAACAGTTGGAACACAGAATTTTGGTTTGATATATCAAACAAGCATTATAACTGATTCTTTAGAACTTCAAAAATATTATACTTATTTAATTTCCAAAGAACCGAATAAGATTTTTGATTCACCAAATTTCTCTTCGATTACAAAGAAGTTTTTAGTCACGCTCATTCAGAATAATAATCTTTCAAATGCAAGGGATTTCAATGACGAGGACTAATTTGCATTCTTTCTCTTTGCTTCTTCGTGTACTTAATCGAACGCCGAACGTACCAAATTAGTTCAAGATTAAACTAATTTTGGTACGTTCGGCGTTCAATATGATGTACAAAAACTATACATTGAAAGCGATCTGCAATGATCTTCAGGCTGTGTAAATAAGGTTTTTAATTTAGGTTTTTTTTTTCGAGAATTCAAACTCTCATTTAACTTATTTAAAATTATAATGGTTGATAATAAACTTTTGTCAAAATTAACACAAAATTTACTTGAAATTTTAAATGATGACAAATATTATGATATTACAGTTGAAGTTGGTAATGACCCTGTCGTAAAAATATTTCGCGCTCATATGGTTATTTTAAATTATCGTTCCCCATATTTGCGAAGAATTTTATCAACTGATGAAAAGAAAAATGATGGAACTTTGACAAATATTAAACTACCAAGTATTTTACCTGATATTTTCCAGATAATCTTAAGGTAAAAAAAGAAAAAAAAAGAATATCTCTCATAATGCGTTATAAATATTTTTTTTTAACATTTTTCTTTATTAATATTTTAGATATATTTATGGAGGTAGACTTTCTTTGGAGGAATATGATATTTCAGATATCATTAAAGTCTTGATAGCTGCTGATGAACTAGGCCTTCAGGAATTAATCCCTTATTTAGAATCCTTTTTGATTGAAAATAAAAAACATTGGATGGAACAGAATTTTGATTTGATATATCAAACAAGTTTTGAAAACGATTCTTTTTTAGAACTTCAAAAATATTGTATTAATTTGATTTCAAAAGAACCAAATAAGATATTTAATTCACCACGTTTCACCTCGGTTCCAAAAAAACTTTTAGTTACGATTATTAAGAACGATAATCATCAAATGAGCGAAATTCAAGTTTGGGAACATGTGATTAAATGGGGATTTGCACAAAATCCAGAACTTCCTTCTGATCCTACAAGCTTTTCAAAAGATGATTTCAATACTTTAAAGAATACTTTACAGCAATGCATTCCTTTTATTAGATTCCGTAATTTAACTTCCAAAGAATTTTTGAAGAAGGTAAAACCTTACAAAAAAATCTTACCAAAGGAATTATATAATGATTTGTTAGAATATTTTTTGGATAATGATAACGAACAAATCAAAAAATCAAAACCTCATCTCGTTAAAGAGATTCAATCAAAAAATATTGATTCTAATATCATTACAAATCAACATGCCGAATTAATCTCAAGATGGATTGATAAATTAGAAACTACAGACAAGTCGACAACCTTATATGGATTCAAATTATTATATCGTGATTCTCATACTGAATTTGGATACCTTGGTTCGTTTTTTAGATATTTTAAGTGCCAAAACACTTGTAAGAATCAATTCCGCACCGTAATAATTTATAAAATAAGAGATAGTAACGAAATTCTTGGAGGATATAATCCGATTGAATGGAAATTTGATGGAAATTATGGTATTACCAATGATAGCTTTATATTTTCTTTTAAGAATAGTGATATTATTTTGAGTCGTGTAAGAAATGAAAATAATGCCATTTGCAACGGATTCACTGAGGGTCCATCATTTGGTAATGGAGATCTTCTAGCTACCAATGGATTAATTCAATGTCACAAAGAATCTTATGAAAAACCGATCAGAAATACAGATGGGTGGGATGTTATAGGAAACATTGAAATATTTCAAGTTGTATAGGATTGATTTTTAATTGATAAATAGAAAGAAAATTTTAACTGTTAAATATTGTAATAAAATCAATGTTGAAGTATTTTTTAATTAGCTACTAATATATAATTATTTCAGTTGACATGATGAATCGAGTACAATCTTATATAGTTTACATTATTATAACGTTCATTTTTTTTCAAAACTGTATTAAGCAAAAGTATTTTACGCTTAAATGTTCTTTTAGGCTTGATTCAAGATCAGTGATCAGATTGACGCTGCGGTGTTATGGCAGCACTGATTCTTATATTTTTTTTCCTAGTTATTTTCTCTCACCCTTTGGGTTGGATCAGTTGATCGGATCGATGTTATGCCACAGTAAGTGCCTTTTTCTCCGTATAAAATTATATATAAAAATTAAATAAAAAAAATTATATAAAAAAAAATAGTAAAATTATAAAGGAAAAAGAAATTAAGAAAAATTCAGTTTTTAAAAAAAAAAGAAAAATTAAAAATATTTAAAAAAAAAATTTTGGTTTCAGAAAATAACCAAACCGAAAAAAAGAATTTAAAAAAATCGGAAAAAATTGGAAAAAAAAAGATTTGAAAAAAAATTTTTGCTTAAAAAAATTGGTTTAAAAGAAAAAAACAGAAAGAAAAAATTAAAAAAAAATGAAAAAAAGAAAATATCAAATTTTTTTTTCGATTTTCGATTTAAAAAAAAAACAAATCGAAAAAAAAAATAAAATAAAACGCGATCTGCTGCAAGCCGATCGTACAAAGATGATCGGGCTGGTTCTTCCCAATTGCATCCAAGGTTATAGTCTGAACTAGTTATTTTTTGATAAGGGATATCTATCCCAAGTTATCAGTAACTAACTTTTTTTGAATTCTTTGAATTGCAGAAAATCTAATCTTGCAGAAAATTACAAAAAATTAGTGCTAACTCTAATGTAGTGCTTATATCGTTATTTTAAGATGTCATTCTCCTTATTAATTAAAAAAACTTGAATTAAAATAATGCAATGCATTAGTATTATTTTAAATATAAAAGAAAAATAATATACAGTAAAAGAAAAATTTAAGGACTTGAAGAAGAATAATTTATATATTACATGATTCGATTAATTTACTATTCAATTTTAAACCGATAATAATAGTTACTGACTAATTATATTAATTGTTTTGATACTGGTATATACTGTATATTATTCAAAATTAAGAAATTTATCAGTTTTTTTCAATGTAATTGCCTCATTTTATACGTAAGTAATATTCGATCAAATTTACAAATAGAAAGATGATATAATTATAAATTACAGTTTTCTTTTAAATGAAGATTCAGTTTTTTGTCATTTGTCAGTCTGAACAATTATTACTCTAAATTTAACTGTCACAATGACATAAATTTAATATTCTACTAATCAGAATAAACAGTTACATTTCAGTTTAATAAAATATTAAATTAAAATGAGTCATCCTTACTATCTCTTATTTGATCTATATTATGACCAATTATAGTAAAGTGCATAATATTGTCTGTAGCAAACTAATTTATCATGAAAATAAATATTATAAATAAATTGAATCAGATAGTACATAGTACTTCTTTATAGGGAATAAAACACATTGACTAAATATTACAAACAATTACTATACATTAACATTGATGTGAATAATCTTGAATCAAAAACAGTCATAGTTACACTTACAGTCATAATTACATTTAGTTACACATCATTAGACTCATATCACATGATTAGAAAATGATATAAAAGAGGACAAAATCATTTTAATTTATTTCCTATTAATTATTTATTCTCTAAGTTAATTTATTTCCTATTAATAAATTATTTATTTCTCATTTTAATTTATTTCCTATTAATTATTTATTCTCTAAGTTAATTTATTTCCTATTAATTAATTATTTATTTCTCATTTTAATTTATTTCCTATTAATTATTTATTCTCTAAGTTAATTTATTTCCTATTAATTAATTATTTATTTCTCATTTTAATTTATTTCCTATTAATTATTTATTCTCTAAGTTAATTTATTTCCTATTAATTATTTATTTATTTCTCATTAAGTTGATTTATTTCCTATTAGTTATTTATTTCTTATTAATTTATATTCCTATCTAAAAAATTTCCCTCGTTTGAAAAATTTAAAATGATCAGAAATAATAAGAAGAAATCATTTTTAAATCAAGCATGATATGAAATTCAAAGCCATTATGTATGGTGAGTATGAAGTGATGGTGCGCACTGCAGGGTTCACGATCGGGCTAGTTTCTTCCCAATTGCATCCAAGGTTACAGCCTGAACGGAATCTTACTTAGTTATATTTGTAACTAACCTTAGTTTTTGATATAGGGCACAATCAAAAGGAAATGATTGCTAAACATATTAGGGAGACCACTAATCCACTATATATGGTAAGTATGAAGTGATGGTGCGCGCTGCAGGGTTCACGATCGGGCTAGTTTCTTCCCAATTGCATCCAAGGTTACAGCCTGAACGGAATCTTACTTAGTTATATTTGTAACTAACCTTAGTTTTTTTATATAGGGTATAATCAAGAAGAAAATATATTAGAGAGGTTACTATATATGGTAAGTATGAAGTGATGGTGCGCGCTGCAGGGTTCACGATCGGGCTAGTTTCTTCCCAATTGCATCCAAGGTTACAGCCTGAACGGAATCTTACTTAGTTATTTTGTAACTAACCTTATTTTTTAATTTTATAGGGCAATGTTCAAGGAGAAAATATTTAATCACTACAATTGAAAAAAAAAACAAGGTACCGCGGTAAGAAAAGTACTGGCCCTTAAGATGTTAACGACTGATCCAACAACCGTCCTGATTCGACCTAAAATATGATTAATTTTAAAAGAGCTTATTAGGACCCAGAAATATATATACAGGGGTAGGGTACACAGATGCGTCGCCATCATAGTGAAATTAGAAAGAGTAAAGTTTTGATTTACGTACAATCTAAGAATTTTCCATCCATAGTTAGGTCATCAAAATTGCGTATTTTTTATCGAAATTTTTGTATGTAAAAAATTAGTTTGCGTATTTTTGGCCTAAATTTGGCTAATCTTATATATTTACTGTACATTAACCGCATTGTAATATTTAGTATTAATTGAAGAAATTCTAAGGGTTTAAAAAGTTAAATTTTAGAAAAATATTATTAAAAAAATGGTAAATTAGAATAAATTCTATTTTTTCACATTAGTATTTGGTTTTATAAATAATATAGAAGTCATGATAAAATAATTAATAACTTAATGTCTGAAATTTTATTTGCGTATTTTTGCAGGATTTTCAATATCAGGTGTCAATTATGCGTACTACTCATATAAAAAGTCTCTGCGTACAGCTCATAGTAAAAAAAATTTTCGCCACCTGACCCTTATATATATATTTCTGGGTCCTAGCTTATTTGTAGCTTTTAAAAAGTGTTCATTGAAACGAATAAAAATATTTATCATATTATACACATTATTTACTCTATTTGAGAAATTTTTCTAAAATATTAATCTTTAGACTCAAGCGTCAATCCAATAATCTAAACCATTGATTTCAATGATTGACAGTAAACTTTTACCAAAATTATCAAAAAAATTTTCTCGAAATTCTAAGTGGTGAGAAATACTATGATATTACTATTGAAGTTGGTAATGATTATGACGTATAAGTGTTTCGTGCTCATATGGTCGTTCTCCTTATTTGAAAAAGACTTTTATCAACTATAATAATGGAATTTTATACTAAATAGGTCCCCGAAATATATATGTAGTGTAGGTTGATTTGCGTCGCATAGAGAAATTTACGGGGTATTGATTTGCGTACAACCTGATGATTTTTTAGCCACGTATTTTTAACAGGTTTTTTGTTTAAGGGTTTATTTTGCGTATTTTTAGTAATTTGGCTGATCATATATATATATATTTCATTGAGATAAATATAAATAAATACAGTATAAATAACTATTGGTGCAAAAAAACTTTATTTAGTACAAAAAAATTTGTAATGCTCGTGCATTTAATAAATACATTTATATAAAAGGCAAGATGGTGCCCCAAAAGAAAATAATTATGTGACATATAAAGTTATTAAATTTTTTTAAAATTTTTAAAAAATTATTCTTCGACAAACGTTAAGTTTGATCAGAAAACAATAGTTAAATCACATGATGATCGGTTTATCAGTTATCCAAAGTAAGGAGGTAATTTTGCGTACTGAACTTATAGAAAACCCTTGCGTACAGCTATTAGCAAAAAGTTCGAAGGTCATATCTGATATTACCTTTTTATATATATTTCGGGGTCCTTACTGAATTACTAAATATTTTACCCGAAATATTTCAAATAATCTTAAGGTAAATTATTGTCCGGAGCGAAGCGAAGGACAATAATGAAATAATAAATCGATCACGTGAATTTCTCTGTCCGCCACGTGATCGTCACCGCAAATTTTAGTTTTTCGAGTATACTGTATATATATGACCTGACATTATTATTGTTATCATTTTTAATAAATATGTTTCTAATTTTATTATTATTATTTTATTTAGATACATCTGTAGAGGAAGACTTTCATTGAAAGAATATGACCTTTCAGACATTATTAAATTTTACTTAATCTTCAAGAATTAATTCCTTATTTGGAATACTTTTTGATTTAAAGCGATAAAAACTGGATGGAACACAGAATTTTGGTTTGATATATCAAACAAGCATTATAACTGATTCTTTAGAACTTCAAAAATATTATACTTATTTAATTTCCAAAGAACCGAATAAGATTTTAAGATTTTTGAGTCACCAAATTTCTCTTCGATTACAAAGAAGTTTTTAGTCACGCTCATTTAGGATAATAATCTTTCAAATGAAAGGGATTCAGTGACAAGGACAAATTTGCATTTTTTCTATTTGCTGCTTCGTGTACTTATTGAACGCCGAACGTACCAAAATTAGTTAATCTTGAACATGATGTCAATGAAAGCGATCTGCAATGATCTTCAAGCTGTTATAAATAAGGTTTGTAGTTTAGGTTTTTTTTTTTCGAGAATTCACACTCTCATTTATCTTATTTTAAAATTATAATGATTGATAATAAACTTTTGTCAAAATTAACACAAAATTTACTTGAAATTTTAAATGATGACGAATATTATGATATTACAGTTGAAGTTGGTAATGACCCTGTCGTAAAAATATTTCGTGCTCATATGGTTATTTTAAATTATCGTTCCCCATATTTGCGAAGAATTTTATCAACTAATGAAAAGAAAAATGATGGGACTTTGACAAATATTAAACTACCAAGTATTTTACCTGATACTTTCCAGATAATCTTAAGGTAATAAAAAAAAAAGAATATCTCTCATCATGCGTTATAAATATTTTTTTTTACAAATTTTTTTTATTATTATTTAGGTATATTTATGGAGGTAGACTTTCTTTGGAGGAATATGATATTTCAGATATCATTAAAATCTTGATAGCTGCTAATGAACTAGGTCTTCAGGAATTAATCCCTTATTTAGAATCCTTTTTGATTGAAAATAAAAAACATTGGATGGAACAGAATTTTGATTTGATATATCGAACAAGTTTTGAAAACGATTCTTTTTTAGAACTTCAAAAATATTGTATTAATTTGATTTCAAAAGAACCAAATAAGATATTTAATTCACCACGTTTCACTTCGGTTCCAAAAAAACTTTTAGTTACGATTATTAAGAACGATAATCATCAAATGAGCGAAATCCAAGTTTGGGAACATGTGATTAAATGGGGACTTGCACAAAATCCAGAACTTCCTTCTGATCCTACCAGCTTTTCAAAAGATGATTTCAATACTTTAAAGAGTACCTTACAGCAATGCATTCCTTTTATTAGATTCCGTAATTTAACTTCCAAAGAATTTTTGAAAAAAGTAAAACCTTATAAAAAAATTTTACCAAAAGAATTATATGATAATTTACTAGAATATTTTTTGGATAATAATAATGACGACACTCCAATTAAAAAATCAGAACCTCGTACCGTTGGAGAGATTAAATCAAAAAATATTGATTCTAATATCATTACAAATCAACATGCCGAATTAATCTCAAAATGGATTGATAAATTAGAAACTACAGACAAGTCGACAACCTCATATGAATTCAAATTATTGTATCGTGATTTTCGTGTATATGGGTCGTTCACAGGATATCAAAATTGCCAAAAAGCTTGTAAGAATCAATTCCGCACTGTAACAATTTATAAAATGAGTGATAGTAACGAAATTCTTGGAGGATATAATCCAATTGAATGGAAATTTGATGGGAGTTATGGTATTACCAATGATAGTTTTATATTTTCTTTTAAGAATAGTGATGTTATTTTAAGTCGTGTAAGAAATGAAAATAATGCTATTTGTAACGGAAGCACTGTGGCTCCATCATTTGGTAATGGAGATCTTCGAGCTATCAATGGATCAATAATTCAATGTCACAAAAAATCTTATGAAAAACCGATCAGAAACACAGATAAGCGTGATGCTATAAGAGAAATTGAAATATTTCAAGTTGTATAGGATTGATTTTCATAATTTACTCTAAAAATGCCTATGATTTGAATAAAAATAAAGTATTTACTTTTTTTTGGATTTTAATTGATAAATAGAAAAAAATTTTTAGCTATCAAATAATATTGTATTTTAGCTTATTATAAAATCAATATTGAAGCATTTTGTTGTATTATTATTTCAGTTGACAAGATGAATTGAGTACAATCTTATATGGTTTACATTATTATAACGTTCATTTTTTTCGAAACTGTATTAAGCAAAAGTATTTTACGCTTAAATAATAATGGCAATAAAATTAAAATATGTTATATAAATTCTATATTGTGTTTTTTTTTATTCAATTACTCAATTTATTGTCAGTGATCAGATTGACGCTGCGGTGTTAGGTAGCACTGATTCTTATATTTTTTTCCCTAATTATTGTCTCTCACCCTTTGGGGTTGGATCAGTTGATCGGATCGATGCTATACCACAGTAAGTGCCTTTTTCTCCGTATAAAATTATATATAAATTAAATAAAAAAAATTATATAAAAAAAAATAGTAAAATTATAAAGGAAAAAGAAATCAAGAAAAATTCAGTTTTAAAAAAAAAAGAAAAATTAAAAATATTTAAAAAAAAAATTTTGGTTTCAGAAAATAACCAAACCGAAAAAAGAATTTAAAAAAATCGGAAAAAATTGAAAAAAAAAAAATTGAAAAAAAAAATTAAAAAAAAATGAAAAAAAGAAAATATCAAATTTTTTTTTCGATTTTCGATTTTTTAAAAAAAACAAATCGAAAAAAAAAATAAAATATGATCTGCTGCAGTCGATCGTACAAAGACGATCGGGCTGGTTTCTTCCCAATTGCATCCAAGGTTATAGTCTGAACAGAGTATAAATAGTTATTTTTTGTTAAGGGATATCTATCCAACTTTTTTTAAATTCTTTGAATTGCAGAAAATCTAATCTTGCAGAAAATTAAGAAATTAGTGATAATCCTAATGTAGTGCTTATATAGTTATTTTAAGATATCATTCTCCTTATTTACTAAAAAAACTTGAATTAAAATAATGCAATGCATTAGTATTATTTTAAATATAAAAGAAAAAATAAGATAAAAGAAAAAATTTAAGGACTTGAAGAAGAATAATTTATAGATTACATGATTCGATTTTTTTACTATTCAATTTTAAACCGATAATAATACTTACCGGCTAACTAATTATATTAATTGTTTTGATACTGGTATATACTGTATATTGTTCAAAATTAAGAAATTTATCATTTTTTTTCATGTAATTACCTCATTTTTATACATAGGTAATATTCTAATTACTCGGTCAAGTTCACATTATATAATTATAAATTACAGTTTTCAATGAGGTTGTCATTTGTCAGTCTGAACAATTATTACTCTAAATTTAACTGTCACAATGACATAAATTTAATATTCTACTGATCAGAATAAACAGTTACATTTCAGTTTAATAAAAATATTAAATTAAAATGAGTCATCCTTACTATCTCTTATTTGATCTATATTATGACAAATTATAGTAAAGTGCATATTATTGTCTGTAGCAAACTAATTTATCATGAAAATAAATATGCTTATAAATAAAATGAATCAGATAGTACATAGTACTTCTTTATAGGGAATAAAACACATTGACTAAATATTACAAACAATTACTATACATTAAGCTAGCAGTTATGACACATTGATGTGAATAATCTTGAATCAAAAACAGTCATAGTTACACTTACAGTCATAATTACATTTAGTTACACATCATTAGACTCATATCACATGATTAGAAAATGATATAAAAGAGGACAAAATCTGATAGTTTCATTTTAATTTATTTCCTATTAATTATTTATTTATTTCTCATTAAGTTGATTTATTTCCTATTAGTTATTTATTTCTTATTAATTTATATTCCTATCTAAAAAATTTCCCTCGTTTGAAAAATTTAAAATGATCAGAAATAATAAGAAGAAATCATTTTTAAATCAAGCATGATATGAAATTAAAACCATTATGTATGGTGAGTATGAAGTGATGGTGCGCACTGCAGGGTTCACGATCGGGCTAGTTTCTTCCCAATTGCATCCAAGGTTACAGCCTGAACGGAATCTTACTTAGTTATATTTGTAACTAACCTTAGTTTTTTGATATAGGGTATAATCAAAAAGAAAAGATTGCTAAACATATTAGGGAGACCACTAATCCACTATATATGGTAAGTATGAAGTGATGGTGCGCGCTGCAGGGTTCACGATCGGGCTAGTTTCTTCCCAATTGCATCCAAGGTTACAGCCTGAACGGAATCTTACTTAGTTATATTTGTAACTAACCTTAATTTTTTGATATAGGGTATAATCGATTGCTAAACATTTTAGGGAGACCACTAATCCATTATATATGGTAAGTATGAAGTGATGGTGCGCGCTGCAGGGTTCACGATCGGGCTAGTTTCTTCCCAATTGCATCCAAGGTTACAGCCTGAACGGAATCTTACTTAGTTATATTTGTAACTAACCTTAGTTTTTTGATATAGGGTATAATCGATTGCTAAACATATTAGGGAGACCACTAATCCATTATATATGGTAAGTATGAAGTGATGGTGCGCGCTGCAGGGTTCACGATCGGGCTAGTTTCTTCCCAATTGCATCCAAGGTTACAGCCTGAACGGAATCTTACTTAGTTATTTTCTGTAACTAACCTTATTTTTTAAATTTATAGGGCATGTCCAAGAAGAAAAATATTTAACGAGCTTGTTTGTAGCTTTAAAAAGTGTTCATGATACATAAAGAAATTTTAGTTTTATTTTTGATGTTATGAAATAACTCATTCATATATAAACATTTAAAAATACATTAAATAAAAACTGAGATAAATTTGTTTTAATTGTGAATTTAATAAAATTTGCCGAAAATCATTATAAACTACTTTTCTTTAAATTTAAGACATTATTATATTTAAATATATAAATATAAATAAATATATGTATATATTGAATTCTAGCTTTGTAAAATATTTACACGGAATACATGAAAATAACTTCATATATTAATCCAAAATATTAGTTATAAAATTGATTTATGAATATTAAATATATGAACTTATAGCAAAACAAATAATACACGACTAGTTATTAATGGATCTGAATTGTCCTAATATGGTCCGGATCCGATTCGGGTTCGGTTCTGTGGATTAATACTAGTTATATTGATTGGAAAAACTTTTTTCCCTCATAAATTTAGACATATTAATGCTGAAAATTGAAATTAGGTAACGAATAACGAAGTACAGTGCGTTATCATTATACTCAGCAGCTTTTAGATTATTGTTTCTCATTGTATTTTAACCAAATAAAAAAATGTCTTTCAAATAAGCGAAATTGAAAATTTTGAGAATGTGTGATTAAATGGGAACTCGCTCAAAATCCAGAACTTCCATCTGATCTTGTAAACTTTTCAAAAGATGATTTTAATACTTTAAAGAATACCTTACGAAAATGCGTTCCTTTATTAAATTTTATAGTTTTGACTAAAAAATTTTTAAAGAAAGTATTACCTTATAAAAAAATTTTGCCAAAGGAGTTATAAAAAAGTTTATAAATTATTTTTTGGATAATGATGATGAATGTGAACTAACCAAAAAATCGGAATTTCATACTGTTGAAGACAACTTCATATATTATATCGTGATTCTCATGATGAGTCTGGTGGAATGTATCATAGACTCAATAAATTTCGTGAAATTTGTATAGGTTAATTCCACACCGACGTAACAATTATTAAATTGAAATTCTCGGAGAGTACAGTATAATCCGATTGAATGGAAATTTGATGGTAATTATGGCATAACTAATGATAGTTTTATATTTTCTTTTAGTGATGATAGTATTAGAAATTATGTATTAAGTCGTTTAAAAAATGAAAAGAAAGCTATATTTAATGATCTTGATAGTATTCCATCATTTGGTCATGGAAATATTGAAATTATCAACGGATCATTAATTTGTTGTAATAAGAGTTCTTATGAAAAACCTATCAGAATAGTCAATGATTACTCAATTTTAAAAGTTTTCGAAGTATTTCAAATTGTTCAAATTGCGTAGGATTCATAAAACAATGTTTTAAATTAAGAACGACAAAATGTTTGTTAGAGTAAATTATGAAAAATATAATATTTAATTATTAAATAGTAAAAATTCTGATCGCTAAATGTATGAGGCATTTTATTTTAAATTATTATGTATAACGCATTATTAATAGATAAATATGTATATTTTCGAAACTAACCTTCATATTATGCAAAAATAATTTAATCTCAAAAAATTAAGGGTTTGATTAAGTCACAGAGTATATTATTTCAACCGACAATAATAATTGTTTTTTAATTTACTTCAATATAAAAAAAAATAATTTTGAGAACTTTTTTTCAAAGAAAGACGATTTAAATTAAAAGAATACGATAATAAACTTGATGAACTTCTTTTATCAATTAAGTATCCATTTAATTTAAATTTAAATTCAAAACTTTTACAAACAATTGATAAGTTATAAGATGGATTATCACAAATATAATGAAACTTTTCAACTGTAAATCCATCATGAGTACAAGTAGAATTAGGTGAATTGAAATTTTTTCTGATTGTTTAGATATTAATATCGTGCAAATATTTTGGAGATCCAAAAAAAAAATCATTTTCGAAGCTCGTTTGATATATCAGATTAATTTTTGTTTCATCCATCTTGTTTAAATATGATTGTAAATGATGAATTAGTTTTTGAAGACTTAGTTCACTGGCAGCAACTAAGATTTTTAAATATTAAAGGTATCATATTCTATCAAAGGAAGTCTTTCACTATAAATATACCTAAATAAAAGAAAAACGTTGGTAAAAATTTTAATTATTTTATATAAATTTCGGTTAAATGTTTGGTAATTTAATAATGTGTAAAGTTCATCGTTTTTCTTTTTAAAAGTTGACAAAATTCTTCTCAAATAAGGAGATCGATATTTTAAAATAACCATATGAGCATGAAATATTTACGTCAGGGTTATTGCCAACTTCAATTGTAGCATCATAATATTCTCTTCTTCGCTTAAAATTTCAAGTAAATTTATTATAATCGTAAATAAAAGAAAAAAAATTTATTCAGTGATCGCCGCTTATTGGCCAACGCACCTCCCCTGATTATGGTGATTATGGCTGGTGAACCGGGTCCGATTGATCAACATGATTTTAATCATCCGGACTGCCTCCATGGAAAATTAGTATAGCCATGAAACAATTGAAACATTACATTGAAACAACTAATTTTATTCATCACAGGTGGCACACACACCCCGCTCTTTTTTTATTATTATTGTGTAACGTCACATTTTTTCATCATATGCATAATCAGATATTGTCGTATATACATGTTGCCGAAGCTCGGTAATTTCGGAATAATTTCAGGATTCGGCCATGTTTTCGGCAAGTTTCGGCAACAAGTATATTGTCGTAGCTGTCGTAGCTCATTAATATATGCAGTGCGTCTTATAGAATTCTTGCAAAAACTTCTAGGAATTGTGTATAGAATTCAAAAAAAGAATTCCTTTGTTTTAAAAAATTAAATTTAAAAGTATATATTAGACAGCAGTTTTCCTCGTCTCAAATTAATGAGCTAAATTTTCCCCTTTATAAAAAACATGGAACAACCAATTAATTACAAACATAAAATATCATCAAATAATACACCTTTGATTCAACCAACACAAATCACTGTTAATTCAAAATACAAAAAAAGGAAATGTATCGAATGTAATAAAAGAAAAAAAACTTTGGATGAAAATCATCAGATATGTCATGTTTGTTACCGAATAAAGAAGTTGTATAAGTACGGCCCAAGTGGAAATAAAGTTATTGATGATTTTGTCAGATATACACAAATTAATCTTGTTAATAAAAAGGGAGAAATGGAATTTGTTCCTTATGAACAATTCATTAATATAGAATTTATCGCTGAAGGAGGTTTTAGTAAGATTTATAAAGCTAATTGGAAAGATGGTCCGATTGAGAGTTATAGTAATAAAAATATTGTTCGTATCGTTAATTATAAAGTTGTTCTCAAAAAGATTAATGATTCTAAGAACATCACATCCAAGAAGCTTAACGAGGTACAGTACAAATTATACTCTTGAATAACCAATAAATCTTATAATTTATGAGATAAACAAACTAATAGGTTTTCTTTACTTTAGCTCAAGATATATTATGATCTTTCTTCAAAACTTAAAGTCAAAAATGGTTATTATGTTAGCAAATATTTTGGAATTACTCAAGATCCTAATTCTAAAGATATCATGTTTATCATGCCATATTATAATTCAGGTGATTTGATACGTTACATCACTAAAGATTTTTATAATATTAGCTGGAAAACAAAGCTATTGAAATTAAGAAATATAGCAAATGGAATTGTTCAAATACACAATGTAAATATTGTCCACAGGGATTTTCACAGTGGAAATATCTTTCTTAATGAGTATGCTAATTATGATAGTTTTACTAATAATGTAACAATAGGTGATCTTGGTATAAGTAAATCTGCAACTGAATCTGGAGATGATAATGAAAATTATGGTATTATTCCTTATATGGCTCCAGAGATTTTTCAAAGACAAAAATATGATAAACCTTCCGATATATACAGTATAGTTTTAGAATGATTATGTGGGAGTTAATGACAGGTAGAAGACTTTTTTGGGATCGAAATCATGATACAGAACTTATTATTGATATTTGGGATGGTTTACGACCACCAATTGTAACAAATGCACCTGAAGGTTATATTGAATTAATGAAAGAATGTTGGCATTCTGTTCCAGATAAAAGACCAACAGCTACTATTATAAGAGAAAGAATTGATGAAATTAGTATAAAGGAAATTGAAAATCGCAGAAATAATAATCCAACTGAAGTAATAAAATCGTCAAATATTGGACCTGTAATAATAAATAATCCAGGTGCTATTTATAAGAGTAGGCCTATAAGTGGCATGATTAATTCTGCAATGTCTTTATGGTGTTCAAGAAGTCAATCTATTAATTTAGAAAAAGTCAAAAGAAGGTTTGAGGATGATTTAGTCGAAGATATTAATAATGATGGTATGATATTTGACAATTGAAAAAAAAATTAAATTGAAAATCAATATTTATTAATTTTTTTTTTTAAAAAATACATTTAGGTCAAAATACTAAACGTAAAAAGTTATATGAAAATAAAGGTAATTACTTTATTTCAACAATATATTATTTTTCATAATTCTGATTTCATAATAATATCATAATTATATTTTTTAGATTACATTACAAAAGAAAACGAATTAGATATTGATACGAATTTTAATAATGGTATGCAAATATACTTTTTATATATGAATGTTAACTTTTAGTTTATATTAATAAACCTAATTTCTTTAACTTAAATTTAGAATATATTACCGAAGAAATTGAATTTGATATTAATATCTAAATTATCAAAATCTTTTATTTTTATAAAAACTATTTAACTAGAAAATAAAACTTATAAAAATGTATCGTAAAAATGTATTAATGAAAATTTTTGACGATTATTGAATTTCTGCCAGTTCAAACAAAAGTTTTACTTTTTACTTAAATTATAGAGCTAAACAAATGTTAAGTTAACAAATTTTTTATTTATATTTTAATAGGTTTAAGTTTATTGAATAAACTAAACATTTCACATAATTTATACTTTAATAGTATTATATATATTTAAAATTTTTAAATGGTCATAACTACGTATTACGTATAGTCACGCTAAGATAATTTGAAGTATTAGGACAAGCTTTATTAAGTCTTTTAGAATCATTTAAATTGAATCACAGGAATACGTAGGTATTAAATTTTAAAATTATACTTTTTCGTTCGAATTTAATCAGTTAATTCTATTGACTATCAGTGTTTCTCACTGTATGATACGCGTTATAAATAGGGATAGAATCGGTTTAAAATGAATCGACTCGATTCTAGAACCGAGCCTAAATTTATTCTGGATCTCCTGGGTTTAAACCTACTTTTAGCCATAAAACCGTTCCGAATTGGAGCCGATGTGGAACCGAATTAGAACCGACGAACCGATTTTATGTTGAACATGTGCAAAATATTGAAAACCGAACACACAAAAAAAAAATTAAAAACGTTTTATTATAAAAGTTTCGTATGTGAGAAAAAATTGGGCTTAGAATTTTGCGTCAAATGACCAACGAATGACGATTAAAACTGCGCCATATTACTTCATCGTCCGGTGGGACTAGAATCCTTTTCCAATAATTTTTTCGAACAAAATAAATATAGTGATCATTCGATTTCATGCATTTCATGCATAACAATATATAAAGTTCTTTTATTATATTTGATGCATCAAGATTTTATAGAAAATTAAAATTTCCATTAAAAACTTCTAGAAATTTTATGTGAAATTCGTAAAAGAACATTTTTTAACAATTATATTTTAATAAAGGCATCAATAAGAGTGGGTTTAAAAAAGACTTTATAATTATATTATTTTTAAATGATCTGTTAAGTATTATTTTTTTTTCCATAAAATGGACTATTTAATCGCATTTATTTAAGAATTCATGGGATTCGTACAAAATCCGAATGTCAAAATCCCGGATGGTACGAAATCCCGAAAAATCGACCAGCATTAAGCATAATGTTGGTCGGTTCTAAATTTTGACATTCGGGATTTGGTACCAGACCCGAATTCATATATTAATAATGATTTAATTAAACTGTCAAATAAATATTATGGCTAATACTAACTTTACATTACAGAATCTTTCTAAAAAATATGACGATGTAACCATGAGGTGTACCATCAACTATATTAATAAATTTTGATGATACTTTACATAAGTTTTTATTTTTGGAGATTTTTTTGACGATCATTTTAATTAATGTTTATCCAATATTTAAAAATTACAATACAAATTGACTTTATTTTTTTTTAGAAAGTATTTTTCAAATAGTTGATTCGCTTCTACAAATCTCTGCATCAAATACTAGGCACAGCGTGAAATTCCCAAACTAGGGATGGTCCCAGTTCAGTTAACCAGTGGTTCAAACTGAGTCACTTAGTTCATGGTTTAGTTCGTTCACACCTTGAACCGAACCAGGTAAATACAGTTCAGGTTCGATCAACTCAACTCGGTTTGAACCAAACTGAACTGAATTAAATCATTTTAATTGATTGAACGAATTTATTTGGTTTGTTGCTTCAAATTATCTAATTAAATAATTTAAATTATATATAAATCATAAATTATTCGCTTGATAAATACATTACAATCATCACAATTAAAACACAAAATAAAGCGACGTAAAGTTATAAATTCGGTTTTTATATCACAATTTGCCTTTTTTGACCCGTCCGCCCGGATTTTTTATTTTAAAATTCAAAAATTTTTAATCAATAAAATTTATCTATCCGATCAATAATTTTCATATGTTAACAGTTTTAGGTTAAATGAAATGATATTAAATTTTTGGCGTGGAAAATCAATTGTAAAATATTTAATAAAATAAATAAATAAAATTGCTAATCTTTTTTTTTTTTCATTTTATTAGAATGAGAAATTTTCTTTAAAGTAATGTCTGTCTCAATTTATGATATTGATTTCTGTAAAACATGCAGTTATCACATGATATTATAAAATATAAACTATTTTATTATCTTACAAAGGTTCAGTTCAGAACTGAACTAAACTATTTCCAGTTTAACCACTTAACATAAATTTAATAGTATTTTTTAAAAGTTAAATATAAATGAAAAGAAACAGTGAAAATTTATCTGAATTAATATAAAAATAATAAACTTAAACTTATAATATTTATTAAGACGACACAAAGTTATAAATTCGGATTTCATATCCCGGCCGGGTCGGTAGATCACAAATTCACAATTTTTATATTTTTTTTTTATATTAACTTGAACCATAGTTCAGTTATGGATTGAACTGAACCGGACCGTTTCAGTTCAGTTCGAACCGTGATCGTCCATAGATCAGACTAATCCAATCTTATAATCAGCTGATGATATGCAGATATGCAGTATCACGTAGGACTATGGAATTCTTTGCATATTATATATAGAATTCCAACAAACATTTTTGGAAAGTTGTATGCTTATTAAAGTCTTTAGAAATTGTTTATATAATTCGAAAAAAAAATTCCCTTTTTAACAATTTAATATAAAAACGTATATATTATTGTTATACAACAGTATTCCTTGACTTTAAGTACATAATCCTTTTTTTTTAAAAAAGAAAGAATGAATCAGTCAACAAATTATAAACATAAAATTGAATTTTTATTATCAAACAGTATGTCTTTAGTTCAACCAGCACAAACTGTTGAACCAAATTTCGTAATAAAGAATTGTGTCGAATGTAATAAAAGGAGAAAAGTTTTGGATAGTCATCAGGTGTGCCTTGTTTGTAACAAAATAAGGATGGTATACAATCATGGTCCAAGTGGAAACAAATTTATTGATGACTTTATCAATTATACACAAATTAATGTTATTACTAAAAATGGGAAGTTGGAATTTGTTCCTTTTGAACAATTCATTAAAATAGAATTTATTGCTGAAGGAGGTTTTAGTACAATTTATAAAGCTACTTGGATTGACGGCCCAGTTACTAATTATAAACGTAAAAGAGGAGATTATCGTGTCCCAAATTATACAGTTGTCTTAAAAAAAATTAATGATTCTAGAAACATCACATCTGGGGAGTTGAATGAGGTACAGTACATACTACATACAAGCAGTGCTACCCGTTATAACATCATTTTATTTTTAATTCCTTTGATGCCATTATATAAAAACATAATAAATCTCATTATAACGACAATTAGAAAAATTTACTAATGACCCAAAGAGTATTATTATAACGGGCGGCACTTTTAGTATCTTACCATTTATAAGATAATAAATTAATATGCTTTCTTCATTTTAGATCAAGATATTTTATGAATCATCCTCAAAATATAGATGCAATCATTATAATTATGTTGGCAATTATTTTGGAATTACTCGAGACCCTAATTCTCAAGATATCATGATTATTATGCCATATTATGATTCAGGTGATTTGATACATTATATCACTAAAGATTTTTATAATATTAGCTGGGAAACAAAGTTAGAAAGATTAGGTGGTATAGCATATGGACTTGCTCAAATACATAAGTTAAATATTATCCACAGGGATTTTCATAGCGGAAATATCCTTTTCAATAGAGAAAATGATGGGCAATTTGTTAATATTACAACAATAGGAGATCTTGGTATAAATAAATCTGCATTTGAATCTGGAAATGATAATGAAAGTTATGGTATTATTCCTTATATGGCACCAGAAATTTTTCAAAGACAAAAATATGATAAATCTTCAGATATATATAGTTTCGGAATGATTATGTGGGAGTTAATGACATGTAGAAGACCTTTTTGGGATCGAAATCATGATACAAAGCTTATCATTGATATTTGTGATGGTTTACGACCACCAATTGTCACAAATGCACCCGAAGGTTATATTGAGTTAATGAAAGAATGCTGGTATACTGATCCAAATAAAAGACCGACAGCTGATGATATACATAAAAGAGTTGGAAGTATTCGAATTCATAATCATAAAAATGGAATACAAACTAGAATTATAAGATCATCAGATATTGGACCTATAGCATTAAATTATCCAGGTGCTATTTATAAAAGCAGACCTTTAAGTGCCATGATTAATACTGCAATGTTTTTAAGGGATTTAAGAAGTCAACCTACTAATTTAGAAAAAGTCAAAAGATTTGAGGATGGTTTAATTGAAAGTCATAATGATAATAATGATGACGGTATGATAGTATTTGTCAATTGCAAATAAATTTAATAAATCTAATGCTTTTAATTGAAAATTATATATAGGTCAAAGTATTAAAAGAAAAAAGTTATATGAAGATGAAGGAGGTAATTAACTTTCAACAGCGTATCAATTTCATAATTTGACTTAATAAATCTTGTATATATCCTTTAGACTATATTAAAAGAGAAATTAGATATCGATACGAAGCTTAATAATGGTATGTAAATATACTTTTTATATATAAATTGTAACTTTTAATTTATCATATTATAAACCTAATTTCTTTAATTTAAATATAGAGGAAGTTGAATTCGATATTAACCTTTTAGCAAGATTATTATCACAGGTTGTGTACTGTAGGTAATGAATATTGTACGATGTTGTATTTATATTTGTTAACTAACGTCACGAAGTGGTATTAACCAATATAAATACCACCGTACAATATTTACATCATGGTATATTTATATTTCTGGTTTTTTTTTTGGTTTAAGGTATATATTACAAATATTTTCTTATCTTATTTAAGGAAACTGTATAAATTTATAGAAGTTCCAGTAGTTACAGTTTATCAATAGCAAATATGATTTGTACGTTTTTTTCAAACAATAAAATCTCGGAATTGATAATAATCTTTTGCAAAAAAGTTAAATAATTATAATTGATATTTAAATTTTTGTGAAATCATAGCTTTATTAATAATATTATTAATTATAAAATGTAATTGTCGTAATATAACTAATGAAATTATTTATATCCGATGCATCTTTATTTAAAGAATTTTATATTATTTTATATTCCATTATTGTTCAGCCCAATAAGATCATGCAGATTTTCATAGACCGATATTTTATTAGGCATGGCAATAATATATGATTGATATAATAAAGTGGAGTAAAAATATGGTGTAAATGAAATTTTTATAGGAAAAGTTTAAATAAAGTAGATCATGCTCAAATTAACTATCGATATTCGATATTGTACGCAAATAAACTATTAATATCAATATTGAATATCAATATTGATCACCTTTTAGATATCTTATTTAAAATATTATTTGCATAGAATGAATCATTTTTTATCATTTTGTTTCACTTAATATATTAAATTATAATTTTGGATACTTTATTCAACAAAATACGTAAGCAGTACTAGATATTATTTATCATCACGACGGAGCCGTGATGATAATGAAATCGATTTATAACAGAAAACACGAAAATATATAGAACTTATCAATTGATCTAGAGTGTTGTCTATTGATTTGTATCATTTTAGTCGAAAATTCTTGAAATAATTATGTACCATTTTTTTCAATTTGAATTAGATGAAATTACTTTAATGACAAGATCGAATTTATATAAACTGTAAAAATTTTGCAACATTGCATTGTCTTAACCTTTTTAATTCAAAGATCAATATAATGTACATTATATCGTACAATTCTACTCACAAGTAATACACGTATTTTTTTTACCTGAAGTAAAAATAAAATGATGAGCGAAGTGGTGAACACTTTCATAAAGGTTTTAACTTCTATCTTCTTTATAAACTAAACTAAGTAAACATAATAGGTTTGTCTATGTAAACTAGTAATTCATAAAACTTTAATTTGCTTGATTAATAATCATAATTGATTGATGACGCCATTTAATTTTTGGATTTTTGACCCCAGTATAAATTACTTGCTGAGTGTTTGAATTTGTGAATTTTCAATAATAAGACTTTTACTTGGCCTATAATTATAATTATAATAATAAAATTATAAAACCTTCGAATATCATTTAGATTGAGCTCATATTCTTTTATATATTCTAAAAATAAGTTAAATTATAAATTTGAAACATTAATTGAATTATCAAATAATAACTTAGATGGTTATTTGTTAATTATTTTTTAAGATGGAAAAATAATATTCATCAATTAATTAAAATATTATTTAATAAATACAATATTATGCCCTTGATTAAATGAATGGTGACAAATCATGCATTTATTACAAGAATTCTACCATGGTAAACGAAGATACGTTGTATAATGAGATTTTAATAAAGCCTAAATTTTAGAGCTTTAAACCGGATAACCATAATGCTGTTATGGAGTTATCCGTTTCAAAAAAAAATTGTATCCAGGTAGGTATTGAATCTTGAATTTGGGAGTCAGAATAATAACCACCAATCTTGTGAAAAAAGACCATGATGAGGTTCTGCCACCAGGTTACCAATAGCAACAAGTTTTCCAGGGTAAATTTTCCTTTTGACATTTTGAAAATTGAGAACGCGAGATTCAAAACGTATTTATTTTAATTATAAATCATAGCCCCGCAATGGTTGCACAAAATTTTTACCCATCACATGAAAATCAACAATTAATTGCGTAAGTGGAAATAAATTTGCGATTTAATGCTTTATAAGTTAGTTTGTGGAACGTAGCACATTAAGTTACTATACGGAAGTAATTTAACCGATCAACTTTGTCCAAAAAAAAAGCTTGGAAGTTTGAATTTTTTCTCACCCTTTCCTTTCTTTCCTTTCAAGATTATAATGGCTGATAATAAATTTTTACCGAAATTATCACAAAATTTACTTGAAATTTTAAATGATGAAGAATTTTATGATATTACAATTGAAGTTGGCAGTGACCCTTATATTAAAGTATTTCGTGCCCATATAGTTATTCTAAATTATCGTTCTCCTTATTTGCGTAGAATTTTATCAACTAATAAAAAGAAAAATGATGGAATTTTGACAAATATTAAATTACCAAATATTTCACCTGAATTTTTTCATGTATTATTAAGGTACAAGAGTTTTACATTTTATTCTTTTTGCGTTAACTTGTGTAATATATATATTTTTAATTACAAACAACTAATTCTTTTTCAGATATATTTATGGAGGAAAACTTTCTTTGGAAGAATATGATATTTCAGATATCATTAAAATCTTGGTTATTGCTAGCGAACTTAACCTTCAAGAGTTAATTCCTTATATAGAATCTTTTTTAATTAAAAACAGAACAAACTGGTTGGAACAAAATTTTGAATTAATATATCAGACAAGTTTTGAAAACGATTCTTTCTTAGAACTTCAAAAATATTGTACTGATTTAATTTCTAAAGAACCAGACAAGAGATTTAATTCTCCAAATTTTTCTACAATTCCAGAAAGACTTCTAATCACGCTTATCCAAAATGATAATCTTAAAATGAAAGAAATTCAAGTATGGGAATATGTAATTAAATGGGGACTCGCTCAAAATCCAGGACTTCCTTCTGATCCCACAAATTTTTCAAAGGATGATTTCAATACTTTAAAAAACACCCTACAACAATGTATTCCTTTTATTAGATTTCATAATTTAAATTCAATAGAATTTTCAAAAAAGGTATTGCCTTATAAAAAAATTTTATCAAAGGAATTATATAAAGAATTATTAAATCATTTTTTGGAAAATGACATTAAGGAATCATTACCTCGTATATCTATGTCAAAACAAAAATCTACATTAGATATTACTAAGGTTACAAACAGTGATAAAGAGTCACAAGAAGTTGAAAAGAATTTGGAGGAAGCTTTTAAACGGTATAAAAAAGCAGCAGAGGATGGAAATGAAGTGGCAGTATATAATTTAGCTGGTTGTTATAAATATGGAAAAGGTGTAGAAAAAGATGAACTTTGCAGAAACCTTGAATTTTTGCGAGGTATCATTACGTCATTACTAAGATATATGCAAGATATATTTAGGGTAATGTGACGATCCTTTTTTATTAATGAATTGTTCCGATGTTAATCCAGTATTACAATGAGATTTGCACAGTATTTTGACCGCATCGGAACAATTCTTTTTATAATATTGTTAATTCATTGAAAATATACATAGAAAAGCGTATTATAGGTATTTTCACAGTATTTTAAAAACATTATAAATTACTTTGCTAACAACATAAAATTTTCGTAAAACCACAAATAACTCAAATATAACAATTAACAATTTAAATTACAATCTAATTAAAAATCTTTTCCATTTGTAATTAATAATATTATTTCAATATGTAAAAATATATATGCATGATTATCTAATGTTCCTCTTGTTATAATTGGATAGCCGCGGATTTTTAAGCGATCAACGTACTGAATTTCCGTTGACAAAGCGCCCCTGGTGACACAACTATAACAAAGTGGGAACCAATGACCCCTACGGCCTTACCCCTCTAACCCTAACCCTAATCCTATATTATTTTTTTTCTTTCTTTGTCAGTTACTTATCCCCATAAGCATTCATTTCTCCTTTACAGTCTTTCGTCTTTTTTCAATTTAAAAGAAAACAAAAGCTCTCCAAAATCTTGCATACTAGAGAAACTGGAAGAAGCCGTCTAAGAAAAAAAGAATGAAGTGTAAGTAATTGTTCATTAATATAAATAAATAAAGGAAAAAAATACTTATCAAAATATGAAAACCAGTACGTACAAGGAGACCCGAATAGTTAGCTGCTCAAAAAAGAAATAATCCAACTAAATTCATAATCTAAAGAGTAAAATGAAACATTAGTAAATATTTTGTGAACACTTAGTATTAAATTCCCATGCAACAAAATACCTGCAATCTATCTGAAAAAGAGAGAAATAAGAAATGTTAATAAAATAAGACAATAAATATTGTGAAATTCTACACATCCAAACTCAAAGACCTAAAAAACTAATTACCTAAAAAAGAAAGAACCAAATAGTTAGTAAGAATACTTCTGAAGTTCAAAAAAAATTGTAGATACATATGAAACTTCCGGACCTGAATCTTGCAAAAAGAAAATAGAGGAACGTCAATAAAAGGTTAAAAAAAAATCAACAAAATTTCTTGACGAATCTTGTCTTTTTCGATTCCTGATCCGTCCAAATCTAAAAAAAAAGAAAGTTTCAAAATTTCAAACTAAAAAAAAACTCAAAACTTTTCAAAAAAAGTTAAAAAAGTTTGACAGTTCGATTAAACTTAAAAAACAATTGATAAAGTTTGGCAGATTGAAAATAAAATAAAAATAAATAATTAATTAAATAGTTTGATCGAGACTTTTAAAAAAAAAGTTTCGATAGTTACTTTTAAAAAAAATGATTAAAAAAAAAAAGATTAATTAATTAAAATTTAAAAAAAAGTTTTAAAAAAAAAATTAAAAAAAGTTTTGATAGTTTCGGACAGTTTGATCAAAACTTTTAAAAAAAGAATTAAGAAAAAGAAGTTTCGATAGCTTGATCGAAACTTTTAAAAGAAGATTAAAAAAAAAAAATAAAAAGTTTCAACAGTTTAATCAATACTTTTAAAAAGACGATTTTACCAATCACAATGACAATTGACGCATGTGATATAAATCACATCTATTTATTAATAAGTCTAACACTCTAACAGTCTATACTAACGCCGTATAATCTGATGTTAAGATAATCGATCACGTGCATCACTTAATAATAACCGTTGTTAAACTTCCTTTTTATTATCTATTATACTTATTTTTTTTTAACTTTTTGAGATTTCGAAACTTTTTTTTTTAGTTTTTTGAATAGTTTTGATTGAACTATCGAAACTTCCCTTTATTTTTTTATCTTTTTTATTTTTTGAAAGAATATTGGCTTTATTGTTTCCTCTTTTTATTTTTTTACCATTTTTCGGATCTCTCTGGACGCGAGATTTTGGTAAGTGTAAAATTTTTATTTTTTATCCTTCTTTTAACGAACTTTATTAATATTCCACATTTTTTTTGGGCAGCTCTTTGGATTTCTTAGATTTTGGTAAGATGTAAGTGCAGTCCGGAATGAAGGACTAGTATTTATGTTTTGTCAAGGGTAACACAAAATGTCCACCACTCCACCCGCTTGAAAGATAAGTCAGTTCATAATTGGTTCCTTTCGTTACACATTTTACTCAATAAATCCCAGATCCATGCAAAAAAATTTATAAAATCTATTTTGAATTTTTTATTCTCTTTGAACGTACTTCATAAACTTTAAAATCGCAAGTACAATAAAAAGGTGATTTTCTTATTTTATTATTATTTATTTAATTGAGAATATTTATATTAACATTCTTTTTTCTTTTTTAAGAACACCTTGGACTTCAGTTTGAAGTTACAAATAGAAGAGTACATTTCTTTTTATTTTTTTCTAGGTTTTTTTATAGGTTTTCCTTCATTTCAGTTTTCGAACGCTTTCACTTTAGACTGCTAAGGGACGCGTGGAATTTTGGTGAGGAATGGGTTAAAAAAATTAATAATTAATGAAACTGTTCTTTAGGTTAACGCGTTCTTCATTTAATTTATTTTAACGAAGATTTACTAACATTTCATTTTCTTTCTTTTTTTAGATGGGCCTTTTGGATTTCTTTAAACTGTAAATTTTCGGTAAATTTTTTTTTTCTTTTTTTTTTATTTGACAAACAGTTTCTAACGGGCTTTCTTTCTTTTTTTCTTGTAGATGGTTAAGTTTTTGGGTATTTGAGTTTTTTTAACTTATTTTGATGAACCAACAAATGGTCACTAATGTTTTGTTTTCTTTTTCTTTTTTTAGGCGTCCGTTCTTACAGTCTTTGGACGCATAGATTTTGGTAAGAAATCAATCTTTTTTTTTTTTAAATTCAATTCTCATAACGAAATATTTTCTGACGTTTCATTTTTTCCTTTTTTTTAGTGATTTGTTCTTTGAGCCTGTATGCGTTGGACTTAGGTAGGCTATTTTTTTCTTTGTTATTTGTTTAATCAAAATGAATAAAATTTTCACTATCTTGTCATTTCATTTTATTTCTTTTTTTAGACGGCTTCTTCTGATCTTGGCCTCATGATGGTTACTGAAGCTTTGGAACCATATACGAAATCAGGGCTGAACGCACAAAATTAATACAATATTATTACTTCCAAAACCTTTACAACTCAGAATCTGGAGATTATTTGGATCAGGATATTTGGATATTAATGTTACTAATATCAGTAAGAGAGGGAAGTTTTGAATTATTTGACAAAAAGTTTATTAACTTTTATTTTTTTTTCTCTTTTTATAGGTTTCAAACTTATAGAGAAAAATAAAAACGGTAAGTTAAAACTTTGTTATTTGTTATTTTTGTTAATTATGAACGTCTATTAATATTTTTCTATTTATTAATTTTTTTTAGGCATTACTAGTACTTCCAACTTAAAACTACTTGAGTAACTTTAGATAGTAAGGTTTAAACGGGATGCAAAAATTGATTACAAAGATTCTCGCTATATTGAGTATGAACTCCCATAATAAAATTTAAAAGCAATGTGAAAACCTGAGAAAAGAGACAGCCAAGGTAAATTAAAATAGAAATTCAAACGATGACAGTTAAACTTTCCAAATACCAAATGGGAATGAACGTTATATTCACTTGTTCTTTTGCTTTTTTTCTCTATCGCTTCTTTACTGACTTTCATATTCTCTTTTTTAGAACTTCAGCTCTTATCTGGGGATTATTGTACGTGAACTCTTCCCAGGTTATACATCTTTGAAAGTAGAGCTTTAATCGTTAAGGTACCTGAAGTCACCTCTTGCGAAGCATCTAGTATTTTTAATTAAAAGATTTTTAATTTTTAATTTTAATTAATAGGTTCATATTTCGGAAATAAAATCAAAGAAATAATTTCAGTACAAAGGGACAATTACGAATATTCTAGGAACCGCCTGATATATTTAATTATACTAATATATATATATAATGCGAAAAAAACAAAAAGCAGGAATAGACGAAGAAATAGAGAACAAGGAAATAGGGGAGGAGATAGTGCAATGAGGACATCCCGAATTAATTAGCAATTTGATATAATAAAATCTAAATGTGCATTGAAAATATATCAGATATATATTAAATAATGCGTTGTAACATGCAATGATGTCGTTAATATATCGTTACGTAATTGTTCTAATATTTATACGATACTGATAAATACATTATAATAAATCTTTTCGACTTTAATTTGATGTCTTGAAGATTCGTATAATAATATAGTGATAACATTGTAACGATAACTGATGATGTGCAGTTATTTTACCGTTACTTAATGGTAACTGTCTCGTGGCGCATCAATATAGGAATATGAACCATTATAATATTGGTGTTTTAACGATGCCTTATCAATATCATATTGACATCGGAAAAAATTTTATAGTTTCTGCAAAGAAATTAAAGCATTTGAATATTATAAAAAATCAGCAGATCAAGGTTATTTAAATGCTCAATTTGAACTTGGATATTGTTATGATAGTGGAATTGGTACTGAGACTAATAAAACAAAAGCATTTGAAATTTATAAAATTGCGGCTAAAAAAAATCATACTATTGCACAATATAATCTTGGAATTTTATATAAAAATGGTAAAGGAATAGAAAAAGATTTAGAACAAACTATTTACTGGTATAATAAAGCAGCAGAAAGTGGATATGAAGTAGCAGAATATAGTTTAGGAAATTGTTATAAATCAGGAGTGGGTGTAGATAAAGATGAAATTAAAGCATTTGAATATTATAAAAAATCTGCTGATAAAGATTATTTAAATGCACAACTTGAACTTGGATATTGTTATTCTTTAGGAATTGGAACTGAAGTTAATCATGCAAAAGCATTTGAATTGTACACTATTGCTGCTGAAAAAGATTCTCGTGTTGGCCAATATAATCTTGCAAATTTATATGTAAATGGTAAAGTAACTGAAAAAGATGAAGTTAAAGCTTTTACATTATATAAAAAATCAGCTGATAAAGGATTTTTAAATGCTCAATGTCAACTTGGTTATTGTTATGAAACAGGAATTGGTACTGAAGTTGACAATTTTAAGGCGTTTGAATTATATAAAATTGCTGCAGATAAAGGATCATGTATTGCACAAAGTAATCTTGGAAATTTATATGAAAATGGTAAAGGTACTGTAAAAGATAAAATCAAAGCCTTTGAATATTATAATAAATCAGCTGATCAAGGATATTTAAATGCTCAATATCAACTTGGTTATTGTTATATTAAAGGAATTGGAACTGATATTAATAAAGCAAAAGCTTTTGAGTTATACAAAATTGCAGCTGATAAGGGAAGTATTAATGTACAAAATAATCTTGGAATCTTATATTTATGGGGTAATGAAGCTGAAAAAGATTTGGAAAAGGCAGTTTATTGGTTACAAAAAGCAACAGAAAATGGAGTTGAATTTGCATATGATAATTTAGGTATATGTTATGAATTAGGAATAAGTGTAAATAAAAATGAAACTAAGGCATTTGAATTATATAAAAAATCAGCTGAAAAAGGATATTTAAACGCGAAACTTAGTCTTGGATATTGTTATATAAAAGGAATTGGAACTAAAATTGATAAAGAAAAAGGATTTGAATTATATGATAAGATAACTGAAAAAGAAAATATAGAATTTCTTAAATCAATTTATGATAATGAAGAAAATATAATAAGTGATTTAAATCTAGTTAATTATTTTCATAAAAAATCCGCAGAAAATGATAATAATTTTGTATTATATGAACTAGGAAATATTTATGAAATAGGTAAAGGTGTTAATAAAAATCTCATTAGAGCATTTGATTATTATAAACAAGCGGCTGATAAAGGATGTGTAAACGGGAAATATAAACTGGGGTATTATTTTCTTCATGGGATTATAGTTGATATTGATAAAGAAAAGGCCTTTATGTTACTTAAAGAATCAGCTGAAGGTGGAAATGACGATGCAAAAAAAATTCTTGCACAATATGAACAAGACGAAGGTATAGAAAAAGAAATCGATTCCTAAAGAATGTGGTCAACATTTATTCCATTTAAAAACGTCATGAAAAAATTGTTAAGCATTATTACTAAATCATATCGCGTACACCACCATGTGATAGTTTGTTCGATGCACAACTATAAATAAAGTAAATTACGGTATATATATATATACAGTACAATATTATTACAATAAAGCTCAACAATTTAGAACCGTATTTTAGTTTATAAAACTATTAATAAGAAATTCTATCGCCGACAAGTATAGTCGTAAATTTATCCAGATTCAGTGATAGTTTTTTTCATAAACATTTTAACCAAAATTATTATGTGAATTTTGTGAATTTAATTATTTTTGAACTGAGTTTAGTATGATCACATACAATGTTTAGTCATTAAATTACGTAAATAATAATATATAAGGCCATACAAACTTGATTTTATGGTTTTCATAATATAAAAATTTCATCAATAACCCGGCAACCCGGCTTTTAATTTTTTTTTTCAAAAATTTTATATGCGAAATTTTTTTTCAATTTTTAAAAAATTCTCACGCGGCATAGTAATAAGGCCGGGCAAAAAAAAAAATTAGATTCTTGTGACATAAAATTTTAAAATTGACCCGGCCGGCCGGTTTTTTTTTTTATACATGTAAAAATTTTTTATATGTAATGTTTATTATATTTTGTGTAACTTTGTAATATATAAATAAATTAAACTTGATAAATCGACCTTTATCGATCTGTAGATCTCTTTTTCATAAAAAAATATGCCGATAATAATTGTACATGTCGTGTTTAATTCTAAAACAGTATTTGAGTGGGAAGGACTTCCCGTTAATAAAGATATGAACATACAAGAATTTTTTAAAGATGTAGTTGTTGACAAATTAAATCCGGAACTATGGGAGAAAAATTGTGTAGCATATTTTAGTCATACGAAAATAGGTGAAACAGAAAAAATAGGATTGGAATGCAATGCGTGGGAGACTGTAAATCAGTGCGGAAAATATGTAACATTTAAATTACTAAATGATTCTAATGAAATACCATCTATGAATACAATCAATGCATTCGAATTAATGAGATCTGCATCAATGCATAATTATCTTCCAGAATTTAAATTACCGGCAAAAAATTCTTGGGAACAATTACGCATAGATTTAAATGAATTGATTAGAAGTAATGGAGGGGGTTGGATAGGAAAGGATAATGCAAATAATATTGGAAAAAAATTTGTTACTGATTTGGCAAAATCTATTTGGTGCGTTGATATTTGCTCTTATAAAACATTCAATGAGAGATTTAAAATCCCAGCTTTATTTACCAATTTTTTTGATCGAGCACATCCTGAAAAATACAAAAGTTCAAGAAGATCATTTGATTCAGAAGAATTACAACGTCATTATAAGATTTTGATGAATTACATTGAATTACCATGGATGGAAAAACCCAAATTTGCTTGGCTAAAAGAACCTTTACTGCTTTATGCAAATAATCTTTTAAAGTATGCTGAATACTTAATTAGTCAAAGAGTTATAACTGCAAGAAACCAAAGTTCTTTAACACCTGTAGTTGATGAAGAAAAGGCCGGATATATAGAAATTTTGGATGAAAATACATGGCGAAAACCTGAAGTAGTTAAAGAGTTTCGAATTCTTACGAAAACTTTAGAGGAATTGGAATATTGGGAACCTGTTAATATTAACCTATTTTGTCCAGTGTTGCGAAAGTAAGTTGGTAGCAATAATACATTCCCTATAAAAAATAAATGTCCGGAAAATGTCTACGAAAATGTCCGGAAAATGTCCAGAATAAATCTGGCATGTCCAGAAATTGTCCAGAAAATGTCTATTTTTTGCTACAAATTCGATACCTAAAATTTTGACATATCCGGACTTTGTCCAGAATATATCCAGAATTTGTCCAGTATAAAATTTTGGACAAATTCCGGACAGATAAACCTGGACAAATTCTGGATATAGTAAAAATTCAGATAATTTGAACTGGACAAATTCCGGACATGAAAAAATTCTGGACAAATTCTGGATGCTACTTCCAAAAAAGGATAAATTAATTTTGTAAAAAACTGCAAAAAGCACAAGACTGGCATTCATAACCTTCTTTGTCATACTAATTAAATTTGCTGAGCAGGCAAAAATACTATATATCTATGATATAAAACTTTAAGTTAAAAACAATTATAATGATGGTCACCTGTTGATCATCTTTTTGTGCCAAATTTTATGAAAAAATATTTCAGGTCAATTTCCGGACAAATTCTGGACAAAATGAGTGTCCGGAAATGAGTGTGTTTTCGGAACAATTTCCGGACATAGTACCTGGCATTTTCTGGACATTTTTTGGACAATTATTTAGACAAATTTTCCGGACAATTTCTGGACAATTTCTGGACACTTATTTTTTATAGGGATTACTATATAAATAACTTCTGATAAACTAATAAATAATAAATGAATTCTTATTTTTAATTAGGCAAAGATTTAGATTTGTTGAAAAATTAAAGGTGGCTTTCCCATTCAAAGTAGGAAAATACACATATCATCATGGAAATATACAAAATTCAGTTTATGTTTGGCGTATTGGTATTAATGTTAATGAACAGGATATGATTAACAAACATTATACAATTAGAAATAATTTGAAACAGACACTCCAAGTTTACCATACAAGAGCAATGAGAAAAGAATTTTTAGATACAGTTGAACTTTATATTGGAAAAGTAGAAAAAGCAAGAATGCGCTATATCTATTCTGTTTGGTTACAAGATTCAGCAGCTTCAATTAATTCAGAAACTCAAGATATAGATGATCGTGTAGAAGTAATGTTTGAATTAGGAGATCCTGATTTAATTACGGATTTTCGTGAAATTAATGAAGGTAGATTACCTAAATATGATGTATTTTGGGAATATTCATCCAAATATTTAGAAGGAATAGCTCAAGAATCTGTTTTAGCTGTTGATGATAGAAGACATGATATATTTCAGCATCTTGCAGTTGCAATTTCAACTCGTGATTTCCGAAATCATGTACTTAAAATTTGTCCTCCAAATATACCAATTCCATCTGTACAATGGATTAGACTACAATTTTGGCCAAAAAATCCAACACATAAAAGTAGTGTGCAATTTACTGGTAAACTCCCAATTAAATTTATGGTGCAAGCAAGGCAATTACGTTGTAATCATGAAGATTTACATTATGCTAGTGCTTTGTTTCGTTATCAAAAGGAAATGGCAATACTTTTACGTATGAATTCATGGTTAATTTTTATGGATGATAAACATAGATGTAAAGTAGGTGAACCAGGATATCCAGTTGCAGCTGTTGAAAGAGGGCGACAAGTAATAGTATCAAAAAATAAGGCTTTTAAAGTCGCAGATCATGATTTTACAAAGTGTGGTATCATTCCAAGTGTAACAATGTTATGTGAAATTCCTGCTACAATTGAAGAGTCATTTTATCGTGGACAAGTATATATTAGTTTAAAAGATCCTATATTTCAACCATCAGATTCATTACGCCATATGACAGAATTATATAAAATATTAAATAATACAAATGAAAATAAGCCTTATTTATTACTTTATACTGATGGAGGACCTGATCATCGAGTTACTTATGTTCGTGTTCAATTAGCATTAATAGCATTATTTTTGAAGTTAGATTTAGATTTGTTAATTGCTGTTAGAACTCCACCAGGTCATTCTTGGAAGAATCCAGTTGAACGTATAATGTCAATATTGAATCTTGGTATGCAAAGTATTGGTTTAATGCGTGATGAATTGAGTAATGATTTAGAAAATTTAATGAAAAAATGCAATTCTATGGAGGAAATTCGCACATATTCAAAGGATGAACCACAATTGAAAAATGAATTAATAAATAGTTTACAGGCACCAATTAACTTAATGGAAGGTATCTTTGAACGATTATCACTAAAAGATGAGCCATTTATAACTTATAAATCAGCAACAGAAGAAGAAATTAAAGATTTATGGGAATCTTTATTAGAAATTGAAGATTCATTAAATATGGATGATAGAACAAAAAAGGATATTAAGGATAAAGTAAGTAGATTTTATTTAATATTTATTTATTAAAATAATTACTAAAAATTAATAATTAATTTTTATTTTAATAGGCTAAATTACAAGAATTTTATGACCACTGTTGCAAGTCACGTCATTATTTTTTTCAAATAAAAAAGTGTGGGGCAATTGATTGTAATATTTGTAAGCCAATAAGAAGTGATGAACTTGATTTTTCACAAGTTCATTCATTACCTGACCCAGTTCCAATAGCTGACAAAACTAATTATAAACAATTTGAGGATGTATATGGTACAATTACAACAGAGCAATATAGACCATCTTTATTAAATCAACAACAAAAAAAGAAGAGAGCTCATATAGAATTTGGTCCTACTGCTCAATTTGTAAGGAATGTTGGAATAGTAATTGAATGTTGTGAATGCAACAAATGGCGTGTATTATATAGCAAAAGCAAGTTATCTCCCTTTGAAGTATCCATTTTGGAAAGATATCTGGATACCATTCAATATACATGTGGTGATTCTTTTGAAGCTTTAGTGGAAAATGTGGAACAAAATGAATCAAATATTAATGGTGATGAGAATAGTGAACATGATTATGTAGGAGAAATTTTTAAAAAAGTAAAAGTTGATGATGGGTTAATATGTAATAATCCAACAGAAATTTCTTATTATTCAAGTGGTTTATTTGAAGAAATTTGTTTTCAGTGTGGAAAAGTACCAGAAGATGAATGCGACGAATCTGATAGACCCAATTTAAATGAAGGATTTTATTATTATTGTGATGAGTGTCATACAACAGTTTCAAGTAAAAAAAAACGTGGTAAGAATACCAAGTTTCAAGTATCAAAAAGATCACGAAAATAATATGTTGAAATTAAAATTTTATATAATAAAACAATTAATAATTTCATTATATAAAGTCACGTGATAAAAAATTTTACTATAAAAAAAAAAATCTTGAATTTTTGTAAAACAGACCCGGCCGGGTCACGAGAATCTAAATTTTTTTTTTGCCCGGCCTAATATAAAAAATTTTTTTTTGAGACTTAACAAAACTGACCCGGCCGGACTAGAGCTCCGAACAGGTCAGCCAAATTCAGGTAACCTGACCTGACCTGACCTGAAATTCAGGTCAGGTATGAGATTTTTAAAAAAAATTCAGGTCAGGTATGAAGATTGACCTGACCTGATTGACCTGTTGACCTGAAACTATTGATTCTACTATATAATAAAAGTGAGTTGCAGTATTGCGATTCACTTTTTTATATTGATTTTATATAATAAAAGTGAGTTGCAATATTGCGATTCACTTTTTTATATAGATTCTATATAAAAAAAGTGAGTTGCGGTATTGCGATTCACTTTTTTATATTGATTTTATATAATAAAAGTGAGTTGCGATATTGCGATTCACTTTTTTATATTAATTCTATATAAAAAAAGTGAATTGCAATACTGCAACTCACTTTTTTTATATAGAATCTATATAACAAAGTGAATCGCAATACCGCAACTCACTTTTTTTATACAAAATCAATATAAAAAAGTGAATTGCAGTATTGGGATTCACTTTTTTATATGATTTTAATATAAAATGTTGAATCGCAATATTTCGAGAAAAAATGTTGCGAAAACGTTTTTTCATAATATTATATTAAAAAAATGTTTCGTAACATTTTTTTTTTGATATTTATTTCAATAATAACGTTGCAAAAACATTTTTTCATAATATTATATTAAAAAAAACGTTTTGCAATATTTTTTTTCAATATTTTAATAAAAAACGTTGCAAAAACGTTTTTTTTCATAATATTATATTAAAAAAAAAGTTTTGTACCACTTTTTTTCAATACTTTAATAAAAATAGTCCTGAAATTTTTCAGGTTTCAGGTCAGGTCAGGTCAAACAGACAACCTGATATAACCTGACCTGACCTGACCTGAAAAAAAATTTCAGGTCAGGTTTATCAATTAACCTGACCTGACCTGACCCATTCGGAGCTCTAGGCCGGACTATGAAAACCATTTTTACCACTTTGTGTCGCCTAAATTAAATTTTTAAATTAATTTTTTATTTATTTTTTTTTATTTTAATAATTACTTTAGCTACCAAAAATTTAAAAAAAAGTGTTTTAACTCAAAGATCTGCATGTTATTATTATTTTTTTATTTTTTTTTTAAAAAAAAAATAGTATTATTGCCGTTTTCAAAATAGTGTACGCAGTTTATTTGTAATTGTATATTCGAATACCAATATTCGCCCGGTTTTCATTCGGTTTTTATCCATATTTCATCCGGTTTTCGTCCGGTTTTCGGGTTTCTTTTTTTTTTATTCAAATTTAACTGCGTACATCATTTTGAAAACGGCGATAATAAAATCTATCAGAGCGTAATAAAAAAAAATCAAAATTCACTAATTTCCCGAATAAGAGAAATTTCTAATAAGTTAAATATAAAGTAATTCTTTAGAATAAATCTTTTACGATTTGAAATACTTCATATTCTTTTACCGAAAATGTTCCTTCAGTTTCTCTAATTGCTCTTTCATAAGAATGTTTCTACAATAACTACTATTATAAAAGTTGTTTCCTCTTAATATAAAATCACCATTACCAAATGTTGGACCATAAAAAGTGCTATTAACAATAGCAAACTTTGGATCTTTTACACGACTCAAAATATAATCATTCTTATCCTTAAAAGAGAATATAAAACTATCATTAGTGATGCCGTATGTCGGATTTGTTATACCATGAAATTGGATTATACCCTCCAAGAATTTCGTTACTATTTTTCACTTTAGTAACTGCTGTTACAGTAAAAGACTGATTATCGCAAATTTCATAGAATTCATCAGGTGTTAGTCCATCACGAGGTCCACTTGAATTCATATAACGAATTTGATTTTGAAGTCATAGAAGCAAGAGTTTCCATTAACATCATCCAATTTATCTATCCATTTCGAAATCAATTCAACATGCTGATCTGAAATAATTGTTGAATCGATACTTTTGGAACAAATTTCTGACTTGTTTTAAATTAAAATTGAATTGAATTATGGCTATATCAAAAACATTCACATGATAAATTTTTGATGTCAAGAAAACTTTTGTTTTTGGAAACGAAATTTTACAAATAATAATTATACAGTATATTAACTTTAAACATGCATAAGTTTATTAATATATATATATGTATATAAAAGTTTTTAAGTCACCTAATTCTATCATAGGATTACAAGAAATTAAGCTACCAATTATATTGTTATACTATAATAATATTTAATTCACTAAATCATCAACCTTACATTCATCGTCAATATCTATAGTACCTCTTAATTATATTGAATTAGATACTTCCAAGTCGATTAATTGAGAGTCACAAACTATTGAGACAATAAAGTTAAGTAAAATAAAATTTTTAAAAATAAAAAATACATTCATTATTAACATATGAAGTAATAATGGATGAATTAACGGGTTTTGGTAATAAATTGCTAAATGTAAATTCTTTAGTTTCTGGGTCTTTAGTAAATTCTAATCCCAGTTCGTCAGTAATTTCCCAATGTATTTCAAGCTATATTTTAACAAAATATTTTAATACTATTAAATACCCCAATGAAATAAATTAAATAAGACAAAATAGTATAAAAACGTACTTGATTTAAATAATTATCTGACATATTTTGTGATCCTTTTAGCTTTTTCAAAGCGACTTCTTGAGGTTTAAGTTCTTTTTTCCAACTTCCATACATCACTTTGTTTGTAATAATATGATTGACCATCAATCCAAGTTGCAGAATATATTTTGGCAAATCCACCTTCACCAATTTCTTTTATATCTGTAAATCTATCAAATGGTACCCATTTAAGAAAAGCATATTCATTATCCCTTGCATTATACATTGTATCTTTTATAAACTCATCAATATCAGAATTTCCACTGGTCCATCCTTCCATTATTCTAAATGGATCACATTTTTTACACCATAATTCTTCAGTAAAGGGTTTATTACAATATGAACAATTTTTATGATTGAAATTTTCACCTGAGATATTTGATTTACTTTCCATTAGGTTATTTTCGTAATAAGTATTCAAAAAAGAATTTTTTTTTTTTTTTTTTTTTTTGAACGAAAAAAAAATATATTTATGTTACTAAAAAGGATCAAAAAAAAGCGATCATTGCATAATCCATATGATTTTTTGATTTTTTTTTTCCGTATTTTTTCTGATTCATTGATCTGCATTACCGATCATCATAAAAAAATCGTAACGTTTAGACTAGCATGTATAAATAGTTTTAATATATTTTGACGCATAAATCGCATAATAGACTTCTAAATTAAATTTATCAAGGCAATCATCACTTTGCTTTAAATGGCAAAGTTGAGATTTTTGCAGAAAATAATAATATGATTGGGCGATACTTGATGTTTGACATTTTATAAGGAATCAATAACAATGGAAACGAGTTTCAAGAAACAATCAAACTTTTGATAGAAGAATTGCCAACAATTGTAACAAAAAAAAAGTTTTTTTGCCTTCATTATACATTAATTATTTATGTCCTTTATTTTAAGAAGAGGATATTTGCACACCATAGTTTAACAATATTACGTATAATGATTGAAAACAGAAATAAACGAAATGTTGATAGAAAATAACAAAGAAAACCTGAAATCAAATTCAATTAACTTCTTTCAAATATTCTAATGTTATTATAAGTTCACATTTGGTTTTTTGAAAAGACGTTGAATTTTTAAAACCTTTAGTTTGCTGATGATAGCGTATGTATTATGATAATTACCACAGTCACACGGTTACATAGTTATTAAATAAGTTCAAAAGTCAGGGTTATTTATTCGATTTTTCAAAAGAAATTGCGTAATATTGGTAAAATATTTGTTTTTTGCTCATATTTCTCTAGTTGGTGGTATTCAAATAATTTATTAAAAATTTTCATTATACAACATAATAAAATAAAAAAATTATTTACATCGAGTACGTCTTTATTTAAGGTTAAATTCATTGATTTCCACATACTGATATTATCCAAGAATTTATTTTAATTTTCCAATAAACTTTGAAGAAATTCTTAACCGAAGTTAGCTACGAAATTTCAAATAAAGGAAGAACGATAGAAATTTAAAGCATACAATTTAATCATCTATAGAAACCGATATCTATTTATTGTACATATTGAGGTACCGCATTATTATTTATGTTGCATAATTCTTTATAATAAAAGTAAAAAATTTGAGTTACTGTAGTTATCTGCATCCTTTGAAATATAAAATATATTATAATTTATTGATTACTTTATTTAACGGAATACCTATAATTATTAAATGCGATTACTAATGTATGAAAATATTTGCATATTATTGGATAGAATATTAGACGCAATAAAACCATTTTTAATTACGAGGGAAACTACCACTCAAGAGTGAATCGATAATTATTTTACTATCGATATAAAAGTGATTTATTAAAGAATCATACTTCAAAACGTAGTTAAATTTTAACGTCCTCTAATATGGAATTTTGAAAAGTAATAATTGTAATACAAAAAAAGTACAATAATAGAAAATTTCATTGTCCCTTAAATTTAAACATCACTCGAAATACTTCATATTCTTCTACAGAAAACGTACCTTCAGTTTCTCTAATTAATTTTTCATAAGAATTCTTACTATTATAAGAATAATTACAAAGTGTTTGAAGATCAAATCCACATATAATAAGATCTCCATTACCAAATGATGGTCCACAATAGTATTTATTATTTGTAGCATGTTTTTTATCCATTATACGACTTAAAATATAATTTTCATTCCTATTAATATTATTAAAAGAGAAAATAAAATTATCTCCAGAAGCACCATATATATTATTTGATTTCCATGCAAACGAATTAAATCCTCCAAGTATTTCATTACTACCTTCAACTTTAGCAACTGTTACAGTATAAGATTGATTATCACAAATTTCATGGAATTTTTCTGGATAAAATCCATCACGAGATCCACGAAATAATAATTTAAATTCAAAAGAATTGGGTAACTCGTCATCAATTTCTACTCTCTTAATCCATTTTGATATTGTTTCAGAATGTTTAAATGTAATAATTTTAGAATCAGGGTTTTTTGAATTAATCTCCTTAACTATACGAGGGTTCGATTTACTACTTGTCTTGTTATCATTATCCAAATATTCTTTTAATAAATCAACATATAATTCCTTGGGTAATACTTTTTTATATGGAAATACTCTACTTAAAAATTCTTTAGAAGTTAAATTATGGAACCTAATATAAGGTATAAATTTTTTTAAATTATTCTTCAAACTATTAAAATCTTCTTTTGAATAATTTGTAGGGTCGGATTTCGGAAGTTCTGGATTTTTTGCAAGTCCCCATTTAAGCACATGTTCCCAAATTTCAATCTCACTCATTTGAAGATTATCTTTTTGAATAATCGATACTAAAAGATTTTCCGAAATTGATTCAAAACTTTGTGATTTCAATATTTTAACTGGGTCTTGAGATATTAAATCATTACAATATTTTTGAAGACACAAAAAAGAATCATTTTCATTTTCAAAACTTGTTTGATATATCAAATCAATATTTTGTTCCATCCAGTTTACTCTATTTTCAACCAAAAATGATTGTATATGGGTGACCAATTCCTGAAGGTTTAATTCTTTGGCAGAAATTAGTAATTTAATTATATCTGAAGTATCACATTCTTTCAAAGAAAGTTTTCCTCCATAAATATATCTGTAATAATAAAATAAATAATCAATTAATTATCTAAAATTGAATAAAATATTTTAATAACTTTTAATTCATTACCTTAAAATTATTTCAAAAGTTTCAGGCAAAATGTTGGGCAAAATATCGGACAAACTAATATGCGTCAAAGTACCATCATTTTTCTTTTTATTAGATGATAGAATTCCTCGCAAGCAAGGAGAGCGATAATTTAATATAACCATATGAGCGCGGAAGATCTTTGCATAAGGGTCATTACCAACTTCAATAGTAACATCATAATATTCGTCATCATTCAAAATTTCAAGTAAATTTTGTAATAATTTTGGTAAAAATTTATTATCAGCCATAATGTTCGTTACTAATCTACCAACATTTTCAACACCTGAAGTATCATTCCATTTTTGCAATGTAAATTTCTGATGTCCTATTCTGTAAGATGATGGGAACCATATCATCCTTTTTTGCTTTCTATATAAACACAAATTTAAGAGAAAGAATCAATGGTTATTGTACTAATAACTTCAATAGCCTTACAAAGTTTTACCTTGACATCAAGGACAAAATTTCGATTAGATCTTAAAGTGATAGTATTATCCTCGTGATTGTAGTCCCATTCCTGATGAGCAGTAGGTTCATAATTATTTCCATGTTGAATAATTTGTGTACCTTTATTGCGAAATAATTGCTGAGTAGAAAATCAAAAAGTGATGTCTTTTACATATGACTACAAAGTACAAACCATTTTGGATTTTTTCTTAATTTGAAAAGAAAAGAAAAATTAGATTTGTAAATTTGTAAGATTTTGTTTCTATTAATTAAATTGTTGCTTACCTTGATAGACATCGAACACGAGACCAGATTTTTTGTTAGTAATTAATCCTCCATTAAAAAACCAGAGTTGAGTATCAACCTACATAAAGAAAATAAAAATAAATTTATCAAGAAAATACTATTTAATTAGAATTTTATCAAAAATTTACGGAAGGATCATCCGCGGATTTCTTTCTATATTGGATGATTTTAGCACAACTATTCATAGAGCCACCTTCAACCTCAATAACTTTCCCGGAATGTTGAGCTACAATCCAATAATAATTAGTCATTTTTTAAGATAATTTAATAAATAGATTATTTGGAATGCGAAATTGTTTTTGCTAAAAGATGGTTAAAAGTAAAAGGAATATCGTTGATCCAAATAAGAAAGAACAATATATAAAAATATTATTGTTTTACTCGGCAAGCGGAAAATCATTTAGCCAATTATGCAATTAACACACATGATCATCACTTATTACACACTGATCTTTCTTGAAGTTTGAATTTTAAAAAAACTTTATTCCAAAAAATTTCATGCGAATTTTTTTTTTTATAGTTTTTTCTCAAATTTTCCTTCAGATTATTTATCAAAATTTCTTTTTAAAATAAAAAAAGTAATTCCAACAGGGGTATAGTTTTTTTTTAATTGGTTATAGGATAAAGAGATAAGAAATGTTTTGTTAGTTTAAAACAGAAGGATGGAATACAAAAAAAAATTTGACATTATTAGGAAACAATGAGAGTAAATAATGTGAGACAATGAGCAGACACAAAAATTTTTGATGAATAAATTCACTGATTTTTTATTGTTAGGAGATGAGATAAACATGATATATGAATTTTTTTTTCCAATATTTTATTATTAGGAATATAATGAAAAAAATTTTAATATTTATTGTTAGAAAAAACACAAATAAATAAAAAGTTTGTAGAAATGAGATGGAACACAGAAATAGAATTTCTTTAATATAGTAGCTTAAATATGTAAACAATTTTATATTATTGGAATTAATAAAAATATTAAAAACCTTATTGTATTTGTGATGACCAATGTAATGACCTGGGTATACTTTGAATTTTTATTTAAAAAGCTCATCTCTTTACTAATTTCCATTCAATTTGCTTATTTCCACATTGATTTTTAGTTATCTTACACTATAGGCAAAAATAATTTGAATTTGCAGAATTAAAGCTCAAGCAGATAGCAAGGAACTTCCAATCTAAGTTAAAAAAAAAATAGCTCAAAGTTCCAAAGAATATTATTAATAACCATTCCAGTACTGCTCAACTCTTGTAATTCTTGAATAAAAGCATCTGTTGCAACTTTTAAAGTTGAATAATTCAGTTCCTGAAAATATAACAACGGAACAATGATAATTTTGTTCAAAAAGTTTTGTTAAATTATCTAATAATATCACAGTTATCAATTATGTGCTAATATTTTGTTATAAGATTAGCTTCACTAGAAATATCTTTTTAACAGGTAAATTTCTCGGCCACAAACCATCATAGCTGCTGATTCATTGTCAGTCGTTAAAGCAACAATTTTATTAAAATATTGAAATCTTGTAGGACTCATATAAAATATGCTTGTACCTAAAATCAACCATGGCATTTGTTTTTCAGAAGATGTATTAATATGAATAAAACTGAAATTTTGTAATTCTAAATAGAGTTTGTCTTTTATCAAGGACAAAGCTCCAGAAAAAAAATATTGAAGAATTTTTTTGATCATAATTGTTTGGTTTGTGAACTGACAAAATTATACAATTTCCTTTTCAATGGAATTTAACAAGGCTTTTATAGATATGCTTAGCAAAGACCACTGCTAATAATACTATAGTAATCTTATGTCCAGTTTGTTTCATATACAAGAAATTAGATAAGGTTGCTTGATTATAAATGAATTATAAAGTGAATGAACCAATTAATACATTTCTGCATAAATAAAAACTTTGCTAAAATTATTAAATTTGGATTTAACTCTACTTTGAGATGATTTATATTTTGTCTCTTCGGCTACAAATACCTAGTAATCTTTTAAATAAACTAGCAAATTTAAACATTTGATCAAATTGTAATTTGCTATATATAAATTAGTAATTTGAATTGGCCTTATAATTAGATTTACAATATTTCCATAAAATTTTTATTTTTATGGTTATTAAAATTGTTAAATTATAGTTTTTCCAATATTCATAGTATGCTAAAGAATCCCAGCACTTTAAAAATGTTTCAATAAAATAATTAATGCTTTTTTTGAAAATAAGCATGAGACATACTAGACATGCCATGTTAAAATAAAATGTCTTTTTAGCTTCAAATTTTCATTTCTATTAAAGTACTATAATGAAATTAATATTTTCAACTTTTTTCATTTAATGTTTAGCTATTTATAAACATGACTAGTAGTTAATAATATTTTTTTCTATAAGAAGAATAAAATAATAAGAATATTGGGGATGGATGAAAAAAAATAATGGATAAGGATGAGATTAATGAAAAAAATGAATGGAAATATCGTGTGTAGTGCTTTGTTGAGTGAAGTCATTCCCACTGAATCAAAAGCTTTGCCATGTCTTGTAGACATATCCAAAGTTCTATTATTTGGCACATGAATGGATGTATTTATTGAGCTTACTGGAAGATTAGTGAGATTGGGTTCTTTGAGAACATTATCATGTTGGGTTAGGTGTAATTCTACCAATTCTTTTGAGTATTCTACTTCAAAATTAATATATATGGCAGATGGATGAAATGGGAAGGGATAAAATAGGTAAATCTAAAAACTTTTAATGATATATTAAAAAGAATATTATTTAATAAATCTTTCATTAAACTAATAGACTTCTTAGAAATTCACTTTTTTTTAACTTTAGTTCATAGATAATTTATTGCCCAATTCTTCAACATCTTGACTTAACTTTTATAAATCATTTTCTAAGTTTGAATAGAATCTATTTAAATTCATTTAAACTAAATAATAAAGGTAGTCCAGATTCCAGATTAAATATAGAGTCACTTAATAAATGAAACTCACTTTTTAACAAGTTTCAGATTAAACTACTAATATTTGTAAGCATTTATATATAAACTATCCTAGTATATATTTATTATAATTTGAAGTTATAAAAATACAATTTTCCATCTTTATAATTTTCAAACGCAATTAATAGATATGCTTTAAATAATTATTAAATATTAATTTCCAATAATAGTTTTTCAGGTCAATAGTTTTTAACTGAAACCAATCTTTGATTTGTTAATTACTAACTACAGTATCAGTAATCTAATACAGTGTCAATGCATCCAAAAGAAAAAATTATGGTGTTTACCTCAAAGTGGAAGTGTTAAAGTATCAATAATTGTGTGTGAAGAATTTTTAATTGTTTTAGATTGGTTGACAGATATTTTCAATAACTCTTGACAGCCAATTATTAATTATAACTACTATAGTAAAGATCAATTATCTTTAAGAAACATTTCCTAAAATAATTATAAAGCTATAATTAAAGAGATGCAAAAAATAGGTTGTATAATTAGTTAAGATTATCATACTCCTTATTCTAAATAAATATACTCAAAATTGCTGACCGGTATTAATTTTTTTAAAATATCTCCATCGAAATTGAGTTCTTTATGTTTTCTGCTAATTATAATCTCCTCCCCTTCCATGTGCAACTCAATCTCATTTTTTTGATGATTGAAGGTAGACTTACAATTACAATGAAATGAGTTCTATATAATGAATATTAAAAGTAAATGTATATATATCAGTTTAAAGGCTACTTGCACAGCTTTGAGATAGTTTTGAAACTCTCTTTTTTGTCACTTCTTTAGTCCTTATAAGTGCAAAATCAATTTTCTAATCTTGTTACTCGGCTTATTATTCTTTTTTTACTTTTCAGTAAAACAGATATGTTTATGTAATGATGTTGAGTATAAAATAAAAATGTAATTCTCAGATCTTAATATTATTATCTTGTGCTGATAAAATCATTTTAAAAATATATAATTATTTAAATCTCTGTCAGATGATGTAAAAGTGCTTACTTTTTTTTATAATTGACTTTTTGCCTTCAAGTTCTAAAATTTCTTCAGATATTTCCAAAATTTTAGAAATTTGAATATGTGAAAGTCTCTCTATATATAATCCTATGAGATATCCATACAAAAAAAATAGACAATACTCCTTTGCTATATTGCTTTTTTTTGGTTAGCTAAGAATGATTTGAGATAATTCATCTTGTCTTCATTATTCTAATGGTATTAAAATAAATATTTACCTTTGGGAAACAGAAGAAGCCTTTAAATAATATGTAAAGGGTTATATGATCTTATAATTTTTATTTGATCAATTAACATCTGAAAGCAAATACAAGCAGTGTATGCTTTCAAGTTGATCAAGTTTAAAATTATCCATCATTCAAATGAATATTTTTATGATATTTTTGGAGAGATATCCTTGGTTGCACATACCCCTCTACTGCATAATTTTTGGCTCAGTCCAATCAAAAATTCTCTATTTTTAGCTGGCTCACTTTCAAGTTTCACATTGATTTTTAATTGGATATGTAATATTTCATCAAATTAATCATATCAATAGATAATTGTTGACATGAGGAAAGTATATAGCACTAAACACCCTCTTCCAATTTATTGATTTTATCTTGTTGATGAAAATTTTTACTCTGGAAAGGTGATTTCACCTTGATCTATTCCTTCTAAAACATTATGAAAGTCTATAATATATTTAATCATTGGTTAATAAACATTATATTCTTTCAAATTACATGTTAACCATCAATTGTTAATGCTTTACTAACTGTACTATCAAGTAACATAATGGATCATGTATTCATCAGTTTGGTGTTAAAGATTTTAACTTTGGTATAGGAATAATAATAATTTCAGTAATAATTAATAATAGTTAAGTGACAATAATTTGAATGAGCATTACTATTTGGAGTTCTATCTAATAAACAGCCAAGATGAATAGGAGAAAGATAAATATGATAATATGGGGTGCATTCAGAATTTCAAATCAGAATCAGGAATTGGCATATTAAAGCTGATTAATAGAATTATAGAAAGTTACTAACAACTAATATGAATAATACTATTTTAATTTTTCCCTTCATAACTGTCTATCATTTCTTTTGTATTGCGAATCATAATATTAAGGAGTTTAGTATTTAATAAGTAATTAATTAGTAAACATTTTTGCTTTTCCATTGTCAATCAAAAATCGTTCTGAATGAGTTGGTTTTATCTTTCTTCCAACATCATTATCATTATAACTCCAAATGCTAAGGTTAAACAAATATCCACTAATTTGAAAAGGTACTATTAATGAGACAATAATTACGTTTACTATAATATGCATTTTAAAATCAAGCAATTTCTTTTAAGATATCAAAATTGAAGGTTTAATAATTCTACCTTTGTTATTAACCTAAATCATTATTTTTAACTGGATTTAATTGATTAATGTTGTTTAAATTATATTTTGTTCATATAAGGCAAGATCTTTCCAAAGATTTGCATAAGTATGTAATTGAGTAGAAGTAGAATTCCACATATTCTTTTCATTGGAAATTGCCATTATTCTATCAGCAATATGTAAACTGATATATAATGAAAAAGCATATTGGTAATTTAATATCGTTTTGTGACATTATCTGTCATAATATTATTGAGTGATTGGCCTGTAAGTGGTACTTAACATGAATTTTATAATATAAAAGCAATTTAAGATGTAAAGCCACCATTCCATCAGCTCATCATTGATGCGGAATTCCTTTCATTCCGCAATCTATTACAATTTCTTTTAAAGATAATAATTGTTGACACAATGCAAGATATTCATTGGTTCTCTCATTTTTAAGTTGCTGAATTATGTCATCTTTTTTATGATGGAACTTCATTTAGCAGAATTTCATTTTCAGCAATAAGTTGATAATGTTCAGAAGTAGAAGGAGGAGAAGCATAAAGGTTAAAATATGTCTTAATTGGATTATTATATAGAGTATTTTGATTTTTAAGTTGAAGTAATATTTCTGTAACATAATAGATATCTTAAGGAGTATTAATTATTCAATTTGTTAAATATTAATGGCAGTTTATTATTTTCTATTGTGATTCTTTACGTCAAAATTTTATTCATCTTATTTTTTTTGTTTATTCTGCAATTCATTTAGAAACTAGTATACTACTATTTCAACAGAGCAATAGTTATATATGAATAAATGAGTTAATCTGTATTCAATTAATAACAATAATTTCACCTTGTATGATACCTTTGTCTAGGTAATAAGAATAAATGATCCTTTATTATAATTTGATTTGAATATGCTCTAATTAAACATGAATCCATCTAAAAATCTTTCTCAACAAATTGTTTGGTTTGATAGCTTTGGCCATCATGCTTAGCATGATTAAAAACATTTTTCTATCGAATAATTGTAAACTAAAGTTTATATATAGAGTAATAAGTTGTGTTATACATTATTTATATAACTCCTTTAATTCAACAAATTCAACATTAAATTTAATGTTTAGTTCTTTTTCTAAATCTGCAAATAATAAAAGAACTTTTTCTGCCAGTTGGTTAGTTTTACCCATTTATATTTTTTAGAAACTGTGATGTAGGAAATTAAAAATGCATCAAATAGTCTGAAAGTGACTTGTTAAAATTGAAGCAACATGTTTATATTATAGGAATTTTTTGTCCTGGACATTCTGAATATAACCTTTTGTGATAGAATTTTGTATCAAGCACTATCAAATACATCTCCAATTTTACCATCAATATAATATACTTTTTTTAGAAATACTCAATAAAATGAATTCTATTAATTATTATTGTCACAACTGGCAGTTTCAGGTCACCTTATGATCTTTAATTTTGAGTTTCTGCTAGCATTAGAATGATTTGTCTAGCACATTTTCTTTAAAATTGAAAGATAGAAATTGATAACTACAGATTTTTTTTTACTTTGCTTCAAAAAAAGAGTGGATAATAATATAATAAATGTTAAAAAAGTAAAATTCATATTCTTAGACTAAAATTCATTTTCCATTATATATGTTGTTTGGTGAAATGAATTTTGACTTTTAGAAAAATAATGAAGCAAAATATGATAATTTTAATTAAAAACAGATTGTTTATATTATCAAAAGTTTTGTGGCTGTGTTCTGTACAATAGTTTGTTGCTTTATATACTATAGTTTTAGATTGTAATTTTGTTGTGGCTATGATTATGGCTATGGTCTTAAGGCTGTAATTTTTGTGAATATTATTTTGAGGCTATGATTATATAGTAAATAGTAATTTATGAGTATGATTTGAGGCTATGAACATGGCTAAGATTTTTTGGGGCTGTAATTATAACTATGGATTTTATATTTATTTGGTATGATGGCAGAGCAATAAATAAATATTGATAAAATTATGAGAAAAGTTTTTAAGATAATTAAAATTATATAATATTATTAAGAGAATAATAGCAATATGAAATTAAATAATAATTTATGATAATATTTTAAAGATATACTTAAATTTCAAATATTTTAACTGCAAATATATATTGTACCATTGTACCTAAAATTATTCAAAATAAATCATACAATTTATTAAATTATTTATTATTAGAACTTGTGCCATTTTGCTTAGCCTTATTTTGTAATTAGTTTATTATTTACAATCTGTACATTTCAATTTTTTGATTTAGTTTTATTATTACAGTATTAGATTTTGTGAGATTTTATATGTTATACTTCATTTGCGGGTAAAAGTTTAATATACAGTATATTGAAAAAGGATTACATAATTATTCGTTGTCGTTGTTGATGAATTGTGATTATTAATCATATGGTTGAAAAACAATAGAGTTGATAAACTATTGTACTATATCAATACATAATAATGTTTATAAATCTAAGCCCAAAGATAATTTCCAGTTTTGAGAGATATTATATCATATGTACTACTCCTTTCGGCAGATTTCGGCAGACTTTTGAATAAATTTATAATTAAACAAGATTCAATAGTATATAATACGTTATATAAATTTCTAAGTTTAAACTAATCCGCCTTCTCCTAAACTAAATCAATTTAATTACTTTTAATTATAGTAACAAATCAATACTTAATAGTTATTCGGCACGAAGTGCCGAATAAGTGATTTATCCGGTATCCCGTGATTGGAATATTGCCTGATACACGAATTTTAACCATTTTTAATTATAAAAAAATAACGTGATACCGGATAATATTAAATATTCCTTTGAATATTGATTGTATAGCGTAAAATTATTATACAATTCCGAGTTTATATTTAAAATAAAAGAATATATGTGAGATGAAATAACGTTATAATAGTTGGTCACCATCCAAATGAACCGAAATGATTGCTTGAAAAAAAGATATTCAATTATATTTCATACAAACTTAATAATTATATTCCTAATAAAACATTTACTCCGTACTATGAGGATGTAAAAGGAATAGTGGTTATCTTTGAAGATCTTTGTTCCGATCCTCCATCTGTACAGAGACAAATAATCCTGTTCTTTTTAAGTGGACGTCATAACAATATTACACCAATTTATGTTACGCAAAAATATCAGTGTGTACCAAAGGTATTTTTAAAAATGCAACACATTCCCTATAAAAAATAAATGTCCAGAAAATGTCTACGAAAATGTCCGGAAATTGTCCAGAATAAATCTGGCATGTCCAGAAATTGTCCGGAAAATGTCTATTTTTTGCTACAAATTTGATACCTAAAATTTTGACATATCCGGACTTTGTCCAGAATATATCCAGAATTTGTCCAGTATAAAATTTTGGACAAATTCCGGACAGATAAACCTGGACAAATTCCGGACATAGTAAAAATTCAGATAATTTGAGCTGGACAAATTCCGGACATGAAAAAATTCTGGACAAATTCTGGACGCTACTTCCAAAAAAGGATAAATTAATTTTGTAAAAAAATGCAAAAAGCACAAGACTGACATTCATAACCTTCTTTGTCATACTAATTAAATTTGCTGAGCAGGCAAAAATACTATATATCTATGATATAAAACTTTAAGTTAAAAGCAATTATAATGATGGTCACCTGTTGATCATCTTTTTGTGCCAAATTTTATGAAAAAATATTTCAGGTCAATTTCCGGACGAATTCTGGACAAAATGAGTGTCCGGAAACGAGTGTGTTTTCGGAACAATTTCCGGACATGGTACCTGGCATTTTCTGGACATTTTCCGGACAATTATTTAGACAAATTTTCCGGACAATTTCTGGACAATTTCCGGACACTTATTTTTTATAGGGATTTATGTTTATTCAATGGTGGTAGAGATATTTCTAGAATTGTACATCAGTACAGTATGTGGAGGATCAATGAAAATTATAAAAAAATATTTAATAAGAGAACGTGAGTTTATTGTTTTCGATTTAACCAGACCTGAAACAGATGAACTAGCTGTTAGAAAGGTGGGGCACGCGATTAGACCTTACTGGTGAGAAAATACCCAAGTTAAGTAGACCATCGGTCGTGGGAGTGAGTGAGACCCAGTTTCGCTTTACTCCAGAAGAGAAGAGATCTTCTTTATCAGTTTGGACATAATTTGCAATTAATTTTTAAATTCCGCTATTTTAGTTCTCTGTAAAATTACTAAATTGCAACGTGATTGTAGATCGTCCAAACACATGTTTTTTACTAGAGAAAAATGATATTGCCTTATAATTCACGCCCTTATTTTATTGTTGATCATGTGTTATTTCTGTTGTACGGGTTGCACAGGTGAAATTTATGCACAACATACAAACATACATTTGCATAACAAATCCGCGAAACTGTACTACTTATGCATAACATATCGATATATTTGCACAACAAATCTGTGAAACTGTACTACTGTCTCACTTTCAAAATTTCAAGACTTTTTTTTTTTACAAAATTAAAAAATATGAATGATATACGAGAAGATTTTGTTTGGGCTGCTGTTAATAAAGCATATACATTATTAGATCTCACTATAAATGATTTGGATAAACAATATGAATCTAGAAAAAAAATTGCTCTTGCTGATAAATCTCTTACAAAAGATGAAAAATCAGAAATAATAAAAATGTTAAATGAATTATATGGAATTTATAAAATTATAGATAATAAAGGAAAAAAAAGAATTTGTGAAAATTGTCTAGATGAATGTTTAGGAACATTATATTGTGAACATTGTGTTCGAAATTATTTAAAAGAAAATTTTTCAAACTGGACATCTGGAAATAATGAAATTGATAATTTAAAATGTCAAATGGAAACATTTCAACCGCAAAGAATAATTGAATGGATTCCATATGATGATTTACAAAATGTTAAATATTTAACTAAAGGTGGTTGTTCTGAAATTTACTCAGCAGAATGGATAGATGGAGGATATTATGAATGGGATTCTGAAGAAAATCAATTAACAAGATATGGAGACCAATATGTAATACTTAAAGAGTTAGAGAATGTCAAAAGTACTAATGAAAGTTGGTTTGAAGAGGTACGTAATTAAAATATTTTGTTTCATTATTTTTGAAATTTGTTGACGATTTTTATATAATTTTTTTAGAGCAAAGCTCATTTAACTATAAATAACAAATGGTCGGATGTAGCACAATGTCATGGCTTAACGAAAAATCCATCAAGCAGAAATTATATGCTTGTAATGGATAAAATGGATATGGATTTAAAAACATATCTAAAGCAATATTATAATAATATTATATTGAAAGATAGGATACAAATTGCTTATGAAATAATAGATGGATTTACAGCATTCATAATGAAAATGTAATTCATAGAGATTTGCATTCCGGAAATAATATATTGCATAATGGTAAAATTACCCAAGGTTTCTATATTAGTGATCTTGGATTTTGTGGACCTGTCGATAAACCACTAAATGGTGTATATGGAAATCTTCCTTATATAGAACCAGAAGTAATTACTGGAAAAAAACCCACTTATGCATCTGATATTTATAGTATTGGTATACTTATGTGGGAAATTTCATCTGGACAACTACCCTTTATTAATTATGAGCATAATTATGACCTTGCAATGAAAATAATAAACGGAATGAGACCAAAAATAGTACCAGAAACTCCTTTAGAATATAAAAAATTAATGGAACAATGTTGGGATGCTGATTCAACAAAGAGACCTAATATTTGTACATTAAGAAAAGAAGTACATAAGTTATTATTAAAATTTCAAAACTATCAAGATGATAGCCAAAAACAAATAATTTCCGATCAACATCCAACGAACATAAATTATAATAGTAAAATTTATCAATTTGAAAATTTACCTGAACCAAAAAATGCAACAGAAGGTAGTAGTATCATTTGAATATATTATAATATTATATATAATCATACAGTATATTAACATTCATATTTTTCAATTAAATAAAATTACAAAATAGAAGAACAAGAAGGTATATACTTTACTAAAAATGGCCAATTTTTTGAAATATTTTTATAGACCTAGATACAATGGCTTTCAAAACAATTGTGCAATTATTTTGTAAAATTTTTAAAATATATCAAGATATATTTAAGGTATTTTTGAGATTAAAATATTAAAATAATATCAAAGTTAATTATATTATAATAATAAAATAATAACAAAAACATTAAAAAATTATTGTGATATTATTTTGAGTTATTTTTATAGACCTAGATACAATACAATCACAAAATAATAGCAAAAATATAATAAAAACATTTTGATGTATTAAATGTATTTTTGTAGTATTTTAAAATTATTACAAAATCATTTCAAAAAATTGGCCATTTTTAGTAAAGTACAATAATTTATTAATATTTAACATTTAATTTTATTCTAAATATATATATGTGATAATTTTATAGCATTCCATAGTAAACCTTATAGTTTGAACATTCCTAATAATGATAGGTATTCTTAGCTTTAAATTAATATGTAATTAATTTTAAGTTTATTTATTTATTTTTTTTTATTTTTAGTTGATGATTTTAATAATTTAAGTAATGAGAAAAATGTTAATATTGAATCAAGTGAACATAAAGGTAAATGCTCATTATTAAATTTGATATTACTTTAAAATAAATTAACTTACTTTTATTAAATTAAATTTTAAAATATTTGACAAATTAGAAATTAATTCAAATTATAGTAAGTGAATCATATTAATCTAATTATAATGTTATTTAATTAAGGTTATTTTAATAAAATAAACTTTTTTTCAGTTATACAAGATGATCATAAAAAAGGAATTGAGCAACAAACAAAAAAGCATAGTTTGGATGTAAATGGTATATTATTTTTTTTTTTAGTATTTTATAGTAATAGCGAAAAATAATAATTTATAATTTTATTTTGCTTTATAGATGATGATGAAAAGCAAAATGAATTAGAAATTACAGGTGATGTATCTAAAAAAATTAGGACATCCTAAAAATTTATTATTATTTTTACAAACTTTTTTTTTATATTATGAATTAAATTTAAATCAATATTTATACATATTCAATTATTTAAACACTAAGACTAGAGTAGCAAAATAACTTTTGCAAATTTCTTAGTATGTAATTTAAATAATTTACTATTTATTTTTTTTATTTTTAAAAGAACTTTCAATAATAAATAAACTTGTAGTTTGAATAAACATTATAAACATTGTAATTACTATTGTTGCATATATATATATATATATATATATATATATATAATAATTAATTTTATTTTGATTTGTCATAAAATAAACTAGGACGAATATTTTGGAAAAGAATTGATCCTTTGAAGCAATGAAATAATTAAACGAAAAATAATTTGAAGAATTTACTCCAAAATCATATAAATATGGTTTAAATTCAAAGTTAGTCTTTTAGCATTATTATTAAGGTCATATTTATGATAATATTACAGATTCATGATCGAATATTGTTATTTTAAGAGCTTGAATTTTTTTTTCTACATGTTGCTTATTAAAAGAGTAAAATATTTACTGTACAATGAAAATAAAATGTAAGAATTTTTCATAATAATCTATATAATATAATAAAAAAATACATGTCGATCTTCTAACGTTTAGATTAGCCTGTATAAATCATCTTTAAATTGTGTAATGCATGATTCATCTGCGCCTAACAGTACTACTAATTATATACTAGCAGTTACCCGTTGCTTCGCACTGGGACTAATGAGTTTGTTTAAATAGGCCGAGAACAATTTGGTATTATAATGTAATACTAAGTAAATTAAAAATGGTTACAGTTTTTTGATTAGTAGAATGATATAAATTATATTTAGAATTATATAATTATAGTGCATTAGAGTAATTAGTAAATATCTGCTTATGAAAAGAGTACATAGTTATAATAAGTATTTGTAATCAATAAATGGGCTAATTTAATTTTTTTTTAATTTCAGTAATAAAATAGCAATGATTAGCAATTTGTATTAATGCTATAATTTACTGATTAATGAATTTTAACTATAATAATATAGATCAAATATTTCAGGAGCAGACGGACCACCCATTACACAATTCAAATTATTTATACAAGATAATCTAAATGTTACAGAATTTTTTTAATTATATAGATGAACAGTATTTATGTATTTATGATATTAATTTAACTTACTTTAATATATGCTATATAATGAAAAAATTAATATATAATATATGATATATCATATGAAACAGAGATCAAAAATATATTTTATATTATTATGTGTGTCTACTAATTTTATTACAGATTACAAATAAAATTGTAAAATCATACGAAATTATAATATTATAGATAATTTTAATTTTATAATAGCTTTTTTAAAATATTTTTTTTTGGTAATTTGATAATAAAGCTACGATAATTTCAAATCATAGTACGATTTAATGATTTATTATATAATAAAATGATCGGCATTCATAGTACTAATGATAAAATGATGATATAAATAAATGGTAATGATCGGTATTCATGATATTGATTTACCGATCCAAAAATTTAAACAGATAATAAATCAATAATATGGATAAATAAACAATTTTTAATGACTAATCTAAATATGACCCATTTTTTTTTAAATAATAGATAAAAGGGTTTAAAATTTGAATGCACCTGCACCCACTCACGTGACATGATTTTAAAATTTTATTGGTGATAATCAATCTATTTTTTATTTTTACTTTGTTTAGGAACGTTTTTTAATTACTCTTTTTTTGTAGGAATACCCTGAAGACAAAATGGACCCCTAAAAATAAAAGGTGTGTTTTTTTCGATTTTTTTTCCCATTCATTTCGTTCAAGAACAACGTTCCTAACATTCTTTCGTAATTTTTTTTTTATAGGAACACTCCCTGGAGACTCTTAAAGACAAAAGGTAAAATTCTTTTTCATTTATATTTGTTAATTTCGTTTAAGAACATTCCTAACATTCTTCAATAATTTTTTTTTATAGGAACACCTCCTGGTGACTCTTGGAGATGAAAGGTAAATTTTCTTTTTTGTTTCTTTTATTAATTTCATTTAAGAACATTTCCTAACATTCTTTGAATAATTTTTTTTTATAGGAACGCCCCTGGTGACTATTGGAGGCGAAAAGTAAGTTTCTTTTTGTTTCTTTTGTTAATTTCATTCAAGGACGTTCCTAACATTCTTTCAATAATTTTTTTTGTAGGAACGTCCCCTAGATGAAAAATAAGTTTTCTTTTTTCGTCTCTTTTGTTAATTCCATTTAAGAATGTTTCTAATGTTCTTTCAACAATTTTTTTTTATAGAAATGCTCTTGGAGACAAAAAGTAAGTTTCTTTTTATTTCTTTTGTTAATTTCATTCAAGGACGTTCCTAACATTCTTTCAATAATTTTTTTTGTAGGAACATCTCCTAGATGAAAGATAAGTTTCCTTTTTTCGTCTCTTTTGTTAATTCCATTTAAGAATGTTTCTAATGTTCTTTCAACAATTTTTTTTATAGGAACGCCCTGGTAACTCTTGGAGACGAAAAGTAAGTTTCTTTTGTTAATTTCATTCAAGGACGTTCCTAACATTCTTTCAATAATTTTTTTTGTAGGAACATCCCCTAGATGAAAGATAAGTTTTATTTTTTCGTCTCTTTTGTTAATTCCGTTTAAGAATGTTTCCAATATTCTTTCAATGATTTTTTTTTATAGAAATGTCTCCTGGAGACTTTTGGAGACGAAAAGTAAATTTCTTTTCATTTCTTTTGTTAATTTCATTCAAGAATGTTCTAATGTTCTTTTAATAATTTTTTTATAGGAATACCTCCCAGAGACTCTTGGAGACAAAAGGTTTTTCATTTTCTTTTGCTAATTTTGTTTAAGGACGTTTCCTAACGTTTTTTGAATAATTTTTTTTATAGGAATACCTCCCAGAGACTCTTGGAGACAAAAGATTTTTTGTTTTCTTTTACTAATTTTGTTCAAGAATGTTTCCTAACATTCTTTTGATGGTTTTATAGGAACACCACCTGGAGATGAAATGGACTCCTGGAAACAATTAATAAATTTTAACAACAGAAAAAGGTAATAGAAAACAATAAGACTTATATAGTTATATCAGTTTATTAACTGTTTCAAAAAAAAAACTTTAAAAACCCTTTTCATTTCAAAAAATTAAATAATGAATAAGATTATTTGATGAATAAATAAACGATAACACTGATCAGCCAATCAAATTTAAAATACAATAAATCATGTGATAGGGTGCATTTGAACGCAGTGTACGTTCAAGGTATTATTTTTATTTTTATTTTAATAAACATACTTATTTAGGTAAAAATTAATATCCTATAATTCTGTAAATTTTGAATAATTGATAATAGTATTTTTCATGTGATTGTAAAATGATTATCAAATTCATGATAAAAAAACTCCCATTTCTGCGCCTGATCTATACTTAAAAGTTAAGATGATTTGATCAGCAAATGCTAATTACTAAAGTATAAAAAAAATAATTTTAGTTCCCTATTACTGGTGTTTTACTAATACTAATTAGTATTAATCTCACTTTTTTAATCAACTAATATTTATGTCATTTGTTATTTTTTTGTACAATTATTATTTTTTGGTTAAATTGAAGTTTACAGATTTTTGCGAGATTATATATTTTTTTTTTAGTTGATTTGAAATTTTTCTTATACTTTTTTTTATTATAACATATAGAAAAAATTTTTGTAAATATATTTATTCAAAATAATCTTATTTAATGAAGCAAATATTAAAATTTAAGTCCCACATTTTCGATTTTAAAGAAAAAATCACTGTATTTATTTTTAATGAAGTGATACAAATAAAAAAACAATAACAATAAATAAAAAAGATAAGTAAATTACAATGATCAAGAAGAAAGATGCTAATAAAAAATGAAATAACAATGGAGTAATGGAAAGTAATAGAAGAAAGGGAGTAAAAAAAAGTAATGAGAAGTGATAGGAAACAAAAAGGAAAAATAGGACATGATGGATGATGAAAAAGAGTGATGAAAGACAAAAAGAAGTAATGAGAAGATAAAGAGGAGTGATGAGAGACGAAAGGAGTGATTGGAGACGAAGAGAGTGATTGGAGACAAAAAGGAGTGGTGAGAGACGAAAAGGAGTGATGGGAGACAAAGAGGAGTGGTAAGAGATGAAAAAGAGTGATGGGAGTGATGGGAAACGAAAAGAAGTGATGAGAGACAAAAAGAAGCGATGAGAGACAAAAAGAAGCGATGAGAGACAAAAAGAAGCGATGAGAGACAAAAAGAAGCGATGAGAGACAAAAAGAAGCGATGAGAGACAAAAAGAAGCGATGAGAGACAAAAAGAAGCGATGAGAGACAAAAAGAAGCGATGAGAGACAAAAAGAAGCGATGAGAGACAAAAAGAAGCGATGAGAGACAAAAAGAAGCGATGAGAGACAAAAAGAAGCGATGAGAGACAAAAAGAAGCGATGAGAGACAAAAAGAAGCGATGAGAGACAAAAAGAAGCGATGAGAGACAAAAAGAAGCGATGAGAGACAAAAAGAAGCGATGAGAGACAAAAAGAAGCGATGAGAGACAAAAAGAAGCGATGAGAGACAAAAAGAAGCGATGAGAGACAAAAAGAAGCGATGAGAGACAAAAAGAAGCGATGAGAGACAAAAAGAAGCGATGAGAGACAAAAAGAAGCGATGAGAGACAAAAAGAAGCGATGAGAGACAAAAAGAAATGATAGGAAGTAAACAGGAGGAAAAAAGAAATAATGGAAAATGAAAAGATGTAATAGAAAATAATGGGAAACGAATAATGAGAAGTAATATGAGGTGAAAAATAATGAGACTTTACTTTGAATCAATGTCAATTTCCAGTATGTGTTGCATTCTCAATAACAATTAATAAATCACAAGGGCAAACTCTGAGCAGGGTTGGTGTTTACCTACCTGAACCTGTCTTTACACATGAGCAATTATATGTTAAGGTTTTTATAGATAATGGTGAGAACTGCAAGACAAGAAACATTGAATACTGTGAAATATTTCATTCTATAAATAGATTTCACATTTAAAAATAACATTTTGTATGTATAACAATATTTCATATGTAATATTTTATATATAACATTCATACACAATTCACTTTTATTAGTATAAATATGTAAATTATATAAATTTATTAGATTGTTTTTATCATACTGTAAATAATATTATTAAAATACTAAGCCTATTTCTAAAATATAGCCATATAATTGTTACTTTTCTGGGCAAGTTTTATCCCCGGCGCAGCGCGACGGGTTACACCTAGTTATTTAATAAATAAATGTTATAAATTCCAAAGTTTATCAAAACATGAAATGAAAATTATATTTAGAAACGAAAGTAAATTGTATTTATTTTTTAAATATCATCGCGGAATACGCGGAATACAACCTTTTGTTTAATTTAATTTATTTATTACATAATTTCATTAACTTTAATACAACGATAGAGTGAGTTTCATACAGAAATAACTAATTATTTAAGAAAATAAAAGAGATGAAATTTTGTAACCAAAGAGAATTATTTTCTAGTATGGGAATTTAAAACCGGAAGTATACTGCACATCATGTGATTACTATGATTCATGTATACACACTTGTTCTATAGCTGTATAGCCATTCAAAATATTTAAAATAAGTCTATATATAATATAATATATATATAAAAAAAAGTAGTCTTATATATTCAATGAAAATTTAACTTTTAATTAATTATACAGACATGAAAAATCTCGTGAAATTTTAAGGTACACATTAACGTCATCAGTAACGTCATCAGTAATACAAAGATCTTTCGTTATAGATAATTTAACCAGCATTATGTAATTCCGTCTCTAATGACGATTGTTATTTTCAAAAAATTATAAAAGAAGTTTGAAATCCTATTGTAAGCTGAATTTCTACCAAAGTAGACTTGCAAAACAGGTAAAAACTCGTTTATTACATTATTATGTTAAAGTCATATCTAACAACTGCACGTGCAATTCGGCGTTGCGGATACCTTGAACAATCGGGAGCAACTTCATTATTGTGAAAGGCAATATGCAAAATTATTTTATTGTAACATTATAATTTTAATAGTTGAAAAATATTAATTAAATTAATATTAGTTTGTTTTCTATCAAAGAAGATGAAGAAATTTTTTGTAAGAGAATTCTATGAGATTATCTCGGAGCCTATTAAATTAAAAGAAAAACAATGTATCACAGTGCAACATGCTGAATTACCCGAGGTGGATGATGAATTGTAAGTAACACTACGAATAAAGCTTAAGAGTCATTATTCTGGTTGGGCTATTATTTTCGTAAAGGTAGTTTCTTGAGAATTATTAGATTATTTTTTTTTATGTTTAAAATTATGTTTAAATTGACTACACTTGAAATACATTTAGGTGGTAATGAGAGAGAAAGACTCGTGCGCACGCCTGGACTTTTCTTACATGCAAATAATTCCAAATTACGTCCCTGTTTCACGGTAGCTGGAATGATAATGTAGGAATTTATACAGTTGGGGATGGACTTTTGTTAAACAAATGGTACCATTTAACTTACACACTTTCTGATTCTGAAAAGAGAATGGATATCTTCATAAATGGTGTATGGACCGCAATGAGAAGTTGGATATTAAGTGGCTGCGTTGATGGAGAAATTGGGTATAATTTTTCATAATAATTTTCATAAATTAAAAATTTTTGTATTAAGCAGTCATTTTTATTAAAATAGCAATTTTCGTTATTTTAACTGGCGTCTATCTAACGAAGAGGTGATGAAAAATTACCTGGTATGTCACATTAATACTGTTACATACAATTATTTGTTGTTCATAGAAATTATATTTATATGTACGATATATTTTTAAATATATTTTAATCTTTCAAATTATTTAAATTTAGAATCAACGACTATTCTATTAAGGATCAAAGAAAAAAGATTATTCAGTTTTTAATAAAACTGATTTTTCTTTTTACCGTATAAAATGAACAAATTTTTTAAAATTATACTAGGAAAACGGAAACCGTTATTTAATTTTATTATGATATAACAAACATATAAAAATTAGCAATTTCATAATTTATGGGTTGAAAGTGACGTTAGCGGCAGTGATGGAAATTTGGATCCGCGCGGTTGGCGCAGCATAAACGTTTTAAATTACTGCGCATGTGATTGAATGTAGATAGGATAAAGTCCTTCACTATATTCCGGATAATATAATGTGTTTCCATTATTGATGATAAATAAAATAAAATACACTTTCTATAAACGGTTTGATAATTTTAAATTAGATATCAAAATCATACTCCTGGGTAAGATATTCTGTAAAATGAATTAAGAGCTTTATATTAAAATTTAATATTAAAAATTATTATAGTATGATATATAGTTACTTACCATTATTATCTAAAGATTTTATATCAATATCTAATTCGATTTCTTTTGTAAAATAATCTAAAGAAAAAAAGTTACACGTAAATTTTATTAAATCAAGTTATGAAATTGATATATTGCAAAAAAAAAAAATTTATTACCATTATTTTCATTTTCAAATAATTTTTTTCTTTTAGTACTTTGACCTAAATAAATTTTAATTAATAAATACTATAAATTATAAATTCTTATTACAAATTGCAAATTTAATTGATATCATACCATCATCATGATTATTATATTCAAACTTTCGTTTAACTTTTTCTAAGTTAACAGATTGACTTCTGAAACTCCTTAAAGACATTGCAGAATTAATCATATCACTTAAAGCTCTACTTCTATAAATAGCACCTGGATTATTTTTTGGAACAGGTCCAATATCTGATAATTCTGTAATTGTAGTTTCATTATTACATTTGAAATTTTCATATTCCTTCCGATATATTTCTTCAATTATATTATATATATAAGTAGCTGTTGGTCTTTTATCTGGATTAGAGTTCCAGCATTCTTTCATTAATTCAATAAATCCTTCGGGTGCATTTGTGACAATTGGTGGTCGTAAACCATCACTTATATCAATAATAAGCTCTGTATCATGATTTCGATCCCAAAAAGGTCTTCTACCTGTCATCAATTTCCACATAATCATTCCAAAACTATATATATCTGAAGCTTTAGTATATTTTTGTCCTTGAAAAATCTCTGGTGCCATATAAGGAATTATACCATAATTCTCATTATTATCTGTGGATTCAGTTGCTGATTTACTTATTCCCAGATCACCTATATATGGATATAGACATCCAAACTTTGGACTATGAAAAAAAATATTTCCACTATGTAAATCTCTGTGAATAATATCTAAATTATGGATATTAATAAGTCCATTCGCGATTTTATTTAAATTATTCAGCTTCTTATGCCATTTAATGTTATAAAAATCATTACTAATATAATGTGTTAAATCACCTTTACTATAATATGGCATAACAATCATAAAATCCTGTGTATTTAAGTCTTGAGTAATACCAAAATAATCACTAATATAATTCTCACACTGAGTTACATAAGTTTCGGGAGATATCTTATTAGCTTTAAGGGCATTATCATACTGAGTTTTCCATTTTGTATAATAATTATAAAATATTTTAAGCTAGAACAAAAAAGGTTATGTCATTAATTATCTACGATTTATTAAAGCATATTATTTTAGAATATTGTATGTTACCTCATTTAGCTCCTTAGACGTGATATTTTTAGAATTATTTAGTTTTTTGAGAACAATTGTATTATAATACGAATCAAAAAGATATTTATGTTTAATTGGACTATCATTAATCCAATCCGCTTTATAAATTTTGCTAAATCCTCCTTCAGCAATAAATTCTATATTTTTGAATTGATTATAGGGAACAAACTCCATTTTTCCTGCCTTTTTGATAAGATTAACTTGTGTATATCTGATGAAATCATCAACAATTTGGTTTCCACTCGGTATAAATTTTTCCTTCGTTTTATAACAAACGTGACAAACCAGGTGAGTTTCGTCTAAACGATACCTTCTTTTATTACATTCATTACATTTCTCTTTTTTATACTTTGATTTAATTATGGTTTGCGTTGATTGAAATGAAGATGTGTCATTTGGTATCAAAAAGTCAATTTTATATTTATAATTTGTTAATTGGTTCATAATTATTTATCTACTAATTTATTTGATTATTTTTTGAATATATTTAACAGAAACGGTTTCTATATATATATACTTTTTGTAATAAAAATGGTCTTTTTATTAAAACAATGAATTCTTTTACAACTAAAAATTCTATGTATAATTCCCGATAGAAGTTTCCAATGTTTGAAACAAAAATGGATCTTACATTGTAAAAAATTGTTTTTTTTTTAATGGCTTAATATGGCTAAAATTAATTTCTAAAAGACGTTTCGATTTTATTGTACGTTCCATTGAGAATTCTTAGAACTATCATAAATGAGACTTGCATTGTGCAACATTAAAGTTTCACAAACCGACACAATATTAAACAATCAAATATGGTTTTAAATATATATGAATAAAATAAAAAATTAAGCAATAAAATATTGATACAAAGTGAACTGAATTCTTTCATAAAGTAAGAAATACTTAATCCAAAGATTCTTTATAGGACGAACAATTTAGAATTTAATAAACAGAGATGTTTTATATTTTGAGAAGAATCTTTAAATGAAACCAAATATGATTAATGATTTTCAAAATTTGATTTTTAATAAAAGTCTGAAAAAAAAAAATTTGGTGATTTAATCCAGTAATATTTTTTGGAATCTAAAGAAGGAATAATCTTTTCAAATTTATGAAGATGTTCGTAACAAAATGTACCTTACATAGAGTTTATATCCGTTTATCCGGATATCCAGCTGATTTATCCGGATATTACCCGGATATTTTAATATTGAAGACTAATTCAGGCCAAATTTATAATTCCGACCAGGATTACGCCTTATTAAGATGATCATTTCCATATTTAGCGATAGCCGTTCCACAAAAAATTATTTTTCTAAAAATCAAAATTTTCCTTTTTAAGAGGTTGTGTAGCATATATGTCTAAAAAAGGAAATATTTTAGCGTAATTCTGGCCGGCATTATAAAATTTGTCCAAGTTACTCTTAACGAATAATATCCGGATATCCGTCGGATTATCCGGATATCCGGAATTCTGTATCCGTTAAATCCGGATATTCGAATATCCGCGGATATCCGTTTTTTAACGGATAACGGATATAAACTCTAACCTTACATTATTTTAACAAAATTGATTTTTTTTTTAATGCTTAATAATAATAGTGGCGTTTTTTTTTTTGGAAAGATCTATTGGAATCTGGAAAGGTTTAGTAGAATAATCATACATAGTGATAGGCACCATACCGATTGCAATCACACGCAATTACTGAACATTAAAATTTTATGTAAAAAATAGACTTTCAGCATTTTTTATCAGTATTTTTCTTTCCATTTATGTTTTAAAATTAATTAAACTTAATAAAATTGCCTTCAATAATTGATCTAATTAATTTTTAAATTGCCATTATTTGAACCAATACTTTTGTTTAAATCCAGTTACATGTATCAATTAAATAAAGAGAAGTGAATATAAAGAATGTAAACGCCAAATGCCCAAATTAGTAATTAAACATTATATTAATGTTATATCAGCATATTACGTACATCATTGTGTATGAAACCACGCATATTTTAATGCGTCAAAACGAGTTAATTTATTTCTTGGCAAAACTAATTAAAAGTAAGAAGATTCTGATTTTTTATTGTATGATGCGACCTCTTGCATTGTACAACGTAAAAATATTAATTAAAGTAACTCATTTTGGTCATGTTTGACAATAACGTCATTTATTGCAGATCAGGATATGTAATCATTGTAAATTCTCAAATTTGCTGTGTTGTCTGCTAATAGACACTTCTGCTGCGGTCAATATTGGATAGATGATTGTGGTGTGTCAAATAGAAAAATTTAGTAATAGAATGTAATACTAAGTAAATTAAAGATGGTTACAGTAGTTTTTTGTTTATAATTATAAAATTAATATAGGTATTAATTAGTTAATCAAAAAAATAATAAAATAATATGTATTAAGTTATATTTATAATATTAGAATAATATAATGTAGATATTTATATTAATGATTTGACGTTTGAGTGTAGAATGAAATTAGGATTAATTAAGGAATTGTGAAAAAATAATTATCAATAAAAATTGATTAATTTTTTAAAAGTATTTTCTCAAAAACTTTGATATTATGAAAATATTACAAATATTTTTATTAATTAATTATAATTATTTCTTATTATTTTATATTACGACAATCTTAAACTTTAGGAAACAATTAGATGTATTAGAATCTTGTTCATTTCACTTAAATTAATAACTTATCGAGTAAAATGAGTATCAAAAGAATAATAATAACTAAATCATTTAAATTAAAATCTTTATTCAAAAATCTGGTGATTATTTAGAGAATTTTGGATATGAATTTGGTTACAATAATCCATTATTAAATTAACAATTTTTTTCAATTAATTATAAAATATTGTAAAAAATATTAATTTCTTTTTTTGAATTTGAAAATCAAACTATTTTCTATCAACGCCGGTCAATTTTCTTACATGTTAATAATTTTGTAAATATATTTAATATAATATTTTATTTCTTTATTTAATAATAATAAAAATTGAAAGAAAAAGAAAAAAAAATCAAAAAAAAATTTGGGGAAAGAAAAAGGATAAAGAAAGAAATCGGTTTAAAAAAAGGTAAATTTCTGAAAAAAAGAAGCTAATAATATTTGAATTAATAATCAAAAAAAAAAATTCCGATTAACCATTAACTGAAATTGGATTAGTTGATTGGAATGTTGACCATGAATAGTTGAATAGATCAGGTGGAGGCATGTCATGGGTTTTAATTATGTTGCATGGGATTTTAAGTTACACAATTCAAATTATTTATGTGGCCAAACGTCAGATAAATTTTTTTAGTTATATAGATTTATCAAAACATTTAAAATTTATTATAGACTTAATTACAAAATTATTAATATTGTTATGTATTTATACAATTGAAAACAATCTACCTAGAAAAAAAATTCGTTAATATCAAAAAATTTTAATGCGAATTTATTAATATTCATTGACTATAGAATAAACAATATTTTTTGGGTTAATAAATTCCGATTAATAAAAATCCCCTAAAAAAAATCCAATTAAATAAAAAGAAATGGAATATTTATATCTAATATATATTTGGCTTAATAAGTATCTTATGTATATTTTCTTAACATTAATTTGAATTAGTCAGCATTTCTGTAATACCAATCCATTTAATCCATTTTAAATAATTTGATATATTATTCAACCAAAATTTCTACATAAGGTTATAATAAAATATATAAAATAGCATCATTTTGTACAATTAATTATGCATTTTTCAAACTTGAATGAAATTTTTTTTCATTGTAAAAGTCACTTCAAATAAGCGAATCCAAACCTTTTTAGATCTAAGTATAAACTAATGCTACTACTATAAAAATTTATTTTTCCTAGTATCTTAGAATTAAAGACATTAAAATGCAAATTTTTTTGAAATTTTTCGAAAAAAATTATTCTTGAAAATTATTTAATATTAATATATCAGATTTTATATACAAGAAATAGTTTTTCATATGCTCTTCAGTTAAACCTGAGTATAACCTGTAATATGGACAAGACAACAATACTAATATTTAATTTGTATAAAGTTTTCCGCCGTTATAATTTTAATTAAATTGAAAATTCATATCTCATTACGGATTTTTCAATGAGAAATTGATTCTAATTCAAAAACCAAGAATTAAGTTACAATAATACCAAACAAATAAGTGCTAGTCGATCTACATTACGAGCAAGTTATTCACGCCCCCGTTATCTCGTTATCGTTATATATTTATTTTTTCTTTTTAAAAGAAAATGTCTTCAAAATTTTTGAAACAGAAATAGGTTATGATGCTATTGTATATGCAGAAGCAGCTTGGGAAATTTATTTTAAGAAAACAAAATATTCGACCACATTTATCTAATATTATTCTTAGGTAATACATTTATTACTTGTTTTTTTATTAAAAAAAAAAAAGTTTTTAAATAGATTATTAATAATTAATGTGTTAATTTATATTTATATATTCATTTATTGTGGAAATATTGAATTGAAGAATTTACAAGTTCTGATGTGTTAACTTGTTGATAGCGGTGGATGAACTTAATATTCAATCAATGATTACTTATATTCAAGAATATTTGATAGAACATCAAACTGAATTCTTAAATCAAAATCCAATTGAAATTCTTGAAACTGTTAATCAACATGAAACCTTTACAGGTTTATGGAATTTTTGTCTTAAATTAATAAAATTATCAGAATTGAATAATTTTTAGGTTGTTTACAAATTTTTTTAAGAACCCCTTTATTAGAATTATTGTTGAAACGGGACGATTTATATATGGATGAAATTGAAATTTGGATAGTTTATTGAAATGGTGTTCACTCAACAGAATGTTAATGAATAATCCAACAAAATGGAACAAAGATGTTATTACAAAATTGAAAAGTCATTGCACAGATTTATTCCATTAGTTCCGATCCTAATATATCGAACCAACAGAATTCTTTTACAAAGTTTACTGTTATAAAGATACTATCTTACCACATGACTTAATTCATGCTTTTGGGATTTCATATTGTTCCTAATAAGAAACATAAAACTAATATACGATCTTCAAGTAAGAAAAGTAAGCTTGATTCAAACTTAGTTGAACCAGATCGTGTTTCTTTTTTTGCTTCATGGATTGATAGTTTGTAATTATATATTATTTATATTAACTTTTGTTATATTGAAATTTGGTTTAATTATATTTGATTATTTACAATTAAATTTTTTAATAAATAAAAATCTTAATATTTCATCTTTGTTTTGCATATTATACTTTCTTGATATTATACAAAACTAGTTTTATTATATTTATAATATTGTAAGTTTGTTTAAAAAATTCGAATAATTCTAATTTATATTATATATTTATGCTATATACTTTACCTTTACCAATACATTGACCCATTACTAATTAAAATATTCTCTAATAGGGAAAGATAAAGTAAATATCTTTTTTTTTCATTTTATTATTATTATTATTAAACGTCTTTATTAGTATGAATAAATATGGCAATAATATGCAAAATGTATTATATGATCACAACCACTGCATAAACAAATTTATACATCGGATGTGTCAATCATCGAACCTTATTGCTGCGTAGTAAAAATCTTTAAAGTGCAAAGATAATTGTAAATATTGTCAAATTTTATTTTTATAATACATATGATTGGCATTTTTTTTACCGGTCATGTGACATGTCCAAAATTTCAAAAGCTTGGGCACATGATCTCTGTGGCTTATGTTACACAACAAATTTAGATGTTTTGTGTTTTTTGCTTGTTAAAATTTTATAACTTACACAAACTACATTACTGCATTTATAATAATAAATGAGTTTTATAAAGTATTGACTTTAGTAATTAAGATATATATTTTTTATTCTCTATTTTAATAGTATTATTTTTTAAAAGAAAATTTCGTGTATAGACTAGAGACTTTAGAGCGTAATTTCAGCACTTTAATCAGAATAAATTGCCTCCGGACGTCTATATAAAGTTGGTTAGTAAATTTGAAACTGTTTGCATACAGATTTCTACTAAGTTTTGGTGGATATTTGTGGAGTTATGGATTTTTGCAATGGCGCACTTTTTTAATTTCACAGCATAATTTGAGTACTTTGGTCAAAGTAAATTAATTCTGAGTGTTTAGAAAAAGTTGTTCAGTAGGTCTGAAACTACCTGCAACTCAATATTTGCCAAGATTTAATGAATACTTGTGAAGTTATTTACATTTTTGCAATAGTATTAATTATATTGCATTTTTATAAATTTTAATAAAAGAAAGAAAATAATGTATTATAATTTACATAATATATTGTTTATTTTGTTTAATAGTGTGAATAAATCATTTTTCATATATAATTTATAATAAATAGTTTCATAGTACTATGTATCAAAACAACAAGAAAATGCCTTCAGAAAAATTTTTTTCCAATAAAAATATAAGAAAAAATGTTTTCTATAGTATTTTATAAAAGTTACTACACCAATAAAAATATTGTTAATATCTGTTTTCAGATGCTTAAAAATTAAGCAGTATATAAAAATAAAGTTTATATATAGATGATGATAATTTAAATAAAGATATTATACAAAATTTAAAATATGACACAAATCAGTAAATTAAATCAGTTATAAGCAATTCTATTAGTACAATTAGACGCAAATAAATACTTCAACAAAAATAAAGTGAAGTGTATATTTAATTAAGACGATCCAAAATTTTATTGAAGGAAAATTCTCTTGGAGACTACAGGCAGTTCTTTATAATAATAAAAATATGCAACTCATCATATAAATTAATTATATTAAACAAATTAATTATATTACATATGTAAACTTTATAAAATATGTTTAATATATTTAACATTTTGAACATAAAAGAATCTCAAGAATCTCAATGAACCGTCTATTTATTTAGATAAATACTATGGCAAGCCGAGCTGGACTAAACTATCAGGCATTGGGCGGGTGAAAAATCAAGCATGGATTGACAAAATGTTACACCGTGCCTGATATTTTACCTGTTCATGCTTGATATTCATCTGTCCGTGCTTGATATTTATCTGTACGTGTTTGATATTTTTATCTGTTCATGCTTGATGTTTATCTATCACGTGCTTGATATTTTTATCTGTTCATGCTTGATGTTTATCTGTACGTGCTTGATGTTTTATCTGTACGTGTTTGATGTTTTATCTGTACGTGCTTGATATTTATCTGTACGTGCTTGATGGTTTTATCTGTACGTGCTTGATATTTATCTGTACGTGCTTGATGGTTTTATCTGTACGTGCTTGATGGTTTTATCTGACCATGCTTGACATTTTTATCCGTCCGTGCTTTATGTTTTTATCCGTCTGTGCTTGATATTTTTGTCCGTCTGTGCTTGATGTTTTTGTCCAACTGTGTTTGATTTAATCCAACTATGTTTGATAATTTTATCTTTGTCAAAAATTAGTTTCTTTGTCAGCACAGGGTTGATATATTGTCGGTCACATGTTTTTAAGTTTAGCGTAGTTTTAAAAAAAATTTTTTTTTTGAATTGGCTTTTTTTTATAAACAAATTTTGTAGAGAATTTTTATTTTTAATATAGGCAAAGGCTTTGTTTGGTAGAACTTCTTTGGGAATTTTTTAATAAGATTTTTTTTGATAAAAAATTTCGTTAGAAAATTTTTTTCATTGATAGAGACATTTCTGAGTTTTTTTCTTTTATGATAATTTCGGAGAATTTTTTTTAATAAGATTTTTTTTTGACATATACTTAATTTGTTGGAACAATTTTTTTTTTAACAGGAGAGATTTTTTTTTTTTGATAGAGAATTAATTGAGAATTTTTTTTTTTGTAGAAAATTATTTGAAGAATTTTTTTAATAGGGAAGATTTTTTTTTTGATAGATAATTTCGTTACTAGAAAATTTTTTTAACAAGTGAGATTTTTTTTGATAGAGAATTTCGTTAAGAATTTTTTTTTAATAGGAGGGAGTTTTCCTTGATAAAGAATTCTTTTGGGAATTTTTTTTAATAAGTGAAAAGTATTTTTTGATGGAGAATTTTATTAGAGAATTTTTTTTTTTTTTTTGATAGAAATTTCATCATAGAATTTTTTTTTTAATAGGTAAGATTTTTTTTTTTTGATAGATCATTTCGTTAATAATTTTTTTAACAGGAGAGATTTTTTTTTTGATAGATCATTTCTTTAATAATTTTTTTAACAGGAGATTTTTTTTTTTGATAGAAAATTTCGGTAAAGAATTTTTTTTTTAATAGGGAAAATGTATTTTTTGATGGAAGATTTTCGTTAGAAATTTTTCTTAATCAGGGATATTTTTTTTTGATTGAGAATTTCATTAGAGAATTGTTGGTTGAAAAGTTTTTTTATTTTTTTGATGGAGAATTTTGTTAGAAGTCTCTAGAAAATTTTATTGAAAATAGTTTTTTTTTTAATAAGGGTATCGAAAATTTTGGCTTGAAATTTTTTTTTTTTAATAAAGAACTAGGGTAATTAAGTACAAGTTAGTGAGCTTTTAAGCATTATAATTTATTTACTAACTATCCCTTAAATTGTGAGGGTTAAAATTAATTTTAATAATCTTTGAAGTTTTAAGAGTTCACATTATTACATATTAAATTATTAGCAATTCGATAATAAATATGGTGAGAATCCATTATTTTTGATTAGTAATTTGATAACAAATAATGGGTATGCACAATGGTTTAATAAAGAAATGGCATGACCCATTTCTTGTTAAGTGATTAGATAATAAAAAACAGGTTCGCACCATTTAATTATTAAATCAATTAAAAACTGTGCAAACCTGTTATTTATTATTAAATTTTTTAATGGCAAACAGGTTCACACATTTTTTTATTAAATCAATTTAAAACAGGAATGAACCCATTATTTATTATCAAATTGCTTAATAACAAATTGGCGAAGTGTTTTTTTTAATGCAACATTATGAAAAAACGTTTTCGCAACGTTTTTCTAATATAACATTATGAAAAAACGTTTTTGCAACGTTTTTCAATAAAATATCAAAAAAACGTTGCAAAACGTTTTTTTTTCTAATATAACGTTATAGAAAAAACGTTTTTGCAACGTTTTTCAATAAAATATCAAAAAAAAACGTTGCAAAACGTTTTTTTTCTAATATAACGTTATAGAAAAAACGTTTTTGCAACGTTTTTCAATGAAATATCAAAAAAAACGTTGCAAAACGTTTTTTTCTAATATAATGTTATAGAAAAAAACGTTTTTGCAACGTTTTTCAATAAAATATCAAGAAAAACGTTGCAAAACGTTTTTTCTAATATAAAATTATAGAAAAAACGTTTTTGCAACGTTTTTCAATAGAATGACAAAAAAACGTTGCAAAACGTTTTTTTCTAATATAAAATTATAGAAAAAACGTTTTCGCAACGTTTTTCAGTAAAATATCAAAAAAAAACGGTGCAAAACGTTTTTTCTAATATAATGTTATAGAAAAAACGTTTTTGCAACGTTTTTCAATAAAATATCAAAAAAAACGTTGCAAAACGTTTTTTTCTAATATAATGTAATAGAAAAAACGTTGCAAAACGTTTTTTTCTAATATAATGTAATAGAAAAAACGTTGCAAAACGTTTTTTTCTAATATAGATGTTATAGAAAAAACGTTTTTGCAACGTTTTTCAATAGAATGACAAAAAAAACGTTGTAAAACGTTTTTTTCTAATATAAATTATTTACTAACTATCCCTTAAATTGTGAGGGTTAAAATTAATTTTAATAATTTTTGAAGTTTTAAGAGTTCACATTATTACATATTAAATTATTAGCAATTTGATAAAAAATATGGTGAGAATCCATTATTTTTGATTAGTAATTTGATAACAAATAATGGGTACTATGCACAATGGTTTAATAAAGAAATGGCGTGACCCATTTCTTGTTAAGTGATTAGATAATAAAAAACAGGTTCGCACCATTTAATTATTAAATCAATTAAAAACTGTGCAAACCTGTTATTTATTATTAAATTTTTTAATGGCAAACAGGTTCACACATTTTTTTATTAAATCAATTTAAAACAGGAATGAACCCATTATTTATTATCAAATTGCTTAATAATCAATTGGCGAAGTGTTTTTTTTAATGCAACATTATGAAAAAACGTTTTCGCAACGTTTTTCTAATATAACATTATGAAAAAACGTTTTTGCAACGTTTTTCAATAAAATATCAAAAAAAACGTTGCAAAACGTTTTTTTTTCTAATATAACGTTATAGAAAAAACGTTTTTGCAATGTTTTTCAATGAAATATCAAAAAAAATGATGCAAAACGTTTTTTTCTAATATAGTGTTATAGAAAAAAACGTTTTTGCAACGTTTTTCAATAAAATATCAAGAAAAACGTTGCAAAACGTTTTTTCTAATATAAAATTATAGAAAAAACGTTTTTGCAACATTTTTCAATAAAATATCAAAAAAACGGTGCAAAACGTTTTTTTCTAATACAATCTTATAGAAAAAATATTTTCGCAACGTTTTTCAAAAAAAAAGTTGCGAAATGTTTTTTCTAATATAACCTTATAGAAAAACGTTTTCGCAACGTTTTTTAATAAAATATCAAAAAAAACGTTACGAAACGTTTTTTTCTAATACAATCTTATAGAAAAAACGTTTTTGCAACGTTTTTTTAATAAAATAATAATATTAGTCATTCAGGTTATATTGATGTTACAACCTAAACTAATGCCAAGCTAAACCTGACGTTTTTAAAATTGATTTTTTTTTATTTTTTAATCACAAAAATGTCAAGCCTGACGTTTTTAATTAAAAAATTAATATTTTTGATTTTTTTAATTACAAAAATGTCAAGCTGGACGTTTTTAATTAAAAAAAAATTAATTTTTTTGATTTTTTAATCACAAAAACGTCAAGCTGGATGTTTTTAATTAAAAAAATTAATTTTTTTTATATTTTAATAAAATGATCGACATATTATTAAAAAATGTTGATTTATTCATGATCTGTCAAGTTAACATTCTTTTTGAGCAGCACAGTTAAACTCAGTGCAAAAAGTTTCCATAGTGAATGTTCACTTTCTCTGTACATGTACATGTACATGTTCTTGTACTTGTACATGTACATGTACAGTACTGTACTAATACTTAAGATTAAATTGAGAGTTTTTTACGAAAAAGGCAATTTTTTTTGTATCCATGGCAACTATGCATGTGGATGATTTTCAAAAACGGAATAGAAAATTTTGGTGAAAAATGAAATGATCAACCAAAATTTTTGCCTTTTAAAGTAAAAAATCGCCTTAAAATCCTACTTGGGTGTTAATTTCATTAGAGATCTTTTTTTATAAAATTAAAAAAACACTAAATTACATTAATAAGATTAAGATAAAATTAAAAAAAACTATGATAGAATCCTAAGTAGCATAGTAACTGAAATTAAGCAAATTTTATATACTAGTAAAGCTCCGCATGAGCTGACATAAATTAAAAAGTTAATAATGTTAACTTTAAGAAAAGTATATAGCAGAAATTTGTTTGCAGTGTTTCTTCTTTTTATCATTAATTGGCATAAAAACATTTTTGAAAATCTACTATTTTAAATACTTTTAATATATATAAATTGGGATTGCTAAATGTCGCCTGGGCGATCATCGCCTGGGTTTTTTTTTTCAAATATGTATCTAATTTTTGATCGGTTATTATTAAAAAGATATTTTTTTAAAAAATTTTTTCTGCAAACATATTTATTCAAAATAATCTTATTTAATGAAATTTTATTTACAAATATTAAAATTTAAGCCAAATTTACGATTTTAAAGAATAAAATCACCATATTTATTTTTATTGAAATGTACAAATAAAAGAAATAATAACAATAAATAAAAAAGATAAGTAAATTACAATGATCAAGGAAAAAAAAATAAAATAACAATGGAGTAATGGAAAGTACTTTACTAAAAATGGCCAATTTTTTGAAATATTTTTATAGACCTAGATACAATGGCTTTCAAAACAATTGTGCAATTATTTTGTAAAATTTTTAAAATATATCAAGATATATTTAAGGTATTTTTGAGATTAAAATATTAAAATACTTTACTGAAACTCGTATATCTGGAGCGGAGCAGCTACATAATTATCACTTATCAGTGGCCAATAGGTGTCAACGTCACAGCAGTTCTGCCATATTTATTTTATTGTAATACGATAGGCAGCGATTTAGCTGCAATTTATCCACGGTTTTATTAATGGAAGCTATAATTATTATAATTTCCAAAAATCACATAAAAAATTCGTTAACCATCAAATAATGACGAAATTGAAAATATTGATATATGTAATATAATATAATTTTATTTTTATTAAATTCTCTAATAATTTTATTAATATAAATAAAATTTACCCTTAAAATTTATTATAAAATAAAATTTTTCGTAAAAATGTACTTATAAAATAAATTTTTTTCATAAAAAGTATTATAAAATAAATTTTTTTCTCGTAAAAATGTATTTATTATAAAATAAATTTTTTCGTACAAATGTATTATAAAATAAATTTTTTTGTAAAAATGTATTATTAATAACATTTTTTCTTATTAATATAATTTATATAATTTATTAAATTTTGTCTTACTTTGATAATTTGCATTATATCATTACAATTAAATATATAGTAAAATAAATTGTGTAATTAAAATATAAGAAATATATACTAAATGTAACGAGAATTATAAACTGATAATCATAAACTTCGTAGCCACGCTCAATTAAGGCAATGTATTACTAGGCCTACACTAAAGATGACTTTAGCAAGGCTTTCTTTGTGAATTAAAGAAATTCATACACTTTGCCAGCTGGTGAGAAAGCTTATGATCTCTAAGAACCTTATATTAAAAAATCCAGAATGTAATAAAAAGTAGATAGGTGGATACGATTTTCCCTTTTCATATTTAAGAGGGTGGTGAGTACTTTATTTTTCCCTTTCGTATTTAGGTGGGCTTTAAGGTGGGTGGAGCCTTGCTTTTTTTCTTCCTTTTCATATTTAGGAGGAGAAGGATATACGTAAAGTAGGATAAAAAATAAAAAAAATAAATAAATAAAAATTAAAAAAAAAGTTTTCGATTTGAAAAACTTTAAAAGAAAAAAATTAAAAAAAGTTTCGAGTTAGAGTGTAAAGAGAGCGTGTATGGAAAGAAACTAAAGTTTATTTCGAATATTAATGATCTGCAAACTGCAGTTTAATTAAGCTTTTTTAAGCTTAATCTTTTTTTTTGTTAGTTTTTTATAATTTCCTCTTTTCCATTTCCTTGCTTTCTTCTACTTTACAGAAACTTACCATTTTTAATTAATATAGAATCGATATCGTTAAGTTTATCTTAACGGTATCATTTCAATATCATTTTGATATCATTTCAATATCGATTCAATATCGATACGATATCGAAATAAAGTATTATCACTTTGATATCATTTCGATATTAAATCAATATCGAAATGATATCGAAATGATAATTAAAATGATATCGAAATGACATCTTTAAATTAAACTTAAAGATGTTGTTTCGATATCATTTCTATTATCATTTCGATATCATTTCGATATTGATTTAATATCGAAATGATATCAAAGTGATAATACTTTATTTCGATATCGTATCGATATTGAATCGATATTGAAATAATATCAAAATGATATCAAAATGATATCACTTGAAAACTTAAAGTTTCTGTAAAGTACTCTTTCCCTTTCTTATTTCCCTTTCCCTTGTTCTTTCTTTTTCTTTTCCTTCATTCTGTCCTTATTCCTTTCTCCTTTACTTTTACATGTTCTTTCCTTACACTTTTATACGTTCTTTTTCTTTCACTTTCACTCACCCTTTCGGCCTTTCACTTCCCTTTCACTTCCCTTTCACACTCTTAAATTCCTTCCCCTTTTCTCTCACTTTTTTTTTCTAATTTCTTTTCTTATATAGGCTTTGGTTACCTATAGGCTTTTACCTTCATTTTGGCCTTTGGATGCTTATAGGGTTTGGTAAGAGAGTTTCATTTTAGGCGGCCAACGGATGTGACGACTTGGTGACTTTTAAAATTAAAAAGAATAAAAGTTTATTAAAAAAAATTGGTTTTTAACGAAAATTTTATTTCCTTCTTTTTATTTCTAGTCTTTAGGAATACGCGTTCATTTTAACAGTTGATACTTTTGGATCTTTGGAACACAAAGAAGGACGAAAAATTTTTGGTAATTTTTTTTCTTTTTTTTTAATTCTAACAAACAGTTTTAACGGTTTATTCTTTTTTCTTTTGTAGATGGTTTTTATTTTCAGATATTTGAAATTATTTCGATTAATAATCATACTTTTAATATTGAATATCGATATGCGTAATTTTGATTAATAAATTTATCTGATTTCGATGAACAAGTACGAGATCATCTGCAAAATTTTGTTAGTGAAACTGATGCTAATGAACAAGCAATTATGCATGAGATAAATCGCATGGCAAGAAAAATTATTTTATTTTTTGTATTAATTAATGGTGAGGGTTTTTTTTTAGTTATTTACTTTTAACGAGACAACAAAACAGCTACTAATGTTTCTTTTTCTTCCTTTTTTTAGATGGTTTGCTCTTCGGGTTCTGACACATTATTGGAGAAAGGTAAGCTATTTTTTTTTCTTCATTATTTGTTTAACGAAATGAGCAAAACGATCACTAATGTTTTGTTTACAGTATTCTTTAGACAGCCAATTCTTTGGAGTATTCGGACACATGGAAAACTCGTTAAGGGTGAGAAGGTTACTTTTTTAATTCTTTAACGAAATGGTTACTAACATTTTGTTATGTTTTTTTTTTATTATTTTTTATAAAAAAAATTATTCATTAATTTTTTTTATTCTGTAGGAATCCAGGTCCGATTTTGAAGCATAGCTCCCTTCAATTCAAAGATTTAAAAAAATTAAATTCCAAGCAAGTATTCGGAATGTTTTGAAAACTACTTAAATATATTAAGTTTTTTTTTTATAAAATAACATTACCTAACATTTTCTTTATTTTGCAGGAAACTGGTTCCAAAAGTAATCTGACGATTATTTCATTTTTATTCTCTTTAGCGGGTCTTTGGCACTTTGATTATGTGAATGGTGCTCTCTTAGGTAGGTATTTTTATCTTCATCGATTTTTGATTTTTTTCATTTATATACTAATTTTCTTTTTTTTTAAGTTTTTTTGGACATGTGGGAGTTCGGTAAGGAAAGGATTTAATTAATATATTTCTTTCAATGAAAAATTTTTTAACATTTTATTCATTCTTTTTAGACGTTCGAAGCCTGGATTTTTTGTTGAATTTTCTGGAGCATATTCCTTGGTGGGTTTCTTTTTTATCTTTTATTTTGACGAAACTTACTAATGTTTCGTTATATTTTTTTATTTTATAGGCGACTAGTTTTTCAGATACTAGGATGCGTACAATCATGGAATTTTAGTGGTATTTCAGCAATCTTTCTTGAATTTTTTATTTTAACATTTAACGAAAGTTACATTTCATTTTTTATTCTTTTTTTTAGACAGCCAATTTTTCTGGATGCATGAATTTTGGTAGAGAGCTGGAATTTTTTAATCTATTTTAACGAAACATTCACTAATGTTTCGTTTATTCTTTTTTGTAAACAGTCAGTTCTTCTTGGAGTATTTGGACGTGTGGAAACTCGGTAAGAAAGAGGAGGTTGTTTTTTAGTCCTTTTAATGAAATGATTACTAATGTTGCATTTATTTTTTTGTAGACAGCTTGGCTTTTTGACTATTTGGATGTGTGGGAATATGGTAGGATATTAACAGTTTTTAATTATTCTTTAACGAACCATTTATCTGCTTAAACTTTTTAATTACGCTAACAATTTCATTTTTTATTCTTTTAGATGGATCTTCAGTTCTTTAGATGTTTAGATGAAAGTTATTTTTTTATTTAAATTATTTACTTTAACGAATGAGCAAAGGGCAAATGAAAAATGCCGTTGGACTAAAATTTTACTTTTTGTATAAGAACTTTAATATAGATGTATAGTAATGCGTTTAATATAATATTTGATTTTATTGTCATATTGTGACAATTATGTATATAAATTATTGCTTAATTGTAATGTAGTTTCTGCGTAGTCTCTACCTAATTATAACTTTAATTCGCTATGACTACTTAATGTATACTCTACCAGTACTCTACCTAACCATTTGATACGAACTGCTGCGGCTACGTTAAGTAAAAAGTAACGTAATCGTTGTGATTTTACCGCCACAGATAGGTGGCGAAATTGTGGCACATTCGCGGCTTAGTCATTTCAAATTTATTAGTTTCTGTAAAGTAATATCAAAGTTAATTATATTATAATAATAAAATAATAACAAAAACATTAAAAAATTATTGTGATATTATTTTGAGTTATTTTTATAGACCTAGATACAATATAATTACAAAATAATAGCAAAAATATAATAAAAACATTTTGATGTATTAAATGTATTTTTGTAGTATTTTAAAATTATTATAAAATCATTTCAAAAAATTGGCCATTTTTAGTAAAGTAATAGAAGATGAAAGGGAGTAAAAAAGAGTAATGAGAAGTGATAGGAACCAAAAGGAGAAATAGGACATGATGAGAGATGAAAAGGAGTGATGGAAGACGAAAAGAAGTGATGGGTGACAAAGAGGAGTGATGGGAGATAAAAAAAAAGAAGTGATGGGAAGATTAAGAGGAGTGATGAAAGACAAAAAGAAGTGATAAAAGACGAAGAGGAGTGATGGGAGACGAAAAGAAGTAATGGGAGACAAAGAGGTGTGATGGGTGATGAAGAGGAGTGATGGGAGATAGAAAGGAGTGATGGGAGATGAAAAGAAGTGATGAGAAGATTAAGAGGAGTGATGAGTGATGAAAAGAAGTGATGGGAAGATTAAGAGGAGTGATGGGAGACGAAAAGAAGTGATGAGAAGATTAAGAGAAGTGATAGGAGACGAAAGGGAGCGATGGGAGACGAAAAAGAGTGATGGGAGACGAAAAGGAGTGATAGGAGACGAAGAGGAGTGATGGGAGATGAAAAGAAATGATGGGAGACGAAAAGGAGCGATGGAAGATTAAAAGAAGTGATGGGAAGATGAAGAGGAGTAAAAATTTATTAAAATTGTAAAATTTAATAAAAAATTTTCCAATAAATTTTCAATCAATTTTTTATAAAAAAAAAGATCTCTAATGAAATTCTTTATTAAAAAAAAAAATTTCAAGCCAAAATTCTCGATACCCTTATTAAAAAAAAACTATTTTCAATAAAATTTTCTATTGAGACTTCTAACAAAATTCTCCATCAAAAAAATAAAAAGGCTTTTCAACCAACAATTCTCTAATGAAATTCTCAATCAAAAAAAATATCCCTGATTAAGAAAAATTTCTAACGAAAATCTTCCATCAAAAAATACATTTTCCCTATTAAAAAAAAATTCAAAGATTCTTACCTATTAAAAAAAGTTCTCAAAAGAATTTCTATAAAAAAAAAACTTCCTTCCTATTAAAAAAAAAATTCTTTACCGAAATTTTCTATCAAAAAAAAAAATCTCCTGTTAAAAAAATTATTAACGAAATGATCCTATCAAAAAAAAAAAAATCTTACCTATTAAAAAAAAAATTCTATGATGAAATTTTTATCAAAAAAAAAAAAAATTCTCTAATAAAATTCTCCGTCAAAAATACTATTAAAAAAAATTCCCAAAAGAATTCTTTATCAAGGAAAACTCCCTATTAAAAAAAAATTCTTAACGAAATTCTCTATCAAAAAAAAATCTCACTTGTTAAAAAAATTTTCTAGTAACGAAATTATCTATCAAAAAAAAAATATTCCCTATTAAAAAAATTCTTCAAATAATTTTCTGCAAAAAAAAAAAGAAATTCTCAATTAATTCTCTATCAAAAAAAAAAATTTCTCCTGTCACAAAAAATTGTTAAGTATATGTCAAAAAAAAAATCTTATCAAAAAAAAATTCTCCAATAAAATTTCTATCAAATAAAAATTTTTAACGAAATTATCATCAAAAAAAAAAACTCAGAAATGTTCCTATCAATGAAAAAAATTTTCTAACGAAATTTTTTATCAAAAAAATCTTATTAAAAAAATTCCCAAAGAAATTCTATCAAACTAAGCCTTTGCCTATATTAAAAATAAAATTCTCTACGAAATTTGTTTATAAAAAAAAGCCAATAAAAAAAAAAATTTTTTAAAACTACGCTAAACTTAAAACATGTGACCAACAATATATCAACCCTGTGCTGACAAAGAAACTAATTTTTGACAAAGATAAAATTATCGAGCATAGTTGGATTAAATCAAACACAGTTGGACAAAAACATCAAGCACAGACGGACAAAAATATCAAGCACAGATGGATAAAAACATAAAGCATGGACGGATAAAAATGTCAAGCATGGACGGATAAAACCATCAAGCACGTACAGATAAAACCATCAAGCACGTACAGATAAATATCAAGCACGTACAGATAAATATCAAGCACGTACAGATAAAAATATCAAGCACGTGATAGATAAACATCAAGCATGAACAGATAAAAATATCAAGCACATACAGATAAATATCAAGCACGGGACAGATGAAAATCAAGCATAAACAGGTAAAATGTCAGACACGGAGTGACATTTTGTCTAGCCATGCTTGATATTTTATCGCGCAATGTCTGATAATTTTGTCCAACTCGGCTTGCCATAAAATACAGGTTTAACCTGTTGCGTTACAACAGAATAAATTAACATGATGAAAATTAAAATTCTGATCAGCATATGACCAATTGGCCCAACAGCTTTTGACCATAAATAGATCAGGAGCAGATTTTTATATTACGGCATTATGCAATTCAAATTATTTATACGGAGACCATTCTATTTTAAAACAAATAAACCTTATTATTAATTATGATGTTCTTACAAAAATGGTTGATATTTAAGATAGATGAGAAATAAGCATTTCTCTACAACAACTAATGTGATTTTTTTTCCAGAAATTATGGTGATATGCTACTCTAACAAATTTTTTTAATCCTTATTCATCATAATAGATACTTACAATATCTTGATTTTTGACATTAGACAGAATGAAATACAAAATAACTCGCAAAAAATTTATCTGCTGAAACAGTCCAAAAGTTTTTGTCATAGATTACTGGATTACTTGCATCAATTAATTTTATCATATCACATTAAAATATTTCAAATGTTCCATTTGGTGAAATTGCAAGTGATTAGAAGTTAGAATTAGTTAAATTTACAATTTATAACCTATAACACAAAGCAGATTCATTACAATCATTTAATTGATTATTAATTACTAGTATTCATTACGTTTTACGAAAAAAATAATTTTATAATAAAAAACCAAGATTTCAATTTTACATTTTCATGGTTTGAAACAAAAATTAATCAAAGTTTTATTTGAGTTTAAAATAATAAATAAGGCAAGGCTTGTACAACAAATTTAAATTAACATGTCAAAGAATACAATCGATCTACTTCAATATTTCCAATTTTTCAACAAATAATATTTTTTAAAAATTCATTCGTTATAATAAAATAAGGCCAATTAACTGTTGTATTTCAATTATCATAAAAAATTGGATTTGTATCTTATGGTAATTTGTTACTTCCAAGAAAATGTATATGTTATTAAAGAATTTTACGTCTTTTGTTAGTATGTAAAATTATTAATTTAAAAAACCTGCTAAATACAATACATTAATGATTGAGACTAACCGTAAAATCAAAAAAAAATATTATATGAATTAGTTCATATTAATTGTGGAGTGCAAGAGATTGATAAGCTTTATAACTGTTAACTCATTTGAAAAATTCAAAATTCTTAAAAAAATCTAATCCAAAAATTTTAATTATTCTATTTAAGTAATTGGACTAAACCATCGATGTTTTGATTATCTTGTTAATTATAGCCAATTATAAGTACTATCTCAATAAAAATGGTTTATTTATGATAAAAAATAAAATAATAAAATACAAGTTCATTTTATGACATCAAGTTACACAACAACTGTTACTCATTATTACTGTATTAAAAATTTCTTTCTTCATTTTCGTTATTTTTTAATTACTTGAAATACTTCATAATCCAATATTGTAATAATTTTTGGAATATCTAAATTAGGATAGTATTCTGATTGACCAAGATAAGTCCAATTATTGGAATTAGAGTAATATAAATCACCCATTTGTGGCCCAAAATTATTATTACAATAAACAGCCCAAGTTTTTCCACTATTGATGTAAGATAACTTTGTTGTAGCATTAGAAATATTTTTCCAATCTGCAAAACTGAATAAAAAACTATCACTAGTATTTTTCCAACCATCTCCATTCCAATCAAGCGGATTATAACCTCCAACTAATTTTGTTGAATTTTTAATTTTTGCTATCCAAATAGTAGCTCCTTTATCATCACAATTTCTATGAAATGATTTAGTATCAATTCCATCTCTATTTGAACGATGTAATAATTTAAATTTATAAGGAATATCTTTTTTGTCATAATATGAAGATTCCTTTCTATTGATCCATGAAGCAAAAAGGGGAATAAGATTTGGTTCAACTAAGTTTGAATCAAGTTTTAAATATTGCTTTCGTGAAGGTGGTAAATTAGTTTTATGTTTCTTATCAGGAACAATATGAAACTCCAAAAGATCATGAATTAAGTCTTGTGGTAAGATGTCTTTATAACAATAAACTTTGTAAAAAAATTCTGTTGGTTTAATATCATAAAATCGAATTAATGGAATAAATCTGTGTAATGACCTTTCAATTTTTATAATATCATCTTTGCTCCATTTTGTTGGATCATTCATTATATTCTGTTGTGTGAAACACCATTTCAACAAATTATCCCAAATTTCAATTTCATCCATATATAAATCGTCCCGTTTCAACAATAATTCTAATAAAGGAGCTTTTAAATTAATAAAATTATCAGAATTAAATAATACTTTGGGTTCTTCACAAATATTTTCAAGACAAAAATTCCATAAATCCGTAAATGTTTCATGTTGATAAACAATTTCAAGAATACCGGTTGGATTTTGATGTAATAATTCAGTTTGATGTTCTATCAAATATTCTTGAATATAAGTAATCAATGAATGAATATTAAGTTCATCCACCGCTATCAACAAGTTCAATACAACCGGCCCTTGTAAATTCTTTAATTCAATATTTCCACAATAGAGGAATCTAAATGTAATTTAGCAAATTGATAATTAATAATTTATCTAGAATTTTTTTTTCAAAAAAAAAAAAAAAAAAAAAAAACATCATAAAGGTCATTCATGTATTACCTAAGAATAATATCAAATAAATGTGGACTGATATTTTGTTTTCTCAAAATAAATTTTCCATTTTCTTTTTTAGCCCATTCATTAGAAAATGCAGTACGAAAATATTGAGACCTAGCACATAAAATATTTGAATGAGCATGAATTTCTTTAACATTTTGTTCTTCTCCTGCATAAATAATAACATCATATCCTATTTCAGTTTCAAAAAGTTTCTCATAGTCGTTGGATAACTCTGCCAAAAATTTTGAAGACATTTCTTTTTTTTTTATTTTTAAAGAAAAAGAAAAAATTATTAATAAAAACAAGACGAAAATTGCAAATTTGAATATTTATTTGTATGTATATGTTGTGTAATATTAACAATCACTTATTTTGGAATGATTTTCTCTATGTTGCAGAGATAGTGTAATCATCGGCTGACATTAAATTTGGCCGGAATTTGCGAATAATAATGTTGGCTGGTCTTATACAATTCTGGCCAAATCCATATTGATAAGTAATCATGTGATCAGACCAATCGTTCAGACTTCAGAGTTCAGTCTATCAATACCATAGTGATAATATATCTAATTCATTTTCAATTTTAATAATTTTAATTAGACTATTTTAGTATTCAATTTTTAACTAAAATCTATATTCAGTTTGACATAGAATCAGATTAACTACTATTAATATTATTAATAAATTAATGGATTTTTCTTTACTATTTGTATATTTGTAAAAAAAGCGTTTTTAATATTGTTACATTTACTTTTGCTATCATTATAGCTATTATTTTTATTAAAGATATCTTATTTGCAAGGCAATAAAACAATATTTTATTTTATTATTATATTTAAATTTGAAATAAAATATTGTTTTTGCTATTTATATCAAATTATCAATGGTTTTTTTAACGTTATAATAGAAACTGATGCTAATACTAGTGCCAGCAGTATTCTGACTGATATTTGGAAAAATATTTTAATTGATGAAGGTGACTTTGAATTTAATCCAAATAATGATAACGAGAAAAACATAGCATTAGATAATGATTTTTCAACTACTACCAACATTGGCAGCCATATGACAGAAAGTACGAATTATGATACTGAAATTTTGCCATTCATTTGGAATGAAATAGCTACTATTAGAAAGCAAAAAGTGACGAAATTAATTGGGAAGATACTGATTTTGAAGAAAATTTTGAAACAGAATCAATTATAACAAGATTAACAGATGAAGAATATAATTTTAAAATTAAAGATACTAATATTTTATCAATGTTAACATTAACATCATGTGTTATTTGGGCGATAAGCAGTTGATAAACATGAAGAAGATACAACAAAATCCCTTGAGCTTTCAGGAACTCTACTCACGTGATCTTAAAAATAAGAAATATGATTCATTTTCACCAAGTGATATATAACGAGCATCAGTAGTATAGAGGAACCTGAAGGATCCTAAAATAGTATTTCAAAGGATCAATTGAAAAAGGATGATTACTAATGCAATTAAATTCTATATTTAATATTAATATTAATCAACTTTAATATTTATAATTGTTATTTTATCATAATAATTGGTCAGACTGACAAATGACAAAAACTGAATCTAGTACCATTAATTTTGAATCATGAGTAATTATGAGATTTATGAATATTGACTACATATTACAAACCACAATTATACATTATTAATCATATGTAGGCAGTATTACTTGGTGACACATTGATGTGAATAATCTTGAATCAAAAACTGTTATAGTTACACTTATAGTCATAATTACATTTAGTTACACATCATTAGATACATATCATATGATTAGAAAATGGATATAAAAAGAGGACAAAATCTGATAGTTTTATGTTAATTTTTAATTTATACTCCTATTAATTTTTCATATTAATTTATATTTTTATATTCCTAAAAAAATTAATAATCTTAACTAACTTGTTTTTCTCATTAGACTTTTTAGTTTTCGAAAGTTTTTTTTTCCTTTTAATATTCACAACACCATATTATTTCTTTTTCTTTGATATTTCTTTTTTGGTTTTAAATGATATGAAATTCAAGGCCATTTTGTATGGTGAGTATGAAGGGATGGTGCGCACTGCAGGGTTCACGATCGGGCTAGTTTCTTCCCAATTGCATCCAAGGTTACAGCCTGAACGGAATATTACTTAGTTATATTCGTAACTAACCTTAGTTTTTTGATATAGGGTATAATCAAGAAGATAACATATTAGAGAGGTTACTATATATGGTAAGTATGAAGGAATGGTGCGCGCTGCAGGGTTCACGATCGGGCTAGTTTCTTCCCAATTGCATCCAAGGTTACAGCCTGAACGGAATCTTCTTGTAACTAATCTTAGTTTTTTGATATAGGGTATAATCAAGAAGAAAACATATTTATTAGAGAGGTTACAATATATGGTAAGTATAAAGGGATGGTGCGCGCTGCAGGGTTCACGATCGGGCTAGTTTCTTCCAAATTGCATCCAAGGTTGTAGCCTGAACGGAGTCTTACTTAGTTATATTTGTAACTAACCTTAGTTTTTTGATATAGGGCATAATCAAGAAGAAAACATATTAAAGAGGTCATTATATATGGTAAGTATAAAGGGATGGTGCGCGCTGCAGGGTTCACGATCGGGCTAGTTTCTTCCCAATTGCATCCAAGGTTACAGCCTGAACGGAATCTTACTTAGTTATATTTGTAACTAACCTTAGTTTTTTGATATAGGGCATAATCAAACATATTAAAGAGGTCATTATATATGGTAAGTATAAAGGGATGGTGCGCGCTGCAGGGTTCACGATCGGGCTAGTTTCTTCCCAATTGCATCCAAGGTTACAGCCTGAACGGAATATTACTTAGTTATATTTGTAACTAACCTTAGTTTTTTGATATAGGGTATAATCAAGAAGAGTTACTATATATGGTAAGTATGAAGGGATGGTGCGCGCTGCAGGGTTCACGTCGGGCTAGTTTCTTCCCAATTGCATCCAAGGTTACAGCCTGAACGGAATCTTCTTGTAACTAATCTTAGTTTTTTGATATAGGGTATAATCAAGAAGAAAACATATTTATTAGAGAGGTTACAATATATGGTAAGTATAAAGGGATGGTGCGCGCTGCAGGGTTCACGATCGGGCTAGTTTCTTCCAAATTGCATCCAAGGTTGTAGCCTGAACGGAGTCTTACTTAGTTATTTTGTAGCTAACCTTATTTTTTAATTAGGGCATGTTCAAGGAGAATAATATTTACTGTAATTAATTTGTGACACTACAATTGAAAAAGACAGAGTACAGCTGTAAGAAAAGCACTGGCCAGTCTTAAGATGTTAACGACTGATCCATGTCATTTAAAAACGTCATGAAAAAATTGTCTCGCGTATACCATATGATAATTTGTCCGACGCACAATGTATTTATTCTATTATTACTTCTTGAATTAAGTTTAGTACGATCGCATACAATGTTTAGTAATTAAATTATATGTATAAGTTAAATAACTTAAATTGTAACAAAATATTTAAAAAATCGTTTTAATTCAAGATTTTTCTGCATTACAATTTGGTTATGAATTTTTTTTTTTTTAATAAAAAATAAAATAATATCAATGAATCTATCAGAGCGTAATAAAGAAAAAGAGAAATTTCTAAAAAGTTAAATACAAAAGTTTTCGTCGATAAAGCCAAGAGAAACTAAACTAACTTGATATTCTTTTCGTTTACCATTATTTAACACGTATTTGACTAATAGTTTGAGGTGGTATTATTTAAGAAGTACGAGATTCTCAGATATTGTGAAATTAATAATTGTTATCACCGTTGATCTATAATAATGATCGGACATTTTTTTGCAGTTGACTCAGTGACTCACGTATCACGAATTAATAATGATAATTACTTCAAGTCCTCAAGAAACAGCTTTTGGCTCAAAAAAAAAATTAAATTTAACTAGTCAAATGCTCTTGTAGAATTAACCATTGACGAATAGCAATACAAAATAAGTAAGTTTTAATTTTATAATTTTGGTACTACCGGTTGTACTTTATATTTCATTTTATTTTCACTTCATATAATTTAATTTGCCTTTACTAACGTTCTATCATTTATTTCTTTAAAGTCACAAATATTTTAACATTTTAACAAAAAAATTAATCATTTATTTATACAAGATTTAAATCATAATTTTTGTTATAAAAAACAATACAATACTACAAATTTGGAATGTTACTTTTCTATGTAAATAAAACGAACATATTTTTTTAAATAATATATATATATATTGTTTCTAGATTTTGAGTGTTTTGAGTGTTTTTAATTTCTTTTTTGCATCTTTATCTCCTTGATTAGCAGATTTTTTATACCAATACTTTGCTTTATCCAAATCTTTTTCAATACCGTTTCCTTTTTCATACATCAACGCTAAATTATATTGTGCTATCTCATTTCCTAAATTTGCAGCTTCTTGGTATAATTCAGCTGCTTTTCGTTTATCAATATTAATTCCAATACCAATATCATAACAATATCCTAACATTGATATTCCACCTGAATATTCTCCTTCGGCTGATTTTTTAAATAATTCAAAAGCTTTTTGATCATTTTTATTAACACCATTTCCATCTTTATGTAAATAACCAAGATTAAACATAGCTATCAAATTTCCATTATTTGCAGCTTTTTCATACCAATATGCAGCCAATTTTAAATCTTTGTTAACACTTAATTTATTTTCGTAAAACCAACCTAATTTAAATTGTCCTATTGCATATTCTTTATTGGCCAATTTTTCATAATATTGAAAAGCTAACTTTACATGTTTTGTAATTCCATGTCCAAATTGATAACATCCTCCAACATAACATTGTGCTAATAAATGATCCTGTTCTGATAAATTTTTAAATAAATTAAATGCTTTCTTATAATCCTTAATTGTTTCAATTCCTACATAATTAAAATATCCAAGTAAAAAAATGAAATTCGGAGCATTTTGATTATTTAATAACCAATTATAAATTTCTTTTGAATTTATATTATGATTATTAAGATAATCAAGAACATAAGATTTTGTCACATTTCTTTTATTAACTTCCTTAAAAATGAGATTAACTATTTCATTAACTATTATGCTTGAATTCTCAGATGAAATATCATTATCATTATTTGTAATAATCGTATCTATTTCATTTATATTCGTATTATTAAAATTTTCGATTATTTGAGATACTTTTCCATGTAATGAATTTTCAGTTGAAATAAATTTTTCCAACCTATCAACAACTTTATGCATAGATGGTCGATTGTTTGGTTTATCATTCCAACATTCTAATAATTAATAATAATATTTGATTAAACAATTATTTTGACGAATAAGAAAAAACGTTATATTTTAATAAATTGAAATTATATTTACCAATATAGAGATTAGAATAATCATTAGGAGTATTAGGAATAATCTCTTCTCTTCGACCACGCAAAATTTCATAGGTTAAATTCAACATATTTGACTCTTCATGAAATGGTGGGATCCCGCTTGATATTTCCCATAACAATACGCCAATACTATATACATCGCTCTTCTCATTTAATTTTAAACTATTGAACAATAATATTTTTGGATCAATATAGGGCACCATACCAAGTAATTTTGATTGTGAATAAGATGCCTCATCAATCCTTTTTGATAGCCCAAAGTCCGACAACTTGATGGAATTCTGATGAACCAATACATTACAAGAATGCTAGTACAAATAAAGGCAAATTAGCTTTTACTATAAAATAAACATATTATTGTTTTATATTAAATAAAAAGATTACCAAGTCTCGGTAAACAATTCCTTTATCATGCAGAAATGATACAGAACAAGCTAATTGGTAAGCCAAGTTATATTTATGTTTCCAGGTAAGTCTATTAAAGTTATTTTTCAAATAATCTCGAAGAGTACCACCATCTGCGTATTCCATTACCAACCAGTAATCTATTGTTTGGTCAATTTTATTTTTAACAAAAAAAAAAAAAAGGAAATAAAATTTTTGTTAGATTTTGCAAAAAAAAAAAAGTTTAAATAAATATAATTTAACTATAATTATTAAATACTTTATTAAATACCTGATTCAAGTTTTGTAATTCCGTAATAGCGAATAATATTGACATGAAAATTTACATCTCGTTGAAATTTAAGCTAAATTGTGAATGTATAAATAATAATTATTATTAAGAAAAGATAATAATATTTTATTTTGTGTATTGTGTATATCAAAATTTTTTAATAATAAATTTACCTCATTAACAATTTCTTTTATGGTGATGTTATTGGGATTAAAAAAAGATTTTAACGTTAAATAATGTTCAAGATTTTTCCAATTTGCACGGTAAACTTTTCCAAATTCTCCGGAACCAATTTCTTGAATATTTTTAAAATTTTCAAATTCGTAATATTTAAAATATTCTTTAGAAAGAGCTTCTTTAATCCAATTAATATATTCATTTGTATTTTCTTTACTTTGTATTTTGTTAATATTGTTATTATTAGACATGGCGCTATGAAGTAAACAAAAAAAAAATTGTCGACAAAAATAGTTAAAAAAAAATAAAATTATTTGTTGATCATTCGAAATAGTGTTTATAAATGATTTTCCGAGTTACACTTTTGTGTAATATAATTATGACGATCTTTTGTCCCTGTACAGTACAATTTTACGTAGTAATGTTTCCAGAATCATTTGAAAATTAGAGAAAATTTTTCAAAAATATGTGAGCCCTGTTTAGTATGCAAAAATAAGAGTAATGACAAGGATTATGTAAAGCATAAAATGATATTAAGATTGATAGTAGCATAAAGAAATAAATAACTAAAATGTCAAATTGGTTATGCCCTATAAGAAATATGTATACGGAAAGGAAACGTTTTGTATACATTTTATGTACGTTTCTATAGATTCCGTATACAAATTCCGTATATTTAATAAGCAATTATTTTTTGAACATTTTTTAAAAAAACTAATATTTTTAGAAAATAATTTTACAAAAATCTCGTATCATAACACGAGGTCACGTGATTGTTTATTGTTTTGTTATGATACGTTTTTTGTTTTTTTTATATAAGCCCTTACTTTGATGAGTTTGATCTTCCGATCTTCCTTTCTGTCTTTCCCTTCCTTCTCTTTTCTCTTGTCTTATTTTTGTTATTTTTTCTAAATTTTTCTTCTTTTTTCGTCACCCCCCTTTTAAAAAAAATAAAAAGAAAAAAAGAAAAATACCTCAAGACCAAAATAACTGAGAAAACGAACCTTGAACCTATAATGAAAATGAGATTCGATAAACAAATAAATATGAAGACCCAGGCGATGTTTACCAATTCCCAATATAATTTATATCATTTTAATATTATAATTATAATTTAGTACATATTATTTTGTTAACTAATTATTACCTATATTAAATTCCTAATTATAATTATAAACAAAAACTGCTGTAACCATCTTTAATTTACTTAGTATTACATTATAATACTAAAATTTTCTATTTAAACAACCTCATTGGTCCCGGTGCGGAGCAACGGGTAACTGCTAGTTTATACTATTTAACTCTACTAACAATATTGAAATTTATAATTTCTATTCGCAACCTGATTTCTATACTCGATACCTATTCCTTCTTTATGTTATAATGATGACCAGTTTTAAAAATTCGTTGTGCATGTATTGTTTTTTTTTGTGTATTGTATAAAATTTTTTTTTGCAAATCGCACAACTGCACCATTTTTTAAAATAAATTTATCATGATATATTTTAATGCAATCAATGTTGTATAAATGAATTAATTGTTCGCTTCAATGCACAGTCCCAATATATATATATATATACAATTACATATATTCGTAGGATAAAATTGAATCCTCTTATAGTTATGTACATAAAAGTAACGCTAAAACATTAAAAATCGTTGTAAATAATAAATTTTCTTAATCACAATAATAAATAAATGAATATTTTATTTAAAACATACAAATTTATAAGCAACTTTATATAAAAGAATAAACCTATCTAAATAATTAATCAAGTTCCTTTACAAAATCACTTAAGCGAATCATTAAGCTAGAATAACTTTGTACTTTAATATTATATAATCCAAATTCCTTCACTTCATTATTAAATGAAAACAAATCACTACTATGATCTACAATATCATATAATCTAGCTACAAAGTAAGAATTATAAATAGACAAATATTTAACTTTTTTCTTTTTCATAATATAATTTTTTATAGAGGGTAAAATATCTTGACCTGTAGTGTTATGAATCAATAATTTCTTAATAAAAGTATCTTGAGAATTTTTTAGAAATACTTCAAAATCACTTATTTTAATATGATGAATACTTAAACGTAAATATTCTAATTTAGTAGGAAGAATTTGTCCTAAATTTTGTAATATAATTGAACTACATTCACGATTATTATCATATGATGATGTACTGATCGAAAGATAATTAAGATTTTGTTTTATATTTTCAATTAAATTGAATACTAGATGAATAATCCGGTCATCATTTCCACATGAATCAAGAAATCTGATATTTTTACAATATTTTATAATTAATTCTAATAATTGTTGTTTAAATAATAAGTTATAAATAAATCCAAAATCATACCCAAAATTTTCTAAATAATCACCAGATTTTTGGAATAATAATTCTAATGGCTCAATTTGTGATATCTCATTTATAAATAAAGATTTTAATTTAAATGGTTTAGTTAAATTAATAATTTGTTGAGTAAAACTGATACTTAAGGAATAACAATTAATTATATGAACGGATTCTAAAACATTTAATTGTTCAAATATTTCATTTAAATTAATTATACTTTTAAAATCGATATAATAAAAAATGATTGTATTTAAAGTATTTGAACAATTATAATCTTTTGATAATAATAATGATTGATATAAAGAAAAATTATCATAACTTAAAAAAATTTTTTTAAGATTTTGACGTAAATTAATTATTTGAAATATATGATATTTAATTAATGTATATTCATTACTATTGGTATAAAACCAGAAATCAGTTGAACTACTAATATAAAGTTTTAAATTTCTAATATTATAAATAAAATTTGGATTTTGTAAAATTAATTCAAGAATATTATCAATATATGTGTTATAATAAGTACCTGAGATCTCAATTTCAAGAGTATGTAAATATACTTCATTTTCAATAAAAATTTTAAATAATGATATATCAATTAATCTTATAAAATCTGATACTGAATATAATCTATTTTCTGGTTTTATAGTTCTAATAGTCGTTTCAAACCATTTTTCAACAGAGAAAATAAATTTATATATATTCAAATTTTTTAAAAATTTAGGATAATTGAACAGTGTATTTAAAGGTAATGAATTATTAATAATTTTATGCTCATTTAATTTTGTTTTAAAATCATCATTTAAATTATTTAAATAAACTTCAATAAATTTATAGTTTCCAGTAGGAATTGAAAATGGATTTTCCCATAATAATGGAATCGCTAAACGACACCATAATCTGTTAACTAAAATGCATGAATGTAAAGTAGAATAATCATTTTGAAAATATTTTATAACTTTATAAGTTAATTCAGGTAAATTTCCTGAAAATATTTTTGAACATGACATATTGTATGGAAAGTGAAAAGCGAGAAAATATCGAATTTCGAATTGGGTAAATTATATGTCGATTTTGTGTCGCACAATCTACGCCAAATTAATCCTGTGTATCACGTGGCGTTGAAATGTTATCGTTAATTTTATGTACTAAGTTTGGGTCATCCAATAAAATTATTTTTTTAATAATGTATTACATAAGTTTTATACTAATTACATATATTTATTTTTTTTTTTAATAAAATACTAAATTTGTACTTATTATGTATCTAAATTTGTACTCGTGACCAATAACTTACTAAAAATGCAATTACTTGGTTTTATACCAATTATAAAATTTTAATCTTCCGAAACATATAAATGACTATCATCCGACGTTTAGAATATTCTCCATATAAATAATATAAATTGTGTAACGGAAAAATCCACATGTTTGTGACATTTTATCAGGTCATGTGTTGATCAGAATTTTTTTTATTTCACTTTCGTTATTCCTATCCTTTATATACCTTTATAATTATAATTGTTCATTAGTTAAAACAATTTCTTTTTTACCTTGAAAATAGATAAATTAGAAGATAGTTTTATTTAAGTTGTAATATATAAATAAATTATATGCTAAATTTTTCACTGTAGCTGAAAGAATATAAAAAATTTTCATTATAATAAATAAATAGAGCAAATATAGCATCATACAAACAAAATAACAGCGTTATAGAAACTTAAAACTTAATTCGCCGTAAAATTTTACAAATATTGTTATATTTGAAAGTAAAGAAAAATACACATGCTTTTTTAAAAGGATTATCTGTATCAAATTCCTTTGTATCACATGATTTTCTTGGAAAAGAAAAAGTGAATAATATTGTTTCTTATCAATCGTCATCATACATATCTGAGATTTTTCACAAAGAATTCATATGCATGCATCATGATGTTGAAACAATCAGGCGGTCACACAAATAAATTATGAATGTATAGAATTTTCTGATACACGGTGTAAGGACCTTAGATAATTATAATAGAGGTTACATTCACGTTACTAATAAAATTTTCAAAAAATATACAGAAGCATTATAATCGCATGATCATTAGTATATTATTATTTATTATATTAACGTGTTACACCTGATTCTAAATTATCTAAAATTATGTTGGCATACACGTGGTGTTCAATACGCTTCGAACAATAATTTAATGAAATAACTGTTGGTATGAACCCATTTTTTTTACAAACATAAATAATAATTTCCTGGAGCATTTTGATATCTTTTCAATGTTTCTAAACGACATTTAGTTTTCCATCTTTTTATTCTTAAAATTCCAGATTTTCGAGTTATTGTGTTAACCTTATTAGGATTAAGGTTTAAAGTTGAATTGGTTTCAATGATTTGTTATCTTCCGAATTTTAGAAAGAGCTTCATGTTTTTGATGTTGTGATACCAAAAGTAAAATATCTAATTTTCCTGACAACAAAACGCCTGTTTTCAATGTTTTATTGTTATATTCCCAAATAATACCTTACCTAACTAACTATTTATGCATAAAATTTATTTTATTTCGACCTTCTTTATCATGGTTATTAGTACTTTCTTCTAAATCAAAAATATCACATATATTAACCAAATCTGCAGCTTTGCTAATTTCTCTTAGTTCATAATCAGTCTCATTAGTTTCTCATCATCATTTTGATTTAAGTTCTCTTCTAATAAAGAATCTTCATAAACTAACATATTATAAGTCCTACCGTGAAAAAGTTCTTCGTATTTAACAAATTCGAGAATTTCAGAAAATGCAATTTGATTACTCATGAGCTTCATTAATAACCAAATAAATTTTTACATCTGTAGGATACTATAATAAGTCATTAATATCATTAGCAATAGTACCTTCATAATAATCCAAAATAAGTGATTATATTATAAAAATAATACTTATATTTATAGAATACAATGTACATTTCTTATATTTATTGAATAGCTTTATTAATTATTAGAGATATATAATAAATGAATATTCAATATATAAATCACAAATACATAATTTTTTTAAAAATTAAATGAACAATTATGAAAAGTAATTTTAAAGTTAGTTAACTTTCAATATTAACATTTGAATTAGAAATATTTTTATTATTTTCGTCTACTTGTAGTAGCACTTTCATTTTTTAATTGTTAACGTTAATTTGTTGCAAAAAAATAATTTTTTATTAATAATTCAAATAAAAATAAACATTTCAATTATTTAGAATATGATACTAATAAAATAATATTGCACCTTTAGCAACTTGCAATCCAGATGTTGAAATTTTATCAGATGTTCTATCAATGGTCATCTTTTGATAACATTAGAGTAGCTTGATCTGTACATAAAAATAATTAATCAGTGATATATTACTTTAGGATAATAAAATTTAATAGTACTACCAGGTATTTTTTTCATATGAAGTATTACGCAATCTTTCTGAATATAGAAATTCAATAAAGTCAAAAGCACGGCAGAATTATCGTAATTTCTCAATATATACGTTATTGAATTGATATTGGAAAATCGGAAAAAAAAATTCATACTGTACTAGATATAAATAGTTTTTACCTTAAAGATTCGAATAAAAATAAATTACATTATAAACAGTTAACAATTATTGTAAATTATTAATAAAAATTTGGCTTCAAATATTTCCTCCACCTCTTTGAATTTAAAGAAAAATTTTTTTACTTAAATTATTAAATCCAGGACATACTTCAAGGATACAAAAACACTTTTTATTCAGAAATTATATAGTTTACTGTATATCTTAGTTGAACTAGTCAATTGATTTATTCACTACATATAGTATTTTCAGTCAATAATTCAATAATTCGACATTTGGATCATTTTTAGAGCTAAAGATTGGTGTTCGCATAATTACATCGTACTTAACATAAACCAATTCATCTAGTACTGTATTTATGATATATGTCAAATCTAACAATCATTAATATAATCAATACTACATAATTTTTAAAATAGTAAATAGTTACAAATTTATTAACAGTTTTAAGGCAAACGAATGTCCAATAAAAAAAAAATATATAAAAATTATTAAGAATTTTGGAAATAATAAATTAAGTAAATAAAAAAATATTTATGAATAAATATTATTCACGCTAATTCTAAAAAATTTGAAATATTTCAAGTTCTTTTACAAGAGAACCCCTACCATTTTCTCTAATTTGTTTTTCATAATCAGATTTATTGCAACTAATTACAGACCAATAAATATTAAAACTCAAATCATATTGTCCAAATGATGGACCATCAGACGAATAACTACGTATAGCTCTCTTTTCATCTATTACCCGACTTAAAATATATTCATTATTCCTAAAAGAAAATATGAAACTATCTTTAGTACTGCTAAAATTATTATCAGATTTCCATTCAATCGGATTATACCCTCCCAAAATTTCATCACTGTCTTCAACTTTAATAAATGTGACAGTACGGGCTTGGTTAACACAAATTTCATGGAAATTTTCGGCCGTACATTCTTTAATAGATCCACGAAAAATTAATTTAAATTCATATAAATTTTTTATTTTGTCCGTATACTCTAACCTATCTATCCATTTTGAGATTAATTCAACATGTTGAAACGTAATGATTGTAGAATCAATATTTTTTGAACTTATTGATCCTATTTCAGGTTTTGATATTTCATTTGGCTTGATTGGTTTGCTATCATTGTTTAAAAAATCTTTTAATAAACTTTTATATAATTCCTTTGGAAATATTTTTTTGTAAGGCGTCACTTTTTCCGAAAATTCCTTGGAAGTTAAATCATGAAATCTAATTAAAGGAATGCATTGTTGTAAGGTATTCTTTAAAGCATTGAAGTCGTCTTTTGAAAAGCTTTCAATGTCAGATGGAAGTCCCGAATTTTGAGCAAGTCCCCATTTAATCACATGTTCCCAGACTTGTACTTCATTCAATTGAACATTTTCATTTTGAATAAGTGAGATCAAAAGGTTTTCTGGAATTAAAGAAAAGTTTGGAGAATTGAAAATCTTATATGGTTCTTTAGCAATTAAATCAGTACAATATTTTTGAAGTTGTAAAAAAGAATCATTTTTAAAACTCGTTCGATATATAAAATCAAAGTTTTGTTCCATCCAGTCCGCCTTCCTCTTAATCAAAAAAGTTTCTAAATAGGGAAATAATTCTTGAAGACTAAGTTCATTAGCAGTGACCAAGATTTTGATGATATCCGAAACCTCATATTCTTCCAAAGATAATTTCCCTGCATAAATATATCTAAAAATAAACGCTTTGAATTTAATAAAGTATAATAATTTTAAATGTTTATTAATAAATTTTATTTTTATTTTTATTTTTACCTTAAAACCACACTAAAAATTTCAGGTGAAATATTTGGTAATTTAATGTGCGCCAAAGTTCCATCATTTTTCTTTTTATTTGTTGATAAAACTCTTCGTAAATAAGGAGAACGATAATTTAAAATTACCATATGAGCACGAAATATTTTTACGTTAGGGTCATTACCAACTTCAATTGTAATATCATAATATTCTTCATCATTTAAAATTTCAAGAAAATTTTGTGATAATTTTGGTAAAAGTTTATTAGCGATCATTATAATAAATTTTAAAAAATGAAAATGATTCTAAAAATCGATGCAGATCGTTCTTGAATTTATATTTTTTTTCATATGCAGCATTACGCAATCTTTCCTAATATGGTAAATATGGAAAATTAATATAAATTTACCGTAACGTCGGTTTGTAATTTTTCAGTATCATGTTATTGAAAAAAATTCGTACAATAATAATTGATAGGAAAAAAAAAAAAATACTAATTACGAAATTTACGTCCTCTATTCTAACGCGATATCGTGAATTAAAATATATTGTTACCATAGATATTCTAAAAACACATTTGTTCGCAACTATCTAACCACAAGATTTCAGCCATATTATCCAAGGATTTACATTTCACGATTTAAATTTGAAAATAAAACATATTGATTTCTCAATCGTAATTTTATAAAAATAAATACTTATATAAATTTATTTATTTGTGGCTTTAAGAAATAAAAATTATTTATTCCAATACAAAAAAAAAATATGCGTTAAAAAGTAATAATTATGAATAAATATTATTCACGTAATTCTACAAAATTTGAAATACTTCAAAATCTTTTACAAAAGAACTTTCATAATTTTCTCTAATCTGTTTTTCATAATTAGTTCTTTTGCAACGAACTCTTAATCCAAAAAATCCAAAAACTAAAAATAAACACATGTCATCAGTTCCAAATGATGGACCATTGAATGAATCATTTTTCATGGCTTCCCTTTCATTGATTACACGACTTAAAATATAATTACTATTTCTAAAAGAAAATATAAAACTATCTTTGGTAATACCAAAGCTATTATCAGATTTCCATTTAAGTGGATTATACCCTCCTAAAATTTCATTACTATCTTTAACTTTAATAATCGTTACAGTACGAGATTGATTATCGCAAACATAATGAAATTTTTTTGGATTAAATCCATCACAAGATGCACGAAAAATTAATTTAAATTCATGCGAATTTTTAATTTCGTTCGTACTTTCTAATCTATCAATCCATTTTGAAATTAATTTGGAATGTTGAAATGTAATGATTTCAGAATCAATATTTTTTAAATTTGTTTTAATAATCTCATCTGTTACACATGGTTTCATTTTTTCAACTTGCTCAATTGGCTTTCTATCATTATTTAAAAAATCTTTTATTAAACTCTTATATAATTCTTTTGGAAAAACTTTTTTATAAGGTAAAACTTTTTCCGAAAATTCCTTGGAAGTTAAATTATGAAATCTAATTAAAGGAATACATTGTTGTAAGGTATTCTTTAAAGCGTTAAAATCATCTTTTGAATAGTTTTCAATGTTAGAGGGAAGTTTCGGATTTTGAGCAATTCCCCATTTAATCGTATGTTCCCAAACTTGTACTTCACTTGCTTGAGTACCTTTATTTTGAATAAGTGAGACCAAAAGTTTTTCTGGTATTGAAGAAAATTTTGGTGAATTGAAAATCTTATTGGGCGCTTTAGCAATTAAATCAGTACAGTAATTTTGTAATCGTAAAAAAGAATTATTTTCAAAACTCGTTCGATATATCAAATCAAAGTTTTGTTCCATCCAATCCGCTTTTCTTTCAATCAAAAAGGTTTCTAAATAGGGAAATAATTCTTGAAGACTAAGTTCATTAGCAACGATCAAGATTTTAATAATATCTGAATTATCATATTCTTCCAATGATAACTTTCCTCCATAAATATACCTAAAATAAATGATTACAAATTAAAAAAAAAAATACTTATTAACTTCTAATTTATAATCTTTATTCTTACCTCAAAATCACACTAAAAATTTCGGGCGAAATATTCGATAATTTAATATGTACCAATGTTTCATCATTTTTCTTTTTATTAGTTGATAAAATTCTTCTTAAATAAGGAGAACGATAATTTAAAATAATCATATGAGCGCGAAATATTTTTATATCAGGATCATTACCAACTTCAATTGTAATATCATAATATTCTTCATCATCCAAAATTTCAAGAAAATTTTGTGATAATTTTGGTAAAAGCTTATTATCGACCATTATAATTATTAAAATGAATAAAAAAGGGTAAAGTTGAAATGAAAATTCGTTTGCAGATCATTTTTTAAGTTGGACTTATACTACTCCCCCATTCAGGTAATGCCACACAAAACTTTATATTAGAAAAAGCCTTACTTTTTTAGCAGGTCCCACATTAAGTACTCCGTAATTGTAACAGGAGCTGATGTACAAATAGATAGGTTGAGTCGCACATGTACAGTGTTAACGCCAATCATATCTATTGTCACAAACTCACAATAGGTAAATTCATGTTTTATGAAGAAGAAACAAGTATAAATGATGGTGCCAATTTTATATAGTCCTGTACAGTGTCTGGTCCGAGCACCGTAACCAGCCCTAGGTAGTATTGTTCTAATTGAATACATTTTTGACTCCCCAACCCAAAAATGCTCGCCCTCGTGTGACTGACTCTCGAGTGCACGTGATATGTAATGTTGGCCAAAATTATTGTAATACGGTCTGCAAAATTAGGAGCAATTTTAGCTATTCGATAATATCATGTGATTAAACAATGAAACCGTTTCAATTTGTAATTTTTATATGTAATAATTTATTATTGGAAACTTTCTATTTCGCAAAGGTTAAACGTTTGAACAAATTATACTGCAAATATGTCTCGTTAAGCCGAAACCCAAAAAAAAATTTTTTTAACTTTCAAAATTATTAACGTGAGAATTTTATCTTTATTAGGATTTTGAAAAGGATTTTAATCCCTCTATTCTAAAAATTCTCTCTATATCATTAAATTTACTATAATGATTAACTATAATAAGCTTTTCGGATTAATACAAATCAATATATATCAAATAAGTGACACGTATTTGTCTATAAATTCTATATCTCTCCGTATATCTGTCAAATTGAGTGATATTAACATCTTCACTTTGTATTGCTTGATTCTAGCTTTCTTATTCATATTACTGCGCATCACATGTTCATCCTAATTCGGGAGTGATTAGTTTCAATTGACAAACTACTTTGTTTTATTATCGTACTCAATTCTTCTATTCTCTTGAGCAATTCGAACCAATAATATAAAAAGGTTTCACACATTTCGCTGGTCTATACTGACATTACAGAAACAGGTATATTTATGTGAAAAATTAAAATATATCAGGAAGGTACAATTCCACTTTATATACTAGTAGTCAATTTAATAAGCTAGTGATTTCTCCTGTTATTCAAACTCAAATTCTAGTATAGTACATATATGATGATTTGATGTTTAAATGATCACAAAGCTTCGTTAAACATAATATAGTAAATAATATAATTAAAGAAAAGGGTACACCTATGGAATATGATGAATATTTTACCAAGTTTTGTAAAATAAGTTATTGTTTTAACCAAATATAATTTCGTACTAAGTACTAAATTAATATATTTTTTTTCGAATAAAAGATTTCTTCAATAAAGAAATAAAGATAAATTTTTAATTATTGTGTAGCTTAACAAATTATCATCAATGTAAAATTATCCAACAACACTTAATCATAATTATTGTTAAACTTTGCAAATTCTTTTTCTTGCAATTTTTCATTCCTATCCAATAAATCGAAAATTTTACCAAGAAGTCATTCTATTATTATTATTCATACCATTAAATATCCATTCATATTTGTTGTCAAACGCATACTTTGTTTGTGTAATGTTTTACTGACACCTGATTATTTTGATCGTCACCCATATGTGTCATGATGCCGTTAAAATTGCGTAATGTTGGGAATTTATGATAAAATCATTTCCAAATTGTCTCAATCATTTTTACCACGAAAAAAAGTTTTTATCAAGCAAGTAAATAATTATTTTTTTCGATCCTCGGACATTTGTGACAACTGTGACGTTAGCTGATTTTCTATTGATAATTTTTTTTCATAATTGTATTTGATCCTTGATATACTTGAAACATCTCTGACTCACAGCTTATAGTAATTATTCAACAACCATTTATGAAAAAACATATATACATGATACTCTTTGTTATCTCGAGTACTTTCACCATTCCAGGTACAAACTAGATTCGAGGAAAATTCCCTACCTTCTAGGTCTAACGTTGTATTCAAAAAAAGCCATTTGTCTGTATCATACTGAAAAATTACCTTGTTTTTAACTCTCGATTTTCGCGTTTACAGAAATATGGCGCAGATGGTTTTCAATTGTTTTATTCTAGGTGACACTCGTGTGTTTCCGGCTGTTCTTGGAGAAAATATTACCATCAATGACGATACCATTCCTTTTGAAAATTTCAATGACAGACTTCTCATGGACTACATTTTGGAAAAGAAAAGGGATGTTATTAGTAGCTCTAACATAGATCTTTGGAAGGTTGAAATTGAAGAAACCAATGAAAACATAGAAAAACTTGTAAATACTGAAATTAACATTAGAGAAGTATTCAGAGGTGATACAACTAAATTGGCAAAGAAAATTTTCTCGGGTAAACCACCGGATAAGCACATTCACATCATCATCGTGCAACCACCTCGTGCCTGCCACCAATGGTAAGTGTCTTCCAATGGTTTACCTCTCAAACAGGAAATTCACGTTATCCCACGTCCTATAATTTTTTTATTTTGATTAGGGAAAAGGAATATGGAGGAAGACAAGGAATAAAATAATAGAGCAAAAAAACAATGGCAACAAGGTATCTTTCTTTATGTTCATCTTGCTTTATTAAAGAATGAAAACATTCCTAAGTTGACTTGTATCTTTTCCAGGTAATAAAAAGTTTCCAAGATTGCCAGGAAATGATGGTGATATGGATGCTTATAACCAAGAGTGTTACAAGTATTTATATAGTTTTATATTAGAAAATAAACAGTTCAAGTGATAGTACCTAATTAATGACAATCCAGGTATTGGAAAGACATTCTTTGGAAAGTTAATCCTAATAATGCTCCTTAAAAAGGATAAAAAAGTTTTGTTAGATTATTAAACTGTTATGGTATTGCTTTATTATAGAATATGTAAGTAACAAGGTACAATACTGACAAATAGCAGAAGAACAGGTGTATAATTGATGGAAAAAGGGACCAAGTGGGTCATGATTTTTCTAACAGAAAGTTAATTATGTGAGTTCGCCAAAGAAATAATTGGAGATTTTGCAAGGCAGTGGTGCAAAAAACTATACATGCCAACGTGGAATGGATATGAGCTTAAAGATCATCTATTTAAAGACAAATTGACTCTAAAATCCTTAAAAGATAAGTTTGAGTTATGCGGTGGGATTACAAGGTGGATTTTTCAATGTCACTGGTAGATATTGAAATGGCTATTGAGAAAGGTATATTATATCACCAAGGCCAAATCCTCTCAGGTGATGAATATACCTATAAATTAATTCATATGCATACCAACATTGAATAGATGGGTGAATTTTTGCTATACACAACGTCAACCTGCTTCTTTTCATCAAAATATTTGGCAGATAGATGCTTAAAACAATTACAACTAAATTATAAAAAGGAACTATTTGATTTTTCAATAGTGTAACGGACATAACACAATTGGGAGGTTTTTGTGAAACATTATTTGAAATGGTCACGTATACAATAATTCGTCAAGGAGGAGACTTTCAAGTACATAAACTCACAGATGATGGTACACAATCTGAATGTGAAATTAATGGTTTTGATTACCTAGAAGAAAATTTTTTTGATAATGTCGAAGAGATACAAGGACCAGTAAAATATTATTGACCAACTTCAAAGACTTTTGAAAGCATAGACGGTTAAATAATCTAATTTATGACATAACGCAGTACATATTGTGCGTAAATCTTGAATATTAGTTCATTAATTTCATTATTTGTAGACTTTTGTTATAAAATAGCTTCAACCCTCTGTTATTTTTGAAATAAATTATCACACATTCCATTTCTATATCTATGTTACAATTTTTGCAATTACACTTACTAGATGTAATTTCGGATCTATTGCAAAATTTTGGAGTAAATTAAAAAAAATAAAATAATACTAATCTTGGAGAAATATATAGTATCACAAAAATCCACGCAGGAAAGTTTGAGAATAAATTGCAATTGACTTGTTCCCGTAATACATAATTAATGTTATAGCGCATTTATTTATTAAGTTCTGAATTGATGATCAAGAAATTAGTATACAACTTATGGAGTATGTAACTAGATTATTCATTAGGGAAAATTAACAGTTCGTATTTTGACGTTGTCGCAATATGTTACATTATAGGTGCAACAGTGACACAATCAAAAATCACGTGAGTTTTCAGGTCAAAATTTTACCGAAACTTTTTATTACAGTTTTTTTCTGAAAAATAAAATTTATTTATTTATTTCCTAAAAAAAAAAAATCAAAATTAAATAGTGATATACTTTATTTTATTTTTCAAGATTACATAACTAATCTAAATAATGAAAAAAATTTTAAAAAAAATCGCTACATTCTTGTTTGTTTGTTAACAAATTTTGGTATAAAATCATGATTGGAGTTAGTCTTATAAATATGTTCATAAAAAAGATTCATTATTAATATTATCATTTCACATTTATCAGATAATTCAAAAAGAATTAAATTTTTATATAAATTTTCTATGTTAGATTTTGCAAATATCTTAATAATATTCATGAGGTTATTCCAGATGAAGATTTATTAGATTTATTAAAGAAAAAAATTTATAAGCTGTTTATTAGTGAATGTTCATCAATTAAATGTTTGAGTTTAGATATGATTTCAGATTCAATATGTAAATATCCAGGATCAAATATTTCTCTTTCAAATCTATATGAGTTAGTTATAAGAGCAGAGAGATGTACGTTTTATCATGAATTGATAACCATCATTTCAAACAATCACATTGATAAATAATTGCTATAAAATTATCAATAATTATAATAGCCAATCACATATATAATAAGTGTTTCTCTTTGTTAAACTGAAAGAAGCTCTAAAGAAATGTATTATAAAAATGTTTAAACTGTGCATAAAAAGTAATATATTATTAAGTGCCAAACTGGTTAAGATACTATATTAATTTTGGATTATATACTATTTGATGTTTTGCTTATTTTCTTAATATCTATCATGCCTAAAGATTTGAGACTACTACTGTTAGACTCGTCTTGGAGGGACAATTTTAATGAGATAGAACTGGAATGGACTGAGTGAGTCGTTCCCCATTCCAAGTTCAGGAAGGAATGATCCCAGTTTTTTCCGCACTTTTCGATAATCCTTTGAATGGAATTCTGATAATAGTTTTGGTATAACTGAAGATAGTTTTATATTCTCTTTTAGTAATAATGGTATTGAGAATTACATTTTAAGTCATGTAAGTGATGAAACGAAAGCTATTAAACGAAAGCTATATGTAATAATCGCTATTACGGTCCATCTTTTGGTAATAAAGATCTATGTTTAACGTTAAGTCTGACCGCTTATTTATCTTTTGTAATAATAAACGTTATGAAAAACAGATCCATATGCTACTTATTCATTAGATTTCGAAGTATTTCAATTGTTAAGGACTGATGATTGAATCCTAATCTAATATTTCATAATTTTTTACAAAGTTAAATTGTTAGAAATAATATAAATCTAGGTTGCATCAATTATATATTATTATTTTTATTGATTTGTAATAAATAAATCTGTTGGTCCCTGAAATACGTTATTTTATTCAATTACCTAACAATATTAAACTATTTGAAGTGTTTGTTACATTTGTGTTGACAGATATCATGCTATTGAAAGGTTATTATATCTCATGTGCGTTTAGTCTTGGGATAAAATAAAAAGATTAAAAATATGAGATTGCAATTATTTAAAAAAAAAATCAGAGTAAGATATAAATTTACAAATTAAATATTATAAAATGTCATGTTTTAACTTTTAAAATAAAATATTGGATAATATCAAATTTTTAACGCACTAGTAACGAACTACTTAGAGTCTTAGACCCAGTTTGAAAAAATACTAAAATAAACTATCATGTATATCACACTTTCAAATTTAGAATATACACTTAAAAGAAACAGGCATAAAACAGGCATAGAAAAATGAAAATGAATTATATTTATTATTAGACGTATAAAAATCTATAATACTATAATGTTACATCATACATTAATTCATTTATCGGTAAATTAGTTACAATAATGATCTTAATTTTATTATAGGCAAATTTTCATATCGAAGATATACAAAATTAAAAGATTGGTTTAAGATACATTCGAGCTAAATCCGTTTTGAATGTTATCATTGATATTTAAATTTATTTTATTATTTATTAAACTATAAAAATACAACTTATGAGAAATGATTAGTTTTGAATGGACATTAAAACATTAAAAAGTATCAAAATTTCTACCGTACTGATAGAAAAAATTGATTTCTAACCGAATCATACACTACGTAACATATAATTTTTAAAAACTATCAAATTTTTACTAAAACTACTTTGAAAGATTTTAAATAAATAATCAAAATCCATAAAAATTTCAACTTTATATAATTTTAAATACTTCTAATTCATCCACTTCAAATTTTTCTATACGAATAAACCCAAAAGTATCAGTTAATGGTTTTTTGATCTGGTTTTCATATGATTGACTTGTACACCTAACCATCAAATCATAACTAAAGTCATTAAATAAAAGAAGATCACCATCACCAAATGATGGACCATTAAATAAACCATTATGTATGGCTTTATCTTCATTGTCCACATGGCTTAAAACATTATTAATAATGTTACTACCAAAATCATGACTAAAAGAGAATATAAAACTATCTTTAGTAATACCAAAACTATTATCAGATTTCCATTCAATTGGATTATACCCTCCAAGAATTTCGTTACTACCTCTTATTTTAATAACTGTTACGGTATGTGATTGATTATCACATATTTCATGGAATTTTTTAAATCTATCAAATCCATCAACAGATTCGCGATATAATAATTTGAAGTTATATGAAATTTCTAACTCGTCTGTGGATTTTTGACCATTAATCCATTTTGAAATTAATTCAGCATGCTGTGTTGTTATAATTCTAGAATTAATACCGTTTTCTTCAATCTTTTCAACGTTAGTTGTCGGCTTTTTAATTGGCTTCCTGTCATTGTTCAAAAAATCATCCAATAGTTCGTTATACAAATCCTTTGGCAAGATTTTTTTGTAAGGTAATACCTTCTTTGAAAACTCCTTAGAAGTCAAATTATGGAATTTAATGAAAGGTATACATTGTTGTAAAGTATTCTTTAAAGCATTAAAATCATTTCTTGAGTAACTTGTAGGATCAGAGGAAAGTTCGGGATTTTGAGCAAGTCCCCATTTAATCACATAATCCCAAACATGAATGCTCATCTGAAGATTATCATTTTTAATAAGTGATATCAAAAGATTTTCTGGAATTGAAACGACATTTAATGATTCAAATAACTTTTTCGGATTGTTTGAAATTAAATTAGTACAATATTCTTGAAGTTTTACAGAAAGATCATTTTCAAAACTTGTTTTAAATATCAAATCAAAATTCTGTTCAATCCAATTTGCACTGTTTCCAATTAAAAAGGATTCTAAACAAGGGATTAATTCCTGAAGATTAAGTTCGTTGGCAGCAATTAAGATTTTAATAATGTCTGAAGGTTCATATTCTTCTAAAGAAAGATTTCCTCCGTAAATATATCTAAAAAATTAAGTAAAATTAAAAAAATGTATATATATTAATGAACAATCACTTTTTTTATTTTAATTTTTAAATTTCTTTCTTAGTTATTAGTTATTACATACCTTAAGACTATACTAAAAATTTCAGGTAAAATATTAGGTAATTTAATATTTGTTAAGGTTCCATCATTTTTCTTTTTATTAGTTGACAAAATTTTTTTTAAATAAGGAGAACGATAATTTAAAATAACCTTATGAGCTCGAAATACTTTCATATTAGGGTCATAACCGGCTTCAATTGTAACATCATAATATTCTTCATCGTTTAAAATTTCAAGGAAATTTTGCGATAATATTGGCAAAAGTTTATTGTCAACCATTATAATTTTGAAAGAAATGAAAATTGTAAAAAATTTTTTTTTTTAATACAATTTATAAAAATAGTACATGATCAACGAACAAGTTGCGTCATTATTACCCGAGTCAGCATGGGGTCATAATCACATCATTTTGTAATTCCGGTTCGGGTAAAATTACAGCCGGCTTTTTTTGGCCCGCGCTTTAAACTTGACTGTGATCCTGGTAGTGTTATATTTGCAATGGATAAAAATAATTAAAGAATCTTTTGTTATTGAGGTCATTTACGTTTTCAACACTTGCTCAAATCAGTCAAATTATTACATTATCACTAATAGTCACTTTAAATCGAATTAAACTATATTCAAAATTATTTAAAATGAAATTTTGCAATAAGATCCTATAAGAATTCTTGAAACAGTTTATTAACATGGTATTTACAGATTTATTGAATAATTTTCATAATTTTCTTAAAAAAAATTGTGAAAAACCTAAAATATTTTTTAAATCTGATAAATTTGTATTTTAAGAGATTTTATACTTCCCATACAAAATTAAATAGAGAAATAAAGATGGATTCATTCCTAAAAAATTTCATAAATTGTAAAGTTAAATTAAATGTTGTTATATTTATAGGAAAAGTAATATTTTTGGTGAATATAACCCAAAATACGTTAGATTTTATTATCAAATAAGTATTTTTTTTTCCATTAGGAAACATTGCAAATTTTATTTTGATGATAATTTATTTTGAAGAAAAAAAGAACTTAGGAAACTTCAATAACTTTTCTAACAAATTTTGAAATTTTTGAAACAGCATAATTAGCAACTGATGTAAAAAATATAATATTTCTAATTCACACTTAGTAATTTTCAGGCTAACATAGCTGAATACAATGATTTTTCCTGCAACAGGGATCGGCTAACAAGGACGATGCTTTATCTCACACTGTACTATTTAATTTTTTTTAATAATTACCTAGATTATATCTTATATTTATTCTTGAACTGCAAAAAAATTATATTATAAGAATCTTAAAAAAAACTTTACAGATTTTTTATTGGTTAAGGTATTTTTTGCCAAAAAAATGTTATTGAAATAAAGATAAATTATTATTACCTTTGAATTAAAAATGTAAGCAAATATGGTAGCAATATTAAATTAAATATAAAGTTTACATAGTTACATAAAGATTACTCTATGTCTAAAGTATTTGAACATAGCAGAGGAGAGGATAATCCCACCAAGAACTCTGCATTCACAGTAAACCAACACTTACCTATCAAATGAGAATGCATATCTGAATTTGTTATTGAATTAATTTCAACTCCAACAAATTTCTTGCAAAAACCTAATAAGAAGAATAAAAAAAATGTGAGATCCTAGGCAATATTATTAACAACATCCGGATATTAGAGATCCAAAACATTGCTAATAACAATCAAAGTAAGCATAAAGTTCACACTCAGTGACTTAGAGGTCATCTTTCAGAGAGGGAACAACTCAACACACCCGTGCATTGTGCTAGAATCACTCTTTGTCTAATGAATTTGAACATAACAGAGGAGAGGATAATCCCACCAAGAACTCTGCATTCACAGTAAACCAACACTTACCTATCAAATGAGAATGCATATCTGAATTTGTTATTGAATTAATTTCAACTCCAACAAATTTCTTGCAAAAACCTAATAAGAAGAATAAAAAAAAATGTGAGATCCTAGGCAATATTATTAACAACATCCGGATATTAGAGATCCAAAACATTGCTAATAACAATCAAAGTAAGCATAAAGTTCACACTCAGTGACTTAGAGGTCATCTTTCAGAGAGGGAACAACTCAACACACCCGTGCATTGTGCTAGAATCACTCTTTGTCTAATGAATTTGAACATAACAGAGGAGAGGATAATCCCACCAAGAACTCTGTATTCACAGTAAACTTACACTTACCAGTCTAATGAAAGTCCAAAAGAAATACCATATCATTTTAATAAAAAAATCTATTAAATCTAAAAATGTATCTTGATATCCAAAGGGAAAGTTGAAATGATATTGTAATAGAGAATTTTTGTTGTTTCAATATTTATTTCTTTTATATTGAAAAATGTTTTTTTTTTGTATTAAAGTTCTCTTGTTTATAGAGGGAGATTTTTCATAAAAACTATTAATATTATTTACTATAATGTTTGTATTAGAAAAGTGAGCTTTTGTATCTTGTTTTAAAAAGTTATATGTCAAAAAGTGTTGGTGGCTTTTTATAATAAATATGGTAAATAATAACTTCGAAAAAAAGTTGAAAAAAAAGTTAAACATCGAAAAGAGTAAAAAAAGTAAAAAAAAGTAAAAAGTAAAAAAAAAAATAGTCTATTTATTTAATTTATTTTGTTGATCTTTTACGTAATGTAATCAATAATAATAATTAGCCACTCGGAATTTGAAACAGTCGCGTTATAATAATAACATAGTAGACGCGTTTGTCACCACATAGGTCAAATTATCAAAATGATCAAAATGATCTATTTGATCTATTTAATCTATTTGATCGATTAATTTTTTTTGTTCATTTAACAATTCTTTTAAGTATTTACATTTTGTTAAATATTGGTAGTCATTTGTGAATACATATTATAGTACCTAAATTAAATTTAGACATTTCGTGGTACACTACTCGGTATATGTCGATAATTTAATTATTTTATAGTTGTGAGATAAAGTCGATAAAGTCTGAATTATCCTATATAAAAAATAAACTTGAATTATTTAATATGGATAGTTTGCTTACAACATGATAAGAGATGCAGAAAAACATTTGAGTAAAGATGGGAAAAAGATAAAATTATGCATTTCTTCATTTTAATATTTATAATCGCGCTTTTTGTTACTTTCAGAAAAACTGCGTGGAACTTTTATTTATTAAAAAAAAAATTAACATGTTTTATTAATATGTTGGATCATCAGATTAGTATTATTTGCTCTTTCTAACCCTTTTTGCATGTATTATAATAAGTTGATCATAAACGTCCATAAAGCCTTCGAACAAGATCAATAAAGAATAGATTTTCTTTTCTTTTTTCCTAATAGTAATAAATTTAATAGTAAATATCTCTCCACACAGTTATTCAATAATATTCTTACAGATTTTCTTTATTCAAAATAAAAGACAAAAAAACAAAAAGAAAAGATTAAAAGTTCTAAAAATTTCACGCTATAAAAATTATGACAAAATAGGTAAATTTAACATAATTTGAAATACTTCAAATTCTTCTACAAAACATAATTCTTCAGTTTCTCTAATTTGTTTTTCATAAGAACTTTTTTTACAAGAAAATCCCAATCCACCTTCAATACTATGGTATAAATACAGATCACAATTACCAAATGATGGACCGACGTAATAACTATTATATACAGCATTCTTTTCATCCACTACATGACTCTGAATATTATTATTATTCTTAAAACAGAATATAAAACTATCTTTAGTAATACCATAACCATTAGATTTCCATTCAATTGGATTATAACCTCCAAAAATTTCGTTACCGTTTTTCACTTTAATAATTGTCACAGTACGAGATTTATTATCACATTTTTCATGGAATTCTTTAAATGCATCAAATCCGTCAATTGTTTCATGAGATCCACGATATAATAACTTGAATTTGTATGAAGTTGTTGATTCATCTGATTTATCGATCCATTTTGAGATTAATTCAGCTTGTTGAAGTGTAATGATCTTAGAATCAATATTTGTTTCACTAATCTCTTTAGAAGTACTAGGTTCTGATTTCTCGTTATCACTATCCAAAAAATAATCTAATAAATCATCGAATGAATCCTCTGATAGAATCTTTCTAAAAGGTTTTACTTTTTTCGAAAATTCTTTAGAATTCATTTCACGGAATTTAATTAAAGGAATAATATTTTTTAAGGTATTCTCTAAAGCTATGAATTGATCTTTTGTAAATTCTTTAGTATTGGAGGGAAGTTCTGGATTCTGTGCAAGACCCCATTTAATCACATGTTCCCAAATTTGTACTACTCTCATTTGAGCATTTTTATTTTGAATAAGCGAAACCAAAAGTTTTTCTGGAATTGTGGAAAAGTTTGGAGAATTAAAAATCTTACTTGGATCTTTAGAAATTAGATCATTACAATATTTTTGAAGTTGCGAAAAAGAGTCATCATCAAAGCTCGTTTGATATATAATATTAAAATTTTGCTCCATCCAGTTTCCTTTATTTTCAATCAAAAAAGATTCCAAATATGGAGTTAATTCTTTGAGACCAAGTTTACTGGCAACAACCAAGATTTTAATGATAACTGAAGTATCATATTCTTTCAAAGAAAGCCTCCCTCCATAAATATATCTAAAAAACAATAACAAGTTTGTTAAATTATAAATATATTTATTAAATGATATCGTTCATTATACTATATAATTTAATTTTATCTTACTTACTTTAAGATTATATCAAAATTATCAGGAGAAATATCTGTTAATTTAATATGTACCAAAGCCCCATCATCACTCTTTTTATTAGTTGATAATATTCTTTGCAAATAAGGAGAACGACAATTTAAAATAATCATATGAGCACGAAATGTTTTTACGTTAGGGTCGTTTCCAACTTCAATTATAATATCATGATATTCATTATTATTGTTTAAAGTTCCAAGTAAATTTTCAGATAAGTTTGGTAAAAGTTCATAATCGACCATTATAAATTTTTTTATTTTCAATGAAAGAAATGAAAAAAAAAAACAAATCCCATTTTGGCAATGGTTTTTATATCAGGAATGAATGGAATGAAAATCACTGCAGATCGTTGATAAATTTAAAATAGTCGAATTTACGACCAGCGTTATAAATGATCGACATAATTTGTTAATTCCTGAGGTGGATTATCAGTATTGCTAGGAAAACAATGATAATTTTATATAATGAAAACTTTATTATTGTTGGTACTTGGTAAAATTGGCTATTTCTACTTAACTTAGCTTTGGTAACGATATTTTGTATATTTTCTTATATAGTCTATTAAATTTATATGTATGAATTTCAATAATTGAACATTATTCTGAATTATATAAGCAAAATCAGAATTTATACATATCTTATTATATCGAGAAGAATTAAGAAAAGCTTAGCCGAACCTTACATCATCATTCGTATCATTCGTGTAAAGGGGCTTTTTTGTCCTAGGCTTAATCTACAGGACCAGCACACATCAGCAGCGATACAACAGGGAAACTAACTTTGGAACTCAATTTTGTAGTTTTGAATCTTCTCAAAAATATTGTATTGGAATTCAATGAACCGGATAATGTATTTAGTTTACCAAAATTTTCTATAATTCCAGAAAATCTTTCAATTACACTTATTGGGAACATGTTAAAAAATGTCCAAAAAAAAAAAATACGGTATACAAAAGAAAATTTAAGAAAATTATGGAAATTTCTAGAATAAAAATTATGGATAACACGCGATGATCACGTTATCACCACGATTTTGATTTAACATTTATCTTACAATTAATGTTTAATTATTTAAGTTACTTATATTCTCATTTTTTTTGACTAATAATGTCAAGACCTTTTTCAATTTTAATTTTCTCATTCAAGGAACTTATATTGTATTGACCATTAATATATACCGAAAACCAAAAACTATTTGTAACTATTTAAGAATTTATATCAATATTGGACTTTTAATTCCTTTCTTGAATATTTACACTAAGATTAATAATTTCTCTTTTTAAAATATAAATTTTAATATTACATTATTATTCAATATATTATTAAGGTTTTTATTAATATTTAAATTTGATTTAACGGAACCATAATTGGTATTAATATTTAATAAATGGAAGTAGCGAGGATATAATCCGATTAAATGGACATCTGTTGGGTTTAGCAGCACTAAAAATATTTTTATATTTTCTTTTTTTTCGGTTATGATACTGGAAATTATGTTTACCTAGGGCGCACTTGCTATACGAACATAGTAAAGCGGAAAGTTCAATATACCTATTTGTCTATATAATGTGTTTAATGACTGTCTATATTTGTGAGAAAAAGAATAAAATCCTCATCAATAACTCTTTTATAATGAATTCATGCAAGTTATGAGTTTATCAAAAATTTTCACAATTAAATTTTTATATAATATATATTTATTACATATTAGATTATAATAACAAAATCTATTACGTCATAAAATGAATAAAATAAAGTAACGATTTCTCGATCGGCATAAAACCTTATGACAATCAATTTTGGATATGTGTAAAATTGTCAAATCGGGTTAGGATGAAATTTTATATTCCGCTCATTAACGTCTCTAAATGGAAACCTAAAAATGAAAGTCGCTATCATCTTTATCATAAGATCCGATTGATATTATTTATTATATTACCTTATTTTATTATATTGTATATGTAAAACCAATACATTCCATACATAAAAAACCATATACGGTTTTGTAATCCCAATGATCAACATTCACTTTGGGAATAATTTTTCCGATTGAATAAAGTTTTATAAACTTACGTTTTTTAAAAAAATTTAAAACATTTCATAAAAAATGTCTAAAAAAGTCTGGTTAAATTGGATTGAAGATGCTATTGAAAAAAAATATATTAAATATTATGATCATAAAAACTTTCTTAACATTAAAGAAATTGGATCCGGAGGCTTCGGAATGGTTTATCGAGCGAACTGGAAAAATTCTCGTAATACTTTAGCACTAAAATCTCTTAACGACTCTACAGCTGAAAAAATTGTTTCCGAGGTGATTACATTATAACATAAAAGTATATTTTGTTTTTATAATAGATTCATTTTCTAATTAAAAATTTCTTCTTTATTATTTTATAGCTTAAAATTCAGCGTGAAGTACATTTTAATGATAATATTATAAAATTTCTTGGTGTTACACTAAGTATAATAATTCTAATATTTGTTTTATATGAAATTTTAATATGAAAATTATAAATTAAAACATTTATTTTCTTTTAAAAAAGATAATCAAAATTCTGGTTCAATTAAACGTTATATGTTGGTAATGGAATATGCCGATAGTGGTACACTTCGAAATTATTTAGAAAAAAATATTAATAATCTTACTTGGAATGATAAACTCAAAATGGCGTATCAATTAGCTAGTGGTGTATCATGTTTACATGATGAGAATATTATTCATCGTGATTTGGTAATTCATTTATTTATATGCATTATGTATTTATAATTTTAATTCAGTCATTTATTTATTATTAATTAATAGCACTCCTGCAACGTGTTAGTCCATCAAAATACAATCAAATTGGCTGATTTTGGATTATCAAAAATGATTAATGACTCAAAATCATCAAAACAATATGGTGTAGTTCCTTATATTGATCCGAAAAAATTCGTAACTGATTCATACTCTCTGAACAAAAAGAGCGATGTTTATAGTATTGGTGTACTTCTATGGGAAATATCAAGTTGTCGCCCACCTTTTAAAGATATGTCTAATCAATTTGTATTACCGATTAAGATTTCGAAAGGTCTTAGAGAAACACCTATTCCTAAAACACCTAAGGACTATGAAAATCTTTATACTGGTAAATATAATTTAAAAGCTTAATTACTGTATGATTTAAAATATTATTAATAACATTGATGATATTGTTAATTTATAGATTGTTGGAAACTTGAACCAGATGATCGTCCAACTATTCAAACTGTAGTTACTAGATTAGAAGCAATTATGACGAAATATAATATAACTACAAAACATGTTTGGACACCTCCTATTATCGGTAATAATTTATCATCACATGACAATTTATCCAAAAGTTTCAATAATAATATCTATAATAATACAATAAGAGTAGAGGCACCTCAAACTAGCTTTTATAAGCAAAAATCTGAGAAAGATATAGTCGATGGAATATCTGCTCTTGATGAAACTGTATATGATCAAAATAAAAAGCAGAAAATTCTTGATTACATTAAAGAGCATCATATGACTCCAGAAAAAATTTTTGACTGGCTATCAAATAATCAAGTTGAAGCAAACTCTCTTCTTGTACTCGGAGATTTTAATTATTTAGGAATTGCAACTATGATTGATAAGGAAAAAGCTTATAAATACTATGAGGAAGCAGGAAATAGAGGAAATAGCTTAGCTCAGTACACTATTGGAATTATGAGTGAAAAAGAATTAGAAAATGAAAGTGCAGCAATTTATTGGTTTGACCAATCTGCCAAGCAAGGAAATCAAAAAGCTATAAATGATTACTATAGATTACAAACATCTAATTGCAGAACCATAAGTACAAATAAATATGGAATTCTAGGTAACAGATTATAAAAAACATGATTATAAAAAAAAAAAAGTAAACTTTATATAGTTTTTGTATTAAATGTTAAAGAAGATTTAATAATGTTTTTATTTTATTTATTTATTTATTTTTTTATTGTATGATTTTTTCGGCGAAATAAAATTTGAATATTTCCACTAAAAAACGTTATATGATTCATATTTCACAAAATGCTAACCAAATTTTCACGTTGATTGATTTATTATGTCTTTCGCCTCGGACTATAATTTCCATTTTCATTGTAATATAAATTTACATATAAATTTCTTTTTTTCACCTCGAGGATCGGTTTATCTATCTATGGTTAGATCAAATGGAGATTTAATCCGTTAAGCCGATTCCGATTTTGGCAATAAATCAAAAAAAAAATAAAGGAATAAAAAGACAAACTATTACAAATAAAGTTAAATGATATATATGGGAATTTAACAAAATCGTATATTATTGTAAATTAATTAGATTGTTGCCACGGTTGCCACGATGTGGTTTAGATTAGAAGCTATTATGAAAAAAATTTTGAGACTAGTAAATATTTTCAGCTATGTGATTTTAATAGAGAAATCGTAGCATATTCATGTTTTGTAGAAGATTTTTATTCGTGCAATTCTGAAAGATATTCAGTAGTATATTTCAAGTTTATAGAAAATTGATTTACATAATTCAAGTATCCAGTTGAAAAAACTTCTAAAGATTTTCGATCTTGTGGCCAAAAAACCTATTTCAAGTTTTGAAAAAGATTTTTACTCGTGTAATTCTGGCATAGAATTGCAGCAAAAGATTTTCTGTTACATGATTCTATTTCTAGTTCTGAAGGATTATTAAAAATAATAATTTGTATAATTCTAATGTAATAATCAGCAATCTTATTTTAGTCTTTAGAAGTATAAATTCATTACCTAATTAAAACTTGGTCTGGTCAGAATATAAATGCTAAAAATCTGACCAATACAGATCTAGATCAGAACTCTCCTAAAATTGTGTTTTTCACATCTCTATTTTTAAAGCTTATTAATTTGATATTTTAATATTTTTTAACTAGCTGTAAATGTTGCATTGCAACAAGGATTAATTTATGCTAATTTTTCAAATTTTCTATTAAACAAACCATGTGTGATTAATTTCAAATGATTTCTTACAATTGTTTTCAACTTATATTACAGATTGTTTTTGAGCAATCTTTCAATATACATAGTTTTTATTCTATAATTGTTTTAATCATTATCGTTATATCCAATTTTGTATATTCATTATCTGCAAATCTGTATGTGCCTCCAATCTTCTATATTTGATTCACATCTTGGGCATAAATTTTATTAGATAAATACTGTACGTAGATAATTCTTTTAATAGATTTTTAATCTTGTATGTTCTTTCATAATAACTCATCGATTTGTTCATTTTTTTGATTTGAAGTATACTTTTAGCAATAATATCCTAATTTTCTACACATTAACTATTTGTTTTTCTCTTGACCCGATTTCTACAATTCCCATATACAATATTTTTCTTCTAAAACAAGACATAATCATTCAAAATTATGTGGTTTATCATTAAACCTATTTCCTTAATAATATGGAATTTTTTTTTGTTTTATTGATGTAATCCCATCTTCTTTTTTTGGTTAACAAATAAATTGTTATATATTTTTTACCACCAATAAATTTATAATTATTCCAAGCAAGATTCCTCTATCATATTAATTTCTTATATTAATTATAGCGTTGAAAAATTTTATTCTTTTATCATTAATCAGATCCTGATATCTTACACACTGAAACCATTACATAACAAACTATTTTATCATCTCTAGAATTAATTTTTTAATTTCAATAATTTTTCTCCATTCCCATTTATCAAATAATCAAATTACATCAATTTTCATATTAAACTTCTTCATTATTAATCTTACGTAACATTTTACACAAATTATTATATTTCCATTTCTTTCCTATAATTAATAATCTTATTTTCTTTATTCTCTAAATAAATTACTTTTCTTTCTCTTATCATTTAATTTACTTATATTTAAATTACAATCTCCACACAATTCCAAACTAGGTGAATTTTCATCCTTATCTTCTGCTATAGATATCAAATGTAACACAATATTATGATAATTTTTTTATTTTGCTATTTTCTTCTTACATGCTATAAATTACGCTATTATTATTATCCCAAGTTATCAATTCATTTTTATCAACTTTAACTTTCTTATCACACATATTGATTATAGTTTTTCTTTTTATATTATCCTTTAATTCCCTTATTTTATTACTTATATTATTTAATTTTCTAACTCTAGAATTTTTTTATTTTATTATAGATTCATTAAAAGTTTATAACCAAAAAAAAGAAAAAGTTGAAAGCTATACTGCATATTTACTAATAACTTAAAATTTATTAGATAGTAAATTATAAGCTAGGAAATTTTATGTATGAAATCTTATTATTATAAATGTTGAAATAATTTTTGTTTGAAAAATTCGATCAAATATTAGGATCATTGTGATTTTCAAAAAAAAATGTTTCGCTACTTGTTATGTGTTATATGAATTGTTTCAATAATTGAAGCCATTTAACTATCTTGTGTAAAATTAATATTTATAAGTTTAAACAAAAGATTTTTAACAATTTAACCAATTTATTATAAATAAAAACAAAATTTTAACATAGATCATGTACACTGACAATATTTACGTCGCTTCTTGTAATACTTTCTTTCAACTTGTTTTAATTAACGAATGGAATAATCTGTCATGATTTTACAAATTTTATTACATAAATTACGTTAAGATACTTAAATCAATATACGGTTGTAAGTATTTTTAATTTTTATTGGTTATTTATACATTTAATAATTTGAATAAATTTATCAAAATTATTTAAATTACAAACTAAGAATTTTGTAAACATTTACTACTCTAGTCTTAGTGTTTAAATAATCCAAGATAAATAAATAAATGATAATAATTTAAAATATACAAAAAAAAAAATTATTGATTTAAATAATTTAAAATCCATCTAAAGATTAAAAAATAACAAATTATAAATTAATTATTTGCTTTATAAAGAAATTTATTATTTTTCTAATTTATTTTAAGATCTTACCATCAGGAATTTCCAGTTCATCTTGCTCTTTTGAATGAAAATTTGGATTATTATATACTTCGTCTTCATCTATAAAGAAAAAAAATAAATAAATAGAATTAAAATAATATAAAATTTGTTTATTATTACGTAAAATTTTCAACCTACCATCGACATTAATATTTTGCCCTTTTATTTGTTGTTGAGTTATTTCTTTTTCATCATCTAAATTAAATAAAGTCGTGTTTAATAAATAAATAAAATTGATATAATAATGCATTTTATTTGCTAGTAATTTATTACTATTCTTACCATTTGAATTTATTTGCAACTTTTTAAATAATTTAGATATTTTTTTACTACTATCTAAAATTTAAGTTATTGATTTAATATATAAAAATCAATCTTTGATTTGAAAATAATTAAAATACATTACCTCTAAAAATGGTAACTATTTTCGATGATTTGTTACTGTTCTGCTTATTTGATTTATTAAAATCGTTAACTAAAATAAATATCAATTATTAAACATCATTATATGATAATTCAACGCTGTAATGTTAATAAATACTTACTATTATTAGGAATGTTAAAATCATACAATTTACTATGAAACGCTATTGGTAGTAAAATAAAGTAAATTATTTTAGTAACTAAAAAAATAGTGGAAATTATTATTATACGGTTATACCTTCTTGTTCTTCTATTAATATAATAAAAGATAACATTAATAATGTATTTTAAAATAAATACATTCATTAATAAAATATTATACAATTATACCTTCTGTTGCATTTCTTGGTTCAGGTAGATTTTCAAAGTTGTGAATTTTACTTGTAAATAATTCGCTACTCGTATAATTTTCTTCTACTTTATTCATTTCTAAATTATCTATTACTGATTTGATCAATTCATCTGGTATATTTTGATAATCTAAATGAATTTTTTCCATTTTTTTCATAAGTGCATAAGCGTCAAGTCTTTTTAATGGATCAGCATCCCAACATTCTTTCATTAAATTTTTATATTCTAATGGAGTTCCTGTCACAATTTTTGGCCTTATACCGTGTATAATATTCATTACAATATCATTTTCATGTTCATAATTTATAAATGGTGTTTGTCCAGATGAAATTTCCCACATAAGAATTGCAATACTATAAATATCAGATGTAAAAGTATACTCTCTTCCAACGATAACTTCGGGTGCTATGTAAGGAAGGTTTCCATATATACTTGTTGAAGATTTATCAGCAGGTCCACAAAATCCAAGATCACTAATTAACCACCTATCATTAAATTTTGAATATAATATATTTCCGGAATGTAAATCTCTATGAACTGCTTTCTCATCATGAATATAATAAAGTGCAAAAATTATTTCATAAGAAATATTAATTCTATCTTTCCATGTAAGTTGATTATGATTTTGTCGTAAATATTTTCTTAAATCTATATCCATTTCATTCATTACAAGCATATAATTTCCATTTGATGGATTTTGTGTTAAACCATAACAATTAACAACACACGCCCATTTATTACTTATAGCTAAATGTGATTTAGCCTAAAAGATAATAATTTGTGAAAATACTCATATTAATATAAAGATTGTATAATTTTATACAATAAATTTAGAATATAATAATACAAACCTCTTCAAACCAACTTTGATTTGCACTTTCAACATTTTCTAACGCTTTAAGTACTACTTTTGCCACTATGTTCTGTATTCCAAGTCTTTTAACTCTATTAATTGTTTTTTTTTCAGAATCCCATTCTTCATAATATCCATTAATCCAGTCTGCTGTATAGATTTCAGAGAATCCACCTTTTGTCAAATAATTAATATTTTCCAAATTATTATATGGAATCCATTCAACTATCATTTGTGGATTAAGTGATTCTATTTGACATTTCTGTATTAAATCATCAACATCATCATTCCCAGATGTCCAATTTGAAAAATTTTCTTTTAAATATTTTCAGACACAATATTCACAATATAATGTGGCTAAACATTCTTGGTTACAATTTTCACAAATTCTTTTTGTTCCTGAATTAAAAATAACTTTACTTCGATCATAAATTTTAGTTAATAATCTTATTGCTTCAGTTTTTTCATCATTTGTAAGAATTTTATCAGCAAGGACTGTTTGTTTTTGAAATTCAAATTGTTTGTGTATATTATTGTAAATATTAGTATCTAATAATATAAATGTCCTACCAATTGTTGCATTAATTAATTCATGTCGAAGAGTGGACATAATGTAATTTATAAATTAAGGGAAAAGAAAGAATTATTTTAAGTTCGTTCATTCAAACCGTAATAAATTAATAAAATGCAAATTGTTGATCAAACTTCATGTTGTGCCACATAAATTTGTAACCTTTAGGCGTAGTATTTGACGCCTCATGACCAAAAAAAGAAAATATACTGATATAATATGTTTCTACTCCATATTATCGACTTTCTAATTTTTTTTTTCTAGCTATACTTAGTATACTTTTATTTATTTTTTTTTTAATGCATGTTTAAGCAAATTTGGTTGTTATACTTAATGAATAGATAGTTATTCCTTGATTATATTGATTATGTAATAATGGATTGCAAATATAGGTTTTTAATAAAATATATGGCTTAATGAAAAAAAAAAATAAAATTGAATAAATAAAAGAAATTATTACATCATTAATTACATGCTAATAACAATTTGGCGTAATAATAAATAAGGAATAGATCAGACGCAGTAATGAAACACTTTTACATAAGGCTGCTCATTACCAATTTCAATTGTTACATCATAATAATCATCATCATTTGTAAAAAATTTATTATCGTCCATATATAATTTTTTTTATAAAAAAAAAATATTTCCAATTTGTTAATGGTACAGTTTTAATAAACAACTTTTTGACAAAAAAATTATTTAATCTTTTACAGATCGTTTTAACATAAATATTAAGCTTGTGATATATAAGCTGCCTCTTCTTTCGATTTGTGTAGCAATATGTTTTACTGCACAACTTTTTTGTGTACCAGGTTGGTAGCGCAGCGATGACAAATAACGGATGGCAAATAAGTTTTAGACCACTCAAAAAAAAACGTCAGCTGAGAACAACATGAACTCGTCAATCACATGATCGGTGACAGTTAAACATCCCTTCTGATTATAGTAAATGATCGATAAAACTGGCACACAATTATAGTACGACATGACACTTATAATAAATCATATGTAGCTTAATCACATTTATTCATCCTTTTGGATAGGTAATAATACTGAACGTTGATGGGCGTACGCCCTTATATTTTGATAGTACGTACGTTTACAAAATCTAATAAAATTATACTAATACATAAGAACAACTTTAAATTTTGTACAACTTTAAATTTTCGTACTAACAAATTAAATACTGTGTATTTATATTACTGCATTTTTTTTATCTCTGAATTAATGATTTAGTTCTTTGGATTACCGTCATACTAATGTCATACATTTTTATATATATAGTATTCCAAAACTTTTGAGCGATTGTTAAAACAGTCATTTTTTGAAGGTTGGATGAAAACATACTTGAATTTATCTATATTTCCATATCTTAAAATAAATTTCAACTTTGTAAATTATAATTTATTTATACAAAAAGTAATCAAATTATGAAATAATTAAATAAGAAAATTTTTAATAGTTTCTAGCTTTTTTTGAGATAAAGGGTCTTTTAGGAACGTTTAAGCGTGATAAACGTGACTTGTCAACAAACGTACCACGTAACTGTTGAGCCAAAAAAGTTCCGACGATGTTTGGCTGAGTCGGTGTAAAGATGGTTTTTATGGGTATTTAGGTATTGAGTTTTTGTTTGTTGGGACGTTCAGTTTGTACACATTTTACATACTAATTTATTCCTGAATCAAACCGCAGATAACCTTACTGTATGAAAAAAAAAAAAATTTACTAAGAGTATATCTAAATTTTAAATTATACTTAAAATATACTTAAAATTGCATTTTTTACATATTACCAACCTAGCAACGCCAAATGCATTTTCTTAAATTACAATAATTTAATTACATTTTAGATGTATTCTGTAGATGTTAAAATTTTAATTATATTTTAAGTATTTAAGTCTATTTTAAAGTACATTTTAAGTATATATTTTATTCATAGTAAACCTGCTTCTTACAATCTTAAATTTCTGTAAGATCAATCTCTCTCATTATTTTCATTAACATTTATTTATTTATTGACATGGTTTATTTTAAGGAATCCTTGCAAAAATTTAGAAATTTACTTAACGCAGATCATTGCGTCGCAAAGATATTCCCCGAAAGAAAATAAACTTTTGAATTTATGGTAACATAAATAATAAACATAAAAAAGAAATAATAAAAAAAAATTGAAAAAGAAAAAATTTATTCTTCAGTGAAATTAAATTTCAAAATTAACCAATGAAAACCGAGTTTAACAAATTAAATATCTCATCAGATAAAACTTTTACCGAAGAATTAGTGTATAGAATTTCCCATATAGGATAATGAAAGAATGAACCATTGGAAATCCTGAGATACGATCATACGATGTATGATGTAATAATTAGTAAAGTTGATGAAGATTATATTGATGAATTTCTTGAATAACATTTGATAGATGAGGATTTGCCCAAAGTATATTCCGTAATTTGTTGCGAATATAGCTTAAAATACATTGAAGGTTATGGATTACTATTTTATAGATATACTAAAGAATTTGCCGATAAAGAAATTCGAGAAATAATTTTTCAAATAATTTTAGCAATATTATAAGAGAAAAAAAAAATTGAATTATTAAGTGATTCATCCGTATACTATGTGAATTCTTAGATTTTCATAGTGGAAATGAAACCAGACGATAAAGTATACACAGTTACCATATATTGCACCAGAAGGCTTAAATGGAGAATCATATACATCATCATCTGATATTTATAGTTTTGGTGTAATTATGACAGATTATCATTTGGGAAACTACCTTTTTATAATAAAAAAAAGGAACTCCTAAATTTTATAAGAAATTAGCTTATAAATGCACGAATGCTAATTCAAATGAAGGACCAACAGTTTGTTTTTAAAAGGGAAGAAATTCGAACAGCGTTTAAAGAAGTCGATAAAGAAATACCAAACATTTTACATACAATACATAATATGATATTTTTATAGATTCCAAGTATTATATTGTAAATAAATTCTGATTAATAAATTTTTTACTTGTCAAATTTATTCATTTTTTTAATTGGCTATAATTTGTTAGAGTTAATAAAAAGAAAATCCGTTGAAAAATAAATTGAGTAATTAATAAAACATTTGTACCTTGCTGTGGAGGGTAGGGATTGGAATCGATTTCCATAATTAGAATCATTAAATTTGTGGAAAATTTCCAATGATCACAAATTTAACATATAAATCATTTGATTATTAAATTGTATGATTTTGCATTTAAAATAAAACGTTTTATTGCACGAATAATCAGTAATCGGCGGTAACTCTGCCAAAGTTTATAATTCCGGCCGAAATTAAAACTTTAGTATAAACGCAAAGATCTGATGTCACGTGATTAAAACGAGCCGGCACTATAGTTTCGATTTTTATTTGATAATCGAGTTTAATCGATTCCGATTTCGATTTTGGCAGAAACGACCTAGTGGAAGGTTCGCGATAAGCCTCAATGTGTTTCTATTATTAATGGTATGTTAGGTCAAAAATGTCTTCTTATAATTTTTGACTTTTTAGTTGTTTCTGTCTTTTTTGAGAAGGCAGTATAACGAATAATATGCGAGGAGATAAAAAAAAAAGATACGACATATTTATAATATATAAATTATTTAAATATTAAACCATGTATAGGTCCTAATGACAAATAATCGATACAATAAACATTCATCTACACATATTAGTTATTTTTTATATATTACTTATAATGTATCTGTTCGCGTATATTTTAAAACAGGAGATGTGAATGGACGCGTTAAAATCGATGCATTGCTTAATTGTTTTTGCGCCTATGATTTATTATTAAAATTTTTTATAAAAGATAGAAAACTTTGTTTATATTGTACAAAACAAATCGTGCCTTTATCTCTTCTTTTTCCAATTATATGAAAATGTAATTGAGAAAAAATATATAAATCCAATTGTGATTATGATATAATATATATTTAAAATCTTTTATAGTGAAACATTCGGTTTATGATACAAAGTAATAATAAATAAATCATATAAAAAATTTTTGGGTATATTATTATTTAATTTGTGACGCAGCAACTAAAATGTCATGTGATCTATACTATAGTATAAGTTACAAGAGCAAGATTATTAAAGTTATAAAATGTTCAATTGGGCGAATTATTCATAACATCTTGAATTTTTTAGTACGCTCATGACAAAATTGAGTTGCTTAATAACTTTTTTAATAAACTATTTATATTTAAGGTTACATATAGTTATTACAGTATTTTAAGCAATAAAAGTTTCTATTGTTATCACTGATTTGGTTTGGAGCGATAACTAACGTCGGAGATGTCAAACTGATCAGTTGTGACAAAAAGGTCAAACAGTAAGATTATAGGTGTTTCAATAATTTTGTAACAAAATATCGGAGTATCATAATAATTCTCAATAGAAATTAATAATGAAAGTATAATTCTGGTAAATAATGTAAAAGTCTCTTAAAAATAAAAATCTATTAAACAAATAATGACAAAACACAAGGTAAAACAAGTAAAACACGCGAAAAGTTTACTGTAAAAAAAAAGAAACTAACAATCAAATCAAACAATACTTCGGATAACACAATCTAAACTCTCTGTTAAATCTACTCAGGTGTTAACAACTTTTATTCAGAAGAAAATATTGCCCTATATATGTTTACATCTTCATACGACTGTGACATAGGTAAAAGTTATTTCACAGAGTCACTGGAATATCATGATTTTTACGGCTGCGCCGTGAAATCATTGATCCTCGTGAAATAACTATTACTTATGAATGACAGTTTGAATTTATCAATATTATCTTATTATACTAATATGATTGATTAATCAATCAATTGTTCTTTTCTCATCGCAATTATCTGTAAAAACCTTTCTGTTACCATTTTGTGTAAGTTCCATATGTCTATATGATTCATCAACTATGTAAATCTCAAGAACTTCTCTAGCTAACTAATAAAGCAGTTTTACTAATGTTATGATAATTAAACTGATGCTTATACTTGAATATTTATGAGTCAAAAGCAATAATAATACTAAAAGTGGTTAATTAAATAAAACTAAAATATATTATAAGAAATGTTCCATATTGTAATAAACTCAGCCATAATCATGGGATTTCTGTGCACTACATCACGTGAATTGTTCGATCTTCAACTATTTTCATGGGTAACCCTAACAATAATTTTAAATAGCAAAAATTTTGGTAACACTATCAATTTGATAAAAAATAAACATCCCATATCAATTGTATAATTTTCACAGGCTAAATTGAAACACTATGACGTTTAATAACTGAATCCTATGACTTTTATAAACCAATGTTTAATTATGATAATTTTTTTTTTCGTAGTTCAAAACATATAGAAAATCATTGTTTAAATTTGAATATTAAAAATTTCATCAAAATTCTAGTCCTAAAAACGTTATTATGGAAAACTTGCAAAATCAAATAATCTTAAAAAATTAGATTTATCAAATTATTTATTTATTTGAAATCAATTTAATAAATTAATAAAGTGAACAAATCGATTTAATCACAGAACAGTAAGCATAATAGCTTTTAGCTTATTATATGTTTGTAAAATTGATCATTAATAAAGAACTTGATAAAGGAAATGCATCATATGACTTAATAAGGATACTTAAGCTTGCATTTCAGTACTTTGGAAAATTGAAGAATCTAAAAATAAGGATGTATCCATTGGATATGGCAATTCTTTAGTAAATAGAGATCCATCCGTTGCTAGATGTTTGTTTAGGTTTTCTATTATCACACAATCGACAAAAATAAGTCTAAAATGCTTTTAGTAGAAAGACAAGAAAGACAAAAAGTTAGAGAAAACCCACAAGTGCTTCCTAAAAACAAATCATTTAAGCAATGGAAAGTCAAATGTGTAATTAGTATTTGTTGCTGACTTAGCCAAGTCTTTTCAAAACTTGTTGTCACCTGATCACCACGTTGAGGTGCAGCAACATTGATCAGGGGGGAAAGGGAAAAGGGATAACGAAGGGAAAAGGGGGAGAACGAAAGGGAAAGGGGATAACGAAAGGGAAAGGAGGGAACGAAGGGAAAGGGGATAACGAAAGGGAAAGGGGATAACGAAAGGGAAAGGGGATAACGAAAGGGAAAGGGGATAACGAAGGGGAAAGGGGATAACGAAAGGGAAGGGGATAACGAAGGGGAAAGGGGATAACGAAGGGGAAGCGGGTTGACGCAGGGAAAGGGGATAACGAAGGGAAAAGGGGATAACGAAGGGAAAAGGGGATAACGAAGGGAAAGGGGATAACGAAGGGAAAGGGGATAACGAAGGGAAAGGGGATAACGAAGGGAAAGGGGATAACGAAGGGAAAGGGGATAACGAAAGGGAAAGGGGATAACGAAGGGAAAGGGGATAACGAAGGGAAAGGGGATAACGAAGGGAAAGGGGATAACGAAAGGGAAAGGGGATAACGAAGGGAAAGGGGATAACGAAAGGGAAAGGGGATAACGAAGGGAAAGGGGATAACGAAAGGGAAAGGAGAAAACGAAGGGAAAAAGGTAAAGGGGATAACGAAAGGAAAAGGGAAGACGAAGGGAAAGGGGATAACGAAGGGAAAGGGGATAACGAAAGGGAAAGGAGGAAACGAAGGGAAAAAGGTAAAGGGATAACGAAAGGAAAAGGGAAGACGAAGGGAAAGGGGATAACGAAGGGAAAGGGGATAACGAAGGGAAAGGGGATAACGAAAGGGAAAGGAGGAAACGAAGGGAAAAAGGAAAAGGGGAGAACGAAGGGTAAAGGGGAGAACGAAAGGGGAAGGAAAGGGAAAAGGAAAGGGAAAACGAAAGGGAGCAAGGAAATACACAACATAAACATACACACACAAACCCACACCCAAGCCGTAGTCTTCGGAGATTCTTACAGTTAATATGATCCATGCACTTTAGGTTTCTTAAAACGATAAATAATATATTTGTTATTATTTATTCATACCATTCATATCATAATACTTTACAATATTATCTGAAAAAAACAAACCTTCTGTTGAAAAAATTTTGTAGAGTCACGTCTGAATAGCGTCTTGGACAGTGTCCGGTCCGGAAGAAGCTCTGGTAGTAGAAGAGGGATCCACAGGAGAACGAAAAGAAACGGAACCAGAAGCTGGAGTGTGAATAGAGGCGTCAAAAAAAGAGTTTTCCAGAGCGAAGATTCGATGATAACAGTAATAAAACTGCAGAACTATAAGAAACAAAAAAGCCCCAATGAGTCTTATATATATAAAAAATATGAGGCTTAGAAATGTATTACAGTATTAATTTTTACTAACTGTGACTCAGATGCGGTGTTACAACTGTTACGCGATTCGCGATTATCAATATCGCATAATCATTTCGATTTTAATATTGTTATTTTACTATTTACTGATTAGATGTAATTTCAATCAAGTATCAATAAATACCATGCAAGTATACTGTAAATCCGTTACTAATTCAATATAACGGAACTCCGTTCATACTTTTTTTTAATAATTCTGCCTTTCTTTTACGCAAAATCTAATATATTTATATAATATACTGTATATATTAGAAAAAATATAAACTTTTATTATTTCTCTATTTTTTAAAAAAAGAAAATGACTACTTATTTTGATAACCTTCAAAGAAACTATACTGGTGTATCTATTATGGAAGAATGTATTGAAACTATATCTATTTTCTTGAAGTAACCGCTGGACTTGTAATCTATTTCTTTCTTTAGAATGTATAGAATTTAATTATAATAAACTTTTTAGACTTACTTAGTTAATGTCGTTTAAAGTGATATATGGAAACATTGAGGTACATTTTTATCATTTTAATCGGGTTAATTGTTTTAATCTAGTTAATAGTTTTAATCATTTAATCAGTTTAATGGGTTTAATCAGTTTAATAGGTTTATTCTTTTTCAATAACCAATTTAATCATAATTCTCTTTATATAGAAAGTTCGGTGTTGTTCTATCAAAGATTTATATTCCCGAAAAGTTGGTTAATGAACAAGGTAAAAAAAAAAAATGTCCCGCTACTGATTATAAATTTCATATAATTATAGAGGATTGGATTTACTTTATTAACATTAAGTCGTCCCTTTTAGTTTCTTTTAGTGAGGCTTATAGTGTTACTACATGGAATGCTCGTCCGACCTAAAGCTCCTATGTACTTATCGTTATATATGATGTTCTTATATAGAGGTAACTATGTGAGGGTACGACATTTGTCCACAATTATGTAAATTTGTTTTTGAGGGTTTTAAGAATAAGGACATTTTTTCATACTTTGAGATTATAAACGATGTTCCTTAAATTTTAAATTTTTTTTACCTTATAAATATATTGATTTTACGTTTGGTTTATTTTAAAAAACAATTTTTTTTTAGATAAATAATTATTTAACACTTGATGATTAATCACGTAGTGCGGGCCGTTCATGTAATTTTATATCCCGTTACTATTCAACAATTTCTGCATAAACAACTGAGATAATTGATGGTTGTCTTTATAAAATATTGTACTAATATAATAAGTACGTATATAGTACAATTTTTGCAGTTTTAGAATTACGGTAAAAGAGAATAAGTCATTTATATGTATTAGGATCACGAGGATATACTAGATGCAGGTAATCAAAAAGCTAGTTCAAAATAATAGCGTAAGATAAGATGCTGCTACTTCAGATTCATCGTCTCAAGTTTAAACAATAGGCGGTAGCCATATTATCTTTTGTTTACGCTATGTAGCTCAGGTTTATTTAAGTGGTAAGAATATATTTCTAATGTGAATAATTTTTTGGACTAATTAATTAATTATATTTTATTTATAATCAGAACCAGTGTGTAATTTTCTTGGTGGTAGTATATTTCAAGAGATGTTAATGGTGTTTCTAATTAGTTATGGATTATCTGTGAATAGAAAACGAAAAACTTTCCTGATGTAATACAGTAGTCTGATTTTTACATTTTGAAATTTGTAATAACTAAAGTTATCATTCAAAAGATTTGTCTTTTTTCTCCGGTTATACAACATCACCCTCAAGGTAGTTTAACTTGAATTGTCAATTTTCATTTGTTTTTGATTGGTTGAATTGGCAGAAGTTATTTCTTCCATGAGGAATTATTTTTGTAAAAACAGTAGAGGAAATTGAAGCAAAAATCCAAACTGAAAACCACTTCCTAGAGCAATTAAAAATATTATAACATGCTAATTATGTTGAGATTATTTAAGGAAGAAGAAAACCAAATTCAACTCCAGGAAAGAAAAGAGAAAATATTAAACCAAATTAAACTTTTTCCGCCAAGAACAATAAGGATACCACAAGAAAGTTAATAATGCTTTAATTTATTTTTTTAATTAGAAATTTAGGAATTAATTAAAAAGCTCAGGGATAAGCGATTTGGAAAATAATTTTTTCGGTCAAAAAAAAAAAAAGTCTATGGAGTCCATAGTATATTATTCATTCATTCTCGCAAATTTGACCACATGATATTTATTCATTAGTACGGAAAATCAAAATTTATTTTGAAAATTGAAATATTTTTTTTTTTTGAGTGTCCGTACTAATTTGTATTACCGCACTGTACTAATTTACTATATACTCCCTTTGGATATATGTTTACCAAATCATTATTGTAATCATAATAAAAATTGGAGAATCATTTTCAAGAGATCAAGTTAACATTAACTAATAAACTAAAGCAAAACAAAAATAACTAAATTGAGTAATAATTATAAATAGAATTGATATAATTCTAAAAAAAAAGAGAGTTAAAAATGAATGGTGGCAGATAAAATGTGTCTAATATGAGAATGTAAGAGTAAAATTAGTGCCAAAAATTGATTTGTTTAGCAACAATATTCATTAAATTACAACTAGCGATAGCCCGTTGCTTCGCACCGGGATTAGTAAGTTGTTTTATATTAATGTAGTAATGAATAATGAAAAAAAATTATGATATATGTTTAAAAACTTCAAGTTTTATGATTGTTCATAATTAGAAATCTAAAGGAGTGTAAATAAATGATAATAAAATAAAAAATAAATTTAATAAATTTAAAAAAGGTGATAAAAAAAAGGCTAAGATGGAGTTCTTAGAGCTTAGAAAACGTCTCTTTTCATTTGCTAGAATTTTTTTTTTGTATATGATTACAAAAAGATTTTTTTATGTGTGAGATAAACTTTTTTTTGTATATTTGAAAAATGTAGTATTATTATAGCATGTTTAAATATTTTGAAAGATTTCATTATATACAATGTTTTTGGTCTGAAGAAATATATTAATAATGTATTATATTGATAAGAAATTAATATAAATTTTATTTATTGTATAAAGTAGATGTTACAGTACTGTAGAATATTTTCAAATTTATTATAAATAGTTTTATTGATATTAGGAGAAAAAACGCTAAAAAATCTTTATCTTTATTACACTGAATTATTATTATCGGGAGAAAAAATCAATATAAAAAAATTTTATTAGGGAAAAGGCCAAATAATTCTCTTTTATATACTAAAGTCTATTAAATTGATCTATTATTATGGGGAGAAAAATTCATTATCCATTATAGAAATTTACAGTATCATCATTATTAAAAAAAGCTAATAATCTATCTATTCTAATAGTTATTTGTATTGGTAAAATGCCAGTTACTCGGGAAAATAAAAATTGGTATTAGCAATCACAAATTTGCCGATCAAAAACACACTTAAGTATAGATCAGGCGCAAATCTGGCGCAGGGGAATGATACGTTGCATAACTCAGAAATTTAGATTAACCTGTATAAATATCGAATAACGGTTTCACAGGAATTTTTTTAATAAGATAGATTTGTATGTATAAAATTGAATAAATTCGTTTTCATCATATTACTAATAAATTGCTGGAATCGTAGAATGACTCTTCATATAATTTCGCTTAATGAAATACGAGACGCAAAGTTCAGCTGGTTTTTAAATGTTTTTTTTTTTTACTTTCTAAAATTGAGATCCTACCAGCAGACCGTTTGAACAAAATTGACTAATCAATTATATCTGAAATCGAAATGAAATTATTTCACGTAATCATATAAAAATAACATTGGTTTTACCTAGATTATTTTATCCTATTTCTGGCAACACAATACGCTTATTAAATTGGGATTGTAAAATGACTTAAATGAAAAATGATCTTACCGACTAGGATTTAAGAGGTTATTTCAAAGTCAAATGACCTGCTCATGTTACTATGTTTGAGATTTACATTTTAAAATAGTTTTTTTATTTTAGCATGGTACACCGTACGTATGATTGTGATTACAGTGAAGCATGCGGATTTAAAATATTTACGTTATACCAAACTTAAATGTACATTTTATTTATTTGCATTGAACTATAAAATATAAACAATTAAAAAATAACTCGTGCACAGAAAGTCAAATATTCCAATCCTCTATATCCGAATAAATCGATATAAAAGCGAAGGACGGACTTAACAGTGATAGTAATATTATAATCTCATTTTATTTTTTATAAAATTTTTATTTCTTTTATACTTTATCGCAAAATCATATCACTAAGTCTAGTAAAATCCTGAATATAACGCGTGAACATTATGATTATATATTAACTCCCTATAAAAAAATTGGATACGTTTTTTATAAAGTTTTTATACGATTTTTTTTCCTTAGAAATAACGTATCATAATAGGATACGGAAAAATGCACAATTCCGTATCACCAAAAATATGGTTTGGATACGGAATTTGCACGGGATTTATATGGAATTTACATCACTGATTTTATCACGAAATTTGTACGATTTGGTCACTGAATTTACTATTTGTATTACAGTTTACTATAATTGTATTTACATAAATCTAATTTCACTTTGTTTATTTTTTATTTTTTATTTAATTTAATAAAGTACAAATACATTATGAAAATTCCCTCTTTATTAAAACCACCTATTGCAACCTAAATTATCTATAGGTTCAGGTTCATTTGGATCAAACAACCTAAAAGAACAAAAAAAAAAACATAAGAACGTCTAACTTAATTGGAAACAAAACCCCCCCTTCATATAGTATCTGCAATCGTCCAAGTCACTAAAGGTCAGCATTCCTACAAAAAAAGAAAGAGAACTCCAGAATGTCTGACCTACATAAATGAAAAGAATTATGAAGCATCTGATGAAAAAGAAACCAAAACAACAAAATAAATCCAAAACTGACCTACAAAAAAAGAAGACTCTAAAGCAACAAAACTGAAACAACCTACAAAAAGAAAAGGACTCCCAAACTGATCTACAAAAAAAAAAAGAAACTGAATATTCTCACAAAAAAAATCTGCTGGCCTATGAAATTAAATATAAATAAAGAAGAAAGGATAAACCAAAAAAAATATTTTTTAAAAAAGAGGGATAACGAAGTTAGGAAAGTTAAAAAAAAATTTTTTTTTAAAGAGAGGACGTCAAAGTTAGAAAAATAAAAATTTTTTTATAAAGAGGAAATAGAAATAGAAAGAAGAAATTTTTTTTAAAAAAAAAAAGAAGAGTGGCAATAAAAGAAAAAATTTTTTTTTAAGGGAGTGACGAAAAAAATTTTTTTTTCAAAGGAGAACGAAAAAAAATTTTTTTTAAAGTGAGAAGAAAAATTTAGAAAAAATAACAAAAATAAGACAAGAGAAAGAGAAAAGAAAGGAAAGACAGAAAGGAAGATCGGAAGATCAAACTCATCAAAGTAAGGGTTTATATAAAAAACAAAAAACGTATCATAACAAAACAATAAACAATCATGTGATCTCGTGTTATGATGGGTAAAATTATCTTAAGTTTAAAAATTCCGTATACATTCCGCATGATTAATTTTTTCCGTATACATTAGTTTTTTTAAAAAATGTTCAAAAATGAATTGCTTATTAAATATACGGAATTTGTATACGGAATCTATAAAAACGTACATAAAATGTATACAAAACGTATCCTTTCCGTATACATATTTCTTAACATATTTCTTATAGGGATTACTATCTTTTATTTTAATAATTGTTACGGTATGATATTGATTATCACAAATTTCATGAAATTTTCAGGAGTAAATCCATCCCGAGATCCACGAAAGATTAATTTGAATTCATATAAATCCTTTATCTCGTCCATAATCTCTAACTTACCGATCCATTTTGAAATTAATTCAACATATTGAACTGTAATGATTTTTGAATCAATGCTTTCACGAATAATAGTTTCCTTGATTATCTTTGGTCCCAACTTGTCGCTTGGGTTATAATCATTATCAAAAAAGCATTCAATTAAACTTTTATACAATTTCTTAGAATAACCTTTTTATATGGACATACTTTGATCAAAAATTCTTTTGAAGTAAATTTAATAAATTTAATAAGGAGAATACGTCGTTGTAAAGTATTCTTTAAAACATTGAAATCATCCTTTGAATAACTTGAAGGATCTAACGAAAGTCCAGGATTCTGAGCAATAGCCCATTTAAGAACGTGTTCCCAAATTTGAACTTCACTTATTTGAAGATCATTTTGAATAAGAGAGGTCAAAATTTTTTCTGAAATTGAAGTAAAATCAGGTGAATTAAAAATTTTTCCTGGTTGCTTAGAAAATAATTCTGTGCAAAATTTTTGAAGGTCTAAGAAAGAATAATCATTTTCAAAACTAATTTGATATATTAAATTAAAATTTTGTTCCATCCAATTTTCTTTGTTTTTAATTAAAAAGGATTGTAAATGAGGAATTAATTCTTGAAGACTTAATTCACTTGCAGTGATCAAAATTTTAATGATATCTGAAGTATCAAATTCCTCTAATGAAAGACTTCCTCCATAAATATACCTATAACAAAAAACATTTTGTGAAATTAAAAATAAATTCATAAAATGATGATTTATTCATAATATTTATAATTCAATATTTATTAATTACTACTTACCTAAGAATTAATTGAAAAATTTCTGGTTTAATATTAGATAATTTAATATTTATTAATGTTTCATCATTTTTCTTCTTATTTGTTGATAAAATTCTTCTAAAATAAGAAGAACGACAATTTAAGATAACCATATGAGCACGGAATACTTTTATGTAAGGGTCATTACCAACTTCAATTGTAATGTCATAATACTCATTGTCATCCAAAATTTCGAGTAAATTTTGCGATAATTTTGTTAAAAATTTGTTTTTAGCCGTAATAATCCTAACATGATTTTTTTTTCTTTAAAAAAGAAAATTTATTCTTAGTCACGTAAACGCCGACCTTCTAGTTTGTGCAGATCTTAAAGTAACGTTATGGTAAACTCGGTGATACAAAATTTGTCAATTAACATGCTAATCGTACATATTTATAATGAGTCATGTGATTCAAAAAAAAAACGAATATAAAATAAAATAATTTATTTAATAATAGTAAAAACTTATAACAATTAAGCGTCAATCTTGCATAATTTGGAATACTTCAAATTCTTTTACAATATATTTACTATTGTTTTCTCTAATCTGTTTTTCACAATTAGTTTTTTTGCAATGAATCCTTAATTCGCGCAGGGTTTGGTATAAACATAAATCTCCATTACCAAATGACAACCCGTAATAAGGACTATTATTTATAGCACACCTTTCATCCATTACACGACTTAAAATAAAATTATTATTTTTAAAAGAAAATATAAAACTATCTTTAGTAATTCCAAAACTGTTATCAAATTTCCATTTAATTGGGTTATATCCTCCAAAAATTTCGTCACTATCTTTTATCTTAATAAATGTTATAGTATGAGATTGATTATTACAAATATCATGTAATTTATTAATTATAAACCCGTCATTACAAGACCCATAAAATAATAATTTATACTTGTATGAATTTGTTAACCTATCCGTAATTTTTAGTCTATTAATCCATTTTGTTACTATTTCAATATATGGTAATGAAATTATTTTAGAATTAATATTCATATGAATTTCTTTATCATCCTTATTTTTGGAACGCAATGAATTCTTAATTGGACTACTATTATTATTCAAGAAATCTTTTAATAATTCTTTGTATAAATCTTTTGGCAAAATTTTTTTGTAAGGCATAACTTTGTCTGAAAATTCCTTGGAAGTTAAATTATGAAATCTAATTAAAGGAATACATTGTTGTAGAGTATTCTTTAAAGTGTTAAAATCATCTTTTGAATAGCTTTCAGTGTCAGTGAGAAGTTCCGGATTTTGTGCAAGTCCCCATTTAATTACATATTCCCAATTTGTACTTCATTCAATTGAACATTTTCATTTTGAATAAGTGAGACCAAAAGTTTTTCTGGAATTGAAGAAAAGATGGGAAAATTGAAAATCTTACTTGGTTCTTCTGATATTAAATAATTACAGTATTTTTGAAGTTGTAAAAAAGAATTATTTTCAAAGCTCGTCCGGTATATCAAAGCGAAGTTTTGTTCCATCCAAACTGTTTTATTTTCTAACAAAAAGGTTTCTATATAAGGGAACAATTCTTGAAGACTAAGCTAATTAGCTGCGACCAATATTTTAATGACATCTGAAATATCAAATTCTTCTAAAGGTAACCTTCCACCATAAATATACCTTGAATTAAGCGTTTATAAATTAACAAAATATATATACAGAGCACGCACTTTTATTAACAATTACTGATTTCTTACTTTAAGACTACATTGAAAATTTCAGGTAAAATATTTGGTAATTTAATATATGCCAAATTTCCATCATTTCTCTTTTCATTAGTTGACAAAATTCTTCTCAAGTAAGGGGAACGATTACTTAAATAACCATATGAGCACGGAATATTTTTACATAAGGGTCATTACCAACTTCAATTGTAATATCATAATATTCGTTGTCATCTAAAATTTCAAGTAAATTTTGTGATAATTTTGGTAAAAGCTTATTGTCAACCATTATAATTTTTTTTTTTTAAAAAAAAAGGAATTTTTTTTTAGGACAAATCAAACGTATTTAGGTTTTATTTATAAGAATGGCGTATAATTATTTATGATCTACAAAATTTGTGCTATACACAAATTGCGTAATTAATACCGAAAATAGTTTCATTTTCACGAATTTTCATGTGATAATTTCTTTTCGCAATTAATATTATTTGAAAATTAATATTTAATAATTATATATAAAAGAATCTCAAGAATCTCAATGAAACGTCTATTTACTTAGTTAAATATTGGTTGTAACCTGTTGTAACCTGTTGCATCAACATGATGAAATTAAAAATTCCGATCAGCACATGACCCATTGACCCAACAGTTTTTGACTATAAATAAATCAGGCGCTACACAATTCAATTTATTATTCTAAGCGTCACAAATTTTCTTAGTTATATTTTATGATTAAAATAAAGTATTTTAAAACAAATAAACCCTATTATTAATTATGATGTTCTTAAGCAAACATGGCTGCTGTTAATATTTTAAGATAGACGAGAAAAAAGTGTTTCTCTACAAAAACCTATTTTTATATTAATGTGATTTTTTTTCAGAAAATTGTGGTGATATTGTTACCGGCTGTAACGGTAAATAAAAGTAGTATGACTGGCGTAATTATCGTAAAATTATATGATTATCAACGGGATTCTTCCTCACTTGGCACTTCGGTATTGTTCGTTACGAATAATCAAGGTAAATAACTAGAAATACAGATAATATAACAGGTTACGGCGGATATAAAAATATTTTGATTTTTGACGTTAGACGGAATGAAATACAAAATAACTCGCAAAAAATTTATATCTGCTGAAACGGTCCAAGATTTATACTGGATTACTTGCATCAATTAATTTTTATCATATTCTCATTAAAGTTTTCGATTTCCCAATTAGTAAGATTAAAAGTGATTAGAAGTTTGAATGAGTTTAATTTACAATTTAACCCATAACACAAAAACAGATTTATTACAGTCATTTAATTGATTATTAATTACTAGAATTCATTCCGATTTACGGAAAAAAAAAATTTAATAATAAAAAAATAAGATTTTATTTTACATTTTCATGGTTTGAAACAAACATTTAATCAGAGTTTTATTTGAGTTTAAAATAATGATTATCAAATAAAGCAAGACTCGTACAACAAATTTAAATTAGCATGTTAAGAATGAAATCGATCTACTTCAATCTTTTCTAATTGTTAAATATTTTTTAGAAATTCATTCGTTATAATAAAATAAGGCCAATTAAACAAATATTTCAATCATAATAAAAAATTGGATTTGTATCCTATATAAATTGTTACTTCAAAGAAAATGTATATGTTATAAAAGAATTTTACATCTTTTGTTTAATAGTATGCAATTATTAATTTAAACAACCTGCTAAATACAATACATTAATAATTGAGACCATTAATCTTGTAAATGAATTTAGAAATCAGGTAACTCAGTAAAGTATTAATATACAATGTTTATAATAAAATCTCCTCCGTCAAGTCAAAAATAAAAATATTATATGAATTAGCAAGAGATTGATAAACTAAAATAGTTTATTTATGTTAATAAATAAAATAAAATACTGACATTAATTTATACATCGACTGTTAACATAATTTACCCATTATTAAAATTTCTCTCTTCATTTTCGTTATTTTTTAATTACTTGAAATACTTCATAATTCTCTATTGTAATATTATTTGGAATACCTGAATTAGGATAGTAGCTTAAACTACCATAATAAGTCCAATTATTAGAATTAGCACAACTTAAATCACCCATTTGTGGCCCATAATTATTATTACAATAAATAGCATGATTTTTTCCACTATTGATGTAAGATAACTTTGTTGTAGCATTAGAAATATTTTTCCAATCTGCAAAACTGAATAAAAAACTATCACCAGTATTTTTCCAACAATCTCCATTCCAATCAAGTGGATTATAACCTCCAATTAATTTTGTTGAGTCTTTAATTTTTGCTATCCAAATAGTAGCTCCTTTATCATCACAATTTCTATGAAATAATTTATTATCAATTCCATCTCTACTTGAACGATATAATAACTTAAATTCATAGGGAATATCTTTTTTATCGTAATATGAAGATTCCTTTCTATTAATCCATGAAGCAAAAAGTGAAATAAGATTTGGTTCAACTAAGTTTGAATCAAGTTTTAAATTTTGCTTTCGTGAAGGTGGTATATTAGTTTTATGTTTCTTATTAGGAACAATATGAAACTCCAAAAGATCATGAATTAAGTCTTGTGGTAAGATGTCTTTATAACAATAGACCTTGTAAAAAAATTCTGTTGGTTCAATATCATAAAATCGAATTAATGGAATAAATCTGTGTAATGACCTTTCAATTTTTATAATATCATCTTTACTCCATTTTAATGGATCATTCATTACATTCTGTTGTGTGAAACACCATTTCAATAAATTATCCCAAATTTCAATTTCATCCATATTCAAATCATCCCGTTTCAATAATAATTCAAATAAAGGAGCTTTTAAATTAATAAAATCATCAGAATTAAATAATATTTTGGGTTCTTCACAAATTTTTTCAAGACAAAAATTCCATAAATCCATAAATGTTTCATGTTGATAAACAGTTTCAAGAATACCAGTTGGATTTTGATGTAAAAATTCAGTTTGATGTTCTATCAAATATTCTTGAATATAAGTAATCAATGAATGAATATTAAGTTCATCCACCGCTATCAACAAGTTCAATACATCTGGTCCTTGTAAATTCTTTAATTCAATATTTCCACAATAAAGGAATCTAAATGTAATTTAACAAATTTATTAATAATTTATCTAGATTTTTTTTAAAAAAATGAAAAAAAAAATAACATCATAAAGGTCATTCATGTATTACCTAAGAATAATATCAAATAAATGTGGACTAATATTTTGTTTTCTCAAAATAAATTTTTCATCTTCTTTTTTAGCCCATTCATTAGAAAATTCAGTACGAAAATATTGAGACCTAGCACATAAAATATTTGAATGAGCATGAATTTCTTTGACATTTTGTTCTTCTCCTGCATAAATAATGACATCATAACCTATTTCAGTTTCAAAAAGTTTCTCATAGTCATTGGATTATTCTGCCAAAAATTTTGAAGACATTTCTTTTTTTATTTTCAAAGAAAAAAAAAATTGAATAATATAGACTGCAAATTTTATATATATATGTTGTGTAAATATAAACAATCACTTATTTTGGGATGATTTTCTCCGTGTTACAGAGATAATGTAATCATCGGCTTAACATTAAATTTGGCCGGAATTTGAGAATAAGAATGCTGGCTGGCCTTATATAATTCTGGCCAAATCACGAGAATTTACAGAATTAATTTTTATCACCATCCTTAATCACCGCAGAAAATCATCATCTCTATGTTTGCATCATTTGGTGTAACCCTCAATTCTTAAAATATTTATAAGTTATTTCTTTGGGAAATTTTGTAAATTTTGAAGAATTATATTATATTCTTATAGGTTTATTTAAGTTAAACCTCATAAAAAAAAAAGATTTATGTAGTTTAAAAATACTTTAATGTAATTATGTAATCAACATAATTTTTCCTGCACCTAACGTCTGTCGTTTGGAAGCATGTGATTAAATGAAGATTTGCTCAAATCTAGATTCTAGAACTTCTATTTTGGAACGGACCTAAATTCAGTAGATTCTGAATTTACATGAATGGAATATTATAAAATTAACCAGACTCCGAACCAGCCTAAAAGAGCCAGATAACCAATAAGTTAGTTATATTTTGCTCATTTTACTGAACTTTAAAACCAAATATAATAATTAGCAATTTATTAGCATTATTCGAAGATATTTATCTTAAAGTGAATCTTATATTCAATTACAGTATAATAAAATTCGTATTTTAATGGCTGTTACAGTGCAAAATAATTTCACAATTCCATGTTGCTTTAATATATTCCTCACATATCGAAAATGCTTTGCATCGCAAAGATAGATTAACTAACATATCAATAGCCTAAAATTTGTAGAATATTTTCTTGAGATGAGTAGTTTTTTTTATTATAAATATGATAAAAGGAAGAAAAAATTGTTGAATGATGCTGATGCAAATACACATTACTGGTCACATGAAGGGCTATCGGGCAATTTCCAAATACCTGATGGGCTAAAACCATCTATAATTAATAATTGCGATGAACCAAACCCGCCCATAACATTTTCTTTCTAAGTTTATTTCATACAAATATATTCTCAGAAGGTAAAATAACAATTTTGAAATAAATTTATAAGTATTTTGATATGTTTAATTTTGAAAAGTATTCGTTTGTTCTTGAATATGTGGACAGTGGAACATTAGGCAAATATCTAAAGGACGATACTATTAACTTTTATTCGCGAAAAACAATTAAAATTCGCTAAAGAATTTGCAAGTGTGATTTTATAGTTACATGAAAAGGGAATCTCATAAGTAAAATGTTTTTTTTTATTTACTATAATGCGTAATTAACGCATTCTTATTTTAGCATGCCAATAATATTTTGCACAAGGATGCCGTTATTTAAAGAAGGAAAGAGGTAATAATGGAGTATATGATGTATTCCGAGGAATTAAGTCACTCCTCCCCTTTCAATTATGAAACGATAAACGATCATATTAGACATTTTTAGTGGAGTTGACTTGTCAAATCGTGAAAAGGATAATTTAAATGTGAATATGTCTAGATTCTTAGATTAATTGTATACTACTTTTTATTTCATCATGGACATTAATTTTTTACGAACATTTATTTCCAAATAAAAATAAATATTTTCACTCTGTAACCCGCAAAAACCTATGTTTTACTATAAACACTCTCCTCTCAAAGATTCCATCCTTAAAATTTACTTGTATACGTGATAGAATCAAAGATTGTCGAGCTTGCACACATATATTAATAGTAACTATTAATGACCATTACCCTAGGGTTTTGATGTATCCCAACATTTAGGAATAACGACATCCTTGGACAAATAGTTATTCAACAGATTTCAATAAACAAGTTCAGTTGCCACATTGGTCATATAATTTTTACTTTTATTTTATTTTTATTTCTCAAAGTGAACAAAATTACAGTAAAAATTACAAAGAAATTATATACTAGAATTGAAAGTAACTCTAATAACTGATAACCAAATCACTACAGGACGATGTCACCTTGGTGAAAAAATAAAGGAAAAATGGATGGGGTTGCTTGACAAGTACCGCCGGACTCACCGGGGTAAGAAAAAGGAAAAAGAAATAAACAATGAACCAGACAAGCGAACAAAAGGTTAGTAAAAGGGAATTTAGTCTTCCGTATTTTTCTTTTATCATAATAATACTATATGTAAATACTGTCAGGTATAGAATGATGCATTTTGTTAAAGGTCCGTAGTTGTTTGTATAAAGGTGTCTAATAATTTTGCACTGGTGTCGGCGGATATATGACCGTCTAAGCGGTGGAGGCATATGATAAGTAAGGTGTTTGTAGATATAATATTTGTTTGAAATAAAATTATCTAAATCCATTTTTTATTATGATAATCATGATAGAAATATCAATCTTTATTATGCCAATTAAATCATGATAAAACAATTAAAATTTTTGTTCAATAATGTAAAAAAAAAAATAATATTGTTAAATTAATAAATTATCAATAATTTCAAATTTAGTTAAATTATCTATCAATATTTAATATTTTATTTATATTATCTAGTTTTTATGATTATGATTATCTTATCAAAAAAAAAATGATACAATATAAATTTAACGATCATGTTTTATGATTGTTGGTGTAACGTGTACCAGCGAAACTATTGGTCCATTGATTGATCGGCTAATCACTTCTTAACTGTTAAGTAGACTAACGTTAAAACAACAAAATTTGTTCTCATCGGGATTCCTTTTTTGGATGTTGATCATCATTTAGTCATGCTTACTTAATACATTTAAAAATTCACCTTTCCTTTTAATACATTAAACGGTTCCCAATAAAAAAATGTTTTATATTTGTGTTCGTGTGTAAGAAACGTCTAAAAAAGCACATTTATGTCTTATTACAAAAAAAAAAACCAAAATTAAGATTTTTTAGACATTTATTACACATGAGCATTACCACTTGCCTTAATGGTAATTAACCAAATAAGGTTTTATCTGATTAACAACTGGCAATTTAATTAATAAAATAATAAATATATTTAATAAAAATTGATAACCACAAAATAATGTACTTTGTTTTGCGATTATATAAGTATATTATTAATTATTAGTCAGAATTTCCCGTTTTTTTAAATGTTTACTCGTTTATATTTAGACAGATTTTTTTTTTCTTTATTCATTATTATTTAAAATCATCATTTTTCAAATATTAATTTTTTTCATTTTTTATTTGTTCCCTTTCTTAATTTGTGTTCATTTCGTTTCATCATTATCCTTTATGATGAAATGTTTAATAATTACTCCAATAATAAAGAAATATTTTTGCTAGTTTATCACATGCGTCTCAACTAAAATAATAAAGCCAATGCATCGATTATATTATTACATATAAATTTAAAACGGACTTTCCGTAATAATTCTAAAATCCCATGAGACGATCAAGGAATATTTCCGTATCACTAACAGAAGGTTGGTCGTACAAAATTATTTTTCGCCAATAATTAAAAGATAATTCTGCTAGTTGATCAACTGCTTCTCAACTAAACAAGTAAAATAATAAAGCCGATGCATCAATTACATATCATTATGCATATTTGCTCTTCGATCGATAGAGTACTTCTAAATTTAAAACGGGCTTTCTAAAATTCCAAATGGAAAGTTATTTAATAATGTATCATGCTGATATGTATATAAAAAATTCCAAATTCATTATCGTTATTATTAATTAATATAACAAAATGGAGCCTGTAAATACAATTGACGAAAATTCTTTTGACCCAACACCAAGATTAAAATCTAGTCCTATACCGATTAAATTTATTTCTTTTAATAAGGGTGATGAAAATTGTATCAGTTGTGGAGAAAAATATATTCAATCACTTCTAAGTTATGAACAAAAATATTGTAAAAAATGTTTATCAAGTTATATTAACGATACAACTGATTATAATTTGTATTTAGACGTATTAGTAGACTTAGAATGTAGTGATCATGAAATAAATAAGACAAAAGTACCACAAAGTATTCAAGAATTCTGTGGAGACTTGAAAATTTTATCATTTAAACAAATATTAGAAAATCATTCAACTCCTGGTGGTAAATATGATAAAGTGTATAAAAGTGAAAAATATTGTAAATTATGTGGGAAATCATTATTACATCGAGAAACATATGTTACAAAAGAATTTATATTTTGTTCAAATTGTTATTTAATGTTTACTGAACGTATGGAATCATCTTTGATTAAAAAAAAAATTTCAATTTTTTACATACCATGGTGGCATACTGTTTATAAATGTGATGTCTGTTATTCAACATTAATATTTACATCAGACTGTCAAAAGTATTGTTCAAATTGTTATATATTTTATGTTGGATGCAGATATTGTTTAACAACAAATATTATTTTTGGTCCTACAGGTCAAACTCAATGTAAAAAATGTAAAAGAATATCATTTATCATTATTTTATGTGATAACTTAGCTAAGTTTGAAAATACTGTAAATAATCTTGATAAATATTTTATGCCTACGGACATATTAGATGCTATGCTTAAAAAAAATATTATAATACCAATTAAGTGGATACCATATTCTCAATTTAAAGATGTAAAAGAAATGACAAGAGGAGGATATGGTATTATATATAAAGCAACTTGGTTAAGTAATAATGAAACAGTCATTTTAAAAAGATTTGAAAATTCTAAAAATAATATTAAATATTTCTTAAATGAGGTGAATTTACTACTTTTACATATTTTCTTGAATAATTTTTATTAACTTAATTTACTAATATTTGATCTTTTAATTAAACTTTTTAAATTTAATAGTTAAAATCAAGTCACCATTGTTATAGTAGAAATTTTCAAAATCATATAATTAAAATTTATGGCTTTACAAAAGATCCTGAATTAGGGGATTATGTATTAATTATGAAATATGCAACAGAAGGAGATTTACATAAATATTTACAAAAGGAATTTACAAATATTACATGGAATTATCAAAAACTACGTATATTGTGGCAAATTTCAGAGGGGTATGTATATTTTAAAATGTATTCATTATATTCTTAATTTAAGTTACTGTATTAACTTTTTTTATTTAGACTTGAACATGTTCATAAAAATAAATTCATACATCGAGATTTTCATAGCGGAAATATGTTATTTGATTTAAATACCAGTGCAGGTAAAAATTATCAATGGAAAATTGGGGATCTAGGATTATCACAAGAAATAAATAATGAATCATCAAATAATGAGATATATGGAATTATACCTTACATTGCACCGGAAATATTTAAGGGGTCTTCATTTTCTAAAAAAGCTGATGTCTATAGTTTGGGTATGGTTATGTGGGAACTTACAACAGGTTGTAAACCTTTTGATAATGTTAAACATGATCATAATCTTATTTATAACATTCTTGATGGTGAACGACCCAAAATTACAGAAGATACACCAGAATGTTATGCTAATTTAATGAAAAGTTGTTGGGATCCTGATCCAACAAAAAGACCTTCTATAAAAGATATTCGTTTAACTTTTGGTAGATGGACTTTTAAAGGTAAAAATAAAGCAGAATTTATTCAAGCTGAAACAAAAAGAATGGAACTTATACAATCAAAGAAGCTTGGACCAGAATTTGCTGAAAAACGACATTCAGAAGCCAATTATATAAGTAGGCCATTAAGCGCTTTAATTTCTAAATGTTTATCCACAAATTCATCATCAATTTCAATTGGTAATAAAAAAGGTATTAATAAAGAAAAATCTATTGTAAATAAAAATACTACTTAATCTTAAAAGTTAAAACACACGTTATCTTCCTTAGATTCTAATTATATTTATGTTTCGGAAGAACAAGAGTTTGATATAGACATTGAAAGGTATTTTCATTGTAAATGGTAGTACGATGTTTACTAATTAATTAATTGACACTAATTTATTATTTAGTTCATCATCACAAAATTTAAGTTTAAAAATTCAAAATATTTCAACCTCTTTTAAAAAGCGAAACATTGAAGAATTAAATCTTGAAATCGATGGTAAATATCAATCTTTGTCTGTGTATATTTTGATTTTTTGTATGTATATTTTATTTTAACCAAATCTAAAATTTTTAAAGTAGGAAAACGTATTAAAACTAGTTAAATTAATTATTGAATTTCGGAGCTGAATATTCGTCGTAGAAAACAATTGTTTGTATTTGTAAATGAGTATATCCTTACTCGCGGTACAGTCATGTGCATTTTACTGCGGAATCTGCGGATTTTGTAGATATCTCTCAGTCCGGCAAAATTGATTTAATAACAGGTCAAATATCAGATACGGTGTAACATTTTGTCAATCCATGCTTGATTTTCACCCGCCCAATGCCTGATAGTTTAGTCCAACTCGGCTTGCCATAGTTTTTTCATTTAATTGTGTCATGTTGTCAAAAAAAAAATACTACAAAATATTTTTATTAATTAAATTATAAAATATTTTATAATTATTTCTTATTATTTTATATTACGTCAATCTTAAACTTATAACCAACTTGGGAAAAATATTTGAAGTTTTGAACAATTAAATGTATTAGAATTTGTTCATTTCATTTATTATTATTCTTTTGATACTCATTTTACTTGAATAAATTATTAATTTAACTAAACCATTTGAATTAAAATCTTTTATTCAAAAATCTGGTGATTATTTAGAGAATTCCGGATATGGATTCAGTTATAATAGTCTATTATTAAATCAACAATTTCTTTAATTAATTAATTATAAAATATTGTAAAAATATTAATTTTTTTTGATTTTTATGAATTTGAAAATCAAACTATTTATCCAGCGTTCAATTTAATTGCTATCAACGTAGATCAATTTCCTACGTGTTATATTGATTTTTTTTATAAAAAAATAATTTTGTAAATATATTTAACATAATATTTTATTTCTTTATTTAATGATAAAAAAAAAATTGAAAGAAAAAGAAAAAAAAATCAAAAAAATTTGGAGGGAAAGAAAAAAGATGAAGAAAGAAACCGGTTTAAAAAAGGGAAATTTCCAAAAAAAAAGGAATTCGAAAAAAAAATAAGTACTGAAAAAAAAAATTCTGAAAAAAAAGGACAATAATTCGGTCCAAAAGGAGTGAAAAACAAAATTTTTTTTTTAAAAAATAACAATACGGTCTAAAAAAAAAGATCGAAGAAAAATAATATAAAAAAATCTGTCTTAAAAAACCGAAACAATGGGATTATTTAAAAATAATTTTTCAGTTTGGGAAAATATTTAAACCTAAACGGGAAAAGAATAAAAAAAAACAAATTTTTCGGTTTGAAAAAAAAAACTAAGCCGAAAGAAAGGGAGAAAAAAATGTTTTTCAGTTTGAAAAAAAAATCGGACAAAAAAAAATTCTGAGGTTGAAATTCACACGGATCGAATAGATTTTAACCATAAATAGATTAGGGGGAGGCATGTCCCGGGTTTTAATTATATGGCATGGGATTTCAAGTTACACAATGACTAATAATCCAAACGTAAAACAAATTTTTTAGTTACGAGAATAGCTGATAGTCATCAAAATATTATTCGATTATACGGAGTTACAAAATTAGACGATAAAAATAACAATTATGTAAATAAACTTATTATTTCATTGACAAGGTAAAGAAAAATATTTGCTTGTTCTTGAATATGCAGAAGGTGGACATAAAGAAATTATTTAAGGAACAGTAATATAACTTTTAAATGGGAGGACTAATTAATGTTTGCTAAAGAGATTGCAAGTACGATTTTATGGTTACACAATGTTAAGGAAATCATACACGGGGATCTTGTAAGCGCATTCTTATTTGTTTTAAAATTATATAGCGGAACTAGTCCACTAATTAATGTATCTTTTTAGCACCCCAACAATATATTAATACACAATGATACAATAAAATTAGCAGATTTCGGCCGTTCACTTAAAAAAGGAAAGCATGGCGATAATACTGGAGTTTATGGTGTAATTCCTTATATGGATCCTAAATCCTAAAACGTTTACTTCCCATAAGATAAACGAGAAGTCTGATATATACAGTTTGGGAATAATATTCTGGGAATTAACAAGTAAGCCGTTCATCCCCTTTCAATTTTGAAACAAGACATGATAATGTTGTTATGTTAGAAATCCTTAAGGGAGAAAGAGAAAAACCTATTCCAGGCACGAATGTTAAATATATTGAACTTTATCAAAGTATAAGTCAATTGCATGTATTACCTAATAACAATATCAAATAAATGTGGAATAATATTTTGTTCTCTCAAAAATAAATCTTTTATCTTCTTTCTTAGCCCATACGACATACGTTAGAAAATGCAGCACGAAAATATTGAGACTTTAAATTATTATCTTTGTTAAGGTTCCTCTTCCCTGTAAAAAAAAGTTGATCCTTTTTTTATATTCCATTTTTTTCCGCAAAAGGCTCATATTTGTGGAATTAATAACCCTATATCATGGAATTTATCGAATTATCTCATTTTCCGTGAATGTATCTGTTAATGGCTAAGTTTACGAAGTTTTTATGAAAATAATGGATAAAATTTTTTATAGAGCTTAATAAATTAAACCAGTTTAGGTTTAGACTTATTTTTTTATTTCCAAAAAAATGGCTTCAAAACTTTTGGCAGAGTTATTTAATGATTATGAGGAACCTTTTGAAACTAGAATAGGATATGATGTTATTATATATGCAGGAGTCAGGAGAAGAACCAAATGTCAAAGAAATTCATGCTTTGTGTATTTTTTTGACTCAAGTTGACTCAAGTGCACGTGATCCATAATGCTGGCCAGAACTATCATAACGTCGGCCTACATTCCCGTTAGACAGAAAATATAGTGAAATATTTAACACGCATAAAATTTTATATAATTGAGAGATTTATACTTTTTGAAAGATATTTTTTATTTGCATTAGTTTAAACTTATAAAAACATTTGTTTTTAAAGTTGCAAATAAATTTATACCTGTTAATAAAAAAAATTAAAGATTTAAACGTACTTTATAATATTTAATCTTCGACGTCACAGATAAATTTAATTAGAAAGGTCCAAAAAGTAAAATTATTGGATTAGGCTTAATTGTAGAAAAATACAATATTTGATTAGTCATTATTATAAATAACGACTAGCGTAGTATATTAACAAAAAATAAATACAACGATTGCCTAAATTATAAAAGCTGCTATATAATTCATAGATTATTAAAATTTCCTTTTCCATTTTCATTTATTTTTTAATTACTTGATATACTTCATAATCCTCTATTATAATGTTTTTTGGAATATCTAAATTAGGATAGTAATCTAAATAACCATCATAAGTCCAATTATTGGAATTAGAGCAATACAAATCACCCATATGTGGTCCATGATTATTATCACAATAAATAGCATAATTTTTGCTTTTATTATTATTGATATAAGATAATTTTGTTGTGGTATTAGAAATATTTTTCCAATCTGCAAAACTGAATAAAAAACTATTTCTAGTATATTTCCAACCATCTCCATTCCAATCAAGTGGATTATAACCTCCAATTACATTTGTTGAGTCTTCAATTTTTGCTATCCAAATAGTAGCTCCTTTATTGTCACAATTTCTATGGAATATTCTAGCATCAAATCCATCCCTACTTGAACGATATAATAATTTAAAATCATATGGAACATTCTTTTTATTATAATATGAAGAATCTTTTTTATCAATCCATGAAGCAAAAAGATGATTATGATTTGGTATAATAAGATTTAATTTTAAATTTTGTTTTCTTGAAGGTGGTATATTAGTTTTAGGTTTCTTATTAGGAACAATATGAAACTCCAAAAGATCGTGAATTAAGTCTCGTGGTAAAATTTCTTTATAACGATAGACTTTGTAAAAGAATTCTGTTGGTTCAATATCATAAAATCGAATTGATGGAATAAATTTGTGCAATGTCCTTTCAATCTTTGAAATATCATCTTTGTTCCATTTTGTTGGATCACTGATCATATTATGCTGTGCCAAACACCATTTCAATAAGTTGTCCCAAATTTCAATTTCATCCATATTCAAATCATCCCGTTTCAATAATATTTCTAATAAAGAAGCTTTTAAATTAATAAAATTATCAGAATCAAATAATATTTTAGGTTCTTCACAAATTCTTTCAAGAGAAAAATTCCATAAATCTGTAAAAGTTTCATGTTTATAAATAATTTCAAGAATACTGGTTGGATTTTGACGTAAGAATTCAATTTGATGTTCAACCAAATATTCCTGAATATAAGTAATCAATGAATGAATATTAAGTTCATCCACTGCGATCAATAAGTTCAATACATTAGGACCTTGTAAATTTTTCAATTCAATATCTCCATAATAAATGAATCTATAAACATAATTTTAATACAAATTAATGATTAATAATTTATTTAAAAATATAAAAAAAAATTAAAAATTACCATAAAAATATAGTATTACCTAAGAATGATATCAAACAAATGTGGTTTAATATTTTGTTTTTTTAAAATAAATTTCCCATTTACTTTTTTTGCCCATTCATTGGACAATGCGGCACGAAAATATTGTGATCTAACGATTAAAATATTTGAATGAGCATGAATTTCTTTAACATTTGGTTCTTCTCCTGCATATATAATAACATCATATCCTATTTCAGTTTCAAAAAGTTTCTTATAATCATCGGATAACTCGGCCAAAAATTTCGAAAACATTTTTTGAAAGAAAAAAAAAGAAAAGAAAAGAAATAGTGAAAACAGTAAGAACAAAATTTTTTTAGATATAAAAATGTATAAATTATACTGGTGGTATTCCGTTACAAAGAAACGGGATAAAGAAAAATTATTATATATGGTGATATATTACACAAATTAATAATCGACGCAGGGGTATCAAACAATTAATAAACGTGATGGCGCACGGATAATTTTTTGTGTATCAGGTTGAAGTAACCGTCTAAGTTAATTTTAAATAAAAAAGGAATATTTATAATAGGGTATTTATTTGGGAAATTTCTTAAAACATTATCCTTAAATTGTGACAATTTGTTTTTGCAAAAATTGTTAAAGTTTTTTTTTTTTTAAAAAAAAATTATCGTTATAAAAGAAATTCTTTAAATTATGCTAAAAATACATGATACTTATATTTTAAAATATACTTAAAATACGCTTAAAATTTTTAAAAATTAAGGGACGAATCGCTTAAAAATTAGTTAATACCTTTTTTACTGGATCATCTCATCATGTGATATTATACGTAATAGTGGAGCAGTAATCTCGCACCCGTGATAAAAATTTTTAGCATCGTCTCTAAATTAATTTGGGACAAAAGGTTATGCATTAACTTTGTAAAAAATAAAAATAAAAAATTCTTACTGTAACAAAAATTTATTTTATATTTATTAAATATTTAAATTATTATGTTTTAAAATTTTTTCTTTTTAAATACAGTACTTTAGTTAATTAATTTTACTATGTATTTAATATTTTTTTTTGACATAATATTATAATATAAATTGAAACACAAAATAAAGTGTCTTTGGCATTTTTTTTAAATAATAAATAAAAAATAATATTTTTAAAACTTTAATATTGCAAATAAATAAATATTTATATATTTTATTTTATAAAATTGCGTATTAAAAAACTATAAATAATTAGTAAACATTAAAAAGAAGTATGTTAATAAACACTTAGAACATAAATTTTTATATACATAAGCTTCTTCTGCTTGCAATTGAGTAAAAAACGCGAAAAAAGTTAAGTTCGAACGAAAAAAAACACAAGTTCGAACTTGAAAAAAAACATTTTCATAAATCCCGGTACATCTTAATTTTGAGGCTAATAAACACGTGGTAAAAATAGTAAACTATTTTTATCACGGGTGCGGGATTACTGCTCGTAATGAGTGTCAATCATGACTAAGAATGCAGAGTTTGAAGTCGCTAAAGTTTCAAAGTCTTCGAGGAACGTAAGATTCCGACCGTAAATTTCTAGTTTCAAATGATTTATTTTTGAACCATTTGACCAAAAATAAGTTAATTTTGGTTCTAATTTAGTTTTTAAACCTTTATTTAGTTTTAGTTTAGCTTTTTTTTTTATCTTTATATTTGTATGGTTCCCACCAGTTTTATGTATATATCCCATAGTACGAGTTTTTAAAACAATTTCCTTAGCCAAAAGAGTTAGTACTGTATACTGTTTTTTTGTTCATTAAAAAAGTTTGTATAATAAAGAACATGAAATTCCAAAAAAAATTTTTTTATTAATAACGAAGCCCGTAAACTTAATTATAGATTTACCGATCATTTTCTCCTGTTGAATGCAGAACTATCACTTAACTTAAATTGCAACTTTACGTATATTTTAAGTATTTTAAGTGTAAATTTTTTAAATTTTTTACACCTTAAAAATGTATTTGAATTATATTTAAAATTGCAATTTTAAGTATAATTTAAAGGAGTATCACTGTTGGTTATTTTCTTCTTACCAGAATTAGGTAGAATTTTGGGCAGAATTAAAAATGACATGAAACTCCGCCCGCTAATATTTGCTAATGCTGGTGCCGTGAAGATCGCCGCGCGGTGATTTTTTAACATTTTCTAATTTAAGCATATTTTAAAATCTTGAGTATATTTTAAGTCCATTTAACGATAAGCACATTTAAGTATATATATATTTTTTTCATAGGGTATATATAGGCTTAATCAAAGAAGAATTTCTAACAAATGATAATAAAGATAAATTTTAAGTCTGTTTATATTCTTCAGTTTACTTAGAGCACAATGTAACTCGAGTGCACGTGTTCATAATTCTGTCATAATGTCAGTCTAGAGAAAGACCATAGTGCGGAGTATGCTAAAGTTAATTGGCCCGCATTATTGCTTTGATTCGAGTCCATTACTCTTTGAATTAAAATACTCAGTTGAATTGTCCAAACTAGAAACCAAGCTTATACATTTTATATACTCATACTGTCCAGAAGTTCCAGGAGGCAACCAGAAAGACCATATTGATATAATATTAAAGAATCCAAAAATAAAGAGAATGTTATAAAAAACAAAAAAATAATAATAATCAAATGATCAGTCAATTATTATATTCGTCTTGAGTAATAGTGATTCATATATTTTAACGGCTTATATTGTGAAACAACTACACTATTTCAAATTCATAAGATAGCAATAAAAGAAAATATATCATAATTTTATAATTAATTAATTGTAATTTATAAGTTGTTTATTATACAATTTTTAAGATTGTGTATAATCTCTTCATGTTGTGTGCATCTTTATAAAATTGTTAAGAATATTTACTACCGCTAAAGCATATAACGAAGTTGAATCCATTTCTCCTTGTGACATTAATAGAGTAGAATTATATTCCTCTTGATTTATTTGATGGAAAATAACAGGCGGATAATCATTGCGGATGAGATATAGTGCCATAATTAAACGACCAACATGTCCATTGGCAGTACTAAATGGATGAATATGATGAAAGGCAGAAAGTATACGACACGCAAACATAATAGGGTGAATCTTATCAGGAATACCATAATTTATAAATAGTAAAAGACTTCTCATCAATGCAGGTACTTCAATGGGAAACTACACGAATTATAAAAGTATGAAATCAATTAAATCAATTACAATAAAATATTAATAAATAAAAAAAACTTAAATAGTTAAAACTTACTGGATGAATTACATCATTAGAAATACATGAATCTACACTCAATTTACGAAATTTTCCACTATGTAGAATAAACTCTCTTTGAAATTTATCCTCACAAAAATCATAATCATTTAATTGGACATTCTCCATTGGTGTACCTTTTAAAAGAATTTGATGAATTCTTTTTATTTCGTCAAAATCAATTTTTTTCTTTGTCACATACAAAGTATTATAAAGATAATAAGTTGCAATTAGATGATTCCGGATTTCAATAACTTTATTTTCTTCTTTATCAGAAAGAGAGCTTGGTGCAGGTAATGGTATATTCCAATTTGTCATAATATTATCAAAATTATAATTTTTTTTCAGTGAATTCCAAATTTTTTGCGTATCTATTATCCCTAATTTATTTCCTTCCAATGCACAACTTTGTTGTGTAAAACTAGCAGTCATACTTTGTAAAAAGTTTGCAGCTGTAACTTTCTTAGAGTCTTTGAATGCATCAATTTCTTTCAATACATCAGCATATTTTGATCGAAATTCTTTTGAATGAAAAAAAAAAAATTAAATTGATTAATTAGTCAAAATTAAAACAAAATAAAAATATTTTTAGTTCATACCATAATCCTTTTCTCGCCATTCAAATGGACCAAAATAATTTTCCCAGACCTTTCCGGATCTGATAAGTTTAGCCCAATCAAGTTTCTCTTTATGATAAATCATAAGTGGTGAGTAAATCTGTTAAGTTAAACGAGTAAAGAACTGATTATTTGCTATATGTTATTTGATAATAATTTAAAAAATAAAATTACTTTATTTAACACAGCAAGTCTTTTCTCTACGTGTGATGCGACAATATTATATCTTGTTGATGAGAATGGGCGTAATGAGCGTAACTGAAATTTTTTAGAGCCATTAATGAAAAAAGAGTTTGTCAATAGAGAGTTATTTAACATAATTATGAAAATCGTACAGTAAATCTAAGAAATGATTAAAGAATAGATAATCTAAGATCATTTAATTACTTTTTTGTAGTCATAACAAGTGATGACTAATTCATAAATGAATCATTCTGTAATGATAATTACTTCATGACCTATACCTGGTACTAATGATGGTAAATCAATAGTCATACAAAATTGCAATGGAACGATGTATCATCATCATGCGTAACTCGTGGTATCCTTTATACATAATGATTATCAGGTATCCATTATCCGTTATCTGAGTATCCAATCCGAATTTATCCAGATAACATATACTTCTGCCCTTACTATGATAGTTTTATAGCAGTTTTTAGCACATAGAATACCTTCTGCTGATAAGAAATAGTATAAGATAAAAAGAGTAGTAAATATTTATGTTTCCTTTAAAAATCTATATTATATTCTAATTTTTGAGAAATTGATCATTTCTAAATTAAGCCACTTTTCGTTTGATTTGGATGTTGTTCAAGTATCAATTTAGAAATGCACATGAATGTTTTTCTGCTATCATATCTCCATTTTATTATGATCGGCCATTCATTTCATAGTATAATCTGTGTCATCAGTAAATATGTGAAATTATTTTACATGTTTAAATACATCTTTGCCTCAACTTACGATAAAATGGTATGATTCTGAAATTATGTCTATCGATGGATAAAAAAAAATACTTTCAGAAACTTGTTGAGTGGAAAATTAGTGGATTCCCCTAATAACAAATGTAGTTTGTATTCACTAATCTATTTTTATCTCACTCAATCTAACAACGTGATTACTTTAAATTCCTTATAAAAATAAAAATAAAAAATTCTAAATGCTTATTAAAAAGCTTATGAACTCTATCATTATTAGTATAAACCACAATCAGCAGCGCTTACTATGTATGCGACGTCCCATTTCTTTCACTTTTAACATCATTGTAACCATCTGTAGTTTAATGTTTTTATACCAGCCACTGAAGGCAAATTTTTGAATATTTGTTAGTTTTAAAATACAGCGACTTAATTTATTTAATTAAATGTATATTGTATATGAGGTTCTAATATGGGAGCAAATTGATTCTCATTATTTTCCGAACGCGTGTTATTATATCTGATTTTATTAAGCTAAATTCATGAGTAATTTAACATTATGAATATTCTTTTTAATTTTAATTTTAATTTATTTATTGTAAAGCTTGGCAGGAGGATAATATTTAAGGTAAATCAGAATTTGTTTTTGATAATGAGAACGAAAATAGCTGTTACCAAATAAATGGATTAACAAAAGATTTGAAATTGTGTAAGCATCAGAATTCAGAAATCAATAAAACACCATAAACTCTATGATATCTTTGTGAAAACAATACTAGCGATCATTGGTCTTGTATAATGATCATTAGTGTTTTTCAGAAACTTGTTATTTTAAAACAAGCATTTTTTTTTCTTTTATATACAATATTATGTGTTTGATTTTCGTGCTTATGTATGATTATATTGTAATCTTAATAATTATAACAAATGTAATCATAGTTGTCCAGAGTAGTGCTTCGATCCAGATGAAAACTGTCGTCCGGATTACACAAAAAAAATCCAGGTTTTATCCGGATTGATCTGGATTCTTTATCCGGGTCAAAAAATCCAGATAGAAACTGAAATCCAGATTAGATTTACAACTGATCGGCAATAATTCTGGCCAGAATTCATAACGCCGGCCAGAATTACAAATTTGGCCAAAATTATCTAGGACCGCGAAATTTTCATAATTCCAATTTTATTCAATACTTTTTTTTAATCTTCTTTCTTCGTCACCTCCCTTTAAAAAGAAATTTTTTTTCGTCACTCTCCTTTAAAAAAATTTTTTTTTTGATTTTATAGTATTGTCTCAGACTATTGTTTAGCATATTAACTAATTATGAAATTTTGGATGAACAAGATATTTTTATATACAGCTAAAGATTACTATATTGATGTGTTGGGTTAGTAAGGCAATTTTTAAAATGTTAAAAAGGATTTGTTTCTTCTTACAAAAATTAAAGAATCATTTGAATCAAATTATAATGCTAAGATTTTAATTTTTAAAAAAAGTTGTTATAATTATATAAATTTTATAATATTTCAATTTTTTGTAATTTGTTCTAAATAATTTTTCATTTAAAAATAATAATATTATTTCATAGTAAAAAAATAATAATAATTTTTTTTCTTTTGAATGTTTGAATGTGAAAAATGATTCTCTGTTTAGTAAATTATTACATTTTAAACTTCAGTTAATCAACATGTGATGTAAGTATTTTTGGTGTTTTCACTTTTCAGTATTTAAAATGTTTGTCTATGGTCGCAGTTTAATGAAAAAAATATATACTTATTTCTATAAATAATTTGTAAACCTTATTATATTATTATTATATAAAGTTACGGTGCTATGCAAAAAAAATAAATGATTCAATAATGGTGTAGTTAGCCAAAAAATTCAGCCGAAGGCATAGTAAATTTTTGGCTTACAACATCCAGCCAAAAAAAATTCATGTTGATCTTGAATATTTTATTGGTTCAACAACTACTATTTTTAGCTGAATATTTCAGCTAAATACACTTTTTTAAATAATAGTATAGTTAGCCAAAATATCCAAATAGCAGTCAATGTGAAATAATGAAAAATTTTATTTATTATAGGAAACAAGAAGTATATAACATTACTATACTTATTTTTGGACGGTGCATTATCTTTAATTAAATAAAACTACAAAATATTTGTTATTTTTAATTCATTTATTTCTGTCCAATCATATTTCAATATTAGATTTTTAGTAATTTAATTGTAAAAATGAAATTTTATTAATATTTAATTGTTCTTTAAATTAATGAATAGTTTATTTAACTATTAAAACTATATATAAAAACTAGTGTACTTTTGGATATAGTGAGTGAGTTTATTTTTGAAAGTATACTAATAAATTAATAAAAGATTTTTTTATAACAATAGATTGTGTTAGTGAGATTTATAAAAAAATTTAATGAGATTTTTTTTTAATAATAGTTTGGTATAAAAAAATTTTCTATGATTTTTTTTAATAACAATATATTGGTAATAAACAATTAACTTATTAACTGAAGTTAATAATTGTTTTTAGTAAGATTTTTTTTATAGTTCACAGTAACACTAATATTACTGATAAGTAATATAAATAAAACAATAGATTACATTTAATAAGGTTAATAAAAAAATTTTCCAAGATTTTTTTAATGGTATAGTACAATAGATAGATATAATAAAATTTTCTGAGATTTATATTAATAACAATAGGTATGCTAAATTTTTGGTGATTATTTTTTTTTTAATAACAATAATAGATTGGTATTATAATACAATGGATGGTATAGTACAATGGATTGATTTAATAAAATTTTTTGTGTTTTTTTTTAATAACAATAGATTGGTAATAGACAATAAAAAATGTTGCAAAAACATTAAAAACTGAACTGATAATGAATTGGCAAATCATATTGGTTTTCAATTACTAGTCGCAGTAATACCAATCTATTGTTATTAAAAAAAAGTCACCAAAAATTTTATCATACCTATTGTTGTTAAAATAAATCCCAAGAAATTTTATACCTAGTATCTTTTGTACTATACCAATTAATTTGTCATAAAAAATTCCAGAAACTGATCTATTGTATTAATAAAAAATCTTAGAAAATTCTTTATATCTATCCATTATAAGTTATAACATACCAATCTGTTGTTATCAAAAAATTTTTTATATTGATCTAATGACTCTATTGTTAAAAAAAAGTTCAGAAAATATATTTATATCAATCTATTATTAAAAAAAAAATTCAGAAAATTTTTTTATATCTATTCATTGTACTATACCAATCTATTGTTAAAAAAATCTCAAATTTTTTTTATATATCTTAATCTATTTTATTAAAGTTTATTAAGTTATCTATTACCTATTAGTAGTATTAGTATTACTGGAAAAAATTTTACTAAAAAACAATTATTAACTTAATAAGTTAATGATTGTTATTACCAATTTATTGTTATTAAAAAAATCACAAAAATCTTGTTAAATAAATCTATTGTACTATGATACCAATCTATTGTTTAATATTAAAAAAAAATCACCAAAAATGTTATCATACCTATTGTTATTAAAATAAATTCCAGAAAATTTTATTATATCTATCTATTGTACTATACCATTATATTATTAAAAAAAAAAATCCTAGAAAATTTTTTTATACCAAACTATTATTAAAAAAAAGTCTCATTAAATTTTTTTATAAATCTCACTAAACACAATCTATTGTTTATAAAAAAATCTTTTATTAATTTATTAGTATACTTTTACAAAAGTACACTATTTTTTTTGATTTTTAGCTAACAAAAACGTCAAGTATGACGTTTTTAGCTAATAAAAATCATTTTCCCTTGATTTTTAATAACAAAAACGTCAAGTCTGACGTTTTTAGCTAATAAAAATCATTTTTCCCTTGATTTTTAATAACAAAAACGTCAAGTCTGACGTTTTTAGCTAATAAAAATCATTTTCCCTTGATTTTTAATAACAAAAACGTCAAGTCTGACGTTCTTAGCTGATAAAAATCATTTTCCCTTGATTTTTAATAACAAAAACGTCAAGTCTGACGTTCTTAGCTAATAAAAATCATTTTTCCTTGATTTTTAATAACAAAAACGTCAAGTCTGACGTTCTTAGCTAATAAAAATCAAATTTTCTTGATTTTTAATAACAAAAACGTCAAGTCTGACGTTCTTAGCTAATAAAAATCAAAAAAAAATGATTTTTTAATCACAAAAACGTCAAGTCTGACGTTTTTGATTAAAAAAATCATTTTTTTTTGATTTTTTAATCACAAAAACGTCAAGTCTGACGTTTTTGATTAAAAAAATCATTTTTTTTGATTTTTTAATCACAGAAACGTCAAGTTGATTAAAAAAATCAATTATTTTGACGTTTTTTATTAAAAAAAATCAATTATTTTTGATTTTTCAATCACAAAAACGTCAAGTCTGACGTTTTGATTAAAAAAAATTAATTTTTTTTGATTTTTCAATCACAAAAACGTCAAGTCTGACGTTTTGATTAAAAAAAATCAATTTTTTTTTGATTTTTCAATCACAAAAACGTCAAATTTTTGACGTTTTTGATTAAAAAAAAATTTTTTTTTTTTCACATTTTAATAAAAAATGATCAACATACTATTTCATGATCTGTCAAATTAACATTCTTTTTGAGCAGCACAGTTAAACTCAGCGCAAAAAGTTTCCATAGTGAATGTTCACTTTCTCTGTACATGTACATGTACTGTACATGTTCATGTTCATGTTCATGTTCATGTTCATGTACATGTACAAGTACAATAATAATATAAAGATTAACTGGAGACTTTTTTACCAAAAAGGCAATTTTTTTCGTATCCACGGCAACTGTGCATGTGGTGATTTTTAAAAATGGAATGGGAAAATTTTGGCGAAAATCTGGTCAAAATGGGATGATCGACTAAAATTTTTTCCCCTTAAAGATAAAAATTACCAGAAAATCTTATCTTTGGGTTAATGAATGATAATCATTTCATTGGTGCTTAATAATTAAATGATTAATCAGTTACTGCGATTTTTGTAATAATTGATTTACATTCCGGACTTCCGGTTTATTTGTCATATATGCAATGATGTACTTGTGATCAACATTTTTGCACATAATGTATTTTGCATTAAAGGCGCTTAATAATAAAAAAAAAAAGAAAAAAAGATATTTACTTTAACTTTTCCGGTTGGGGAGAATTTGAGATTTTGATATAGTAATTTAAAGAATTTTGATATAGTAATGGACAAATGTATTAAAGGTATATCAAACAAGCTGAAATATTAAGTTTTTATTTATAAACAATTCATGTTTAATATTTTACATAATTCAACTAATTATATTCTTAATTTAAATAACTAGATTGTAAGTAATATATATAATTTACAAGTAAATACTTTTATATTATCTTTATATTTAACTAATTAATAATTAATAATACTACAGGGTGTAAGTTATATGATATCTATATTTATATTATTTATATAATTTAACTAATTTCATTATTTAAAAAATTATTAATTAATATAGATGGTAAGTTATTTATTTGATTCTATTATTACTATATTTACATATAATTTAAACTAACTAATTTCTTTATTTAATAGATTGTAAGTTATAAGTTATTTATTTAATTCTATTATTACTTATTGTTATAATATTTACATATAATTTAAACTAACTAATTTCTTTATTTAAAAATTATTTTGTAATTTATTTTAGTTGGCAAGTTATAAGTTATTTATTTAATTCTATTATTACTTATTGTTATAATATTTACATATAATTTAAACTAACTAATTTCTTTATTTAAAAAATTATTAAATAATATAGGGAGTAAGTTATATATTTAATTCTATTATTACTTATTGTTATAATATTTACATATAATTTAATCTAACTAATTTCTTTATTTAAAAAATTATTAAATAATATAGGGAGTAAGTTATTTACTTAATTCTATTATTACTTATTGTTATAATATTTACATATAATTTAAACTAACTACTTTTATTTAATAGATTGTAAGTTATAAGTTATTTATTTAATTCTATTATTACTTATTGTTATAATATTTACATATAATTTAAACTAACTAATTTCTTTATTTAAAAAATTATTAAATAATATAGGGAGTAAGTTATTTATTTAATTCTATTATTACTTATTGTTATAATATTTACATATAATTTAAACTAACTAATTTCTTTATTTAAAAATTATTTTGTAATTTATTTTAGTTGGCAAGTTATAAGTTATTCATTTAATTCTATTATTACTTATTGTTATAATATTTACATATAATTTAAACTAACTAATTTCTTTATTTAAAAAATTATTAAATAATATAGAGAGTAAGTTATTTATTTAATTCTATTATTACTTATTGTTATAATATTTACATATAATTTAAACTAACTAATTTCTTTATTTAATAGATTGTAAGTTATAAGTTATTTATTTAATTCTATTATTACTTATTGTTATAATATTTACATATAATTAAAACTAACTAATTTCTTTATTTAAAAAATTATTAAATAATATAGGGAGTAAGTTATTTATTTAATTCTATTATTACTTATTGTTATAATATTTACATATAATTTAAACTAACTAATTTCTTTATTTAAAAATTATTTTGTAATTTATTTTAGTTGGCAAGTTATAAGTTATTCATTTAATTCTATTATTACTTATTGTTATAATATTTACATATAATTTAAACTAACTAATTTCTTTATTTAAAAAATTATTAAATAATATAGAGAGTAAGTTATTTATTTAATTCTATTATTACTTATTGTTATAATATTTACATATAATTTAAACTAACTAATTTCTTTATTTAAAAAATTATTAAATAATATAGGGAGTAAGTTATTTATTTAATTCTATTATTACTTATTGTTATAATATTTACATATAATTTAAACTAACTAATTTCTTTATTTAAAAAATTATTAAATAATATAGAGAGTAAGTTATTTACTTAATTCTATTATTACTTATTGTTATAATATTTACATATAATTTAAACTAACTAATTTCTTTATTTAATAGATTGTAAGTTATAAGTTATTTATTTAATTCTATTATTACTTATTGTTATAATATTTACATATAATTTAAACTAACTAATTTCTTTATTTAATAGGATTGTAAGTTATAAGTTATTTATTTAATTCTATTATTACTTATTGTTATAATATTTACATATAATTTAAACTAACTAATTTCTTTATTTAAAAAATTATTAAATAATATAGGGAGTAAGTTATTTATTTAATTCTATTATTACTTATTGTTATAATATTTACATATAATTTAAACTAACTAATTTCTTTATTTAAAAATTATTTTGTAATTTATTTTAGTTGGCAAGTTATAAGTTATTCATTTAATTCTATTATTACTTATTGTTATAATATTTACATATAATTTAAACTAACTAATTTCTTTATTTAAAAAATTATTAAATAATATAGAGAGTAAGTTATTTATTTAATTCTATTATTACTTATTGTTATAATATTTACATATAATTTAAACTAACTACTTTTTATTTAAAAAATTATTAAATAATATAGGGAGTAAGTTATTTATTTAATTCTATTATTACTTATTGTTATAATATTTACATATAATTTAAACTAACTAATTTCTTTATTTAAAAAATTATTAAATAATATAGAGAGTAAGTTATTTACTTAATTCTATTATTACTTATTGTTATAATATTTACATATAATTTAAACTAACTAATTTCTTTATTTAAAAAATTATTAAATAATATAGAGAGTAAGTTATTTATTTAATTCTATTATTACTTATTGTTATAATATTTACATATAATTTAAACTAACTAATTTCTTTATTTAATAGATTGTAAGTTATGTTATTATTTTAATTCTATTATTACTTATTGTTATAATATTTACATATAATTTAAACTAACTAATTTCTTTATTTAAAAAATTATTAAATAATATAGGGAGGTTATTTATTTAATTCTATTATTACTTATTGTTATAATATTTACATATAATTTAAACTAACTAATTTCTTTATTTAAAAATTATTTTGTAATTTATTTTAGTTGGCAAGTTATAAGTTATTCATTTAATTCTATTATTACTGCATGTTATATATTTACATATAATTTAAACTAACTAATTTCTTTATTTAAAAATTATTAAATAATATAGAGAGTAAGTTATTTATTTAATTCTATTATTGTTTATTGTTATAATATTTACATATAATTTAAACTGGTCTAATTTCTTTATTTAAAAATTATTAAATAATATAGGGAGTAAGTTATTTATTTAATTCTATTATTACTTATTGTTATAATATTTACATATAATTTAAACTTAACTAATTTCTTTATTTAAAAAATTATTAAATAATATAGAGAGTAAGTTATTTACTTAATTCTATTATTACTTATTGTTATAATATTTACATATAATTTAAACTAACTAATTTCTTTATTTAATAGATTGTAAGTTATAAGTTATTTATTTAATTCTATTATTACTTATTGTTATAATATTTACATATAATTTAAACTAACTAATTTCTTTATTTAATAGATTGTAAGTTATAAGTTATTTATTTAATTCTATTATTACTTATTGTTATAATATTTACATATAATTTAAACTAACTAATTTCTTTATTTAAAAAATTATTAAATAATATAGGGAGTAAGTTATTTATTTAATTCTATTATTACTTATTGTTATAATATTTACATATAATTTAAACTAACTAATTTCTTTATTTAAAAATTATTTTGTAATTTATTTTAGTTGGCAAGTTATAAGTTATTCATTTAATTCTATTATTACTTATTGTTATAATATTTACATATAATTTAAACTAACTAATTTCTTTATTTAAAATATTAAATAATATAGAGAGTAAGTTATTTATTTAATTCTATTATTACTTATTGTTATAATATTTACATATAATTTAAACTAACTAATTTCTTTATTTAAAAAATTATTAAATAATATAGGGAGTAAGTTATTTATTTAATTCTATTATTACTTATTGTTATAATATTTACATATAATTTAAACTAACTAATTTCTTTATTTAAAAAATTATTAAATAATATAGAGAGTAAGTTATTTACTTAATTCTATTATTGCTTATTGCTATAATATTTAGCATATAATTTAAACTAACTAATTTCTTTATTTAATAGATTGTAAGTTATAAGTTATTTATTTAATTCTATTATTACTTATTACATAATATTTACATATAATTTAAACTAACTAATTTCTTTATTAATAGATTGTAAGTTTATAAGTTGCTTTATTTAATTCTATTATTACTTATTGTTATAATATTTACATATAATTTAAACTAAATTTAATTTCTTTTATTTAAAAAAATATTAAATAATATAGGGAAGTAAGTTATTTATTTAATTCTATTATTACTTATTGTTATAATATTTACATATAATTTAAACTAACTAATTTCTTTATTTAAAAATTATTTTGTAATTTATTTTAGTTAGCAAGTTATAAGTTATTCATTTAATTCTATTATTACTTATTGTTATAATATTTACATATAATTTAAACTAACTAATTTCTTTATTTAAAAAATTATTAAATAATATAGAGAGTAAAAGTTATTTATTTAATTCTATTATTACTTATTGTTATAATATTTACATATAATTTAAACTAACTAATTTCTTTATTTAAAAAATTATTAAATAATATAGGGAGTAAGTTATTTATTTAATTCTATTATTACTTATTGTTATAATATTTACATATAATTTAAACTAACTAATTTCTTTATTTAAAAATACATAAATAATATAGAGAGTAAGTTATTTATTTAATTCTATTATTACTTATTGTTATAATATTTACATATAATTTAAACTAACTAATTTCTTTATTTAAAATTATTTTGTAATTTATTTTAGTTGGCAAGTTATAAGTTATTCATTTAATTCTATTATTACTTATTGTTATAATATTTACATATAATTTAAACTAACTAATTTCTTTATTTAAAAAATTATTAAATAATATAGAGAGTAAGTTATTTATTTAATTCTATTATTACTTATTGTTATAATATTTACATATAATTTAAACTAACTAATTTCTTTATTTAAAAAATTATTAAATAATATAGATGGTAAGTTATTTATTTAATTCTATTATTACTTATTGTTATAATATTTACATATAATTTAAACTAACTAATTTTTTTATTTAAAAAATTATTAAATAATATAGGGAGTAAGTTATTTACTTAATTCTATTATTACTTATTGTTATAATATTTACATATAATTTAAACTAACTAATTTCTTTATTTAATAGATTGTAAGTTATAAGTTATTTATTTAATTCTATTATTACTTATTGTTATAATATTTACATATAATTTAAACTAACTAATTTCTTTATTTAAAATTGTTTATGATCTAGCTTGTAAGTATCTCTAAAGTTATATATTTTATATAATATTTATTTGTTAACTGAATTCATTCTTTTATTTGAAAAATATCTGTCACTTTAGTCAGTAAGTTGTAAATCGTAAATCATAGGTTATTATATGTATTTATCTAAAAATTAAGGCTTGTATTCATTAAATTCCTATTTAAATTTAGAGTAAGTAATAATTTATATGTATAAATTATAATCAATCTATAATAATAAATTTAATTAATTAAATTTATAGATTTGGGAAAAGTGGTAATACAATTATAGACGATTTTATTCTTGAAAAAGGATTAAGATGGTTTCCTTATAACAAATTTAAAAATGTTGAATATTTTAATGAAGGAGGATTTGGTACTATATACAAAGCTATTTGGTTAAAGAATAATAGAAATGGAGAAGATGAAGAAGATGATGATGAAGAAGATGAAGAAGTAATTCTTAAATGTCACAAGAATTTAAATGAAGATTTAAATGAATTTTTGAAAGAAGTATGATAGTATATTATTTTCTATTTTTAATTTATTTATATTAATAAATTATTATTATTTTTTATAGTGGGAATATCATACAAGTGTTTTAAGTTCAGAAGATATTATAGAATTTTATGGATTCACAGAAGATCCAAATACATCAAAATATATGGTAGTAATGTATTATGCAAATAAAGGTAACTTAAGAGAAAATTTAACAAGAATAGTTGTAAATAATTGGAGTCAAAAATTATATATGTTGTACGAAATTATTTCTGGACTTAATAATATACATGAAGAAAAACTTATTCATTGTGATTTTCATGATGGTAATATTTTAAATCATAATGTTGAGAATAAGGATAAAATTTATATTAGTGATTTAGGATTATGTCAACCCGTAAAATCGTTTTTGAAAAAGTATGATATTTATGGTGTTATACCATTTATGGCACCTGAAGTTTTGAGAGGCAAATCTTATACTCCAGCTAGTGATATATATAGTTTTTCTATGATTATGTGGGAATTTACATCTGGAATACCACCATTTAATAATAGAGCACATGATATTCATCTTAGTTTAAGTATTTGTAAAGGTGAACGTCCTGAAATTATTGAAAATACTCCACAATGTTATGTAGATTTAATGAAAAAATGTTGGAATGAAGATCCACTAAAAAGACCATCTTCTAAAGAAGTATTTGAAATTATTGAAAAATGGAATTTTCTCCCATATAAAGTGAAAGTTGAAGATATTAATGAAGAATTAAAAAGCAACATTATGGAATTTATAAATGCACCAATTGGGCATAAAAATCTTGCTACTAGATCTCATCCTAAAGCTTGTTTTAAAAGTCGTTTACTTGATTTTACTAGTAAAAAATTGAATGAAATTCTTGAAAGTGAAAAAGCATATCATGCAAGTCATTCAGAATTGAATGATTGTTTAATCAGAGATTCGAGGTCATTAGGTATATACTATAATATATAAAAAAAATTAATCTTGCAAATTATTTATATGAAATTAATTTATTTATTTAATTATTAAAACAGACGAGAGTACTAGTAAAAAGTTGAATGAAATTCCTGAAAGTGAAGATTCACAAGCTAGTGTAAAAGCAAATGAAATGCTAGTAAGTGAAGATTTGAATGATTATATATATAATTAAGGGTCTGGGGTTATTAGGTATGTATTATATATATAAAAGTATTAATCTTGCAAATTATTTATGTGAAATTAATTTTATTTAATAATTTTTTATTTAGATATTAAAGCAGATAAAAATTAACCAATCATTGTTCGTTTTTAAAAAAATTTATAGTTTTTTTAAGTGATATTTTACATTACAACATTCAAAGAAATTGTTTTTTTTATTTTATTCTTTTTAAATTTATTTAAACACTAAGGCTAGAGTAGTGAAATATTTTACAAGTTTCTTAGTTTGTAATTTAGATAATTCTTTTTTTTTAGCTTATATTCACGTTTTTTTATTATACTTAGAATTATTTGAACACTAAGATTAGAGTAGAAAATATTTTACAAGTTTCTTAGTTTGTAATTTAAATAAATCTTTTTTTTATAACTTTTCCAATTATGAGATATAAATTATCAAAATAATAATATAAAACCATTTCTAATGATAATGAAACTGTTTTATACTTATTTCAATAGCTGATTATACTTAATTTATATTTGTTGACTTTTATTTTTAATATTATTTAAATATTTTGATAAGAAACTACACCATTGATATCTGCTGGATTATACAAGGCATTTTTTTTCTTGATAAACCAAAGTCTTCTAACTTTATTCTATTTTGATGTACAAGTACAAATGTACTTACTAAAATGAATATATATATTAATTAATTGCTTGATGTAACCAAATTAAAAAAAATTTAAATGTACAATAAAATATTTATGTTACAAATCACAGTAAATAGTTCACTTGTTTATATTAAGCAATACTGACGCGAAGGACTTTAACGGTTTCCTTTTCCTAGTTATTATGTAATCACATTATCGATAAAGATTTTCATATTGACAATATTTATTATCACCATTTATGGCTTTATTTGATGTGTGGATGGGTGGTCATGAATTTATTCCTGACAAGGCAAATTTAAAATTTAACGTTAAATTTAAAATTAAATTTAACTACAAAGACGAACAATTTCCAATCTATAATCCTTGTCATTGAATTTGACCATTCCATTTTTAGCATTTCGTCCGACCATACCGATTAACAAATCTTTTAATCATATTATTTAAACAATAGTTTAAGAATATAGCGATTATGACTCTAACTTCATTCGGCCCAAGACTTCAAATGAATAAAATAATAAATGAGGATTTGTATAACATCTGATTCTGTCGATAAAATTTTTCTTTAAATTTTATTTTATTATTATTGATAATTTTATACTATACACTAAAATAATAAATTTGGCGACATTATATACTGTGTATTTACTACCTTACATAAGGTTGTAATGTGTTGAAAATATTTCTTATTCATATTATACTGTATATTTTATGTGTGCTTTGTATTTTAATTAACTTTTTTTAACTTCATTTGTATATTATACGGTTTAAAAGTCCTTGTGCTACTTTGAAAAATCTTTCAAGTTTAGCGTTGTTATCCAATATTGAACGAATTTTATATATTTCGTAATTTATTATGTAAACATATAATTTTAGCATTTCTTTTATCAGAACGAAAGGAAGAACTGAAGATTAAAAAATTCTTATAAAATTAATATTTACGTTTATAACTAGTATATACGATATATAATTGAACTATAAATAACAGGCAAATATAAGTAGTAAATATGACGAATGTAATGAGCAAAATATTAAATATAATAAATTAATAAAATGATCGTTATTCCTTTTACCTTTGCGTTCTTTTAAGATTGATTGGAAAAATTCATAATTATAATAGTATTATAATTTTAATACAATATCTTAGATATTTAATGGAAAAATAAAAAAGGAATTTGTTTTTTATTGTAGTATTATGCTTTACAAGTTGTAGATTGTCCAGTGTATTAACTCTTAGGAGGGTGAATCTCTGACTCACTAGTCACTATATTGCTTGATTGATCCCCTTTGGTGATGCTGTTGAAATTTTGGTACCACTCAGACAGAATTTGTCGATAACTGGCTATTAAATTACCCTTGATGATCATTGATTAAACCAATGTAAAAAATTTTAAAGGTGCGCCAAATGTCTAAACTTAAACTTTTTATAGTTGTTGATCATCGTAATTTAATTTTTGGTAGCACATGCATATATAATAATTACTTTTTTCAATATTACTTGTTTCGAATAATTAATTTTCGGCATTTTCATTTGCAAGATTCTGTATTCTATAATTCTTAAATTATGAAAAAATTTGGAATTATTTCGGATGTTTCAAATATAATTAGGCTTTAAAAAAATTTTTTTAGCTTTAATACTTATATAGGAAAATTTTAAAAGTTATGGATCGTCGTGAACTCCTTACTGGATCGACCTTTCTTTTGTAAAACATTCTCATTATGAGAAATATTTTTGAAACAATTTAGCTTAATAGAAATACAAGAAATTCTACAAGGAGAGATTTATTTATTTAAAGCCTATTCTTCTTTACTAAATTAATTCATTAATTCTTTTTTTTTTTTTACAAAAAAAATGTCAACAGCAGGACAAGTACGATTTTCATAAAATAATAATAATACTGTTTATAATTTTATACTTAAATGAATTTTTTTAAAAAAAAAAATTAGGTCATTAAATGTAAAGCGGCAGTTGCTTGGAGCCCAACTCAACCTCTAAGTAAGTTCCTTAATTTTATTTTCTTATTTCTTTTTCTTTTCAAAATTAATCTATATTTAATTGATAATCCTTTTTATTGAACAATAGGTATTGAAGAAGTTGAAGTTGCACCACCGAAGGTACGCTTGTTTCTTGTGGCGCAGTAAAGACGAGCGATTTTTTGGTTTTTGGTTATTAATTATTAATTTGAAATTTTACGATACAGGAAGGAGAAGTTCGCGTCAAGATATTGTTTACTGGAGTGTAAGTATTTATTTATTTATTTAATAATTGAAATAAATTCTTATTTATATTATTGAATTACTTTTTATGCATTATTTAGTTGTCATACAGACGCATTTACATTATCTGGAAAAGGTATTATATGATCCTTCGATATTAACCCTTAGTTTCAATTAATTATATTCTAATCACATTTTTTTTTATATAGATGCTGAAAACGGATGGTTCCCAATAATTTTGGGACATGAAGGAGGTGGTATTGTAGAATCAGTCGGCGAAGGAGTAACATCGCTTCAACCGGGAGATCATGTGATTCCATTATATGTTCCCGAATGCGGAGATTGTAAACTGTGTAAAAGTGGATTAACAAATTTATGTACCACAGTTTTACAAGTAATTTATCATGATATTTTTGTTTTATATGAAAGTATTTTGCAAAAAAAAATTTAAAATAATATTTGTAACTTTTTTTTTTTTTAGGGAACAGGATTAATGCTTGATGGAACGACTAGATTTACTTGTAAAGGAAAAAAAATTCATCATTATATGGGTTGTTCTACATTTAGTCAATACACAGGTAAAAAAATAAATTCAAATTTGATTTAAAAACGATATAGGCTAATGTCTTAATAAAAAATTTTTTTTTCAAACAAGTTGTGTTGGAAACATCGGTTGCAAAGATTAATCCTAAAGCTTCACTTGATAAAATTTGTTTACTCGGATGTTGTATTACAACGGGTTATGGAGCCGTAATAAAAACTGCTGACATTCGACCTAATTCTACAGTAGCAGTATTTGGTTGTGGTGGTGTTGGTTTATCTGTAATTCAGGGTGCTACAGCACGTAAAGCAAGGTAACGCATATCTAACGTATATCGTTAAATTTAATTTTAAATTTAAAAAATATTAATTAATTTATTATTATTGGAAATTTTTTAGTCGAATTATTGCTGTAGATAAAAATCCAAAGAAATTTGAATTTGGTAATATTTAATATGTTTGATGAACTGATAATCAATAATTTATTCATTTTTCTAAGTATAATATTAATTTAATATAGCCAAGAAACTTGGAGCGACCGATTTTGTTAATCCTGATGATCACGATAAACCAATTCAACAAGTAAGTATATCTGTTGTTACAAAAAAGAGTTTAGTAACTTATCATATTATAACACGAATAGGTTATGATTGAAATGACAGATGGAGGACTTGATTATACATTTGAATGTACCGGAATTCCAAAAGTGATGAGAGCAGCACTTGAATCATGTCATAGAGGATGGGGAGAATCAATTATTATTGGAGTTTCTGGAGAGGATATTAGTACTACACCACTTCAACTTGTTCATGGTAGAGTATGGAAAGGAAGTGCTTTCGGTGGTATAAAAGGAAGGAGTGAATTACCAAATTTAGTTGAAGAGTTTCTTGAAAAGAAATTGGAAATTGATTTGTACATCACTCATCAATATAATTTGGAAAATATTAATAAATCTTTTGATGTAATGCATGATGGTGATAGGTTAGTATTTTTAAACAAATATTTTAATAAGATAAATTTTTAATTAATATATTTTGATTATTAACCAATTTTATTAATTTTTAAATATTTTATTTTTAGTATTCGGGCAATCATTAGCCTAGAATAAATAAAAATTTTTTTTTTTTTGTACAACAGATAATTATTATTACAGAATGTATTACAAAAAAATTATTTTTTATTATAATGATAACCAATAAAATAGTCATTTATGCCTAAAAAAATTTTATTTATAGCTAATATTATTCATTGACTAACTGACTAATTTGACAACGCTAACTCGCTAAGATCTACTTATTAAATCAAAGGGTACTACTACTCCCTATTTTTTAAAAAATTTAGCAGTATAACTCCTTATTATGTCAATGACGCAATGTAAAAGGAAGATCTCGAAGATCGAATGATTAAATGCACGTGATTTTATAGTTGAAAATTTTCTATTTTCAACAATTTTTTCGAATCATCAATGAATGTAATCGGAATTATTAATAATAAATATTTCCATTAAATTCATTAAATTATAAATTAACTATTTTTGATAAATTAACTTTATAAGCTCTTTCATTCAATTCCATTTTAGGCATTAAATCAATTTTTTCACTCTATCAATTCTTCATTAACTCGCTCTATAAACATTTTTTTTTTCAATAATAACAACAATAATAACGATACAATAATAACGACAATAATAAATGGTAAACAACAATGGTTCAAAATAAATTATTACCAAAATTATCACAAAATTTACTTGAAATTTTAAATGATGAAGAATATCATGATATTATAATTGAAGTTGGTAACAACCCTTGCGTTAAAATATTTTACGCCCATAGAGTTATCTTAAATCATCGTTCTCCTTATTTTAAAAAAATTTTATCAACAATTAAAAAGAAAAATGATGGAACCTTAATAAATATTAGATTATCAAATATCTTACCTGAAATTTTTCAAATAATCTTAAGGTGAAAAAAAATTTTTTTTTTTCAAAAAAAGTCATTATTTCAATTATATTTTATTTTTTTTACTTACGTAAAAAAAAAATTCTTTACTTTTTTTTAGATATATTTATAGTGGAAAACTTTCTTTAAAAGATTATGATTCTTCTGATATAATTAAAATTTTAAAAACATCAAAAGAACTTGGATTACAAGAAATAATCCCATATTTAGAATCTTACTTAATTGAAAATAAAGAAAATTGGATGGAACAAAATTTTGATTTAATTTATCAAATGAGTTATGAAAATGATTCATTTTTAAAATTACAAAATTATTGTAAAGATTTTATAATTAAAAATCCTGATAAAATATTAAAATCATTAAATACTTTTTCTATATCAGAAGATCTTTTATTAACAATCTTAAAAGATAAAGAAGATAATATTAATAATAATTATAATAATATTAATATTCATATTAATATTATTATTAAAATGAATGAAGTACAAATTTGGGATTATATTCTTGAATGGGGTATAAAACAAAATTTAAAACTTTCTTCTAAACCTTTTTCAAATTATTCAAATGATGATTTTATTATTTTAAAAAATATTTTACAAAATTTTATTCCTTTTATTAAATTTACTAGATTCACTCCTAAAGAATTTTTAGATAAAGTATATCCTTATAAAAAGGTTATACCTGAAAATTTATATGAAAATTTAATTATCTATTTTTTGGAATCTAAAAACAATCTAAATACTTTTACAACAACAAATGAGACTGAACCGATTCAAGTAGGACTTGAGAAGATTGAAGAAACTAAAGGTACTCAATCAAAACCTTTGATGGCTGAAGTGACAAATCAACTTCAACCGAGACCTAAGAAAGAAATCAAAGTGAATCAATCAAAACCTTTGATGGCTGAGGAGACAAATCTAATTCAACCGAGACCTAAGAAAGAAACCAAAGCGAATCAATCAAAACCTTTGATGGCCGAAGAGACTAATCAAATTCAACCGAAATCTCAAAATGAAACCAAGGCGAATCAATCAAAACCTTTGATGGCTGAAGAGACAAATCAAATACAACCAGATCCTCAGATGACAAAAGAGGTTCAATCAAAATCTCAAATAATTTCAAGTCAACATGCTGAATTAATTGTAAAGTGGATTGATAAAGTAGATATTGTGAAAAGCTCAACCACTTATAATTTAGTTTCGAAATTTATATTTACACGTAAACAAAATTATATATTCAAATTATTATTTCGGGGATCTCGCGATGGATTTACGCCTAAAAAATTCCATAAAATTTGCGATAATCAATCCGATACATTAACAATAATGAAAGTGAAATATAGTAATGAAATTCTTGGAGGATATAATCCGGTTGAATGGAAATCTGATTTTGGTTACGGTAATACTAAGGATAGTTTTATATTTTCTTTTACGAATAAAGAAAGTATTAATGATCACATTATAAGTCGAGTAAAAAGTGAAAAGAATGCCATAAATTATGGGAGTCGTTATGGTCCATCATTTGGTTATGGAGATCTTATAATGCATGGAGGTCCCGGAAATTATGACAATTTTTACGATGGTAATAGTAATTATTGTAAAATGAGTTCCTATGAAAAACCGATTAGAAAAACCAATGAATGTTTTTCTATAGAAGATTTTGAAATATTTCAGGTTATAAAACAAAATTGATGTACAGTTATTTTTTTTTTCTATCGTATTAAATGTGTAGTTATTTTTGATTAAATTCACCGCAATAAACATAGACATACAAATAAAACTACTATCTTCGATAACTAATAAACTTATTATGGATAAGTAATAAAAGTAACTTACATAATTCAAATTATTTGTAACTTCGACGGCGGATTAGTTATATTATTTAACATGAAATACGTGCCGGTCGTGCCGCTATATGAAAACTCGTGACAATAGTTTCAAATTTTTTTTTGTACGCATACACAACAAACCCTAAAACCCTTAAAGAAAAACTTACAAAAGGCGTGACATGCTGCACTCGTATTTATTATCATGTGGCATGTGCACATTCCGATGGACTTTATGAAATTTAGTATTTTTAAATTTTTCCTTTTTCGGTTTTTTTTTCTTTTTTTATTTTTTTTTTTGCAACTGAATTAGATAGTTTAGGCGTTGATTGATGTCGTAACCCTACTCATTACGAATAGGATTAACACAAAATTTTTTTCCTGATTTTTGATTTTTTGGTGTGAAGTGGAGAATTTTTCTTTCAAATATTTAATATTTTTAATTTTCCTTTTTCACTTTTTTTTTTTCAAACTGAAATTTTTTTTCCCTTTTTTTTCATTCTACCACCATTTAGGGTGGGATCGGTAATCGGATTAGCCCTTTTTTTCCCGTTTATTTATTTTTTTTTTTACTAATTTTTTCCCTTAATAAGTTCTTTTTCGTTCCTATCGTTGGATAGAAAAAATTGATACTGAGGCGCCGTTTCTTCTTTTTTTATTTATTTTTTTTTACTAACTTTTTCCTTTAATAATTTTTTTTTCGTTTCTTCATCTCTTAGGTTTGAATCGGATCATTGCTGCTAAATAACTGAGATAAATATATTTTTTGTTTGAATAAATACATTTAATTAGTATACAATCACTAAAATTATGAACAATTTATTATATGGTTTGAGCCCATTGATTCCGGTAGTTCTGACTAAATTTAAATAAATAGTTCTGGTCAACATTATGATCACGTGAATTTGATACGCTTCCTGTAGTTAATTAACCTTTAAATTTCAATTAATAATAAAGTAATTATTATATAGTCTAAACTATAGAATAGTTTAATGTACGAAAAGAATATAATTCATGGAACTTACAATGAAAACAAGTTAGAAGAGTATGAATTAAGATTAGGCCATTTTATTAATACTAAAGAAAGTTATGACACAGATCGTCATCATGAAATATAGTAAAAGTTTAGAGAAATATTACTAAAAAATGAACGGGAGGATAAAAGTTATGAGAGAATAACAATTTTATTTTTTTCGATATAAATATTATTGAGAATTGTGATTTGTAAGAATATTTGTTTTTATTGAAGCAATTAAGCACGTCACATAAAATCCATTTTAAAAAAAAACTCATCCTATTTCATCAGAAGATTAAACAATTTTTTTGTTATACAAGATAAACAAAAATACGAATTGAAATTATTTAATTATTTCAAATAGATCATAGATCAGTGAAATAATGAGTTACGATATCGCAAATTATATTTACTTTATCAGTTTGTGTCTAAATTCAAACTATACTCGCAGTGATTATTTTAAAATAAAAATCATTATATCTTAATAATTCTAATTTTAAAAATCAATTTATGTGACTGAAAAATTCGGGATCAATGATTTGATCGAACAAAATTTAGCTTTCTCGATCAATGATCATAGTTGACTTGATTCACTAATTTAAAGGATTTATTTTGCCGCTCGATAATCCGACAAAAATTTATTCATTTTTTTTGTTTCTTTTCTGCCCAGCGAAACGAGAGAAAAATCTATATTTGTTTTTGATTTTTTCCAATCGCGATTTGGGTAAGTTTTTTTACTCAACTTTGAGAAGTAACGAAAAGAAAATTAAAGACAAATGAGGGGAAGAAAAAAAAAGCAAGAAACCATCTTCTTTGTGTGTATTATGGCACGTAACGACCAAGGAAATATTGAACCTGAAGATCAAAAAGTCGTAAAGTAATTAAGCTAAATTGTGCAGTATAATGAGTTTATTATATTTTTTTAAGTATTTTTATATGGTACTTAAAAAAATGTTTAATCTGGAGAGGAAAAAATTAACTTTATCTCTTTTTTAACGAGATTTACTTTATTTTATCTATTTATTCTTTTTCATGGTCCTCTTAAATTTATAATTGATAATAAAACAAATTTCTAAATAAAAAAAATAAATAATATGTAAGCAATTATCTAGTGAAGTTTTTGTTTATTTCCTCAAATTTTAACCGGTGCATATATATGATGATCGAACGGACGGTTAATTTCCAATTCAGGAAGTTATAACCGTGTTAATATATAAAGTTGGTCGGTATAGGTTTGGTTATATTTTTTTTCTTTTTAACTTAATTCTTCACGTAACATTATAAATGGCTGAAAATAAGTTTTTAACAAAATTGGCACAAAATTATTAGAAATCTCAGATGATGAAATTATTATGATATATCAATTGAAGTTGGTAATGATCCTTACGTAAAAGTATTTCCATGCTCATATGGTTATCTTAAATTATAGGTCTCCTTATTTATGAAGAGTTTTATCAACAAATGAAAAGAAAAATGATGGAAATTAAATTACCAAATATTTTACCTGAAATTTTTCAAATGATATTAAGGTAAATTAATTAATTTAAAAGTTAATTCTTTAAATGTTTGATTTAATCCATTTTTTATTCTTAAGGTATATTTATTGTGGAAAACTTTCGTTGAAAGAGTGTGATACTTTAGACATCGTTAAAATTTTAATCGCTGCAAGTGAATTAAGTCCTCATGAATTAATTCCTCATTTACAATTCTTTTTGATTGAAAACAAAGTAGATTGGATGATACAAAATTTTAGTTTAATATACAAACCGAGCTTTGAAAATGAATCTTTCTTAGAACTTCGAAAGTTTTGTATAAAATTAATTTCTAAAGAACCTGAGAAAATTTTTGATTCACCTGATTTTACTTCAATTTCAGAAAAATCTTTAATCTCAATTATTCAAAATGATAATGTTCAAATGAGTATAGTTCAAATTTGGGAATATGCACTTAAATGGGGTATTGCTCAAATCCCGAACTTTCATTAGACCCCTTCGAACTTTTCAAAGGGTGATTTTAATATTTTAAGGAATACTTTAAAACAATGTATCCCTTTTATTAAATTCTTCAAATTAACCTTAAAAGAATTTCTCAACAAAGTATATCCATATAAAAAGGTAATTCCTAAAGAGATGTATGAAAATTTAATAAAATATTTTTTGGTTCACGATTGTAATCATAATAGCAAGCCACAACTAGAGATAATCAAAGAGATTGATCATGAAAACATTGATTCAAAAATTATTACAATTCAACATGTTGAATTAATCTCAAAATGGATTGATAGATTGGAAATTACAGACAAAACAAAAAATTTATATGAATTCCAAATTAATTCTTCGTGGTTCTCGTGATGGATTTATGCCTAAAAAATTTCATGAAATTTTGATTATCAATTTCGTACTGTAACAATTATTAAGGTAAAAAATAGTGATAAAATTCTTTGAGGATATAATCCAATTGAGTGGAAGTCTAGTGGTTACGGTATTACTAAAGATAGTTTCATATTTTCTTTTACGAATAAAAAAAATATTAATGATCATATTATAAGTTGAGTAAAAGATGAAAAAAATGCTATGAATTATTGGAATCGTTATGGTTCATCATTTGGTTATGGAGATCTTATAATGTATAGAAGTTCTAGTAACTTTACAGAAACTTCAAGATCGTAGCGATGGCTTAATGCACAGTAACTACATATATGTAATTTCTTTACGATTACATAATGTGGTCACTATGTATTTATAACGCAGTTACTGCGCATTAAGCCATCGCTACGATCTTGAAGTTTCTGTAAAGAACGATTATGATTTTTATAATAATAATAATTAAAATTATTGTAGAAAAAGATCTTATGAAAAATTGATCAGAGAAACAATGGTACTTTTTCTATAGAAGAATATGAAGTATTTCAGATTATATAAAAAATTGATATTGTATATTTTCTGAATGAATAAATTTTTAAAATTGAAAATGATGATCTAAGATTTATGATCTGCAGCCATACTAATTAATTTTAGGAATTGTGCTACTATTAGTACTATATAAGGTTCAGCCTTAAAAAAATTTTTTTTTTCTTTCTAACGATTATAATGGAATTATTACCAAAATTATCACAAAATTTACTCGAAATTTTGGATGATGACGAATATTATGACATTACAATTGAAGTTGGTAATGACCCTTACGTAAAAGTATTTCGTGCTCATATGGTTATTTTAAATTATCGTTCTCCTTATTTGCGAAGAATTTTATCAACAAATAAAAAGGAAAATGACGGAACATTGGTAAATATTAAATTATCAAATATTTTACCAGAAATTTTTCAAATAATTTTAAGGTAAATTAATTAATTTATGTATGTATAAGTAAATGATTCCTATGAATTTATTTTTAATTTTTTATAAACGTTTTATAGATATATTTATGGAGGAAAACTTTCGTTGGATGAATGTGATACTTTAGATATCATTAAGGTTTTAGTCACCGCAAGTGAACTAAGTCTTCACGAATTGATTCCTCGTTTACAATCATTTTTAATTAATAATAAAGCAAGCTGGATGGAACAAAATTTTAGTTTGATATATCAGATTAGCTTTGAAAATGATGCCTTCTTGGAACTTCAAAAGTTTTGTACAAAATTAATGTCTAAAGAACCAGAAAAAATATTCAATTCACCTGATTTCACTTCAATTTCAGAAAAATCTTTAATCTCAATTATTCAAAATGATAACCTACAAATAAGTGAAGTTCAAATTTGGGAACATGTGTTTAAATGGGGTATTGCTCAGAATCCTGGACTTTCTTCTGATCCTTTAAGTTATTCAAACGATGATTTTGTCGCCTTAAAGAATACTTTGCAACAATGTATTCCTTTTATCAAATTTATTAAATTTACTTCTAAGGAATTTTTAAACAAAGTATATCCTTATAAAATGATTATGCCTGAAAGGTTATATGAAAACTTAAATAAATGGTTTTTGAATAACGATTATAATCCAAGTAATAAATTAAAGCCACAAGAGGTTAAAGAAATCAGTTATAAAATGAATAATAATGACTATAACCCAATCAGCAAATTAGAACTACAGACAGTTAAGGTTAGTCATGAAATCAATAATGATTATAACCCAAGTATCAAGTTAGAATCACAGATAATTATTGATTCAAAAATTATTACAATTCAACATGCAGTATTAATTTCAAAATGGATCGATAAGTTAAAGGTTGAGCATGCGATGAAAAATCTTTATGAGTTTAAATTAATTTTTCGTGGATCTCGTGATGGATTTACCCCTAAAAAATTTCATAATATTTGTGATGATCAATCTCGTACCGTGGCAATTATTAAAGTGAAAGATAGTAGTGAAATTCTTGGAGGATATAATCCTATTAAATGGAAATCTGATTATGGTCACGGCGCTACCAATGATAGTTTTATATTTTCTTTTATGAAAAATATTAATGAGTATATTATAAGTCGAGTGAAAGAAAAAGAGAATGCCATAAATTATTGGGAACGTTATGGTCCATCATTTGGTTTTGGAGATCTTATAATATTTGGAGGTAATGTAAATGATTTTAAAAATGGTAATAATTATTGTAAAAAGAAAACTTATGAAAAAAATATCAGAGAAACAGAGAATACATTTTCTGTAGAAGAATATGAAATATTTCAAATTATAAAAAAAATTAATATTTGAGATTCTATGCTTTCTTTATAGCAATTTTCATTTACTGCATTTTATAATAATAATAATTTAATTAGTCTAAAGAGATCAATTGGTATTCTAAATTTTTTTTCATTATATATCTATACAAATTATAACATTTATTAGTGCTAGTATTTATTTTAATGCTGAGACAAGTTTTTATTTTTGAATGCTATAATCATCGTGTTTTCTATTTTTTTTTTGGTAAAACTGTAAAAAATTATACAAATCATATTCTTTTTTGCTAGAGTTCACTGGGTGTAAAACAATCAGATTGCAATCTGTAATAATTGTAATAATTTTTTAATGATTTTTTATAATAAATTTTTTAATTATAGCTCAGATAAGGCCTTTAAGTATTCAGAAATTCAAATTTTAATTAATTTAATTAAAGAATTTAATTAAGCAATATTGGACGTCTAATAAAAAGTCAAAATCGCAACGGGTGAATTCTAATGCTGGCCAAAAATATCACGTGATTCTGCATAATTCTGCATAAAGCGGGCCAACTGTCGGGATTTTGACCCATTCGGGATTTTGACCCGTCGCGATTTAGAACCATAACCATTTATAAAACCAAATACACGTGTACTAATGTGTAATAATAGAATTTATTCTATTTTACTGTTTTTTCAATATTATTTTTCTAAAATTTCACTTTTTAACCCTTAGAAATTTCATTCAGTTAATACTAAATATTACAATGCGGTTAACTAAATAACAATAAGTACGTACAGAAAAAATATTATATATATAAGTTTAGCCAAATTTAGGCCAAAAATACGCAAACTAATTTTTTACATATAAAAATTTTGATAAAAAAATACGCAATCTTGATAACCTAACTATGGATGAAAATTCTTAAATTGTACGCAAATCGACTGTATATATATTTCGGGCCCTATCTGATGGTACTTTTTCTATGGATGAGTATGAAATATTTCAGATTATAAAAAAGTAATATGTATATTTTAGAAATTTTAGATTTTCTTAAAAACTTAAATCAAACTCTTTCGTTATTTTTATGTATTGAGTGATCTGCAACCATACGTCTAATTTGAACTTCTAATTCAGGAAATTGTGCTACCATATAATGTTCAGCCATAGGATTTGGACGAAAAAAATTTTTTTATTTCTTTCTTACGATTATAATGGAATTATTACCAAAATTATCACAAAATTTACTTGAAATTTTAAATGATGACGAATATTATGATATTACAATTGAAGTTGGTAATGACCCTTACGTAAAAGTATTTCGGGCTCATATGGTTATCTTAAATTATCGCTCTCCTTATTTGCGAAGAATTTTATCAACAAATAAAAAGAAAAATGATGAAACATTGGTAAATATTAAATTATCAAATATTCTACCTGAAATTTTTCAAATAATCTTAAGGTAAATTATTAATTTATGTACTATAAATAATTTAATTTTTTATTAATGTTTTTATTATCAACGTTTGATTTTAGGTACATTTATGGAGGAAAACTTTCGTTGGAGGAATGTGATACTTTAGATATCATTAAAATTTTGATGGCCGCAAGTGAACTAAGTCTTCAGGAATTAATTCCTCATTTGCAATCATTTTTGATTAATAATAAAGCAAGCTGGATGGAACAAAATTTTAGTCTAATATATCAAACTAGCTTTGAAAATGATTCCTTCTTGGAACTTCAAAAGTTTTGTACAGAATTAATGTCTAAAGAACCAGAAAAAATTTTTAATTCGCCTGATTTTACCTCAATTACAGAAAAAACTTTAATCACTCTTATTCAAAATGATACACAAATAGATGAAGTTCAAATTTGGGAACATGTGCTTAAATGGGGTATTGCACAGAATCCTGAATTATCATCAGATCCTACATGCTATTCAAATGATGATTTTGTTACCTTAAAGAATACCTTAGAAAAATGTATTCCTTTTATTAAATTTATTAGATTTACATCTAAGGAGTTTTTGAATAAAGTATATCCCTACAAATTGGTTATATCCGAAAAGTTATATGAAAACTTAATTAAATGGTTTTTGAATAATGATTATGATCCAAGTAATAAGTTAGAGCTACAAGAGATTAAAGAAATTAGTTGTAAAATGAATGGTAATGACTATAACCCAAACAGCAACTTGAAACTACAAATAGTTGAGGAAATTAATCATGAAATCAATAATTATTACGACTCAAGCAGCAAGTTAGTATCACAGATAATCATTGATTCAAAAATTATTACAATTCAACATGCTGAATTAATTTCAAAATGGGTCGATAAGTTAGAGATTAAGGATGAAATGAAAAATTTTTATCAATTCGAATTAATTTTTCGTGGATCTCGTGATGGATTTACACCTAAAAAGTTTCATGAAATTTGTGATAATCAATCTCGTACTGTAGCAATTATTAAAGTGAAAGATAGTAATGAAATTCTTGGAGGATATAATCCTATTAAATGGGAATCTATTGATGGCTACGGCAGCACCGGTGATAGTTTTATATTCTCCTTTATGAACAAAAATATTAATGATCATGTTATTAGTCGAGTGAAGGAAAATAAGCATGCTATACATTATTGGAATCGTTATGGTCCATCATTTGGTAGGGGTGATCTTACAATATATGGAGGCATGGAAGATGGATGTAATTTTTATGATAATAGTAATAATTACTGTAGTAGGCGATCATACGAAAGAAATATCAGAGAAATCGAGATTCCATTTCATGTAGAAGAATATGAAGTATTTCAAATTAGAAAGAAATTTTGATGTTAAGAGTTTATGCTATCCTTATTTGCTTTCATTATCTATCTTTAATAAATCATTGACATAAATACCAAAAGATTCCTAATTGAGATTAATCAAGAATCTTAAAACCATGAGGATCATAATAGTACATCCAATAGTATGTTTATCTTGTTGGTATGACGCTCTTCGAGACGCAGCTGTTCCTTTTATTTTCGAGTTTATAAGAGATGGCGCAGAGAATTTATTATTGACGTTTATATTTGGTATTTGCATATATAATAAGTCTTAAAATGGCATTAATTGGATTAATTGGTAAACCACTGTAACAAAATTTTTTTGCTGCGCCGTAAGAAACCATTTAAATATCACTTTTTGTTTTGGCGCAGTTTTTCTCAGCCAATGATTTTAAACCAGCCCTTATTGTTTTAAAATTTTTATCAACTGGTAACCGCCGCTTCGAATTTTTAAGAGTTTTCTAATACCGGAGTTAATAATATATTTCTTAAATAAACAAGAAAAAATGAAGGTAGATATAATTGTTAGGCCCAAATAAAAGCAAAATAGTGACCGGAGTAAAAGAAATGAAAAGAGAAGAGTAACATTGAAACGAATAGTAAATGTGATTTTAATATGAAATTCGAGTAAAATGAGATATATATATATATTATAAATGGATAAATCATTGTTTCATTGTTACAACAGTCGATAATGCACGATAATTATCCTGTACAATACACTCATTTTTTTGCCGTTATTCAGAAACATGACCAACCCGACCTTCTCTTTCTAAAAAAAATATTCGATAAGCAAAAAAAAAAGCTAAAAAATTTACGCGTCCGTAAGTAAATTTTGTTTCATAGGGAATTACGCAATAGAATTTTAAATGTTTTCTCTATTGAGTTTTATTAATACAATTAATTAAACCATTTAACAAAAATTATTTTTTATATATTTTTTTTAAAAAAAGTCACGTTAAAAAAGTAATTTGTTCTTTACAGATTTATTCAATAAAGTTTATTTAAAATTAATCAACATAAAATAAATTTTTCTTTGATTTCGAACTAATGAAGTCAATTGTATAAATTACACATCCTTTAACCTTATTCATTATGATACATTTTTAACATATGGCGTAATTTTTCAATTTTTCATAGTTTTACTTTATGTAGCTTCATTCACGTACACTGCAGTACTACCGTTCGAAAATGATCGAAATAAGAGCTCATTTGGTCAAAGGAAATTGTAACGTTTTACCAAGTCGTAAATGATGATTTATAACATATGTTTGAGCCATGCAATTCCTTAACGTGTTCTTGGTTATTTTTCAGTAATTTCTTGACATTTATATTCAATTTTGAATTTGAGCGTTAAGAAGTGAAAATACTTAAAGTATAATAGAAGAAATTAGTGAACCTTAATTGCCGATCCTCAATTTGTAACCAAATCGCTTTGAAATTTTTCTGAGAATGAATGCTACAGGATTAGTTCTTTATTGCCCAACTATTTAATAAAATTCGAAATTTTACAAATCTGACTAAAAGTGTAGTAAAAAAATTGTAAAACATATGAAATCTTTTTTCCCTTTCATTTTCCCCATAAACAAAGTCTATCAATTTTCATTTAAAATTTTATAGAAAATATTATAAAATTAGATCCTTTTAACCAAGTATTTAAAAATGAACTCACTGTCGGCAAGATTGACTGTCGATGAAACAATTATCGGTGAAATAGACCGAACCTCATAACTATCAATTGAATAAAAATGATGATACAATAATATTACAAATTAGGAATAAATTGCGTAATGTGGCAACTCGTGATATTTCCGCGCCCGTATTTATAATAGCTAGAAACATTTGATTGGCTATCAGGTCATAAGTTGTTGATCGGATAGAATTTTTTTTTAAATATAAGAATTTTTATCTGTAAAATTAATGATAAGTCTTATCTAAAATACTATATTATTTATTTAATAAAACAAAAGTCATAATTATAATTGTATGAGATCTTTATTTTTCGTCAGAGTCATACTAAAATGATCAACATTTATAGTTACGAAAGATATTTTTTCAAATAATCTAAACAATTAAAAAAGTAAACAAATTATTATTTTATTTATATGAGATTTTTTTTTTCAAAATTAATAATAAATAATTATCTAAGATTTTTAGATCTTTCTTACCACACTAAAATTAAATATGAGAATTTTTACCAAATAATTATCTAAGATTTAAATAATTTTAAAAATTATATATTATATTAAAAAAAATTTTTTTCCATTGAACAATTTAGAATGCCCTGTCAGGAACTAAGATAACTTGTTATATTACATATTTTGATTCCTTTGGTCGTAAAAACACCTGGATTAGATATTAAAAAATTTATAAATGAGGTATTTTAAAATTTTAACATATTTTATATAATTAATAATTTTCACAAAAATCATATTAATCAAAATGTATAACAGCTTAAAATCCGGAAGGAAGTTGATTTTCATACAAATATTTTACAAATTCATGGGATTTCAAAATTTGACAATCAGTATTACATAAAAACGATATTAAAGTAGCAGAATTTGGCTTAGCTAAGAAAGCATCTGAAGCATCAAATTATTCTACTGAAGTATATGGTTTACTTCCTTATATAGATCCAAGAAACTTGAGTAATATCAAATATAGAGGTCAACCCTGTATAATGGATTTCAAATCAGTTATTTATAGTATAGGAGTTCTTCTCTGGTTACTATCAAGTGGTCGAAAGCCTTTTTGTGATGAAGGTATACAATTCGATGCTCGTTTAGCCATGGATATAGTAGGTGGAAAAAGATAGGAGATTATCAAGGGTACGCCTATTGGATATAGTAATATATATAAAGGTAAAATATTATTAATTTTATAACATGATTGGATGGTTTATGTAATGTATAATTCTAATTTAATTTTTTTTTTAGCGTGTTGGGAAAATGATCCTGATGAAAGGCCATCCATTAAACAAGTTGTTTCATATCTTAAATCAATAAATCAAGATATTAATGAAGAAACAAATTCTAACAAATTTGTTAAAAATGAAATTAAGAGATAAATATCAAATGAAGATTTTGATTACATCATGATAGATGATGATTTAATTATAGATGAAGACTTTTTAAATTCTATTATACAAAATGATTTATTAATTAATATAACAGCCAGATTCTGATGACGTTGAAAAAATTATTGATGAGTTGATAGTCCATTTAATCAAAATGCATGATGAATTTGGTTATGGTTTTGCAGAAGTAAAACAAATTATTGAACAAAATATTAATAATATTAATCAAACTTTACTAAATAACATTCCTAATTGGAAAAAGGCAAGGAATCGATCAAGATTTAAATAAAGCAGTTATTGGTACAAAAAGCAGCAGAAAAGGGATATGAAGCTGCGTATTATTAGCTCTGTTCAATTCTAGATCGGACCGGATTGATCGCAAAATGTGCCTCTAAATGATTGGTTATAAAAACGATCAGCGGTCAGTCAAACCGATCCTCGCCTCTGATCGATTTTGATAAACTAACGTGACGCGTGCTAGAGACCAACCATATTTATTGTTTATGATATTATCCGATCGAGCTATACAAATTGTGCTCAATTGTAACTGCGGTTTGACCGGTTAATTTTTTTTCCGATCTGAGCGATATGATCTTGAATTGATCAGGGCTATTGTTTGGGTAAATCAAGATGGATTTGGTATCGAAAAAAATGAAGTTAAAGCATTTTGAATATTATAAAAAATCACCTGAAAAAGAATATTTAAATGAAATATATATAATTGGATGCTGTTATGAGAATGAGATTGGAACTTAAATTGATAAAGAAAAGGTAGTTGAATTGTATAAAGATTCTGCTAACAGAGGAAATAAAGATGTCGCAAAAAAGACTAGAAATGATGAGTTCATAATTTTACATTCTTTAATCAGTCTTATCATATTTTTATAATAGTTCAAAATCGTTTCTATCATTCTACTATTTTGATTATTTTTTTTTATTTTCTAAAATTATTATATATTTTGTATAATCTATTATTTATCCTATATTTTATCATAATATTATTATATTCATTATTAAAATGAATGACTTAATATTATAAATTTAATTATTAAATAAAATATAACTTAAAGAAGCAAGTATTTAAATTGAATTGTATCACGTTATATATTGGCAGTGTATGGCGGAGTCTTGCACAGAACTGAAATATTGTGAGAAAGTTTTTTACATCTGTGGTATATAATTATCACATGAAAATAAGGATAAATTTAAAAAGAAATTAAAAAAATAAATTGGCAAAATTGCACCAAATAAATTATAATTCAATTCCATGACTAATTTCATCAATAATTTAGAATTATTTCTATTTTGATAAATGTCAAAGACCTGCTATGGGTAATTGCAGTTCTCTTAACCAATAAATTAAAGAGGATATTATTTTTGTATAACTTCTACTACTTTAAATAAAGATTATAGTAAATAACTTTCTATTTATCATTACATTATACCTCATGTCTCTTTACGCCATCTAATAACAAATATCAAAGTAATTTCATATCTCATATACTAAAATATTGATATGTTAGTTATGAGATTAGAGATTAGATACTGTAATATCGTTGACTTTATATGAGTAATAATGCAAACTAACATATTTTATCGATACGCAGTATATTATTTAATCAGTATATAAATTTGTTATACTTACACCTGCAAATTTTCCATATAACTTAGATAGACTTTCAGTATACTTTTTTTTATTGTCCGAAACATAAGCATAGTACGCACTTCAACTCCAAATTAGGGAATATTAAATTCTAGGATCTTATGTAACTATCAAAATTTCATTTTTGTTATGATATCACGCGTATTTAATTTATTTAAGCAAGAGTTGAACTGATTTTTTTGGTAATGTATACATATGATAAAAACTTTATACTAAAACCATTGCTGAACTATATATCAAAAATAAATTTAGCTTGAATAAAAATTTTAATAAATTTATTTTAATTAACAATAATAAAAGCTTTAATAGTATGGGAATATTACACAATATCATATAATCTTTAATTATATGGTTTATAGGGAGTTAGGGAGTAAATCATATTAACTATGTACTATAAGCCACAATTATATCATTAAATCAATTAATATTACTAGTTTAGGTTAAATAACTTATAAATTAAATTGTGACTCATAGATAATCTTGATTTTTTTTACCTATTTTATTATTAGTCACTATGTATCTATGTATTCAAAGGGTTTTAAAAAATATATAAATACCCTTAATTTCCTCAAGGAAAAAATCAAAAACCAAATTTCAATATTATTTTCAAATCTTACAAATCTTACAAAACTTTTACAATCACCCAAATTTCAATTCAATTTTTTAACTTGTAATTACAAAATGTCTTATCATTTGTGTCCAAATATTATCAATACTATTTTAAGTGAATTTCCTATCAACAAATGTTACAATAATCCTCAACCTATTATTGAAACTTCTCAACATTATTTACCATTACTTACCGGATTTTTTTACATTCTTTTTATAATTCTCCTCATATATACCAACATTCTCAATAATACAATTGTCCTAATTTTTCGCTTATTGAAATTCATGTGCACTATAATCTTATCTCTCAACCAACTCCCTTCTCTTCCTTCATATCTATTTAATATATTTTATTCTTTTAAACATTTATTATTATCCTCAATTCTTTTTCATATTTTATTTATATTATTATCTATTCTTCTTCATTTTCTTTATTTACTCAATTGCGTAATTCAGATTCTCATCTTTTCTTATTCTCTACTTTATAAAACAACCTATTTAGTGAATATTACTCTCCTTTTAATCTCCCAATAGCTTAATTAAATAAACTTATATTACGTAGCTTGGCCCATTGCTTACCAAATATAGCATGTAGACGTAATCTTTCCCCTTTGGTCAACTTGGGATTACTTGACCATTCTTAGATAGATAATTTTTACAAGGGGATCATTTGCATCGCCCATGAAGCATTGCTAATTGGTGTCAGAGAGATCCTTTGTCTTGTAAAAATTTACCCTTTCTTGATCATTTGACCATTCTTAGATAGATAAATTTTATAAGGGGATCGTTTGCATCGCCCATGAAGCATTGCACTGTGCTAATTGGTGTCAGAGAGATCCTTTGTCTTGTAAAATTTACCTTTCTTGATCATTTGATCTATCTCATGTGATTTCCTTCTTCACATGTGATACCCTTTATTTCATTCCTTTGTTGAGTTCTTTCCTTAATAACTTATCAACTCAACAAAATCCATCACCGTTGGTTCCACAATTTCTGTGTCCAAGTTCAATTCTTGGAGGTGATTTTTTTATTAATATTAGTTTATCTTCTTTTTTTCTTCTTCTTTTATAGGGAGTTTCAGACGAAATTACAAACTAGATTCTAGGTAGAAAATAATTTTTTGTTTTTCTTAGTAATATTTTTAACACTACTTATTTTCTGCTTTACCTCTTGAACAAGATTATTTTTTTTCCGTGTTAAAGCAGGTGTTTTCGCAAGGCATTACGCAAGGTTGTTATAGTTAGAAATAATTTGATAGGCAGTAGGATCATTTTGTATCAATGATTCTTTTGCAGTTAATGTCGAAACAAGTTGTTTTCTTATTAATTATTTTTCTTTCTCGGCCATTTCCATCCTCTTGAAATGATATAATTTGCTGCAGAATATTTTTTAATGTCAAATCGGCCACCAATAAGCCATCAATCGGACATCTGATAACCGATTGATTCAATTGAATGGCTGATTGATAGTTGATTTCCGCCAAAATATGTCACAAGTCGGATAGCTGATTGATTTCACCATTCATCCTTTCATCCTAACTCCTAAATATCACATACAAGATTATTTTATTTTTTTTAGGTTTGTGTTTATAATGTACATGTCTTATTTATTTTTTTCTTAGTTGATAATTAATAATAGTGCAATGAAAAAATTGAAATCAACGAATATGAAAAATTTCAGGTAAATATTTGGTAATTTAATACTTGTCATTTTTCTTTTTATTAGTTGACAAAATTCTTCACAAATATGGAGAACGATAATTCAATATAACCATATGAGCTCGAAACACTTTTACGTTAGGGTCATTACCAACTTCAATCATAATATCATAATATTCTTTATCCAAAATTTCAAAGTAAATTTTTGTGATAATTTCGTAAAAATTTATTTTTTCCTTTTCGGTATTTTTTTCTAAATTTTTTTCGAGGTTTCCTTTTTTTATCTCCTTTTTATTGAAAAGAAATCTTTTTTTGGTTTGGTTTTTTTTACCAAACTGAATTTTTCAAATTTTTTTTTTTTTGTTTCTTTTCGAAAATTTTTTTTTACAAATATTTTAACCTTTCTCTTTTCGGTTTGGTCGATCCAAACCTAAATGGTAAAATAATGGAAAAAAAATTTTTTTTCGATTTAAAAAAAAAAGCCAGACCGAAAAAAGAAAGGGAAATTTTTTTTTTAGTTTTGAAAAAAAGTGTGATCAGATCGACGCTACGGTGCCACCACCATCATACCTGCTTTATCAAGAACTACTTTATATTATTGTATTAAGGTATTCAGTAGTATCTGATACGTTGTTTATTTAAAATAGATTCAATTGAAAATGACTATAAAGAAAATTGACTTTTCATCAATTAGGTTAAGATTTAAAAAATACAAGTCAATAGTCTATTAAATGACAATCATTGATTTTGTTTTTGAATATGGTATTAATCGACAATATAATCAAAGGGTAAGCTCTTAAGTAAATAAGATTTCTTTTATAATGCAACTAATTAATTTACTAATTTGTTAATTTTTATCTTTAGATGGATTTTAAATTGACTTTATAAGTCAAACCAATATTATGTTATATTCGAATTGTTATCATTTATTTATACTTTATTTTAAGTTATTTAAACACTAGGATTAGAGTAGTTAAAATGTTTTGCAAGATTCTTAGTTTGTAATTTAAATAATTATATAATAAAGTTCATTATTAAAATTATTAAATGTATAAATTATCAATAAAAAATTTTTAACCGCTACAATAATAATTCGAATTTAGGCGAAAATAATAATATTATGAAATAAATTTTACATTATTGAATAATATATAATCTTTTGTTCAATCCCAAAACTATCTGTCAGATGATCTTTGTCGTTATTTATTCTTTATATCTTATATATATATATATATATAATGACAGATCGAGCATGAGGTTCAGATAATAATCCCTAAAGCAGCAACATTTCAATTTTCCATATGATGAATTTATTTTAGAATTTTAATCTACCCCTAACTAAAAATTGTCAAGACATAAGGGATAAGGCTTATGGTTATATTGAAAAGGAGTACTATTACAAAGTTGCGTTTACTTATTGTGAATTGTGATACAGGAATATGGATGTCTCAAAAAAATTTTTCATTCTTTCTTTTTATTTTTACTAAATTTTATTCATTTCTTTAGATGGATTTTAATTTTTATAAATTATATAAATTATCTAGAAACCATTTATCATAAAAGAGTTGCACAATTACGATAAATTTTGATGTCGATGCACAATTTAATACATCCTAATGCTCACAATTCACAAATGTATAATTCATATTAGAAAACAAACTTAAATAAGATATAAAATACATAATTTGATATTCCTTTTAATAGATCCATTTACCATTTTTTTTTTGATAGCGTATTTGATAATTTTTTTTTTAATACTATATTATCCATTATTATCTATTTGATAGTTTTTATAACTGACAATCCATATGAAATATATCTTTAAAACTCTTATTTAAATCTCTATACTTTTAAATAATTTTCGTGATCGCCATCGTGATCACACACACCTTTTTTGCGCCCTATTGAAAATGTTACACCGCACAAATTGTTTACAAATTGTGCGACAATACCGGATATTAATTTGAAACAATAGTTAAAAAATGATACAATAATACTTCCTCCTCTTTCTCTCTTCGCTTATAATATGTCATATTCAAAAATATTTTCAGTTTTACCTGAATTAACATATGATGTTATAAAATATTTTAGAAATGATCTTTCAACTTTATATTCATGTATTTTAGTTAACAGATTATGGTGTCGTTTAGCAATTCCATTATTATGGGAAAATCCATTTTCAATTCCTAAACAAAATTATAACTTTATTGGAATTTATTTATGTAATTTAAATGATGAATTAAAAGCAAAATTAAATGAATATAAAATTGATGATAATTTATTTCCTTCAAATACACTTTTTAATTATCCCATTTTTTTAAAATATTTGGATACACAAAATATTATTTCTTCTATTGAAGGATGGTCTAAAGATATTATTAGAATCTTAAAGATTGAATATAATTTAGTAATTAAATTTAAGAGATTAATTTATACATCATTATTTAAAATATTTATTGAAAATGAAGTAAACATACATACTATTAATATTCACGTCAACCATTATTATATAGATGATGTGTTTGGATTAATGTTACAAACCCCTGATTTCTTTCATAATATTAGAAATTTAAAATTCCATTTTATTGGTCCTTCACTTGCTCATACTCCTAAAAATAGCGGTATATCACAAACGATCAATTTACATCAAAATCTTAAAAAAATTACATTGCAAGGTTATTTTTGTTTTCCTTTGTATCAGTTATCAAGTAATCATAATCATTCAAATACTTTAAATACAATCATCTTATTTAAAATCAATTTTATAGGTATAACAAATTTAGACAAAGTATTTGAACAATTAAATGTTTTAGAATCTGTTCATATCATTTATTGTATTTTAGATACTTATTTTATTCGACAAATAGTTAATTTAACTAAACCATTTAAGTTAAAATCTATATTCTTAGATAGAAAATTACAAATTAATGAATCATTACAATTATTATTACAAAAGTATGGTGATTACTTGGAAAATTTTGGATATAGATTTGATTCTGATTCGTTCTCTGAGAAACGATTATTTGAATTAATTATAAAATATTGTAAAAATATCAAATTTCTTGATTTGATTGTACTTAATAATTGGATTATTTATCAGTTACTCAATTTAACTGAAGATGCAAAACAAAATCTTAATTATCTTTCTATCAATGTCATTAACACTTTATCTTCAAGTTTTATTGAAAGTGTTATTGCATTTAGTTCAACAATATTACGAAATTTAGGTCAAATACTTCCTTTTAAATTAGAATATTTAAATTTAGCTCTTATTATTAAATATATGGATGATTTTGAAATATTCTTAAAAAATTCTCAAAATACTTTTATTAAAAAATTGTTAATCACAAATAGGAAAATGAATGATGAGAAATGTCAAGTTATTCATGATTCTATTCTATTCTATACAAAAGAATATATTATGAAAAAAAAAAGAGTCAAATATTTGGCTATTGTTAATTACTTTAGTAGTACTGTTAATAATGATTTATTTTCATTTAAAGATGAAGTGAAGGAATTTGAGTTATATAATATTAAAATTCAAAAATATAAAGATTTGGTTATTGATAATAAATTAAATTTTATAGAAGAATTGGAGGATTTTTAATATCAAGACTTAAGAATTTAATATAAATTTTTAGAAAATTTTGTAAAATTTTATAAATAAACTGAAGTTAATTCTTTAAATTTTGATAATTATATATTATTTTTCTGCACGTGTATCTAAAACTATACGTCACATCACGAAAATAAATTTATTTTTTTAATCAAAAAAAAAAAAATTCGTCAATATTTCTTCTTTCCACTCTCCAATTTATTGGAAAAAAATTTCTTATGCAAAGGATTTATAATTTTTTTGTTCGTAAAAAAATTTTACTCCCTTCCTAAATCCTTAATTAATAATACATTTATAATTATATAACAGGTTATGAAATTGATATAGAAATCAATATTCAAAATATAAATAATAAATATATAATAGTAAATGATGAAATATATTGTTTTCTAGCCAATTAACGTTAATACCCTATCCGTAATTTTAACTTGCAACAGTGTAACACCCAATAAATAAAGAGAAGCAAAGTTTATAAAAAGTGTCATTGTTAACTGAGCCTATTTAGCATCGTCCGAAATTTTGAGTTTTATTAAATAATTCTCCATGTATATAATCTGAAATAACAACATTTATGTAAATTAAAGATAATAACATTTATATTATTATTGAAAAATTTCAGCGAGCAAATTAAATGTGCAAAGGTGCAATCATTTTCTTTTAGTTGAAAAGTTAGGAAACGTTAGTTTAGAATAAATGAATTTATATTTGCACGGTTTTTTGTGCCAAACCGAGGTGTATATTAATTTTTCATTTAACCTAATTTTTATTTATTTTTATTTATTTTATTTTACTTTATTTTTTGAACTCTTATTTATAATAAGTTTAGCCTACAAATATTGATACTTTAAAAAATACTATGAAGAAATAAATATCAATAAATCGAGATTAACATACATATTAAATATGAACCAATTTTTATTACCGAGATAGATTTTATGAAATAGTAGATTAAACAATATTTAATAATTTAACTTTTAATTTAGACAGTTTTGTTTTGTTTTGTTTATAGAATATATAAAATATTCAGCTTGGTAAATTTTTATGAATATATATAATTACATACTTACAGTGATGGGAAATGATCAAGTCATTTGATAATTTTAAAATTCCCTCTGAATAACCTTCGAAATTTGAATGATAAGTCTTAAATTGATGATAAATATAAGTTTAAGCATATATAATCTTACAAGAAGTTTAATTCTACTGTACTGCATTAGACGATTTTGTGGTAGCCCTTCCTTTCTTCCGCTGACGTCACCTCATAGGTGTACAAGAGGACCCCGGAAACTTCATATAAAGGTTGCCAGTGAACTGAGTAAAGTTATTATAAAAATCAAAAATTGTGGGTAAAATGGGCAATGATCTTATGATTCAGATTTCGGTTATTACTATAATGGGTAACGATTATATATCTATATTTTAAGGGGGTATTTTATATATATTATATAAACGTTAAAAATGATTGAAAAAAATTTATTTTTTGATTTTATTTTAAAAAATGCAAGCCAAAAGTTCCAAAAATAATTCTACTTTACCAAGTTTAGAATAATTTTACCCAATAATGAATATGATTCTGATGATTTTAATTTTCTAGGATATGATTAGTTAAAAAGTTAGATGAAATAAATACGAAACAAAATTGAAGTGATAATTAATAAAAAAATGTGAAAAGGTAATGATGCTATAGTTGATGATAAAAAAGACGATATTATAATTGAAGGTAAAGTTGATGTTATAGTTGAAGATGATGTTATAGTTGAAGATGTTGAAGATGTTGAAGATAATATTATAATTGATGATACAAATATTAATTTACAGAAAAGAAAGAGAAAACGTAGTAAAAAAATCATATTACAAACAGTCATATGCTAAAAAATATTTTATAGAAGAAATAACTCCAGAATTGGTCCGTTGGAAATGTGGTAAAGAAATCCGTTTAAAAATCTTACAACGTATGTTGAATTGAGCAATTGTAAGTATAGTAACGAAGGACAGCTAAGTATTAAAGTTTTTTAAAACCTATCAAAAATGTTGCATGTAAGGGTTTATTTGAGGATAAATATCGATATTATGTGCTTAATAGTCCAGCCGAATTTGGAGAATCAATCAGACCTGATATAGCCACAAAAGAGTTATTTCCAGAAATTGTTAAAAAGTCTTCAACAATATTTGGTTAATTTCTATAATAATTAATAATAAAATCAGGTTATAAAAACCAAAACAGGGTATTTTTATTTGGGTATCACTTATAGGAAAGATTTAAGGTTACTAGTAAACTGGGTAATTTTATTAGTAAATTTTCGGCTTAACTTGGGTAAAGATCATAGTAAATTTTTAAATTTTTGAAACAACCTATATATATAGTTTCCGGGGTCCTTGTACAAAAGAGCTTATTTTGTAAGAATTTTCCAGAAGTTGGATTATTTAATGAGATCAAAGTGAAGCTTTGAATTTTGAGTAATTCCCAGCTACTATAGTTATGTGTATCACGTGTTAGAACATGATCAAGATGACAAGATCTCAATTATTCATTTTCTGTCTACAAAATTTTCTTTCAGTAAATGTTACCTGATTCCGTTGAAAATTTATGATAGAGGAAGATAAAATCGTGCACATTTTACGTGCATTTTATTTTTATCGTGTGTCAGTATAATTTATTTATTTTATATATATTATTAGTGCAGTATTCATTTTAATATGTGAATGATTAACGATTTATCGATGTCAAAATTGATTTATGTCAAATTTGACACTTACTATATTTTATTATAGGGGGTTACAGCACGATTTCCCAACATCCATTTTCCCGACGTAACCTTTTCCCGACGACAGGACAAAAATACAAAATCCCGAATGGATATCGTCAGAATCACGTGTAATAAATCATGTGCAATGAATCACATGCAGACTGGCAATCTAGTGCTTCGATCCGGATGGGTTTTTAACGGATCAATCCGCGGTTTACTACGGTTTGGCAACGGTTTATTTGAGTTGGAGCTATAAGTTTGGTCAAAATTAATAAAATTTGTAGAAGAATAATTTTTATAAATCTGACAAAAATTATAGTTTGACAAAAATAATAGAAAAATGTTGTGATGCTAATCAACGGATCAATCCGGATCGAAGCACTACTGGTAATCTTCTAATCAGGAGTACATTATTTAGTGCCAGGACTGTTCTTTCAAGTTCATTATTTGCCCCAGGCTGATGTTTATGAAAATAGGATAATGCACCTTCTAGAACTGCAATAATCATATCCTCTAAAACTATTTCGAAGTTACAAGAATGAGAAATGCTCTAAGATGAATTGGATAATTAACCGAATCTGGTTTTGTTTCGTAAGTGATAGGCTTGACATGGTCAAGGTAACGTCGCTCGTGGAAAAAAACGTAGATCAGAAAGCACATAACTGAGTATACAAATTATGTAATATAAAGTTTATGTAAACTATTATGACGTAATAAATAATACATTACTAGTATAAATAATTGCTGCTAACAAGTCTAGCTTCTTGCTTCTCAGATTTTACAAACATTTATAGAGGCGGCTTTGTCTATAAAATATTTTTTAATAATATTTAACGTTAATCATGGATGAAGCTATTGAATTACGTATGTATCATAATACACGTTTTAAATCTACTAATAACATGATCATTCACTGTAGTAGAAGATGATCTAAAAATTGACCAAGAAAACGGTGGAGTAGGAACAATTGATCAAGAAAACGATCGTGGAGTAGTAAAAGATTTAATAAAAGGTTCATCTGTATTTCTTCGAAATTTACCGGAAGAATTACAAGATATTTACGACGATTTGGCCCCAGAGGCGAATATTTATTTTAATAGCATTAAAAGTAACGAAGAAAAGACAAATTATCTCAAAAGAAATGAATAAATAAAACGTATTAGCTAATATTAGTAAATGTATTATTATGAAAACTGCTTTTATTAATTTCATTTATTTTCTTTTTAACATCTAAATAAAGTGTGAGAAAGAAAAAAAAAAATAATGAATGATAATAAAAAATATATGTATATTTATATAATTGAAAATTTCTTTGACGTTTAGATTACTCTTAACGCGAATCGATTTTTTTTTTCGGTCTGTCAATCAATTTTTTGTTTCCCCTGGTTTGCCTTTAAGGCCGAACTTTTTTTTTAATTTTCTTTCCCCTTTTTTTTATTAATTTCTTTTTTCGGTCTTTTTTTTTTTAGACCGATCATCTAGCATACTGTATACTGTAATTAAAAAAAATCTTTTGATATTTAGAATTTCCACTTTCAAATTCTTTCTTTTTTAATTTTTTTTTTCAGTTTTTTTCCGATTTTTTTTTTCTTTTTTTTCTTACAAATTTTCTTTTTTCGGTCTTTTTTAATAAGACATAAATCAGACAAAATGGTGCTTTTTTAGACGTATTTACACATGAACACAAAAATAAAATGAATTTTACACATTTCATTTTTATAGATTGATACTTCTATCTATATTATTGATGGTAAATATCATATGAAAAGGGAGACTTTTTTGATGATCTAATGTATAATATATTTACATATCAAAAAAAGTATATATAATCTGAAAAAAGTCCTAGGCAAATTTCATGAAATAATCAACTATTCACTTTTCTCAACATGAAACTTTCCATTCCTTTAACCATTGTTACTATAATTTGCATTATAGCGCTTGAACAAATTGAAGCATTTAATTCTACTTTCGGTGTATTTGTGTTTTTAGCTTCATGTAAAGTTTGGGCTACAGATAATTTGGGTTATACCGTAATGGATACCGGATGGTTGAATTGCGAACAAGATGATCCAAATTTTACATTTCATTCTCGAGATATAACAGCTAATCCATACAGACTTCACGCAAAGGTTATGGGCAGCCTGAGAAAAACAAAAAGTAGAGGACCATTTACCTCAGATACCTGTTTTAAATTTTCTGGAACTGTTGCTAAGTGGTCTTTTGACCAACAAGACTCGTCATTTTGCCAGCACCCTACTTAAAACTATTTGTATTTAGTTAGCTTTATTTGCTTTATATTCTTTAAGAAGACCTTTTTTTTTATAAAAATTATTATCCTAATCAAAACAAATAGCAAAATTAATTGAATATTTACGTTTATCTTTGATTATTTCAACTAATGAAAAATTACTATTTAGTTTATTAATTAACTTTGTTTGTATGTTATAGTTTTATTATTTTATTTTTAATTTCTAATACAATATTTATATTTAATTATTTTAATTATTTTCATAACAAATTATTAATAACAAATCTTAAGCATGGAAAAGCTGCAAATAGTTTTTATTGACAATAAACGCACTTTTTAGAATTCAATTTTTCGGAATTCAAAAAAATTTTCAATACTGCAAAAAAATTGATAAATTTTGGTACTCTTCTATTACCATTTTTTTTTTATTTAAGTATTAATAAATGTAAATAAATTGTAAACTTATTATATTTTTGTAGTTCAGGAATTGATAAATTAAAATATTTAAACATGAATAAATATAATGAACTAATTTATAATTTACTTTTATATATTGTTAATGTTTTGTTAAAACGTGAATTATCAATAGCTTGGTTTCAGAGAACTTCGTTTTTATGAACTAGCCTCCTGAGTTCCATTAAAAATCATATTTCCAGTTTTTCCGCCATTTTGAAAAAAAAAGATTTTATTTGATCAATTTTAGACTACTTTTTGCAACGCAGATCAACACGTGTAATTTTAGCACTGTAAATTCAAAATTCAATATTAAAATTACTATCTATACCAAAATTAATTTTTAATACTCTAATTATGTTCCTATACTTATGGTATCGAATTCTATCAACGTAGTCATACATTTAATTTTGAGCTAATGTCATAATTTTGTATAGCCAATGTCGTATCAAAATCTTTTAAGGCAAATATATTAAGAATTAGCCTAGTCTTTTATAGAATATTTATTTTAAAGCATATTAAACCACATAATTATTTGTAATAAGTCGAATGCTTTTTAAAATCAAATAATTAAAATGGCAGTAATGCGTGCGAAATTTTCAATTTTAAAAAAATACATAAACATATGTTGGTAGGGGGATTTTATCTCAACTACGGAGATGTCTTGGCGAAATTGTGAAAATTATCTAATTTACTTAATTTATTTTCGCCCCTTTTTTTACATTTGACATAGAATCACGATCTAATTTATTCCTTTCTCGAACAAAGAAAAATGGAAATCTCGACGATCAGAATCCCATTATGATAATGAAAATTCATAATCTCGAAATTTCAAAATCCAGAAACTCATTATTATCCCGTCACTTAATATTCTCGTGAATAAAAAAATGATTATTAAATTCTAATCAGCAAAAAAAATTATATCTTTATATGCAAAACATTACATTTTTATTTAATATAAGAAATTTTTTTTTTTTTAGCTATTAAAGCTATTAACATTAATAAATTAAATTTGCGAAGTATGATTATTATTAAAATAAAAACGTTAATTTTTGCGAAATATTTTAAAAAATCATTATTATATTTGATTTAATAGAAATAATAATCGTTATAAAGTATTACAAAATTATTACGTCTAAAAAAAAATAATGTAAAAATTAAAAAAAAAAAGATAATGAGTGTCAGGATTTGAACTTTCGAAATTATGATTTGACAAGGGTTGTGAGCGTCGGGCTTGTGATTATAACGGGATTCTGATCGTTGGGATTTTGAGCTCTCCATTTCACAAAATTCACCGATAACACAGTACGTGACAATTAATCACCTGGCCCACATTACGACATAACTCTGGCCTACATCACGCCGCGTGTTGTAAGTAAAGTAAGCCGGACCTAATCTCGATAGTGTTAAGCCAGTTCTTAAATGCTTATAAAAATAAGCGTGTATGTATATGGTAAGCAGAAGGTATAATAATTAAAATAAATATTAATAAGTGTTAACAAACGCGTAGTGAAATAAACTATATAGAAACACTAATAAGTGTATCACTGTCGATCAATTTACGAAGGTGACACGAACAAATAAATGTAAATTCACTTGTAATTTCAATCAAATGCGAATACGGTAATGCACACACTGGCATATACACTCGGACGCAAATATTGATTCACAATAGAACAAAACCTAAGATAAAACAATGAGATAATTCTTTTTAATAAATGCTTTATTAAATTCAAGACACATTATCTGTTTTTACATTGACTTGGAACACATATATTTATAACAAAAAAAATTCATGCTAATCATGTTTAATATATTAAATATGAGCTATATGTTAAACATTTTTTTTTTTTTTTTTTTTTTCACTCGCGTAAACGCGAAACTCCTTTATTAAAATTATAAAAAGCGCACCAATTACAAAATCAACCTAGAGAATCACATTGAAGTAACCAGTGCAAGCACTGATTCAACCTCTCCATACCAGGCGCTTCGGCCTACCGCTCGGTCAACCCACGACACCCTTGAAATACTACACAACTACAAAGAAGATAACTATCTGTCTGTAACTTAAATATACCTATCTACACTATACAATGTCTATATTAAGTGAAACTACTACTTCTTTTTAACTAATCTACGTCTACCTCCTCTGCCTCGTCCACGACTACCTGGTTTACCTCCTCTTTTGTTGTTCGATTCTATACTTACCACCACTTGATCTTCTTCATCTTCATCACTATCACTTTCTATCCCTTCTTCTTCCATTATACGGTCACCTTGTTTCTTTCGTAAACGTTTCCGTTGTTCTGCAGCTTCTTTTGCTTCTTTTAAGACCTTCTTGTAAGTATCGAACGTCCCATCTAGTCGCGCTATATACTCTGGAGTAAAAATTGGTTCTTTCTTTTTTTTATCTAGCCTCTTGCTACATGTTTCATTTATTGATTCATACTCGTGTAATTCTATTGGTGATACCTGTTTAACACTTTCAGTGGGTTTTGTTACTTGCTCTTTATTTTGAGCTTCGCCCACTTGTTTTTGTAGCGCATCACGTTTTACCCTTGCTTCCTCCAGCTTTTTCTTTCTATCTTTTAAATCCGCAACTAGCACGGCATATCCATTTCTACATCGGTCAATCCATTTTTCATCATCTTTTTCATCTTGTGACAATTCTTTGTTTATTTCAGCTCGTAAATCCAAAACGATGTCTACAACTTTTTCTGGCGTGGCATAATCTTTTAATGGTGTTGACGCAATGTTTTGTGGAAATTCATCTAAAAAATTTTTCCTATATCTATTTATTACGTCAACCATCTCGTCTGTACTAACGTTATCTATATTTGTTGATGACATGGCCATAGCTTGTTGTTTTATTGCAGGCGTTGCTTTTCCATTATTTCTTGGCTTTGTGCTGACCAAATCAATACCTGAGTCCCTTTTTGAGATCTCTGCCGGTTGTTTGCCCAAACCCTTACCATGAATAATCCAAGTATTGTCTGTTCCTTTGTCTAATGCCATAGCTGCGTCCAACTGATCTTTGTCTTTAAAGTATGCAAGAAATACTGAATTTTTTCCAAAACGCGCCATTTTGCCGTACTCAAAAGAGTAATTTTTTCTAGCTATGTCTTTATAATAACTTGAATGAATTATTTTGTATGCCTTCCACTTACATTTTTCTTTTATAGATTTAACCGTACTTTGTCCTGGAAACCAACGAACTTGTATCGCAGTTTGTCTTTTTTCACTATTTCCAATTAAAAGTTGTACCTTCCATGTATCTCTAACAAATTTACTGTCGTATTCCTCGAATAAATTAATTTCAGCTCTTACCGATTGGTATTTGTAGTGTTTTTTAATTCTTATCCTATTTACATTTCCTATATTTTTAATTGCTGAAACAACTTCGCTTTCACTATACCGCGCTGGTATATCGTAAAACATTATGTCACGTGATGTTGCACATACACCCCTTGAATTTTTTACGATCGGCTGTTGATCAACTGATTCAGGTAGTGCAATTTCCTTAACTACTTCTTTACCACGTTCTTTCTTTTTTCCACTTTTTCTTTGTCCGTTCTGTCTTTTGATAGGTTCTTTAAACTTACTATCTGTTGCTTTTTTTGGTACTTCTTCATGTGGCGGATTTTTTTGCTGCGCCTGGCGCAGCCATGAACAAAGCCTAGTATTTTGTTTTCCTATCTGTTTAACGTCGTTATCATATTCTCTATATGCATATCTCAAGCAACTTCTTAACAGTAGGTCCACTATCTCTCCCTTTATTCCCTTATATCTACTATTACGTTGTGTGTTCGCAGCGTTCGGAAAAAAATTTTATCAAGCTCGTCTTGTAACTTTTCTGACGACCTTGTTTCTGCGTTTTTGAAATTTTTCTTCACCAAAGTGCTGACTTTCCTTAGTATTTTTGTGTCGAACTTGTCCTGTTGTAGGTATGACTCCATTTTCTTGACTTTTTAAGAGTATTTTTATTAGAAAACGAAGTATTTTTTATATTTTTTCTTCCTGTGAATTTTGGTCTGAATGATCGTCCGGAAGAGTTCCTCCTCTTTTAGATATATAGTTTGCTATATGTTAAACATGTTAAATATGTTGCATATGTTAAACATATTGAACATTCGTAACATTTGCAACATTCGTATTATTTCGTAACATGATCGTCGGTCACAAGATCATTCAATTAAACACATTGATCACGTGATTATTCGATTAACAATAGCTATTTTAGATTTACAAAATTGTATCGAATCGTATTTAAGATCACCATTTAATTTTTACTTTAAAAGAGAAAAATGAAAAATGGCCTTAAATATAGTATCTAAAATTAAAGCATGAATTTAAGCCTTCATTAAATTATTATGAAAAAATTATATAACCAACTTTGATTTGCACTTTCAACATTTCTAATGTTTTAAGTACTACTATAAAGTTCTAAATCTTTTTAATTGTTGTTCTTTAGAATCCCATTCACTATATATTCCATTAATCCAGTCTGCTGTATAAATTTCGGAGAATCCACCTTTTGTCAAATAATTAATATTTTTCAAATAGTTATATGGAATCCATTCAACTATCATTGCTGGACTAAGTGATTCATAACCTTTAGTTATTTTTCTTACTGCTTCAGTTTTTTCATCATTTGTAAGAATTTTATCAGCAAGGACTGTTGTTTTTTAAATTCAAAATGTTTGTGTATCTCATTGTAAATATTAGTATCAATTAACATTGTTGCTCTATTAACTGTTGCATAAATTAATTCATATTGAAGAGTGGACATAATGTAATTTATAAATTAAGGGAAGAGAAAGAATTATTTTAAGTTCGTTACTCCGATTATGAAAATTACTTTTATTAATTTGATACAACATTTCTTTACAGAAACATGTCAAACCAAGACGAAGTCGTGGCCAAGCATGAACAACTTGTGAACAATCAGGGAAAGAGTTAATCACGTGTTAGTCATATGTTTGTCTTGAGTTAGTCACGGCTTCGTCACAGTTTTAGTTACTGGATGGATATTAAGACGATATTCAATAAATCGCAATATCGTCAATAACGACTTATGTAATAGATTTTAGCATCATCATAACTAATTATGTAAATAAAATTTAATAAATCATTGAATGGCATAATAGATTATAGAGTCTTTTTAATGACATCATAACCACATTCACACGTCAAATGATTAAAAATAGGCAAAAAAAATGGTGCAAATCGCATAAACTATTCGCAAATTTGTATAAACTATTTACAAATAGTATAGGTTAATTCGTAAATAGCCAAAAACAGCCAAGAATAGCCAAGAATAGCCAAGAATAGCCACTGCTTTTCGCGCCATTTTTTTTGCCGATTTTTAGCATTTCGACCTGTGATTGTAGACACGTATAGAATGTATCTTAATTATGTCATAACAGCATTTATAATCACGTTGCAGCCACTTATATAATAAATCGTAGTGAAATTGTTATTCATGTATAAACTGAGTATTAGATAACTCAAATTACCGTCAATTTATTTGCTTGTAATAATTAATTGTAAAATGTAAAATCAATACCATCAGGAAATTTTTTTGGAAGATAAATATCGATAATTATCACTTTATTGATAATTATCACATTTTATCGTACTAAATAAATCGATAATTAATGTATTATGATGATCATCAATAAACAACTGGAAAAATATAATGATATTTAACATTAATGATATTTATTGATAATTATCTGAAAGATATTTAAGTCATGATCCGTGAAAGATCGACACAAAATTACTATTAAATTTTGGGGTAAAAATTTGTCGATCATTTATTAAATAAAAATAACTGCTATCATTCGCAATAAGGCAAGTATTACTAAAACAAATTCACAGCTCAACCAGATCACATGACAAGCTGCGCAATAATGTAAAATATGGTTTGACAAAAAAAATTTCATTTAACCGACTTGACGAAAAATTTTTTCTTTGTAGCAGCTGTAGATTTTAGAGGTACACGTATATATAATACATAAATTTCACCTTTTCAATTTACGAATTTTTAACATTTATTAAACATTATTTACATTTCTCTCTTTATAAGTACTTGCTACAAGTATTTATTATGAATTTTCAGAGTCCATATTTTCTTCCAAAGTACGCAAAGCCATAGCCTCTTTCCATTTGCGTGAAAAAGTTGAAATCCAGTTTGTTATTGTAGTTACTTTAGGTATGTCATTTTCTTCAATTTCTCCAAGTTCTGCACGCTTTAAAAGTTCTTCATGCATCTGTTGTGCATTTAATTTTTGACGAGGATTTGCTGTTCCAGTATGGAACATTGATTCTAAAAGATACTTTACTTGGGGAGATATTCTTTTTACTGGTCCACGCTGACGAGTTTTTTCATTTTCTTTTAGAGCCCATCCACTGGTAAACGTTTGTTGACTACGCAAAAAAAAAAATAAATAAATAATACAATCAACAAATAAAGATGTGATTGTTTAATATTTATACCTTTTGGTTTCCAATGATCTATTGTTTTCCAGGTTAGTCAGATCAGAAAGTATTTGGTTCACATATTCTTGGCGCTTATTATTGGTAATACAAATACATAATAGCAAATAGGATTATAATAAAGAATATAACGAAAATTCTAGAATTGAATATCACCTACCGATTCACTCTGTGTTGGATCTTGTTTGTCTAACAAGCAAATATGTTACTTTTATTTAGGAATAATATGGAAACAGGTAAACTCACTTTCTTTATTTAAAATTGGTATATTCCATTGCTTAATTGATTGTGTATGAGATGTAAAAGTAGGATTTGGTTTTTCAATTTTTCGCTTTTTAACAATCTTTTCTATTTTTTCAAGTGACCATTCTTTCCACTCTCCAATTCCTGGTAGTGCACGTGCATGAATATATCCTACTTTTTCTTTGTCCGTGGGCCAAGTCCATTCTTGCAGGTTGGATATTCCCATAATTGTGCCCAATTTTGCTTTATCTAAATTGAAAATAAATATTAGATTTATTTCAAGTTTTACAGCTTGCTAATTAGAACTACAATTTACCATTATCTCTGTTAGGATTCAAATTAGAAACTCGGACGCCTGCTATACCTTTTACTGCTAATTCGATATCATCTCCAGAAATAACATCATATCCAAGCTTTACGTATCTTTTCATTGCTTGAGAAACCTTATTATTATCAATGAATTGATCAATCACTCAATCAGTATTATCTTTGACTCTCAATATAATAATATAGCAGAATGCACCTGTGCATGATGTGAATCAATCGAAGTTTTGGCTTCTCCTGCTTCAAGAAAGATCCATTTGCGAGGAATTATATTATACCACTCCTTCCAATGTGCAATAATCAACATTAACTCTGTACAGTGGTAATGCATGCCGTTATCTGACATTATTGTTACCCATTTGGGTTTTGGATTCAATGTTTCAATTACAGTATGGAGGGAAGATGCAGTAAACCATGCATCTTGGCGCATATCGTTAGACCAGTGATCAAATACTTGAACATCCAGTTGATTTTGTTCCATATTTTTGGTATATACAAGTACAGAATGAAAACTCCAACCGCGTTTTCCAAAAAACTCTGTTTTGGTCTCACGTGCACTTTGAGGTAATATCCTCATTTTGTAATCTACAATCATTACAGCACCTTCTTCATCCAATTCTTCTAAATTTGTTCGTACATGAATATTCAAGTATGTTTTACGGGCATGATGTGCCATCCATGCTATGAGTTTTTGCTGATATTCATCAAGAATTTCAAAATACTCTTCACTTATTGCTGCTTTTAATTCTTCAAAAAAACTAAAAATACTTTCACATTTTGAACAGGTAACTGGATGATTAAGATTACAGTCTCCAAAGGCATGTCGTATACAATGACTAATACAGGAATTATGAACCGCGATACCAGCTGCTGTAACCTCCAGTTCTTTTGAATATTCTCGACGTATGTATTGACGCAATTCTTGTGATTTTGTTAATAAACGTTTCTAATAAGATAAAATATATTAGAATTCATACTTGCAAATTTTAATAAAATTTATTTTTACCTTCAGAGGTTCATCCATAACATGGGCAGAAATAATTACTCCAATATCTCCAAATACCATATAACCACAGTCATTACATGTAGAACATAATCCACCTAAATTTTCTCAGTACACATATTGACCACCTTCAAGACATGTCATAAAAGATGTACGACGCATACCATTAGGATACTCTTCTGCAAATCTTTCCCATAATGCTTTTTTCGTGTCTTGTAAGTATTTGATTGGTTTTCCTGATTTTGCATCAGTTTTGTATGAACTCATATTGACAAATTCTTTATCATTTAAAAATCTGTCAATTTGTTCAAGCATTTCAGGTGTAAACCTTCTTCGGCAAATTATTGGTTTTACAAGTGGAGGGGATCCATAACCATTGATACGTGCATGCTTGCGAGATTCTACAATAGTATGTGAACCAACCTGTATATATTTATTATAAAAACAATATAAAATTTTACATTATTGTATCAGTAATAATTTTTTGCAAATTTTTCATTGTCTTTTTTACGTCTAGTTTATTTACATAATTTTAAAAATAAAAGAATAAATAATTCAAGAACGTGTACATTAAAATTTTACATATAAAGCAAAACTATAAAATATTACATTCAAATTTTGTTTTAGTTCTCCATAGGTAAACTCATTGGAAATTATAGAAAGTATACGTCTTTTTCCATCAGGAGTTTTTTTGTTGTTAGCAAGTGCACGTTCAAAACACATCCAAAATGTATGTGTTGCGTTTGGCATATTCTTTGGAATACTAGTAAGAAAACCACTTTTATATAAAGCAGCAAATGCTACCTTGTCTGCTTTTCCATTTGGTGATTTTGTCCATAATTGACGCTAATAAAAAAATATTTATTTTAGTGTTTGAAGATAAAAAAAATAACAATAAAAATATCACAAATTTACTGACCTTTGATTCTTCAGATAACCAAGGAGTTATATTTGTTGCACCAACTGCTTTTAGCATGGTTTGCCACGCACTTAATTCACGTTCACTAAATTCATATCCTTTTGGATATATAGCATGCAAAGCAGGTTCTAATTCAATTATTGGATTTTCAGTTTTAAGCCAACTTGTAAAAAAATATTTCCAATTAGCATTTGCCAGAGTTCTTCTTTTTACATGATAATCAAATAACCTTTCTAAAATATATTCATCATTCCAGTCATTAAGAGTGCATTGAGTTCGATGCTGCTGAATTAGATTTTTTGTAATTGGATTATCAAGACCATAAAGTTGTGTGCCGGTAAATTTTTTCAGTTGTCCTGTTTTTTCCCACACTTCATCTGGCGTTGCGCCTTTAAATTGTTTTATTAAAGCAGATTCTCGGTAAATTTCAACAATGCATTTTTTTTCCTCAATCCGTGATACAAAAATTGACTGCTTTCTTTCATACATATGAAGAAGGGATGATTGAAAACCTGAACCTGCATAACGCCATTTTTCGCGTGAAGAAGTCCCTATACCATAAATAAAAATTATACAATTTTCTACATTAACAGTAACGGGAATATGTTGAATATCTTGTTTTAAAGTTTCAAGGATATTTTTGTCATTCCAACCCATTGCTTGATACCCTGAATAGCGTGTTGAAGTATTGAAACGGTTTTTATAAGCTGTAGAAATAGCCTTTGTAGAACTTGGCTCTGTAACAACATGTAAACCACTTTGACAACAATACATTGGCATTAATTTGTTATTACCAGAACCAGTTTGTATAGTTAAAATGAAATCTACTTCGTTAAGACAAACTTTAGTCTGTTGTCCCAGCCTAATCGGAAATAAAGTTTCATTTTCGTTTGAAATTATCCACCAATAAAAAGAATAAGGTCCATAGTGAAGTTCAGGAACTATAGTTCCTGGTTTTATTAAAGTAACGTGTAAAGTTGGAGCCATTATGACAGTTTTTAAAGGTTGTCAACGAGAGATTTAAATTTATTACAACTGGTTATAATGTATCTTATCCCCAAATTTACTATACACAACTCATATGATCTGATGCCGATCATTCGCGGATCACGACTTAATGATATTAAGTGTTAAAAATTTTATCTATGAATTTCTATAAGATATTTAACATTAATGATATTTATTGACAATAATCTGAAAAATAAATAATGATATTAAGTGTTAAAAGATTTTATCAATAAATTTCTGTAAGTTATTTAATGTTAATCAATCCTGTATAGATTTGCGTTATGTAACATGATATTATAATTAAGTTACGAGATTATTTAACAATCACGTGTATTATATTATGTGACATGACTTTCTGTTAGTTAAACTACTAAGACGCGATGATAAGTTTATTTTTTTAAACTTTTTTTTTTATAGTTTAATTAACCATTTCCTTCGCCCATCCCATTTATACTCTTCTAACCTTCTTTTTCCTTCCCTTCTCATCCGTCTCTTTCACACTTTCCCTTCACCCACTCCACCCTTTTTACGCTTTCTTTTTTCTTTTTTTTTCACCTTCTCTTCATCTTCCCATCATTTCTTTTCGTCTTCCATCATTTCTTTTCGTCTCCCATTACTCCTCTTCATCTTCCCATCATTTCTTTTCATCCTTCTTTTCGTCTCTCATCATGTCCTATTTCTCCTTTTTGTTTCCTCTATTACTTTCCATTACTCCATTGTTAGTGTAACATGATATTATAATTAATTAAAAATAACGAGGCTATTTAACAATCACGTGTATCGTATCATATCATGTAACACAACTTTCCATTGATTAACTACTAAAACGCGACGCGATAAGTACTATTTTTTTAAACTTTTTTTTAAAAGTTTAATTAAACATTACTTTCACCCTTTCCCATTCACATTCTTTTACCCTTCTTTTTCCTTCCCCTCTCATCTGTCTTTCTTTCACACTTTCCCTTTCACCTACTTCACCCTTTTTACACTTTCCTTCTTTTTTTTTCATTTTTACCTTTCGTTTTATTTCATTTTTCCCATTTTTTTCATTGGCAGTTTGATCATTTTACCGTTAAAACTTAAGCATTTTTTAGTTTAAGCTAAAACTTTTTTTCGTAAATTTTCCCTTTTCCTTTTCTTTTTCGTTTTTTTCCCTTTCCCTTTCTTTCATTTTTCCCCTTCCACCTTTTTCATTTTTTTCCCTTCCCTTTCTTTCCTTTTTTCCCATATCCCTCTTTTACTCGTCTTCCTTTCTCTTTGCTCTTTCTCTTTTCCTCCCTTTCCTTTTTTCTAGGCATTCTTCGGTCTCTTTAGACATGACATTCTGGTAAATCTTTTGCCTTCAAATTTCCTTAGACTCACCATTTTGGTATAAAGACTTAATTTTTTTTTATTTTAATTTTTTTATTATTTTAACGAACTTTACTAATAGTTCTTTTTTTTTATTTTGTAGGTGATCGGTTTTTTGGATTTTGAGGGGAGGTATTAATATTTTTTTAAAAAAAATAACGAAACGATCATTAATGTTTCGTTATTTTCTTTTTTTTTTATGTGATCAGGTTCATCAGATTTCAAGGTAGATATCGGGTTTTTTATTTTAAAAAAATATTTTTTAACAAAACGATTATTAAGGTTCGTTATTTTCTTTTTTTCCAGTTTTTAGCGGCAATTCTGTAGGTTTATTATTTTTTCATTTAATTTTTTTTATTTTAACGAATGATTTCTAACTATTCTTTTTCTTATTAGGTCAGTTCCTTGGAAGCAAGATATCAGTTTTCGGTAAAAGCTTTTTTTTCTGTCTTAATTTATTTATTCTATACTGACACTATGAATTTTCTCTTTTTTATTAGACGCCTGGTCTTTGGACACTTTGGGATTCGGTGGGTGGGTTTTCCTTATTATTATTTTTTTTTTTTTACAATAATGAAACGTTTATTAATGTTTCAAAATTTCTTTTTTCATAGACGGGTCTGAAATTGACCTTTCTTTTTTGGTAAATCTTTTGGTGCATGGAATTTCAATGGGATCCGATTAGATATACCATAATAGATTTGTATAGTTTTAGTATAGAATTTAGTATAGATTTAGCATAGATTTCAAATGTATTTTATTGATATGATAATAAAACTGAACCACATTTAACAATAAAGTAATTTAACGTTATCTAACAATAAATAATATAAAGTTATTTAATACAATAAATAATCTAACGTTATTTTACCATAAGATAATAATAATAATCGTTAGTGATGATAGTTGTTGATTTAATCACATCATTAATAATCGACGAGTGTGATTATTATCGATATATATCACATTTTATAAATAAATGGGATATATATCGATAAAGTGATATATATCGCTATATATCACCTGTAAAAATTTCCTGATGACATTCATAAATAAAATAAAGCATATATAAATACATATTAGGCATCTTTAATAAAGTAAAGATTTCGTATATACATTTTGTTTTGAAATTGTGACCATCGATGCATTCATTCCCATTTCCATTACAATAATGAATAAAATGTGTAGTACTTGTACGAATCACGCTTATAGGAAAGATACGTCATTGTCCATTTGTAGACTGGAGCTTGAACACAGGGCATTCAAATCCATCAACAGAAACGAAACTGAACTGTTGGTTGCTGTTTTGGCTAAAACTGAATGATTGCAAAAGTTTCGCCATCAACTATGGTGACAACTTCACCAATATGTAGGTGATGCAAGACTTTAGTATCATTTTCTTCTGCCAAAAAACATGTATATTCATAGAACTGATATAAATTTTCAAAAATTGCTAAATAATAATCCATATCTTAGTGCGATATTGCCAATTCTATATGAAAGTCAGTATCATTCGGCAAAATTTCATTGCCTTTCTTGATATGCACTTCTTCAAGGTTATCTTTGAGAAACGTTCATCCAGTGAATGTACTATTTAAAAATACTAATTAAAATAAAATTCAAAAATAATTAATTAATTAATATAAATCTTAAATCAAACCTTCACTTATATCATCATTAAAATCTAAAGACTTAAATCAACCATCTATCAGCCATTTTAGGAAGGTTATTTATTAAGGTATTATTCATAGAGAAAAGATGACTATTGATACCTCTATTGAATAAATGACGCACTGCAAATAACGTTGTATCGCGCTTTGGCAAATACAACTCCATCTTTTTACGGTTTGTCTGTGGCATGATATTCTTGAAAATTCTGTGCACCATATGCATCTCTTTCGTCCCTACACCGGTATATTCAATAAAGTTGTGTAGTTTTAGCATGTTGTATCAAATGTAGGTTAACATGTAAATTTGGCAGGTTTTCAAAATCTTTGAACGTCTTACTTTATAAGAACAATAATAATTGTAAAAATGAAAAAAAAATGAAATAATAAATTAGTAATAAATGAATTATATTAGACAAATATTAGTAATGACCAAAATCGTTAGATTTTTCAGCAAATACTTCACCAGACTTTTCTTTATTAGAATGTTTGCTGGAATTCTCGCTGGATGGTTCTTCGTTAATGATTTCTTCATTTTCAGTATTCTTGTTTCTTTCATTATCAAATTCATGTCAATAATAATAATAATAATAACGAGAATTTAAATTTTTTTTTTGCCCAGCCTAAGGTATGTTTTTTATTTTTTTATTTATTACATGTAATTTCCATTCCCTACTAACTTTATTTCTTCTTTTAGTTTTATGGGTTTTGTTTTTTACTTAGTCCCCCTGTTTATCTCATTTCGTCTCTTCTCCACTTTTTTGTTTTCTTTTTGTCTCTTCATCTCTTTTGCTCTTTTTATTCTTCCTTTCCTTCATTTTTTCCATTGTTTTTTATTTCCTTTTCGTTCCTTCATCTTTTTCATTCCTTTACACTACCCTTCATTCCTTTCATTTTTATTCCATTCCCACCTCATCTTTTTTGTTCTTTTACACTATCCTTTGTCATTTTCATTTTTTTTCCATTCCCACTTCTCTTTACACTACCCTTTGTTCCTTTCATTTTTTTATTCCCTTTGTTTCGTCCCCCTCCATTCTTTTCATTTTTTCATTCCCACTTGATCTTTTTCGTTCCTTTTGTTTCTTTCACTCTCCTTTGCTCCATTTCATTTCTCCCTCACTCCCCCTTCGTTTCTTTTATTCCCTTTTACCTCCTTATTTTTTCATTCACCCTCATTTTTTTGATTAATTTTTTATTAATTATAAACTTTATAATTATTTCTTATTTTATATTACGTCAATCTTAGACTTATAACCAACTTAAAAAAATATTTGAATAATCAAATGTATTAGAATCTATTCATTTCATTTATTATTATTCTTTTGGTACTTAATTTAACTAAACAGAATTAAAATCTTTATTCAAAAATCTGGTAGTTATTTAGAGAATTTTGGATATGGATTTGGTTATAATAATCTATTATTAAATTAACAATTTCTTCAAAAAAAAAATGATATTTTTACATATTTTATAATTGATTAATTGGAATTTGAAAAACCAAACTATTTATCCAGTGTTCAATTTAATTGAAAAAATCTTACTCATCTTTCTATCAACGTCGGTCAATTTTCCTATATCTGTGTTATATTGATTTTTTTTAAAAAAATAATAATTTTGTAAATATATTTAATATAATATTTTATTTTTTATTTAATAATAAAAATAAATTTTAAAAAAATTTGGGGGGGAAGAAAAAGGATAAAGAAAGAAATCAGTTTAAAAAAAAGGGAAATTTCTGAAAAAAAAGGAAACCGAAAAAAAAATAAGTACGAAAAAAATTCTGGAAAAAAAAGGACAATAATCCGATCCAAGAGAGTGAAAAAAAAAATTGGTCTTAAAAGACCAAAACAATGGGATTATTTAATAAAAAAAAAATATAATTTTTTCGGTTTGGGAAAAAAATTAAACCTAAACGGGAAAAGAATGAGAAAAAACAAATTTTCAGGCCTGAAAGAAAAGGGAGAAAAAATTTTTTTCGGTTTGAAAAATTTTAAAAAAAAGGAACCAAAAAAAGTTAAAATATTTGAAAAAAAAAAAATTAATAATCAAAGAAAAAAATTTCGATTAAGGTAAAAATTTATTAACTGAAATTGGATTAGTTGATTGGAATTGATCAGGCTGAGGCATGTCACGGGTTTTAATTATCAAATTATTTATACGGAGACTAATCCAAACGTCAGACAAATTTTTTTTTTATTGAGTTTGATACAAAAAAAATAATATTATTACAATTGCTGTGGCGCCGCAACATTTGATCTGATCATCGATTCAAACCTAAATAGTGAAAGAATGTATTTGGGAAAAAAAAATTCGGTTTGAAAGAAAAAACCAAACCGAAAAAGGAAAAGGGAAAAAAAAATTTAGATCGGCTGGAAAAAAACCAAAAAAAAAAAGTATTTAAAAAATTCCGATTAAAATTTCATTAACCGGAATTGGATTAGATATTTAGATATACAAAATGACTTGCCGATAAAGCGAGTCTTAACTATAAAGAACATGGATCAGCAATTCAAAATTAATTTATACAGGCTAATCTAAACGTTAGTCACACAAACACATTTTTTTTAATTATATAGAAGATAGATTATATAGATTATATACTGTAGATTATATAGATATAGATGCTATCCTTATGTGTGTATAATACTTCATTTATTTGGTAACTCTTTCATTCGATGTATGATGGGATTGCACATTAAAAGTATTATAGCAATTTCTTACATAATTTTGACGATGGTTAAGAGCGAGGGGTGTAGTAATTTCGAAACATTTTGTAATTTTAGTAATTTTTGTGAAAGTCGAGAAATTCTAATTTGCGTTTCATTGCTTTATTTCTTTCTGGAAACAATTTTCAGTACTGTGTTAGATGTAAGAAATAAAAATTTATTTATATTTCCTATATTACAATAAATATACCAAACAGATAAGCTTTGTGAAACAAACTTTATAATATTTTTTTTAAATTTAATACACGTTTATTTTTAATACTCTAATTATGTTCCTATACTTATGGTATCGAATTATCGAATGAATTATTTCGAATTAGTCATACACTTTAATTTTGAGTTAATGTCATAATTATATATAGCCAATATCGTAATCAAAATCATATTATCAAACAGTTTCGTATTAAATAATATATTAATAATTAGCCTAGTCTTTTATAGAATATTTATTTTAAAGCATATTGATAGATTAACTTTTTCGATCATAAACCACGTAATTATTTGTAATATGTCGAATGTTTTTTAAAATAAATAATTAAAAATGGCAGTAATGCGTGCGAAATTTTCAATTTAAAAAAAATACACATAAACATATGTTGGTAGGGGGATTTTATCTTAACTACGGAGATGTCTTGGCGAAATTGTGAAAATATATCTTATTTACTTAATTTATTTTCGCCCCTTTTTTACATTTGACATAGAATCACGATCTAATTTATCCTTTCTCGAACAAAGAAAAATGAAATCTTGACGATCAGAATCCCATTATGATAATGAAAATTCATAATCTCGAAATTTCAAAATCCAGACACTCATTATTATCCCGTCACTTAATATCCTCATGAATAAAAAATGATTATTAAATTCTAATCAGCAAAAAATTTAATATCTTTATAAGCAAAACATTACATTTTTATTTAATATAAGCAAGTTTTTTTTTTTGTTTTTAACTATTAACATTAATAAATTAAATTTGCGAAGTATGATTATTAAAATTAAATATTAATAAAAATAATTTTAAAATAAAGACGTTAATTTTTGCGAAATATTTTAAAAAATCATTATTATATTTGATATTAATAGAAATAATAATCGTTACAAAGTATTACAAAATTATTACGTCTAAAAAAAATAATGTAAAAATAAAAAAAAAAAGATAATGAGTGTCAGGATTTGAACTTTCGAAATTATGATTTGACAAGGGTTGTGAGCGTCGGGCTTGTGTTTATAACGGGATTCTGATCGTTGGGATTTTGAGCATCGATCTCCTCATTTCACTGAAAGCCAACAAAAATTTCACTGATAACACAGTATGTGAAAATTAATCACCTGGCCCACATTACGACCTACATCACGCCGCGTGTTGTCAGTAAAGTAAGCCGGGTCGATGGTCTTTGTTGCTATTTTATTACACTCTACAATAAATTTACAAAATTTATGATTGTATCGAATCGTATTTAAGATCACCATTTAATTTTTACTTTAAAAGAGAACAAAAAATTATATACTAGAAGAATGACGTAATTATTTACGCCAATAAAAATGACTTATTTTCAGAATATTATTTGTATGCACAATTACCATATGGTTTAAGTTCATCGATATGCGAAGCGACAAGTCATGTATTAAAATATGCAAAGTAATTTAATCCGTCCGTTTATTAATTTTATAATAATTAGTTTTATAATAAATATATATTTTTTTAGTATGGTTCCGTTAATTTGTTAAATAAAAACCTTCAATGTTAGTAAGGTTAGCAATTATTAATAATTTTATTTTAAAATTCAATTTTGACTTCAACGATCCTTAATGATAAAAATATTTCTAAAACTAATTTTAGGTTAATTTTATTTAAATATCGAATTAAATTAATAAATAATAATTGATAAAGAAAATACATATTCATTTTTAAAGAATTTAATAAATGATATTCTTATAATCATTTCGCTCTAAATAAATTTTTTCTGGTATATATATATATATTTTTTTTCTATAATTTTTTTTGTATTTGTAACAAAAAATTCATTAAAAAAGAAATATATATTTTCAACTTTTAGAATCCAACAAAAAAGTTTTATTTTCTATATCCCAACCAGCTGCATAAGCTGTTACCTTGTTATCTGATCCTGTAGTGAAGCAGTATTTAATTTTTTCATCACTATAGTTTCGGATCACACTGGTGTAATTGTGCTGATCGTAGACCGTAGAAATTTCTACACCATTCTTATACGCAACAATTATATTTACTTGTATCGGTTTTCCATCATTTGCATATATCGTTACTGCAATCTCCATATCAGTTGATTCAATGTCGTAACCCCTTTCCGGTGAACAGGTTTCTTTAGCGGGTTCACCAAAATTATCCCATTTTCTGACCCGATGTTCATTATCAATACACGTTGCATGTGGAACGTCTAGATCAGATTCGATGGCGTAATAATGTTCAATGCAAGTTTCATCTGGTCCACAATCATTATATACTACTTGGACATCATCTGGGTTTTGAGAATTTTCACAAAATACCATCAATCTATTAATTTCGTCGCAAAGGGAGGCTTTATATACGTAGCCGGTGGGACATCCGGGTACTGTCAATTGTATCTCGGCTCGCTTAGTCATAAGCGCATTCTCTAGAGGCACTCCCATAATTATGGTTGCTATTGCAACCAAAAAGAAAGTGTATAATAAGAAAGTGTGTAATTTACACGATTGAGCAAACGATATTCTCATTATTGATGCAAAAGACGGGGAAAATAAATGTGAAAATAAAAGTGCTTTAAGTTGTTTTTTTGTAAAAAGATGAGATAACTTTGTCGTTGTCAGAATAGTATCAGGATAGATCATATTTTATACATTTTATTAAGCTATGATGTACAAAATCATTTCCTTTATTTCCTTCATTCTTTCATTAATAAATTTTGATCTGCGAGAAAAAATTACTATTAGAATTTGCCGATCTATAATAACTACAAAAGGCTGATTTTAATTAATTATTCGGAAATTGATTTTGCAGATCAAATTCCGATAAAAAAAATATGGAAGCCCAAACTATCTTTTTTTTTCCACAGAATTGCGTTAATTGACTAGATAACAATATGGTAGCATCATGTTTATTTTCATTTTATTCAATTGATTGTTATAGGGTTCAGTCTATTTCACCGATAATTATTTCACTTACCGATAGTGAGTTCATTTCGCTGATAAGAATGGTTAATCAGTATATTAAAAATAAAAAGAAAAATTATACCTTTGTATGAAAAAAATTATAAAGCAAAAAAACTTATATATATTTTTTTAATTAAATAACATTAATAATAATTCATTAAATATTGTAAAGTATTATTAAGTATATATTAAACATTAATTTTTTGCGAAATATTTTAAAAATCTTTACATTTTAAGAAAAATATTTAATTGTCCGAAGAGTTAGCGAAAGGACTATTTACCGTACTAAACTAACAAAATTTGTTTTAGTCCTGTCACAATAGACAATTTTATTTCCTTTTTTGAATATGTATTATGATTTATGTAACATGACCCCTGAAATATGCCAAATAAATATACTGTAGATCAACTTAAACGATTTTTGCGACGTATTAATAAGAAAAATATTGATTTTACAATGAGAACATTATTATTTGTGAATAGGAATTGTAATTTACAAGCGCTGATCATTTCTCTAAAATCAGAAACGTCAGGTTGACCGTCTATGATAAAATCTTAAAAAATTCGATAATCGATGCTTGTGAGACACTTTAAAATTGATTACATATTAGTAAAAACAATAAGGTTACAAATTATCTATGGGAATTTTTTTTATTTAATCGGAAATTGATTTTTGCAGATCAAATAAGTTACTATTCCGATGAATGAATTTTTCCGTAGAATTTTAATTATTTATCTATTTTTAATAATTCATTGAAAAAATGGTAAAATTTTATAAATTTAGTACTACGAATGAATTGGGATTTACAAGGGCACACTTAAATAAGTTAAATATACTATTTCACTGAAAATCATTTCACCAACCCTATAAAAAAATTGGATACGTTTTTTATAAAGTTTTTATACGATTTTTTTCCTTAGAAATAACGTATCATAATAGGATACGGAAAAATGCACAATTCCGTATCACTAAAAATATGGTTTGGATACGGAATTTGCACGGAATTCATATGGAATTTACATGATTTGATCACTATTTTTTATTTTTTATTTAATTTAATAAAGTAAAATTAGATTTATGTAAATATAATTATAGTAAACTGTAATACAAATAGTAAATTCAGTGACCAAATCGTATAAATTTCGTGATAAAATCAAACAAAATACAAATACATTATGAAAATTCCTCCTTATTAAAACCACCTATTGCAACCAAAATTATCTATAAGTTCAGGTTCATTTAGAGTCAAACAACCTAAAAAAAACAAAAAAAGAAACATAAGAACGTCTAACTTAATTGGAAACAAAACCCCCTTCATATAGTATCTGCAATCGTCCAAGTCACCAAAGGTCAGTATTCCTACAAAAAAAGAAAGAGAACTCCAGAATGTCTGACCTACATAAATGAAAAGAATTATGAAGCATCTGATGAAAAAGAAACTAAAACAACAAAATAAATCCAAAACTGACCTACAAAAAAAGAAGACTCTGAAGCAACAAAACCGAAATAACCTACGAAAAGAAAAGAATCTGAACCCAACTTACAAAAAAAAAAGAAAATTTGAACGGTTACACCACGATTTCCCGACAACCTTTTTCCCGATATACCCTTTGCCCGACAACGATTACCCGACAAGACATATTCCCGAATGAACATTTTACCGACATGACACATTCCCTAATGGACATTATACCGACATGCTATTTTTCCCGACATGACATTATCCCGACAACATCATATCCCGACAGACATTTTCCTGATTAAAAAAAAGTGATTTCCCAATTATTTAAGATAAAACATATGGAGAAAATTTTTATTATTTGTTTATTCATATTTATTTTAATAAAAATTCGCAATTTCATGTATACTGTATATTTCATTTTCATAGTGCGCAAATTTTTATAACAAAATCACTAGCAGCAACCCGTTGCGTACCTACAAAAATTTATTTTAGTTGCAAAAAATGGATAAGTGAAAAATTCCAAAAATCTGAAAATCTGTAAATTTTGAAGTAGAGATAAAAAAAGTATAAATAAATCCAATCAAATTTCTTCCCATAATCACATAATAAATTATTTATAAAACAATTCCTAAAATTAAAAGATCGTTATTATTATGCAGTTTCTATTTCGTAAGACAAAAATACTGATTTCCCTTTATGGAAATCTTTTATTATCGGATTTTATATGAATTCAATTAATCATTGTGGAAAAAATTAACTTTATAGCAATGAAATTATCTATTTTTAAATAAAGCTATTACTAATTATTTCATTTAAAACAGTTTTTTCAATGATTTAACATTTTTTTATATCGTATAATTCCAAATTTTATATTAGATAAATAAATTGTTTCCTTACAAATTTAATCTTTTTTGAAATTTTTGGTTGTGGTAGATGTAAGAGAATTATATTTATATTTATAAACATGATACATTATTACAGCAGTAATAAATTACTTTTCGTAATCATTTTCAACATGTCGGGAAAATGTCTGTCAGGATATATGTTGTCGGGATAATGTCATGTCGGGAAAACTAGAATGTCGGTATAATGTCCATTAGGGAATGTGTCATGTCGGTAAAATGTTCATTCGGGAATATGTCTTGTCGGGTAATCGTTGTCGGGTAAAGGGTATGTCGGAAAAAAGGTTGTCGGAAGTTGTCCGACATTGAAAGGAAAGGACTCCCAAACTGATCTACAAAAAAGAAAAAAGAAACTGAGTCTTCTCACAAAAAAAAATCTGCTGGCCTATGAAATAAAAAAAGAGATAAATATAAATAAAAAAGAAAGGGGAATAAAGAATAAATCAAAAAAAATATTTTTTTAAAAAGAGATTAACGAAGTTAGGAAAGTTAAAAAAAATTTTTTTTTTAAAGGGAGAACGTCAAAGTTAGAAAAATAAAAATTTTTTATAAAGAGGAAATAGAAATAGAAAGAAGAAAATTTTTTTTAAAAAAAAAGAAGAGTGGGAATAAAAGAATAAAATCAAAAAAAAAATTTTTTTTTTAAGGGAGTGACGAAAAACAATTTTTTTTTAAAGGAGAGAGTGATGAAAAAAAAAAATTTAAAGTGAAGTACGAAAAAAAAATTTTTTTTTAAAAGGGGGGGTGACGAAAAAAGAAGAAAAATTTAGAAAAAATAACAAAAATAAGACAAGAGAAAAGAGAAGGAAGGGAAAGACAGAAAGGAAGATCGGAAGATCAAACTCATCAAAGTAAGGGTTTATATAAAAACAAAAAACGTATCATAACAAAACAATAAACAATCACGTGATCTCGTGTTATGATACGAGATTTTTGTAAAATTATTTTCTAAAAATATTAAGTTTAAAAATTCCGTATACATTCCGTATGATTAATTTTTCCGTATACATTTCGTATACATCAGTTTTTTTAAAAAATGTTCAAAAATGAATTGCTTATTAAATATACGGAATTTGTATACGGAATCTATAGAAACGTACATAAAATGTATACAAAACGTATCCTTTCCGTATACATATTTCTTATAGGGCAACAATCAACTTACCGACAGTCATTTCACCGAAAATCATTTAATTTCCGTCATCGACAGGGCTATTTCACCGACAGGGTTATTTTATCGAAAATCATCTCACCGAAAATCATTAATTTCACCAACAGGGCTATTTCACCGACAGGACTATTTCACCGAAAATCAACTCCCCGAAAATCATTTCATTTCATTGACAGGGCTGTTTCAATCTCACCGAAAATCATTTCACCGAATTTTAATTATTTACTGTAATTTGATAATCGATAACATAGCCATAATTTTATTAATTTAATATTTAATAGTTTTTATTGTGAAAATAACATAGTCACAATTATAGAATTTTATTAATATACACATAAAAGAAATGTTATGTAATTTGAATATAATAAAATGTTGATTTTTTTATTTATTGTTTGAATCGTTTTTTACCACTCATAAATAATGTGAGATGACAAAATTCTCTAATAAAGAAGACCATTATTGGACTTTATTCGAGGAATAGCTCAATATTCATTTAATTAATTTATATATTTTATTATTTTATGTATAAGTTTTAATTTGTCTTCATTTATGTTATGGAATTTCTAAGATATATATAAGTATTTTAATTATATAAGCATTAAATATAGTAATATTATGAAATTATATGTTAAATATAGAAAACTGATTTTACAATAAAAATTGTTTTATAATGTTCTATTTTTTTTTGTATTTTTTTTTATTAATGCTAGTACGTTTAAGTTCTTTTTCTTGAAACAGCTTAACCTTATTAAAGCGGCTGTTTGAGCAAATTGAAGTTCCTACTTTTATGCTATATGAAAAGAATTTTGATGCATCAAGTAAGTTACAATAAAAATTTATTATGAGAATTATGTATTTTATCATATATCATGCAAATATATATAATAAATTTTTTGGAATTAATAAGAGGTTATTGTAAAAAATTAAAACAAATTTTTTAATATAGAACGTGTGTACATTATCTTGTTATACTTTCATGAGATCATTTAATAATTTGAATAAATTTATTAAAATTATTTATATTGCAAACTAAGAATTTTGTAAAACATTTACTACTCTATCTAGTCTTAGTGTTTATGTAATCCAAGATAAAAAAAATAATAAATAAATAAATGATAATAATTTAATATATAAAAAAAAACATTGTTAAATGATTATTCAAAATCCATCTAAAGATAAAAAATTAACAAATTGGTAAAATAAATAAGATTTCTTTTTAAAGCGACTAATTAATTAAGAACTTACCATCAGGAATTTCCAGTTCATCTTGTTCTTTTGAATGAAGATTTGGATTATTATATACTTCGTCATCATCTGTAAGAAATAAATAAATTAATTAAAAAATAATATAAAAATTAAATTAAAAATTCGCATACCATAAATATCACCAATATTTTGTCTTTTCATTTTTTGTTGAATTATTTCTTTTTCATCATCTAAATTTTTAATTTAAAGCTACATTAAATATTAAATATATTGACAAAATAATTTTTACTTTTTTTGCTTACCATCAATATCAATATCTTTCCTTTTCATTTGTTGTTGAATTATTTCTTTTCGTCATATTATTTTTAAATAAAAGTCACGTTATTTAATAAATGAAACTGATACAATGAATATTTTTATTTCACTTATTTACTTACTATTTGAATTTATTTGTAACTTTATAAATTCTTTGGGTAATTTTTCACTATCACCTAAAATTAAGAACATAGAAATAGATTTAATATTTAATCTATTATTTCAAACAAATCACCTTTAAAATATTTATTAATTATACTTGATAATTTCTTACTATACTGCTTATTTGATCCATTAAAATCGCTAACTAAAATAAATATCAATTATTAAACATCATTATGTAATAATTCAACGCTGTAATGTACTTACTATTGTTAGGAATGTTAAAATCATACAATTTACTATGAAACACTATTAATAGTAAAATTAAGTATTTCAAAAACTAAATTATTATAGTAACCAAAAAATGGTAAAAATTATTATTTAGCCAGTTATAGTACCTTCTTGTTCTTCTATTATAATAAAAGATAACATTAATAATGTATTGTAAAATAAATACATTCATTAATACACTTATACCTTCTGTTGCATTTCTCGGTTCAGGTAGATTTCCAAAGTTGTGAATTTTACTTGTAAATAATCTGCTACTCGTATAATTTTCTTCTACTTTATTCACTTTTAAATTATCTATTTCTGATTTAAATAATTCATCTGGCATATTTTGATAATCTATATTAATTCTTAACATTTTTTTCCCAAGTGCATAAGTGTCAGGCCTTTTTAATGGATTAGCATCCCAACATTCTTTCATTAAATTTTTATATTCTAATGGAGTTCCTGGCACAATTTTTGGTCTTATACCGTTAATAACATTCATTACAATATCATTTTCATGTTCATAATTTATAAATGGTGGTTGTCCAGACGAAATTTCCCACATAAGAATTGCAATACTATAAATATCAGATGCGAAAGTATATTCTCTTCCAACAATAACTTCGGGTGCTATGTAAGGAAGATTTCCATATATACTTGTTGAAGATTTATCAGCAGGTCCACAAAATCCAAGATCACTAATATACCAATGATCATTAAATTGTGAGTATAATATATTTCCAGAATGCAAATCTCTATGAACTGCTTTCTCTTCATGAATATAATAAAGCGCACGAGTTATTTCATCAATAATTTTCATTCTATCTTTCCATATGAGTTGATTATGATTTTGTTGTAAATAATTTCTTAAATCCATATCCATTTTCAAAATTACAAGCATATAATTTCTATTTGATGGATCTTGTGTTAAACCATAACATCGAACAACAACTGCCCACTTATTACTTATAGTTAAATGTGATTTAGCCTAAATGACAACATGCTATTGTTAATACATAAAACAGGATTTTATAAATAAATTTAAAATTATGCAAACCTCTTCAAACCAACTTTGATTTGCACTTTCAACATTTTCTAACGTTTTAAGTACTACTTTTAAAGTTCTAAATCTTTTTAACTCTTGTTCTTTAGAATCCCATTCACTATATCTTCCATTAATCCAGTCTGCTGTATAGATTTCAGAAAATCCACCTTTTGTCAAATAATTAATATTTTCCAAATCGTTATATGGAATCCATTCAACTATCATTGTTGGACTAAGTGATTCTATTTGACATTTCTGTATTAAATTGTCAATATCATCATTCCCAGATGCCCAATTTGAAAAATTTTCTTTTAAATAATTTCGGACACAATATTCACAATATAATGTGGCTAAACATTCTTGGTTACAATTTTCACATATTCTTTTTGTTCCTAAATTAAAAATAACTTTATTTCGATCATAACCTTTAGTTATTTTTCTTATTGCTTCAGTTTTTTCATCATTTGTAAGAATTTTATCAGCAAGGACTGTTTGTTTTTTAAATTCAAAATGTTTGTGTATATCATTGTAAATATTAGTATCAATTAACAGTGTTGCTCTATTAACTGTTGCATAAATTAATTCATATCGAAGAGCGGACATAATGTAATTTATAAATTAAGGGAAGAGAAAGAATTATTTTTTAAGTTTGTTACTCCGAAACAAAACACAAATTGTTGATCATAACTCCATGTTGTGCTCATAAATTTTGTGACCTTGAGGCGTAGTATTTTACGCCTCATAACAAAAAAGAAAAATAATACTATCGTACTTTCCATACTTAGTAAATAAATTTAAAAATTAATAATTTACTTTTTTTTATTTTTTATTTTTTTCTGCGTAACAAATTTGATTGTCATACTTAATGAATAGATAGTATCTTTAATAATATTCAAATAATTTGATAAAAAGAATTATTAATTTGTTATTATTTTTAAATCTTATTTAAAAATCAATAAAAAAAACATGATTGATGAAAAGTCAACTTAGTTATTTTCAATTGAATTTATTTTAAATAAACAATTTGGCGAATAATGAAACATGAAAGATTATAAGAAACAATTCAATATATTATTTCTACTAATAAAGTCATATCTAAGAGAAGAATTTCTGTAGAATTATAATTATTTTTTTTTTTGAAGACGTAATGATGGATCGCAAATATAGGTTTAAATAAAAATATAGGTTTAATATAGAAAAATAAGTTTGAAATGAAAAAGAAATGATTACGCAACGATTTAGTGTAATAATAAATAAGGAATAGATCAGGCGCAAATATGTCACGAGGTTTTCATATTATCTGTTATGGACGGGTTTTCATGTTACACAATTCACAATTCAAATTATTTATATGACGCAGACAAAATTTTTTTAGTTATATAGATTCTAGTTATCAGTGAAAGCAGTGAAAGGTGGAAATGTGGAATGATCGTCGGTAAACAACTGTAGGTGAAATATACAAAAAAATAACTGATTGGATCAAAAGAGATAACCTAAATTAAAAAAAAAATCAGAACAATTTATTTAATCAATGAAGTCATTTATTTTAAATCATTGTACAAGAAAATAGAAATATAAAACCGTTATTTTTTTTTATTATTATTTTCTTTTTTTAAAAAAAAATTAAAAAAATTGCTTTTTACCAACAAAATTAGTTTTTCTTCCTTTTATATTAAATATAAAATGAATATTTGAATTAAATCATTTTTCTGTAATTTTATTAGTAAAAATGGTCTATTTATAAAATCGTCATTTTTTAAGTTTTATCGCATACGGTATGGTATGTATACTAGGAAAATGGAAACTGTTAAAGTCCATCGCGTTTATTTAATCGGTATCATTTTTTTATTAAAAAAAAATTGATTACGAAAAATAGTATAATATAAAAATATGTAACACATAAAATAAGCAGTAATCACAAAAGGAAAAAGCAAGGGCTAAGGATGGATGAAAAGAAAATTGTATGGGTTAACACAAAATCGTCTAATGCAGTACAGTAGAATGTTCTTCGCTAACGCTCCGGACAATTAATAAAAGTCCACATGACAAGTATACTCAACCTGCAAGTTAATTTGAGGCCCAGTGTAAAAAATTTAAATAATTTGACGTTATGTAATTGTTTCATAGTGATATATAATGAGATCGGTTATTAATGTCTTGTACTGTACATGAGTAGGATCAAGAGAGTCATAGGAAGGGTGAATGTTGACGTGAAACGTGAATCATTTCTGGTTCGATTTTTTGTAGATTCTTTGCGATTGTTATGAGTATGGTGGTGACGTTTCTTAATGTTAAGAGAATGTTTCCATTTTTGAAAGCATCATTATGTACCGTACATTCCACACGAATTTGGTGAGGTCAAAAGTGAGCGCCGCCAATGGTCAAGACTTTTATTTTATAAATCTTGTAGAAAAAAGTAAGGTACAAATATAATGTATGATAGTAAGAACTATCCACTTTTCAAATTACCCGACTAGGCATCAAAAGGTACTTCCACCTAGAGGCCAATGGCTAAGTTGCGTTTAGTAAAATAACTTCGGACAAGTATAATCACGTGATACTGCGGAGAATCACAATTAAGTTTATGACGTGCACTTTTAAATCATTAAACAACGTACCGTACTAGCAAAGCCGACCTAAACGACCCAAAAGTGACTTATTGTAGTACTGTATATAGTATAAGTTCATTATTATAATATTGATCATTTGTAATACCTGAACTGCTGCAACTACAGTTAGCACGTGACTATACTGTCCTACGTTATTCTCAAATTGTGCTACTAAATAAAGTTTAGCCATTCCATTTACAAGGTTTGGATTAAAAACTTTTTTTCTTCTTACGATAATAATGGAATTATTACCAAAATTATCACAAAATTTACTTGAAATTTTGGATGACGATGAATATTATGACATTACAATTGAGGTTGGTAATGATCCATATGTAAAAGTGTTCCATGCTCATATGGTTATCTTAAATTATCGTTCACCTTATTTGCGAAGAATTTTATCAACAAATGAAAAGAAAAATGATGGAACGTTGATGAATATTAAATTATCAAATATTTCACCAGAATCTTTTCAAATAATTTTAAGGTAAATTAATAATTAAATTGTAGTTGTGAATTTATTTTTTATTTTTTCTTTATAAACGTATTTATTATAACGTTTTATTTTTTTTTTAGGTATATTTATGGAGGAAAACTTTTATTGGATGAATGTGATACTTTCGATATCATTAAAATTTTGATTACCGCGAGTGAGCTAAGTCTTCAGGAATTAATCCCTCGCTTGCAATCATTTTTGATTAATAATAAGAGAGACTGGTTGGAACAAAATTTTAATTTAATATATCAAACTAGCTTTGAAAATGATTCTTTCTTAGAACTTCAAAAGTTTTGTACGGAATTAATGTCTAAAGAACCAGGAAAAATTTTTAATTCACCTGATTTTACTTCGATTTCAGAAAAATCTTTAATAACTCTTGTTGAAAATGATAATCTTCAAATGAGTGATATTAAAATTTGGGAACACGTTCTTAAATGGGGTATTGCTCAGAATCCTGAACTTTCTTCTGATCCTTCAAGTTATTCCAATGATGATTTTGATGCCTTAAAAAATACTTTACAACGATGTATCCCTTTTATTAAATTTATTAAGTTTTCGTCTAAAGAATTTTTGAACAAAGTATATCCTTATAAAATGATTATACCAGTAAAGTTATATGAAAACTTAATTCAATGGTTTTTGAATAACGATTATAATCCAAGTAATAAGTTAGAGCCACGGATGGTTAAAGAAATTATTTGCAAAATGAATAATAATGATTATAATCCAAACAGCAAGTTGGAATTACAGACAGTTAGTCATAAAATTAATAATAATCATAACGCAAGTAGCAAGTCGGAATCTCAGACAATCAAAGGAATTAACATAGATTCAAAAATTATTACAATTCAACATGCTGAATTAATTTCAAAATGGATCGATAAGTTAGAGATTGAGGATAAGGTGGATAAGATGAAAAATTTTTATGAATTCAAATTAATTTTTCGTGGATCTCGGGATGGATTTACACCTAAAAGGTTTCATGAAATTTGTGATAATCAATCTCTTACTGTAGCAATTATTAAAGTGAAAGATAGTAATGAAATTCTCGGAGGGTATAATCCGATTGCATGGAAATCTTTGTTTATTTACGGCACTACCGATGATAGTTTTATATTTTCTTTTAGGAATAAAAATATTAATGATCATATTATAAGTCGAGTGAATGTAAAAGTAAATGCTATAAATTATTGGCCTCGGTATGGCCCATCATTTGGTAATAGAGATCTTATATTATTTGGAGGTGATGTAAATGATTTTAGACAAAAGTATAATTATTGTAAAAAGCGATCTTATGAAAAAAATATCAGAGAAACTGAGGGTGTATTCTCAGTAGAAGAATATGAAGTATTTCAAATTATTAAGAAAAATTGATGTTTGAGAGAGTCTATGATTTCTTTATTTTACTTTCGTTGTTTATTTACCACTATTTTTAACAGGAAGTGCCAAAGCGATTAATTTTGAATTCTTAATCGAAATTAATTAAACTACAATTTAACATTTAATATTATAGTTTTTTTTTAATACTTGTAATAGTCTTGTAATACAGTATTTATTTAATGGATATTGTAAAGTAAATAAATTTCACTATTTGTTTATTTTTAATTATCGCTAACTTCGAGTTTAATTTTGTTAAAACAAAAATACTTAAAATAAATCTTACAAATATTCTGACTGGGTTAACAAAACTATCAACTTGATTATATCCTCCAGAAATTTTAGAGTGGGTGTAAAAGAATCGGATTACAATTTGAAATAATTTTATAATGATACTTTTTATAATTTTTTTATTTAAGTTCAGTTAAAGCCTTTAGAAGTTAGAATTAAAGAATTTAATTAATATAAAAATTATAATACAGTTTTAATTCATAAAATTATTTCAATAAGTTAAATATGAATTACTAATGTTATATTCATGTTATATTCATATTAAAACTGAAAATATACATTACATGCATTTAAGACTTTACATCGAATATATTTGTAGCGGTAACCATGCAAATATGCAATACTGTAAATCTTAGTAAGATCCTATACGAAAATTACTGATCAGATTGAAAGAGATATCCTAGATTAAAAAAAATCGTAGAACAATTCATTTAATTATTATAAATTATTCTACTAGAAAATAGAATATAAACTTGTTAATTTATATCCTTTTTTTTTTTAAAACAAAAAATAATAATAAATTGCATTTAAAATTTTTTTATTTCTTTTTTATAAATGAATATATGAATAAATCACTTCTCTGTAGTTAAAAATATTCTATTTATAAAATCATAGTTATAATGATAATTTATTCGGTAAATATATTAATAAATAAGATTAAACAAAATTTAGGAAAAAAATTATTATTGACCCATTTCAGAATCAATGATGAGGAAATGTTGTAGTTGTGTAGTTGTGGAATACCGAAAATTGGATTATGTTAGCGGCTGGGAGTAGGCGATTCGGGACCCGGTTGGTTCTACTGGTCTCAGATTTCATAATTGATCGATTCTTTGCTTTTTACAAATGTTGTAATAATTTAATTAAAGTATTGGTTTAGATTATACTTAACATACCACATAAAAAGTCGGAGTCTCCAAAAAAGTGCACTCGACCTTTCCTGTCCATTGTGCAAGTTAATTTGAGGCCATCGTTTAAGCAAATTTATTATCATCAGGTTTATTGATTAAATTTAAGCGATAGTTATTCGTACCCCCCTCTGGCCAACATTATGCACTAACACGTGATATAGCTTGGCCAAATTTTCCTTAATTCTGGCCGTGAGGCAAAATTGGGGTATAAATAACAATGGCCTAAATTTATTGTCAAAAAAATCTCTGACGTCACTTTCAATGATCTACAAACGTTAATTTTGAATTGTGTTACTCTATAAAGTATAAAGTTCAGGGGCTTAGAATAAATTTTTTTTTTTTAAAAAAAAAATTAAAAAAAAAATTCATACTCATTGTGATTATTATGGCTGAAAATAAATTTTTACCAAAATTATCACAAAATTTACTTGAAATTTTGGATGACAATGAATATTATGACATTACAATTGAAGTTGGTAGTGACCCTTACGTAAAAGTATTCCGTGCTCATATGGTTATCTTAAGTTATCGTTCTCCTTATTTACGAAGAATTTTATCAACAAATAAAAAGAAAAATGATGGAACATTGGTAAATATTAAATTGTCTAATATTAAACCAGAAATTTTTCAAATAATTCTTAAGTAAGTAGTAATAATTAAATATTAAATTATTATTTTATAAATTTATTCCTAGTAATTTACAAAATATTTTTGTTTTAGGTATATTTATGGAGGAAGTCTTTCATTAGAGGAATTTGATACTTCGGATATCATTAAAATTTTGGTCACTGCAAGTGAACTAAGTCTTCAAGAATTAATTCCTCATTTACAATCCTTTTTAATTAAAAACAAAGCAAATTGGATGGAACAAAATTTTAATTTAATATATCAAATTAGTTTTGAAAATGATTCTTTATCAGATCTTCAAAAATATTGTACAGAATTAATTTCTAAGCAACCAGGAAAAATTTTTAATTCACCTGATTTTACTTCAATTTCAGAAAAAATTTTGATCTCTCTTATTCAAAATGATAATCTTCAAATAAGTGAAGTTCAAATTTGGGAACACGTTCTAAAATGGGGCATCGCTCAGAATCCTGAACTTTCGTCAGATTCTTCAAGCTATTCAGAGGATGATTTCAATAATTTAAAGAATAATTTACAGCAATGTATTCCCCTTATTAAATTCATTAAATTTACTTCAAAAGAATTTTTAAACAAAGTATATCCATATAAAAAGATTATACCTAAACAATTGTATAAAAGTTTAATTGAATGCTTTTTGGATAATGATTATAACCCAAGTGACAAGTTAGAACCAAAGATAATCAAAGAAACTACTATTAGTGAAAGCATTGATTCAAAAAGCGACAAGTTAGAACCAAAGATAATTAAAGAAACAACTATTAGTGAAGACATTGATTCAAAAATCATTACAATCCAACATGCTAAATTAATCTCAAAATGGATCGATAAGTCAGAGATTGCAGATGAGGCAAAGAATTTATATGAATTCAAATTAATTCTTCGTGGATCTCATGATGGATTTACTCCTAAAGAGTTTCATAAAATTTGTGATAATCAATTTCGTACTGTAACAATTATTAAAGTGAAAGGTAGTAATGAAATTCTTGGAGGATATAATCCGATTGAATGGAAATCTGGTAATAGTTATGGTATTACCAATGATAGTTTTATATTCTCTTTTAAGAATAAAGAAAATATCGAACATATTTTAAGTCGGGTTAAAGATGAAAATCTTGCTATAAATTATTGGGATCTTTATGGTCCATCATTTGGTCATGGAGACCTTAGTATAAATATATATGGTGGAAATAGTTTTAGACATAATGGTAATTATTGTAAAAATTATTCTTATGAGAAAAATATCAGGAAAACTGAGGATTTATTTTCTGTTGAAGAATATGAAGTATTTCAAATTATGGAAAAATTAATTTAAAATATTTATGGTATTTTTCTTTTTATTGCCAACGGTAGAAATTTTTTGTTTATGAAAGATATAATGGTTTCAAAGTTTATTTTTTAGAAAATATGTCAAATATTAGATATTTGATTAAATTTTTTTTTACAGCAGGTATTACGTTATATAGTGTCACAATTATATAAACAAGCTGATGTTTGTTTACTTTTATTTAAACTTATAAACTTATTGTTTGAAAAAATGTAATTTCATTTTTGAATGAATGATTATAAACAAAAATTTAAAATCACAATAAAATAATGTATTTCAAAAAACAGAATCTATTTAAATAAGATTGACTACAATTGAGAGTGATATAAAAAAGAATACAAGAATGAATTCATATATATTGTATAGTATAACTGATTATTACTGTAATAATCTAACAAATAATTTTCTATAAATTTCGATTATTTAAAGTATTAAATATCGAAATTAATTTCCTTGGTAATATATTCTACATTTAAATTAAAGAAATTAGGTTTATAATATAAACTTAAAATTACCATTTATATATAAAAATATATTTACATACCATTATTATTATAATTTGTATCAATATCTAATTCGATTTCTTTTGTAAGATAATCTAAAGAAAATATACAATATCAATATTATTGAATTAAATTATGATATTGATATTTTGTTGAAAAATGCAATTACCTTCATCTTCATATAACTTATTTCTTTTAACATTTAGTCCTAAATATATTTTTAATTAATAAATAATGATTTTAACTGAAGTTTATCAATTAAATTTTACTTGCAATTTTTTAAATATCATACCATCATCATCATCTTCAATTAAATCATCTTCAAACTTTCTTTTGACTTCTGAATAAATAAATTGACTTCTTAAACTCCTTAGGGACATTGCAGAATTAATCATGGCACTTAAAGGTCTGCTCCTATAAATGGCACCTGGATTATTTTTTGTTACAGGTCCAATATCTGATGATTCAATAATTTTAGTTGGATTTTTCAAGTAAATTTCTGATTCCTTTCCATGAATTTCATTAATTCTTTCTTTTATATTAGTAATCTGTGGCCTTTTATCTGGATCAGAGTGCCAGCATTCTTCCATTAATTCAATATAGCCTTCAGGTGCATTTGTGACAATTGGTGGTCGTAAACCGTCACAAATTTCAATAATAAGTTCTGTATCATGATTTTGATCCCAAAAAGGTCTTCTACCTGTCATTAACTCCCACATGATCATGCCAAAACTATATATATCTGAAGCTCTAGTATATTTTCGTCCTTGAAGCACCTCTGGAGCCATATAAGGAATAATTCCATAATTCTCATTATTATCATCATCTCCAGATTCAGTTGCAGATTTACTTATGCCAAGATCACCTATTGTTACACTATTAACAAAAGGAATAAGATATGTTAAGTATCGGTTTATATTATGAAAAAAGATATTTCCACTATGAAAATCCCTGTGGACAACATTTAATTCATGTATTTGGAGAAGTCCACGTGCTATATCACCTAATTTATTTAGCTTTGTATTCCAGCTAGTATTATAAAAATCTTTAGTGATATAATTAATCAAATCACCTGAATCATAATATGGCATGATAATCATGATATCTTGAGAATTAGGATCTTGAGTAATTCCAAAATATTTGGCAACATAATTATTTCTATTAGTACATTTAAAATTTGAAAAAAGTTCATAAAATATTTTGAGCTAAAATGAAGAAAATTATTAATTATTTATCTTATCCATGATGATATTTATTAAATTACTATTATCCCCTGATCGGCACCATTTACACGTTTATGCAAATGTAGTTATACCTACTTGGTAGCCAATTTTATATGTATTTATTTATCCGTTTCTAGGAAATTTTGCGGTAAAAATTAATTATTGATTATACTATAATGGACTGATTCGAAAATTTGAGTAATTCGGAAAGATTTGCATTTTCTAAATGAGAAAAACTTTCTTTTAATTTATTTGTAATCTCAATACTATTTTTCAAGTGTAATAGTAATGGTTCCGAAACTTTTTAAAATTTATTTTTTTATTTTAAAATTTTTAAAATGAAACAAAACCAAGCGTAAATTCAACAATAAAATATACTATATTATACTCACAATATACTATAAAACACTTACTATTGTGTAAATGGCAGGGGATAAATCAATTATCTCCTGGCTAATTGGAATAGTAAAATTTTACTTAGAATCGGAACATGATCGGCCTTCGGCCGATCATTTATCCAATCCTAGTAAAATTTTACTTATTCCTAATTAGCCAGGAGATAAGTAATACGTATACTATATACCTCGTTCAGCTCCTTAGATGTGATGTTATTAGAATTATTGAGCTTTTTGAGAACGACTGTGTAATTTTCTTGACGAATATTTCTTGTGTTGCTATAATTAATAACTGGGCCATCAATCCAAGTAGCCTTATATATTTTACTAAAACCTCCTTCAGCAATAAATTCTATATTTTTGAATTGATCATAAGGAACAAACTCCATTTTACCATTTTTTTTAACAAGATTGACTTGCGTATTCCTAATAAAGTCATCAATAGTATTGTTCCCGCTGGGACCGTACTTATATACCTTCTTTATTTTGTAACAAACATGGCATATCTGGTGACTTTCATCTAAAGGTTTTCTTCTTTTATTGCATTCGTTACATTTCTTTTTTTTGTATTTTGATTTAACACTGCTGGTTTTTGCTGGTTGAATTAAAACTGTATTGTTTGATAATAAAATGTCAATTTTATGTTTATGGTTAATTGGTTGTTCCATATTTTTTTTTAAAAAAATTAATTTAATTTGATTCAAGGAAAACTTCAGTCTATTATATGTGCTTTTAAATTAATAATTAAACGAGAAATTCTTTTCTCGAATTCTATACATAATTTCTAGAAGTCTTTAATGGAGATAAAATTTTATAAGAAATGTTTTCGAGAATTCTATATAACATTGCAAAGAATTCTATGGTCTTACGTGATACCGCATGGCGCATGCAATGAAATGATCGTCCTATTTTAAGGAAAAATCATTGAATAAATAATCATATAAGAAAAATCTTTTTAAAACCGCGTATTAGTTAACGAAAATATTTCAAGGATTAATCAATTTTTAGTAATATTATCACTATTGTATGTATTTTCATCATTTACGGAACTATAATAATAAATTAATAATGAACAGGTAAACATACTATGGTATATTTTCCCACAAAATCCAAATTAAAAGTAAAAATACTTGTCTCAAAATAAGTCACTGGTTTTGGTAAGCTGTAAAATTATACACATGCAAGATTAGAAATAATACTACAAATATCACATATACTGGTTAATAAGTAATACGTTTAGTTTAATGTTAAACCAAAAATTATAACATGATTATGGTTTTTTAACTCAACCGAAAAATGAAAATTCGATTTGTAGATTGGACTTAAAAGCGTGAATTTTTTATTAATCCCTACTAATTTATTCAAGGATATTATCCAAAAAAAGTCAAGGTTAATATCGGCGTATGTGTCGTTTATGAAAACCATATTTGTACTGCTGTAATATCACGCGTTATATTCAGGATTTTACAAAAAATAATAAAAGATTATAATATTACTACCACTGTTAGGTAACAATAACATAAATAATTTATTTATTGACCACATGATGAAGACCAGTAATATGACAAATCAGTATAGCGAATTGGAATATTTTGACTTTCTGCACGAATTATTTTTTAATAGTTTGTATTTATTGCTCAACGTAAATAAATAAAATGTACATCATATTATTTCTAAAAAAAAAAAAAAAAATTTAAATAATATGTATTTTTAAAATCCGCATGCTACTAAAATAAAAAAATGATTTCATCTATTTAAAATATAAATGTCATTTGACTTTTGAAATGACCTTTCAAATCCTAGTCGTTAAAGTCATTTTTCATTTAAGTCATTTTACAATATCCAAATTTAAATAAAAATAACCTAAGTAAAACCAAGGTTAATTTTGTATAATCACGTGAAATAATTTCATTTCGATTTCAGATAAAACTGACTTGTCAATTTTGTTCAAATAACATCACATGCCTTGGTAGGATCACATAATATTTAGTTTTAGAAAGTAAAAAAAAAAAAAATTTAAACATTTGCACCTATTAAATTTGTGAGATTTAACCTGTTTTTTATTTTGCGTCTCGTATTTCATTAAGCGAAATTAATGAAGAGTTATATATTATTAATATGATGAATCGAATTGCCAAAATTTTATTATTTGATTAGTAACAATATTAGATTAAATTACTATTTGTTTATTAACAATAATGATTAAATTAGTACAGTACGGTAATACAAATTAGTACGGACGCTCAAAAAAAATATTTCAATTTTTCAGGCAGATCTTTAAATTTTGATTTTTCTGTACAAATAATTTTACATCGTAACATCATGCGATGTTGCGATCAAATTTGCAAGAATGAATAATATACTATAGACTCTATAGCCTTTTTGACCGAAAAAATTATTTTCCAGATCGCTTTGTCGGAAAAGTTTAATTTGGTTTAATATTTTCTCTTTTCTTTCTTGGAGTTGCGCTAGATTGGAGGATTTGGTAATACAATTTTTTCATTCTTCATAATTTGGTTTTCTCCTCCCTTAAATAATCCCAACATAGTTAGCAAATTAATATTCAATTTGGATTTTTGTTTCGACTTCCTTTACTGTTTTTATAAAGTCTTCAAAAATAACTCCTCATGACTTCTGCCAATTCGACTAATCAAATGACAAATGAACAATTGATAATTCAAGTTGAGTAGCCCTATAAAAGCTAATTACCTTAAGGGTGATGTTTGGTACAAAAATTCGAAGTTGTACAAATTTAAAGTTGTACGAAAATATTTCAAATTTTCGTACGTACTAGTATAATTTTATTAGACTTTGTAACTAATTGTAACTTGTAATATATAGTCAATATGTACATCTCTTACATAACATACACGTGAAATTTGAAACAAATACGCCTTTTATTGATCATTCACCGTAATAAATATTTAATTGTCACATCACGTGATTATCGAGATCGTTGTTTCAGCGACTTGGTTTTTTTTGAGTGGTCCATACTTAGGCGACATTTGTCGCCTGTTATTTTGTCACTGCTGCGCCACTAACCTGGCACACAAAGAAAGCTGTGCGACAAAGTTTTCCTCGTTCGTATAAATTTGCGCTCTTATTGACGGCTTTATACATCTTATTGTTTCATATGTTAAAAAAAACAAAAGTTTATTAAAACTGACCATTAATAAATTAGAAATATTTTTTTTTTTACAAGAAAATTATATATGGACGATAATAAATTTTTACCAAAATTATCACAAAATTTACTCGAAATTTAGATGATGACGATAATTGTTATGATGTAACAATAATGAGCCTCATGTAAAAGTGTTTCGTGCTCATATGGTCATCTTAAATTATCGTTCTCCTTATTTGCGAAGAATTTTATCAACAAATAAAAAGGAAAATGACGGAACATTGGTAAATATTAAATTATCAAATATTTTACCAGAAATTTTTCAAATAATCTTAAGGTAAAATAAAGAATTAAATTGAATAAGTAATTTATTTTCAAAATTTTTATTTTTAATTTTAAGAAAAATTTTTCTTTTTATATTAGTTATATTTATGGTGGAAGACTTTCATTGGATGATTATGATATTTCAGATATCATTAAAATTTTGGTCGCTGCAAGTGAACTAAGTCTTCAGGAATTAATTCCTCATTTACAATCTTTTTTGATTAAAAATGGAACAAATTGGATGGAACAAAATTTTAATTTAATATATCAAACGAGCTTTGAAAATGATTCTTTCTTTGGTCTTCAAAAATTTTGTATAAATTTAACTTCCAAAAATCCAGATAAATTATTCAACTCTGTAAATTTCTCTTCAATGTCAGAAAAACTTTTGATATCAATCATTCAGGATAGTAATCTTAAAACGAGTGACGTTCAAATTTGGGAGCAAGTGCATTGCACAAATCCTGGACTTTCTTCAGATTCTTCGAGTTATTCAAATGATGATTTTAATACTTTAAAAAATACTTTGCAAAAAATCATTCCTTTTATGGGATTCACCTCAAGAGAATTTTTGTATAATGTATTTCCTTATAGAAAAATTCTACCAAACGAGTTATATATAGACTTATTAAAATTATTTTTGAATAGTGATTATAGACCAAATAAAAAAAATAGAAAGGTTATTGATTCTAAAATAATTACAATTCAACATGTTGAATTAATCACAAAATGGATTGATAAGTTAAGAATTACAGATGAGATAAAAAATTCATATGATTTCAAATTAATTTTTCGTGGGTCTCGCGATGGATTTAGTCCTAATAAATTTCATGAAATTTGTGATAATGAATCTGGTACCGTGTCAATTTTTAAAGTGAAATATAGCGATGAGATTCTTGGAGGATATAATCCAATTGAATGGAAATCCGATATGGGTTTTGGAATTACCAATAAAAGTTTTATATTCTTTTTTAAGAATAAAAAAAATATCGAACATATTTTAAGTCGAGTTAAAGATGAAAATCTTGCTATACGTTATTGGGATAATTATGGTCCATCATTTGGTTCGGGAGATCTTACAATATATGGAGGTTATGGAGGCTTTAGAAATGAAAGTAATTTTTGTAGTAACGGTTATAATTATTGTAGAAAAGCATCTTATGAAAAAAATATCAGAGTATCTGACTATACATTTTCTGTAGAAGATTATGAAGTGTTTCAGATCATAAAAAACTAATATAAAATATTCTACGATAGTAAAGATTTTATATCGTTAAAATAAATAAAGTATATGAAATTTATTATATTATACAGTGCTATACTTTTTTTAAAAATTTATAGTAACGGAAACAAATTTTTTAAAAATAATTAACCGGTAACCTTTTGTGGTTTATGCCCAAACTTTAAGCTATTAGTTAATATCTTTTCAAAATAAAAATTTGCCAAGTTTTAAGCCTTTTGAATTAATTTTTAATAGATGGCTGAAAATTATGACGTTAAATATAAGTTAAAAAATTTTTTTTTAAAAAAAATAATTGCCTGAATCCAAATTATGCAAAATTAGATTAAGTAAATAAATAGTCTCACAATTTAAATACAGAAAATTTTAAATTTGATAACTAAAAACTTCAAAAATTTGAATTGAAACGTAAAAATTATATCACGTGATTTAAATAAAAATATGATTGGCTTTTGCGCATTTTGAAAGTTTTTTTTTTAAAAAAAAAGAAGAGAAAATCAAGAATTTGAATTTTTGTTTACAGCAAGAATAACTCATGTTACAATTTCCTTATGGCTTGTGATAAATATAAATAAAAATTAAAGTTTTAATATAAAATGCAATAATTAATTAATACTATAAGTTTATCCTTCACGCTGAAATAATCGGATATATTTCAAATTTTCCAAGTTTTATTCCGTTCCGTTTTACTATTATAAGCAATTATAATTAAAAAATTTTTCCCGTTCAAAAGATTTTTTTACCTTCATTAATTCATTTTGGACGCAGTGTATATAACTGAAAGATTTGAGCGTTATTTTGCTATTTGAAAATAATCTATTTCGTTAAGTCTTTTTATGTAAAACAGGACTAGACCTAATAAATTTTTTTAATATCTTCTATATAAATACTGTATTCGTACTTGCATCAAAATTGTGAACGCTGAATAATTGAGAAGAATGGAGTATTCATTGGACGTGAAGTTAAATATGGTCGAACTAAACTTTTTTTAAAATAACGATATGCTTACGCTAACATATGATTTGTATGAACACAAGAAATTGTTCATTAGTCTAATAGTAAATCAGCTTGTGAAACGTTCTAAATTAAATGTAAAATTCATTTATAAACAGCAAATAACTAATAAAAATAAAAAAATCTTTAATATAAAGAATTGAGCCAGTAATTTCAAAAAAACTGTTCCTTACAAATGAAATAATATATTTTCTTTTTGAGAAATAAAAAATCACTCTTAAACACTTCCCAACCCGCTAATAATTTTAAAAATGTGAGCGTCGCCTAGAAGTAGTGCAATACTAGGGACACTCATGGAAAGAGTATTGGCAAGCCAAGTGACTCTTTCCCAAGTGCAAAAATTCGTTAATATCGAAGTTACACAGTGTGTAACGTTTCAGATATTAGACTGAAAAGAACAGATACTACACTTGATCTTAGCCAATAGGCAAGAGAGGATAAGGACCAAAAGCTTGGGGCATTACGATGCCTTTTTATATTAAAATTCAAAAAAGTGAGAATTATGGGATTTCAAATGATTGTAAAAATTGTACGTTACATAATTTTTGTCATTTGCCGCAGAACTAACCGCAGCGCTTAGTCGCTTACTAATTCGACATTGCTGCGCCTATGTTGACTAACTATTTATTATAATAATTCGGGTAAAATTAAGTTAATAATCTTTAGTCATTTTTGCTTTAAAAAAAAATGTGACTAATGCGGATTAAGCTAGCTGAATGTTAAATTTGCTGCGCCTGCTGCGGAAAATGATTTACTACATTACTACGTGACTTTTTTATGGCAAGCCGAATCAATAGACAAAATGTCACCCCGTGACTGACATTTTACCTTGGTTTTCGCTTGATATTTATCTGATCTGTTCGTGATTGGTATTTATGCTTGAGGTTTTATCTATTTGTACTTAATGTTTTTGTCCAACTGTATTTGATTTTAATTTTATCTTGTCAAAAATTAGTTTCTTTGGTGATATTTTGTCAATCACATTGTTTTTAAGTTTAGCACACGAAGAATTTTTTTTTTATTTTATTGGCTTTTTTTTATAAACCAATTTTTGTAGAGAAATTTTTATTTTAACATAAGCAAAGGCTTTTTTTGATAAAATTCTTTTGGAATTTTTTTTTTAATAAAAAGACTTTTTTTTGATAAAAAATTTTGTTAGAGAATATTTATTGATAGGGACATTTCCGAGTTTTTTTTTTCAATTGATAATTTCGTTAAAAAATTTAAATTTCATTGGAGAATTTTTTTTTTATAAGATTTTTTTTTTGGACATATACCTAATTTGTTGGAACAATTTTTTTTAACAGGATTTTTTTTGATGGAGAATTCATTGAGAATTTTTTTTTTTTGTAGAAAATTCTTTTGGAGAATTTTTTTAATAGGAAAGATTTTTCTTGATAAAAATAATTTTGTCGGAAATTTTTTTAACAAATGAGATTTTTTTTTTTTGATAGAGAATTTCGTTAAAAATTTTTTTTTTAATAGGAGGGAGTTTTCCTTGATAAAGAATTTCTTTTGGGAATTTTTTTAATAGGTGAAAGTAATTTTTGACGAAGAATTTTATTAGAGAATTTTTTTTTGATAGGGGGATTATTTTTGATAGAGGATTTTATTAAAGAATTTTTCTTTAATAGGAAGATAAATAATTTCGCTGAGAATTTTTTTTTGATAGAAATTTCATCATAGAATTTTTTTTTGATAGATCATTTGTAAATTTTTTTAACGGAGGAGAGGTAGAATTTTGTTTTTTTAATAGGAGGGAAGTTTTTTTTTTTTGATAGAAATTCTTTTGAGAATTTTTTTTAATAGGTAAGAATCTTTGAATTTTTTTTTAACAGGGAAAATGTGTTTTTTGATGGAAGATTTTCGTTAGAAATTTTTCTTAATCGGGGATATTTTTTTTGATTGAGAATTTCATTAGAGAATTGTTGGTTGAAAAGTTTTTTATTTTTTTGATGGAGAATTTTGTTAGAAGTCTCAATAGAAAATTTTATTGAAAATAGTTTTTTTTAATAAGTGTATCGAGAATTTTGGCTTGAATTTTTTTTTTTTTAAAGAATTTCATTAGAGATCTTTTTTTACTAAAAAATTGATTGAAAATTTATTAAATTTTACAATTTTAATAAATTTTTTTTTTTTGTTTTATTTGTTTCATTTTAATAATTTCAGGTTTCTAGAATTTATTTTTATTTATCTTACTTTATTTAATAATTTTCTTTAATTTGGTATTTTTTGATTCAATTTTTAACTAATTTTTAACATTTTTTTTTTAATTTTGATATTTTTTTAATTTCTTTAAAAATTTTTTTACGAATTTCTTATTATATACGCCTTTTTTGACACCTCTTTACGGATTTCCCATCTTTGACTTAACGAAATGGATACCACCACATATTATTCACTAACACGATTTTTAACGGACTTATCATTACCAACAGACATTACGAAAAAACATCAGAATTCAATAAAAAGAAAAGCTCGATATTTTATTGTTTTGAACGATCAGTTATACAAAAGAAATAAAGACAACCCAAATAGACCTTTTATAATCATATAAATATAATATTCATATATAACATAAATTAAAAAGTTTTTAAAATAATGTTAACTTTAAAAAAATATATATAGCAGAAATTTGTTTGAAGTGTTTTTTCTTTTTATCATCAATAATATAAAATAATTGGCATAAAACATTTTTTGAAAATCTACTATTTTAAATACTTTTAATATATATAAATAAAAATTGGAGATTGCTAATTGCTAAACGTCGCCTGGGCGATCATCGCCTGGGTTTTTTTTTTCAAATATGTCATATGTATCTAGTATTTATTTTATCGGTTATTATTGCAAAAGATATTTTTAAAAAAAATTCTTTTGCAAACATATTTATTCAAAATAATCTTATTTAATAAAATTTTATTTGCAAATATTAAAATTTAAGTCACGCATTTACGATTTTAAAGAAAAAAATCACCATATTTATTTTTATTGAAGTGTACAAATAAAAGAAACAATAATAATAAAAAAAAAGATAAGTAAATTGCAATGATTAAGGAGAAAGATGCTAATAAAAAATAAAAATGAAATAACAATGGAGTAATGGAAAGTAATAGAAGATGAAAGGGAGTAAAAAAGAGTGATAGGAAACAAAAAGGAGAAATAGGACATGATAAGAGATGAAAAAGAGTAATGGGAGACGAAAATAGTGATGGGAGACGAGACGAAGAGGAGTGATGAGAGATAAAAAGGAGTGATGGGAGACGAAAAGGAGTGACGGGAGACGAAAAGAAGTGATGGGAAGATGAAGAGGAGTAAAAATTTATTAAAATTTTAAAATTTAATAAAAAATTTTCCAATAAATTTTCAATCAATTTTTTATAAAAAAAAAGATCTATAATGAAATACTTTATTAAAAAAAAAATTTAAAGCCATACACTTATTAAAAAAAACTATTTTCAATAAAATTTTCTATTAAGATTTCTAAACAAAATTCTCCATCAAAAAAATAAAAAAATTTTCAACAAACAATTCTCTAATAAAATTCTCAATCAAAAAAAAATATCCCCGATTAAAAAAAAATTCAACCTATTAAAAAAAATTCTCAAAAGAATTTCTATATCAAATAAAAATTCTCTCTCCTATTAAAAAAAAAACTTTACCGAAATTCTCTATCTAAAAAAAATCTCCTCTGTTGAAAAAATTTACACTAACGAAATGATCTATCAAAAAAAAAAAAATCTTACCTATTGAAAAAAAATTCTCAGCGAAATCTGTTAAAGAAAAATTCTTTAATGAAATTCTCCGTCAAAAAATACTTTCATCTATTAAAAAAATTCACAAAAGAAATTCTTTATCAAGGAAAACTCCCTCCTATTAAAAAAAAATTCTTAAACGAAACTCTATCAAAAAAAATCTCACTTGTTAAAAAAATTTTCTAACGAAATTATCTAAATCTTTCCTATTAAAAAAAATTGTTCCAACAAATTAAATATGTCAAAAAAAAATCTCATTAAAAAAATTCTCCAATGAAATTTCTATCAAATAAAAGTTTTTTAACGAAATTATCCATCAAAAAATAACTCAGAAATGTCCCTATCAATGAAAAAAATTTTCCAAAGAAATTTTTTATCAAAAAAAATCTTTTTATTAAAAAAGTTCCCAAAGAAATTCTATCAAACAAAGCCTTTGCCTATATTAAAAATAAAAATTCTCTACAAAATTTGTTTATAAAAAAAAGCCAATAAAAAAAAAATTATTCGTGTAAAATTTAAAAAAAAAATTTTTTAAAACTACACTAAACTTAAAACATGTGATCGAACCCTGTACTGACAAAGAAACTAATTTTTGACAAAGATAAAATTATCGAGTATAGTTGGATTAAATCAAACACAGTTGGACAAAAACATCAAGCACAGACGTACAAAAATATCAAGCACAGATGAATAAAAAACATAAAGCACATACAGATAAAACATCAGCTTGATTTTTCACCTAGTCCAACTCGGCTTGCCATAACTTCTTGACGGAGTAACAGGCATTACGGTTAAATGGTGACAAATTAAATTTTGTAATTTCAAATAAGTGATCAAAAATTAAAACTCACGTTATTGGTGATCATCAGTAATTTCAAAAAACTTGATCCCTACAAATATGAAATAATATATTTTGAGAAATAAAAAATCACTCTTAAACACTTCCCAACCCGCTAATAATTTTAGAATGTGAGCGTCGCCTAGAAGTAGTGCAATACTAGGGACACTCATGGAAAGAGTATTGGCAAGCCAAGGGACTCTTTCCCAAGTGCAAAAATTCGTTAATATCGAAGTTACACAGTGTGTAACGTTTCAGATATTAGACTGAAAAGAACAGATACTACACTTGATCTTAGCCAATAGGCAAGAGAGGATAAGGACCAAAAGCTTGAGGCATTACGATGTCTTTTTATATTAAAATTCAAAAAAAGTGAGAATTATGGGATTTCAAATGATTGTAAAAATTGTACGTTACATATTTTGTCATTTGCCGCAGAACTAACCGCAGCGCTTAGCCGCTTACTAATTCGACATTGCTGCGCCTATGTTGACTAACTATTTATTATAATAATTCGGGTAAAATTAAGTTAATAATCTTTAGTCATTTTTGCTTCTTTAAAAAAAAATGTGACTAATGCGGATTAAGCTAGCTGAATGTTAAATTTGCTGCGCCTGCTGCGGAAAATGATCTACTAGTTTGCGAAAAAAGTAAACGGAATTACAAAAGGAGCAAAAAATAAAAAACCAGTGATTAGAATTTCTTCAAATTTTGCAAGTTAGTTGTTAAATATGTAAATATTGTGTATATTAAATCTCAGCCTTTTGTCTTGCTTAGTTATTTCTCAATCAATTTTTTAATTTGAAAAAAAAAATCGTTAAAAATTTAAGAAATGAAAGATTTTAATATTGTGCTCAGAACTGCGTATATCCATAATAAAAAATTATAATCTAAACGTTACTGAATTTTTTTATTATATTACAAAAATAAATAAATAAATAAATAAAACTATTTTTTTTAAAAAAATAATAACGGTTATCAAAAAAACCGTTATAATCAAAAAAAGTCAAAAAAGCAAAAAAAAGCAAAAAAAAAGTGTGATAACAAAAAAAATTAAATAAAAAATAATTCAAAAAAAAAAGGTATAACGGGAAAAAATGCTTATATAATAAAATTATGGGAAAAATTGTACTCAATTGCAACTTTGATCTGATTGGTTACTTTTTTTTCGATCCAATCTTGAATTGTGATATGATCCGATCGAGCTATACAAATTGTAACTGTGTTAAAATTGACTCAAAAATCCTCGAAAATCATTAAAACTTAGATAAATTTAACCACATTCAAATATTTGGATTAAAAACGTTTTTTTATAATGATTTTTAATTAAAACAATTTTTATTTGTATATTTTGAAAATTATTAATCTAAACATCTAAACATTAAATATTTATAATAACTTTATATTTATTTTATTTTATGTTCTTGAATTTTAGTTCTTTTAATGAAAATTAAGGGTAAAGGTCAGATTGCGATCATCATGATGAATCAATTTTCTCAATAACTAATGAATAATAAAGTCAAATTTTTTTAATAAAATTAACATGGCATAAACTCAAATCACAATTATTTAAGTTTTAATAAACTGCAATTTTGAATGCTTTATGAAATTTATATATTTTTTACAGTTTAAATTTTGACTTTATCAAATTAAAAAAATCGATTGAGAGATAACCAAGCAAGATAGAAGGCTGAAATTAATATACATAAGGTTTATATATTTGACAACAAATTCACAAAATTTGAAGAAATTCTAATCACTAGTTTTTTATTCTTACACTTTTGTAATTCTGTTTAAATTCCGATTATTTTTTTCGCGAACCGTACTGTACATTATTACGCGAAGTAACAGGCATTACGGCTAATGGTGACAAATTAAATTTTGCAATTTCAAATAAGTGGGCGTAATACAATTACGAGCTTTTGATCAGAAATTTAAATCACGTTATTGGCGATCACCAGTAATTTCAAAAAATATATTTTCTTTGAGAAATAAAAAATCACTCAACACTTCCCAACCCGCTAGTAATTTTAAAATGTGAGCGTCGCCTAGAAGTAGTGCAATACTAGGGACACTCATGGAAAGAGTATTGGCAAGCCAAGGGACTCTTTCCCAAGTGCAAAAATTCGTTAATATCGAAGTTACACAGTGTGCAACGTTTCAGATATTAGACTGAAAAGAACAGATACTACACTTGATCTTAGCCAATAGGCAAGAGAGGATAAGGACCAAAAGCTTGGGGCATTACGATGCCTTTTTATATTAAAATTCAAAAAAGTGAGAATTATGGGATTTCAAATGATTGTAAAAATTGTACGTTCATAATTTTTGTCATTTGCCGCAGAACCTAACCGCAGCGCTTAGCCGCTTACTAATTCGACATTGCTGCGCCTATGTTGACTAACTATTTATTATAATAATTCGATGATTTATTCGATAAAATTAAGTTGATTATTAATCCTTAGTCATATTTGCTTCTTTAAAAAAAAATGTGGCTAACGCTAGCTACATGTTAAATTTGCTGCGCCTGCTGCGGAAAAAGATTTAATTCGTTATTACGTAATAGCACGTGACTTTTGGCGGAGTTACGGCTAATGGTGACAAATTGAATTTTGTAATTTTAAATAAGTGGGCGTAATACGGTGTATATGGGACAAATATTTTTATAAGATCACGTGAATGAAAATTTTTGTCGGTTATGTTGCACAAATCATTGATATCCCATAATTCTCGTTTTTTCGAATTTCTATATAAAATGACATCGTAACGCGCCAAGATTTTGGTCCTTATCCTCTCTTGCCTATTGGCTAAGATCAAGTGTAGTATCTGTTCTTTTCAGTCTAATATCTGAAACGTTGCACACTGTGTAACTTCGATATTAACGAATTTTTGCATTTGGGGAAGAGTCCCTTGGCTTGCCAATACTCTTCCCATGGGTGTCCCTAGTATTGCACTACTTCTAGGCGACGCCCACGTTATATATTATTAGCGGGTTGGGAAGTAAAAGGGTGTTTCTTATTTTTAAATTAACATTTAAGGTTTCAGAGACTTTTTTGTAGCGAAGTGACGTTAATATTTTGAAATTAAATTTTCTTTTATTATTTTAGATCACACTTTAGCGCGTCCATATTATTGAAGTTTCAAAATTTTTATAAATTTTATAAATTTTAATAATCGATGTAATTTTAAGAATTGCTTTTAAAAATTATGCAACCAGGTAACTGTAATTCAATGAAACTAGTGAAGAAAAAAATACTGTCTGTATATTAAAAACTACTTTACGGAAATACTTTCATAATTTTTTTTTTTTGACGAATTTATTATTAAATAAAAGTCGTATACTTTGTCACAATTATTTGTGATTGCGTTACAGTTTGATAAATTATCATTAAATAGATATAAAGTAGATAAAAAATTTTCTATATCGAAAAAATTTTTCTGATATTGCCCATCCGAACGTCTTAATTCGTGGTTTATAAATCAATTTGTTACTTTCAACTTAGATTCTTCCTAAAGTCTAAAAATTTTTCGGTGTTTCGTAAAGAAAAAAAGAGTTACAGCACCCAGTATTCCCACGTTGTCCCCAACCGTAGTACTGACTGGGCCATCAGTGGCTTAACTTCGGAGATCGGACGGGTTCCGGTGCTTTTCACTGTGTATGGCCGTAACTAGAAAAGAGTCCAAAATTTATTCATTTAAAATTTTATAATACGAAACTTGGTTTTTTTCGGAAACTATTCTAATCCAAATTTAATCCATAATCGATACTGTCGATCTACTGCGGAAATTTTTTTTTAAAAAAAATTTATTTAAAGTCGTCTCATGTAGTTATATTAATAAGTCAAATATTATTTTTAACACATTTTTTTATCGTTAAAATACGTTTCAGATCTTATTCTTAAATGAATATGTTTGGATTTTAAAAATTATTAATTATGCATTTACGGCTCAAATGATAAATTTTTTTGAATATTATAATTTTTTTCTCATCACTAATTATGTCGAAAAATTTATGTTTAGAATAATGGTCTATAATCTAATTTTTTTCCCGATATATATTTGGATTTTGAAAAACTTCAGTCACTGTCCAATCAAATCGCATCGTATCATGATCACGTGTAATTAATAACTACTTTTTTTTACTTAAAAATAAATAAATAAATAATTTATTATATTTAAAATATTTGAAATATAGTTTTTAATAAACAACATATACAAGAAAAAACTATGCGCAGTGTATTGTATTATTATAATTTTACCGATATTTACTTTCGCCTAACCAAATTTTAAACATATACTTTACATCAAAAGGATGCCCATTATAATTAAAGGACTGAAAAAAAAAGTTATAACTAAAGCCAGTAGATCCAAGTTATTCATCCAAACAAATCCATGCATCATATCGTAAAATGCTCCGTCAGTTTGACGATTTGAGCTTATGTGCGGGAAAAACATGTATACATGTGTGATTGTTTTTACTTGTACAAACAATTAAAGATGACCAAGTGCTTTAAAAGGCAAGGTCGTTCCAGCGCAAAAAAAAAATATGACTGGAGGAAAACTAAAGAAATGATGGCATATTACTATCATTCTACACCAGCAGATACTAAAAATTAAAGCGATAACCGGCACGATAAACAAAAAATATAAAATACTTTTCTAAATATCTAAAGTTTCCCAATATTCATCTGCGAATGTTTACTGCTTGATGATATTGATCTCTGGGTATATTATAATTATTATTTTCCCAATATAAACTAAAATTAGTTCATCTTGTTGAAAATATTCTTATTAATAATACTTGATCAATTACTGCGGCCGGCCGTGACCAATTAATTAGTCGTACAACATCGAGTCAAAAAGGACCAATAAAAACCGGGGTAAATTTTCTTTAATAAGAATATTGATATTACAAAAATTGAATTTATTTGTTTACATAAAATTAATAAATAAATAAATGACGATCGAGGTTGCGTAAGTTGCGTAACAATCGATTGATTTATAAAATAAAATTTTCACACGTACGAGAAATTAATTGTTACACGAATCGATTAAATTGAAATAAATCTAACCTGAAAATCGAATCCTTATGTTTCTTGTCTTATATTTCTCTTCTAATTTAATAGAATGATTGAACAACAAGGTATACTTCTTTTCGGACGTACCGGATATGGAAAATCCTCTATTGCTAACATGCTTATTCAAGGTGATATTTATCAAAATAATAATGCGTTTACAATTAGTGACGGTGCGAGAAGAGAAACTTTAAATATACACACAAGATGTACGGAAAAATATCAAGTATTTGATATAGTCGGATTAGGTGAACCACTATCTCACCTCGTTTCACATAAGAATGCTGTTAACAAAATAAGAGATTATTTTTCGAAATGTAAAGTAACTCTCAATCATATATTTTACGTTCAAAAGAAGGTTAAAATTACCGATGATGATAAAAAAATGTTCAAGTTGTTTAAAGAGATCTTTGAATGGGCAGAAAAAAATATTGTTATTATCATAACTAATAGTAAACCGGAATGGATTGAGAAAAATTTAGAAACAATTAGTGAGGATTTAGGAAAATATCCAATTATTTCGGTTGATTTTCCCTTTACTGATGAAGATGAAGTTGACATTATCGCTTACATATATAGAAACAAAAGAGCGCAAAGTTTGCAACGTTTAGAAAACAAATTGTTAGAATTAAGATACAAAAGTATTAAACTAGAGGTTCTCAGTTCAACACAAATGACCGAGAGAAATGTATCAAAAGTTGTTAGCATCGTCCCAATTGTTGGTTCAGTATATCAACTAATTTCTTCTGGTGTTTATTATGCGTTAGAGAAGCCAAATAACGCAAAAGAACGACTTATAGATGGGACTGCTGGTCTTGCTTTAGATATATACTATGGGTATAGCAGTTACTGGAGCGAGTAAAAGTAAAAGTGTGCCAGCGGCATTTTTTAATGATTTATTTGAAAGAATTTTATATGAAGCATGTAAAGAAGCACAGAAAATAGTCAATGACAAAACTCCCAGTTCGAATAAATAAGTATTTTTATAGATCTTGTAATATATATTTCATTTTCCTTAATTGATACACTTGATACTTGGTATTTTTTATCACCTACAAATTAAATATAATTATTTTATTAATTAAACAAAGTTTTTGTTATTTTATGTCCGTGAGGTGTATTTACTCACCGTATTCATAATAATTTATGATTGCTGACATAGTTTCTAATTAATAGTTAGTGATTGAAAAATTTAAAATCGATCACGTTTAATTTCACGTATTTATTGGCTAAACATCACGTGAATCATTCGTATAAAAATTTTAAATTCCCGAGAAATTATAATTGTTTTAGTATAAAATATAAAAATTAAAAAATTTTTTTTTATGATTATAATCTGGAATTGTAAGTAGTGTGAGTTAGCAAAAAATTATTACAATTCAAACAAAATAAAATTAATTCTTTGTGGATCACGTAATAGATTTAAAAAATTTCCTCATACCGTATTAAACAATTGTTAAAATGTAAGATTTAATTTATTGATCATATTAAAAAAGTCAGAGTCAGCCAAAAATATATTACTATTATCTGTAGTTCTGTACGTATTTTTTTCAGGCCGGAATTATTATAATTTTACATGATTTTTTGACAGTTGCACGCAAACTTAAACTTTATCTTTTTACGGTTTATGTTATACATTATCGGAATAATTACGGTCCATCGTCCATCATTAATGATTGGAATTTAAATCAGATGATTTTTTTTGCAGATTATATAGTTGCGTTTTAAAGAAATTCACGGAGTTACGTTTAAATATTTCAAATTTAAATTAAACTAACGACAAAAAAAAAAATCCGTCCACTCCAGCATAATAATATATGTTTAGTTTAAATATCTCTTAATATTGATATGTGTTTTTGTCAACATTACCAATGTTGAGTTAGCGTTTCTCAATCGAACTTTTATGGATAGGTTTAACTTGTAATAATTGTGTAATTAAATTACTTGAAGACATATTTTATTGCATTTATTCTGTTCATTCAGTCAGTTAGTAAGTTAATCAGTTCATTACAGCCTAATGATTCTCCCACGACGGTTGGTTTTATAGTGTTTCTGGCATTTTAAAAAATTATTAAAAACAGAAATCAGAAGTTAGATTTTTTTTTCATCAGAAGTTAAGCTAAAAATGATCATCAATTATACCAAGATCAAGGGATTTTTTTTTTTATCAAAATACAAATTTTACTTTGCATAGATTTTATTAACTAGACTAAGTGATGTTATATTGATATTATTTGTATTATTTAAATCTAGTTAAACCAAAAAAAGAGTATCCGGACTTTTCACCGAAGTCCATTTCACCGAATTCCACTTCGTCGAAGGGATATTTCACTGAAGGGATATTTCTCCAAATGGACGTTTTGCCGAATGGACATTTCGCCGAAAAATTATTTATTCCATTTGGTTATTTTATTGTTTTTATACTAATTTAATAAAAGAATTTTTCTAACTATCACCGGGGGTGATCATCACCGGTGACTGAAATTATGACAATCGACCAGCATTAAAAAAATTTAGTGCCGGTAAAAATTGATAATTCTGGCCAGCGGTGATGATCACCCCAGTAAAAACCAAAAATAATTTTTCTAGCTTTTATATATTTTGTCTTGTTTATAATTTATTAATCATTTTTTACTGAATAAATGTTTCAGGAAAATAAAGTTATTTATTTATTACTTTTATTTGTAATATTTAAAATTAATAAATTTATTTTATTTATTATAAAAAAAACTTTAATTTAAAAAAAAAACTTTAGATAGCACTGACTTTGATCCAAACCTAAAAGGTAAAAGAACGAAATTAAAATGAAAATCGGAAGCACTTATTACAAGTATAGCACCACAGCATCTATCCAATCACTGTTCCAAATCTAAAGGTGAAAGAATGAAAAAAATATTAGAAATAAAATAGATATGGAAAAAAATTATTATTGAAATGAGGATTGAAAAATGATGCTTACCATAATGCTGCAACATCGATCCAATTACTGATTTTTTTAAAAAAAAGAATAATTAATAATGTTTTTATATAGCAATGATAGAAATATAGTATATAAAATTAAATGAAAAAAATTATATAAAAATAATAGTATAGATTATGAAGGAAAAAAAAAATTTATTTAAAATTAAAAGAAATATTTTCAGTTTTAGGAAAACCGAACTGAAAAAAGAAATTAAAGAAAAATCATTTAAAAATTTCTAAACAAAAGAACATTGTATTCTAATATTATATTGATGATGGATAGAATCCTGATTTTGAATTACATTTTATTCGTTACTCACTTTTTATTATTAAATTATATGACTCAAATTTTTTTAAAGATATAATTTATTTTATTTACAAAATGATTAAAATTAATAGAATGGCTTCAGAGAAATTCAGACATTTAAAAATCAGTTAATGGACGATAAACTCTAAAATGAAAAAAGATTGAGGAAAGGCAAATAAAAAGGGATATGAAATTCTCAACTTGGAATGTAAAAAGCTTATCATTGCGGTTAGTACTTAAAAAATGGATAGCTAATTATTTAAATGTTATTTTGTTTCCAGTTAAATTGAAGAATATTAAATTTGATCAACGGTTTAGATTAAGTTCAGCTCAAGAATAAAGCGAACTACTATAGTGAAAACGAGCTTTTGAGAAATTAGAAATTACATATAATTAAACGCGATTATATTTATTACTTTATAAACTCTAACATATTACTAAATTTTTTAAAAAAATTAAAAATATTTGTTTCATATCATGTTTTTAGTTGTTTTCCACAAACTTTCTCTGTTTAATTGTATATAAAAAGTTGTTTAAAAACGTGCGATGAAATTAAATAATAAAATAATTGAATCTCTTACTAAATTAATAATCTCAAAGCTTATTAACATTTTTTCTTATACTGGTACTGAATAATTCTGAATAATTAATCGAATGTATATATTATGATATGACGATTGTCATTATGCGTTGATAATTAATTTGTTAATTATAATTTTGACTTATTTTACATTATTGATAATCTTACACATAAATATACATATATATATATGTGCACTTACAATATACAGTCACAGATTTACTATACAATTTACTCTATTCTGTTTAACAAAATGTTTAGATATATACGATTAATTAAATATGATATCAAAAAACATTCAACATTTAAACCTTCTGATTTCAGAAAATATTCAACATTCCAACCATTCCAACCTCTTGGTAATCTAGGAAATTCAAGAAAAAAACTTATGTTGGTGAATTTACAATTTCCTGGTTTCAGAAAATATTCAACATTCCAACCTTCTAATAATCTAAAAAATTTAAGAAAAAAAGTTAATGATTTGGAACAAAATTTAAGAAAAGGAATTAATGAATTGGAACAAAATTTAGAGATCCAAAGGGCTAGCATTGTAAATTGGGGAAAAGTAATTAGTGATGAAATTAGTGATGTGAAACAAGAAATAGGACAAAATTTAGGTGAAGGAATTAATGAAATAGAACAAAATTTAAGCGGAGTAAAACACAAAATGGAACAAAAGTTTAAAAAAGGAATTAATGAAATGGAACAAAATTTGAGAGAAGGAATTAATGAAATGGAAGAAAATTTAAGTGAAGGAATTAATGAAATGGAACAAAATTTAAGTGAAGAAATTAATGAAAAGGAACAAAATTTAAGTGAAGTAATTAATGAAATGGAACCAAATTTAAGTGAAGTAAAACAAGAAATGAAGCAAAATTTGAGAGTAGGAATTAATGAAATGGAACAAAATTTGAGAGAAGGAATTAATAAAATGGAACAAAATTTAAGAGAAGGAATTAATAAATTGGAACTAAATTTAGAGATCCAAAGGGCTAGCATTGTAAATTGGGGAAAAGTAATTAGTGATGAAATTAGTGATGTGAAACAAGAAATAGGACAAAATTTAGGTGAAGGAATTAATGAAATAGAACAAAATTTTAGCGGAGTAAAACGCAAAATGGAACAAAAGTTTAAAAAAGGAATTAATGAAATGGAACAAAATTTGAGAGAAGGAATTAATGAAATGGAACAAAATTTGAGAGAAGGAATTAATGAAATGGAAGAAAATTTAAGTGAAGTAATTAATGAAATTGAACAAAATTTAAGTGAAGAAATTGATGAAATGGAACAAAATTTAAGTGAAGTAAAACAAGAAATGGAGCAAAATTTGAGAGTAGAAATTAATAAAATGGAACAAAATTTGAGAGAAGGAATTAATAAAATGGAACAAAATTTAAGTGAAGGAATTAATGAAATAGAACAAAATTTAAGTGAAGCAAAACAAGAAATGGAACAAAATTTAAAAAAGGAATTAATAAAATGGAACAAAATTTGAGAGAAGGAATTAATGAAATGGAACAAGATAAAAGAAAAGAAATTAATGATGTGACAAAATTCAGGAGAACATTCATCTTTTTGTAAAAAGCTTAATAAAAAAAATATTGTAAATTTGAATCAATTATTCTAATATAATAAAAAAGAAATAAAAAATACTAACTTACAAAATTTTTCCTAAAATAAAGGCATACTTATTTCATATTTATTAATATAAATAAAAATAAGAGCAAATAAAACTTACTACTAATACGGTAATATTAGTACCAATTGCAAGGACAACTGGTAATAAAAAAATCACCTAATAAAATTGCAATAATTTTATAAATCACCTAATAACATTCATTATTAAGCAACATAACTGTTACTAACTTAAATATAAACCCTTTTTGTCCTTAATTTTTTCATTTTTTATTTCTTTTAACCATTTTTCATATTTTCTCTTTTAATTTCATTCCTTAAGTCTTGTCTTATAACATTATTTCCTTAATAAAATAAAAACTTATTAAAATATTAAAATATATTTAAATGATCTTGCAAAAAATTAATAATGGTAAGAATAATTTTTTAGATACAATACATTTTATTTTTATGGAGTCTTGATAATATCCTTTTACCGAATATTAATGTATGGAATAGTTCTTGTAAAATTTATCAGTTATGTAAATTATTAATTAAGAAGTGTATTATAATATTTTATTATTAGTTTAAAGACTACAGAATTTATATTCTTTATTTATTTTTATTTTTTATCTTTAAAATGTAGTATGAGTCCGTAATAGGGATGGCAATGGTCGGTTATAATCGGTTATAGCAAGTTAAACGGGTCAGTTAAAAATTGGTTAAACGGTCGGTTAAACGGTCAGTTATACCATTTTACTTAAATAATTGGTTAAATGGTCGGTCAAATGGTTAAAAATGGTCAGTAAAATGTTAAATGGTTGGTCAAATGGTCGGTTAAATGGGTTATGATCATAACCGTTGCCATCACTAGTTCTTAACCAATTTAAATCATATTCTAATTCTTGGCACCTGCATTTAAACATCTTAATCATAATTTATGACAAATAAGATTATTTATTTGTGATAATTTTGCTATTGTTGTCATCATTACAATTTATTAGTAATTAATGATATATAGTTATCCTACCAAGTCATATCTAGCTACCTGTAACTTTATTAATATACAAACCTCAAATACTTTAAACTTTTGACTATTCATATATTAAAGCATTAACAAATTATTTATTTAATACACTTGATACTTAGTGGTCTTTTTTTCAAGTCCATATAAATTTTTTTTTTATAAATTGAATAAAGTTTTTTCTTATAGTGCTATTTTATTTAATTATGTCCGTGAAGTGAAGTGAATTTTTATATAATGTTTATGATTACTAACATCACATCATTACTTATAATAGTTAATGACTGCTCTACTTTAAAAGGTGGCAAGCTAACATCCTTATTATGCGATATCATTATAAACATAGATATTTCTTTCTCAGACAGCCCGTAATAGTTTGTTAAAATTCTTATCAAATTTCGTTGTGGTCATTCTCCATTCATATTGTATTTGATGAAAGGAGAGTGACAATAACAATTATAATGTTTTAGTACAAAACAATAACCGATAATGCCTGGAAAATAATATGAAAATTTGAACGTTCTTTTTTAAAGTGATAATAACCTGGAATTGCAAATAGCCAAAATTTATTACTAAAAAATTATTACAATTTGTATAATAAAATAAATTATATGTGGATCATGTAATGGATTCGCAACTAAGAAAGAAACTTCATCTGTTATGAATTTGGAATTACTAATAGGGTTTATATTCTCTTTTATGAATAAAGAAAATATTAATCATTATATTTTAAGATCAGAGAAATCAAGAATAAATAATAACAAAATTATTTATTTTTTACTAAACCTCTGCTAAAGTTAAATAAAATTAACACGTTGTCATAAAAAGTACAATAATACTTATTCACTCAAACTATAAATTTGTCTTTAACCTTCATCAGTCGATGGAAAACTACTGAATAACATTGAATCAATTTTCTAGATAATTGTTACTAGTAATTGTTACTATAGAAAAGGATTTTATGAAAAAAGAATCAAATATCAATCTTATCAGTGAAAAAAAGTTTTACCATTCTAACACTTTTGATCATGCTGAATTTTCATTAACTATTAAATTTTCATTTACTATTTCTGTTTATAAACTATAAAGTCTACATAAACATTTTCTATAAATTTTATCAAATCATATGTTATTGTCATGTCTTCTCATATCAAATTTGCTTTAACCATACGGATTTTTATTTTTTTAAGAATAAAACTTTTTGTCGTATCACAAAAAAATACCATGTTAAATAATATTAATATAGTCAAAAGTTCGTAAATGGAATGACTTCTGGCTTGAGAAATCATTTCGTTCATATATAAATATTTTATAAAAAAGACTTCGATACAAATATCACGTGATATAATTTTATTGGTTAAACGTAAAAAGGGAATTCTTTTTTTTTTTTTTACAATGACAAACGCATATTTATTGATTAAAGAGGGCCTATGTTAGGTATTTCGCGCACTAGTACAAATATAGGCAGTAAAATAACCTCAATATACCCATTGAAATTGAGCAGTCTAAAACTACTCGCTCTCTCCATGTCAAGGCCACTACCGTCCCCGATCAACACCTTTTACCCCTACACCAACCTATCTACAAACTATCTACATACATGGGTATATCTCGTTATTCTACACTAAAAAAAACCTAAACTATTTTTTGTTTTGACCCTTTTTCTTCTTTTTACGGCCCATCCTGCTTCCAGGTTTCCCGGCCCAGGGTTTTTTTTCTTTTTTAACTTCTCTAAAGCCTTCTCCAGTCTCTTCGTATTCCGTGTCACTTCGCGTTCCCTGTTTTTTCTTTATACACTTCTTGACTTCTTTTATATGTTCTTCATCGTCCGACGATGATGAAAAACCATTACCTGGACCTATTATAAATGGGTTACGGTTTGAAAAAGTAAATGGATACTTTTGATTTTGTGATGGTAATCGTTTAGTACAATCAGCGTTAACTTTGTTGTATTCATGTATTTCTATCAGAGACACAGTTTTTTCTCCATTTGTGGAACGCTCTGACTTCTTCCCCTTTTTGTCGCCAACGCGTTTTTCGAATAAAGCAATCCTAGCTTTACTAATTGGGTGATTTTCATCGTAGACTCTTATCTTGTCGTCTGCCTCATTAGCTTTAACTGGTAACGCCACTTTATCGTATTCAACCATTATCTCTTCTCTATACTCCTCAATCACTTTAACCACGTTATCTGAGGAAGTATAATCTTTTATTGGAGGCGATATCGTTTCAAATTGTTTTTCACTCAACAGGTTTTTCCTATATTTATTAACGGTATCGACTACCTCTTCTGTAGTTATATCTTTGATAATTATTGGTGACGTCACGGTTGTCATAATCAACTCTTCTTTTTTGTTATTCGGGATCGTGCTAATTAGCGCCCTCGGAAGAACCTCTTTTGTGGACTTCTTCGGCGCACCATCTTGACGCTTTTCGCGAATAATCCAGGCTTTATCTGTGATTCCGCCATCCAGAGCGATTGCATTGTTCAATTGATCTTCATCCCAGGAAAACTGTTTTGTTTCCAAAGCGAGCAATTTTTCCATACTCAAAAGTATAATTTTTTCTCGCTATATCTTGGTAGTAGTTCGTACAGATTACTTTGTAAGCTTTCCATTTGCATTTTTCTTTTATATCTTTAACAGTCCTATCTCCTTTGAACCAACGAATGTTGATGACTTTTTTATTTTTTTCGTTGCTTCCTATTAGAACTTTCTCCTTCCACGCTCCATTTAAGAAGGATGTCTCATAATCTTCCAATAATGATATGTCTGCTCTTACTGATTGGTATTTATAATGTTTTTTGATTCTAATTCTATGTACCTTGCCTAATTGTTTTATGGCATTAACCACCTCTAGTAGTATGAAAACCCCAATTCTGGCTCACCTACTTATCTCATAATCTAAACCGTTTATTAATATTTTCACCTACTTATATGCTACATATTTTATAACCTAAATCACCTTTTTTATATTTTTACCTACTTATCTCATAATCTAAACCGTTTATTAATATTTTCACCTACTTATATCCTACTTATTTCATAATCTAAATCATTTATTAATATTTTCACCTACTTACCCCCAACCGAACAAGAAATAGGATTTCAAAGCCAACGGAGCCAAAAAAGGTAAGGAAATATTAACCCATCCAGGAAACCAGCCATGGAGTCAATAGAGCGGAATAGCAAGGCAAGCAATTTCCCTTATACCGAGAAAAAATGTAATTGAATAAAAGATTCACATATAAAAGACTTACAAGATGTCACAATACAGACCATTACTAAGACGTATACTAGGCCAGTTTGAACTCAACATAGAAGAATGGGTAAAGGAAATAATGTGGTATTTAGATATAGCATATTTAAAAGCTTTAGATTCCGAATTTAGCAAAGAAAGTATGTTAGTATCTGGATTAGAAGAGCTAGTAGAAATATTTGATGACATGTTAGAAGGTGATGATATATGGATACATCCATCACTTTTATCACGAATAAGATATTCTATTCTACCAGATGAGATGGCAATATATGAAAGATTTTCAGATATCATTAAGAACTTCTCAGAGGATAAAGAATTAGCATATGCATTATTAGACTTAGTAGAAATATTATCAAAAAAGAAACCTACAACATTCAACATTATAGATTACAATATACAAAGAATATTCACAAATCCTAATGATGAATATAGAAATGAATTCAGCATCTATCATATAAAAGGAGATGAAGATATGGATGAAGACACAGATGAAGATATAGATGAAGACATAAATGAAGAAGAGCAGAATGAATTCAATGAATACTACCAAAATCTTGCACCAACCACTGAGAGTCAGCTGGATAGGCTAAAAAATGAGTTGGCTATAACTCTATGTGACGAATGTCTTATGCCAACAAGAAGTCATGAATGCGATTGCTGGATTTTACAAATAGAGGGTTTCTAGTTTTCAGTGAAACCATTTTTTTACCTCTCGCAATCTGGAATAGGTGCATCACAAATAAAATCTCCAAAATTATATGGATTAGAAAACAACTTCTGTAAGAACTTATAAACCATATCAGCATCCAATTCAGTCTTAGTGCCAAATATATTAACCTTACCAGATTTAGGCCAGATATGTACCCGAATCTTTGAAGTAAAGATTATAGCAATTTTAGAATGAATATCACCTGCATCATTCTTAATATACTTTATCGGAAAGGGAAGAATCTCACGAATACCATCTATAGATTCTAAAGCATATGCTAAGGTAGAAAGATTAATAAACTTATCACCCCCAATATTAATCACAAATTTATAATTGCGCAGGAGAGCCTTATTTTCACCCACAAGTTCTACAGAAGAAAATTCAGGTAGGGAACATTCAGAAAGGTAACGTAAGAAGATAGCAACAGGATCAAAAGACCCGAAAACTTGTATACTACCAGATTTAGGAAAATAACGAATAGTATGTACAGTATCAGCTAAGATGATAACAAACTCAATGCATGCATTAAAAGTGCTACCATCCCCTGTACGTCGCCGTCTATTTAATGGATTGTCAGGTGTACTTCGTCTGCATCGCCTCTCACCTTTTGGTTTAGACAAGTACTGTTCATAACCCTCAAAAGCTTTATGAATAAAGTTGCTATTAATGGCAATAACATCCTTAGTAGGTTCAAGCTTATGACCAAGCACGGTGTAATCAAGCCCTTCAACATTGATCTTAAATTCAGTAACAGTAAGAGATGGAGTAAGTTCACTAAAAGTAAGCATGTCTGGTTTTTTCTATTGATAGAAAAGAAATGTTCAAATTATTTTATCCTAAGAAAAAATCTAATTAAATAAAACTTCTTCATCAATATCTCATATGAGATACCATGACAAACAATAGCTTACCTTTCGAACTTTTAGAAAAGATATTCAAAACTTCATATGAAGGTACTTACTCCCGTTGGCATTATCTTTGCAATTATGCATTAGTGTGTCGAAAATGGGCTGTAGTAGCAAACTCTCTCCTATGGGGTGAAACAGACCTTTATAACCTCTATAATATTAAGGAGTTCCAAATGTACAAACATCTCACAAAACCAGGGACAGTATGTGGAAAATATATCAGAAAGCTTAATATGGATGGAGTATTATTATGGCCTATCTGTGTCGTCGGGCTGGTAGTGTAGTCACTAACGTTCCTCCACCTCGGCCAGGGCCTCGCAGTACCTACATCCCCCCTCCGTGGGGCAGGTTTACCTGCCACAGTACCATGGTCTGCCACGGTATTTTTCCACTTTTTTTTTTTCTACATTTTTTCTTATATATAACTTACTATGACAACTATGGCAACTATGGCAGAGTACTTAAAAATGGAATAAAAACGCGAATAAAGCCGAAATCAAACAGAATCTCCTGCCATAGTACCTGCCATAGTACGAAAAATCTTATAATAATACTATGGCAGCCTTAGTCAGCCCCTCAGACCCCAAAACCCGATTCACGCTATGATTACCCTTTATATACTCACCTAGACCCTCCAAGTATGATTCCCTATGTCCTGAACTATGGCACCCGAACTATGGCAGCCGAACTATGACAGCCGAACTATGGCACCCGAACTATGACCACTTACCCCCGTCAGAAAAAATACATTCGGCAATTGAAGATTAGGTAACTATAAGTAACATACAATGATAAACTTACACGCCGCCACTTCTCTTGCCGAAGACCTCGGGCTTGATCTTGTAGACATCTATGGAATCCGTAAATGGATCCAAATTCAGGCATCACCCCTCAATGACCCAGACATAGTAGCAGAGATGGTCAGAAACCTTCCGGTTAAAGAATTCGGAAAACATCTCAAGATTAACAGACTCTGGTATAACTGTTGTAAAGCCGAGTTGTGGAAGCGGCATAAAGAAGCCGAAGAGGTATACAAACAGGCAGTAGACTACTACAAAGAAGCCATTGACAATTTCAATGAAGCCGATCAGAAAAAATACACCAGGTTTGCAGGGATGGTAGTAATAGAAAGAGCACTCCTCAGATGCGGCTTTATAACGCAAGAGTCTGACTGGGAGAAATGGACTCAAATAACGTACAACATCCAATTGCTTAAGGAAGGTCGCACTCCTGATGACTCGGATGATGAATCAGATGATGGAGAGGTATCTCTCGATGACTCAGATGATGAGGAATACTTTTAGAAGGCGGTACTAATCCGTCTTCCTCTTTTTTGCCTCCTTAAGGCATTTATCAATACACTGCTTACACGTGTCATCAGAATCTAAGATTTTCTGCCCGAGTTTTTTGCATTGCCGATTGTACGCCATCTGATGTCTTTTAGCCGCAGTTTCTTTTTTCTTCTCCTTGGTTTTCTTTTTGATAACCCAGTCTATCCCAGTAAAAGTATTCTTATGCATCCCACAAACTACACAGTCACCATGTAAACGATAGCGGCCATTTGTGGTCATATCTTGTATTTCACTAGCAGTCTCGGTTTCCTTCTTACACTTTAGGCAGTAAAATCGTGTCATCTTAAGATTTGAAGTCTGAAATCTTTCCTTTAATTTGTCGTAATATGTCGCATTTAGAGAATTACTACAAATACTACAATCTCTCCAGAGTACCGGCACGAATTCTAAAAGGTGAGGAGCACTACAACCTATATAAAAAGCCCCTAAAGGAGAAGTCATCAGAGCGTCCACGAGTAGTTGTATGGAAACCAAATGCAACACATCAGGCAGATCTTGCAGAGATGCCAGTCGATCCCAAAGGATTCCACTATTTCCTCGTAGTGGTGGAAGTCACGGGTAAACAAGTCGATGCAGAACCCCTAAAGGATAAAACCGCAAATAAGGTTCTCAATGGATTTGTTAAAATCTACAGAAGAAATCGCATTAAGCCACCAACACATCGAATAGAGACAGACTCCGGATCAGAATTCACTAATGATCAGGTACGTGATTTTTTCCTGAACAGCCTAGGGGTGATGATGAGGTTCGGCGAACCAGGAAGACACAAACAGCAATCATACGCTGAACGAGCCATCCAAGCAATCCAGGAACCTCTCCTAAAACGAATGGTGGCACAGGAGTTGAAGACCGGGGTGACATCCGTGGAATGGTCAGAAGATTTCCGTGATGTAGTTAATAAAATAGATGAAATCTGGCAGAGAAATCCCCCAGACATTCCGACAGGGTCACCCAAAGTGTCAAAAAAGACGGAACTTCTCTCTGAAGGAACACATGTCCGAGTCAAGTTAGACGAACCTATTTCAGTACTCGGGAATAAACTCCATAGAAAATTTCGTACAGGTGACATAAGATGGAATCCCAATATCCGTGTCATCAAAAAAATGATCCTCTCACCCGAACAGCCTCCTACGTATCTTCTTGATGGACCACACGGGCGTCTAGGTGTATCCAGATGTGCGTACACCCGAAAAGAGTTGCAGATTGTTCCAGAAAATGAACATCCCCCACCTGACTCCGTGATAAGAGGGCAACCCGAAAGATTTGTACCTGAGCGGATACTCCGGCATCGCATCAGGAAGGGTCAAGACCAGTATCTAGTCAAGTGGGAACGATACCCAGATACCGAAGCCACTTGGGAACCCGCTGACCGGTTGGAGGAGGATGTCCCTGCCTTAATCCGCAAGTTTTGGGAATAAAAAATAAATATTCCCTATTTTTTGTCTCCTCGATTCACGTCAGAAACTATTGGGATAAAAACATTCTTCTCATTACAAGTAAGGGCAATATGTTCACGTGATTCATGGACATCATAATTGTAACGTTTCAGACACGTCCGGCTCAATCCAATCTCCCTATGCTTGTAATCGCTTAAAACCGCGAGATTCTCAGTGATTACACAATCAGGGGTTAGTTTGATTGACACACCTTTTACCATGCCAAATGTCCTATCAGAACCCGGAGCGCCGGATATGTTATGTGTAATACTCTTGTCGATATCCAACACTAATTCTTCAGCGGCTTCCCTCTGAATAAAAGACGCGTTAGCACAAGTGTCTGCTAAACACTGAATTGCTATCCCATTGACCTTCCCATCCAGTGCTAAAAGATCTTTAGTATTCTCCAAACGAGCTATGTCAATATCCATCGGGTCATCTTCCCTGATATCCTCTTCTTGTTTTTCTTCAACTAGGTCTTCCGGAATCTCCGTACTTTTACGAGCAGACTTTAATTCTTCCCGAAGAATCTCGCGGAGTAATTTTCTAAAATCTGCAGACCTTAATAAACTTAATGAATCATTTTTGGTGACGGCTTTTATAAGTGTGGGCTTACTACTAGTAACCTTCACAGGAATCTTAATAGGAGTCATTTTAACTGATTTTTTTGGAACAGATTTAAGAAGTTTCGAGATACTTACACCCTTATCCGAGTTTACTTTTTTTTTGTACTTCGAACCGCACAAATCCGAAAACCACCTTCCTCATCGGGAACAATTTTCAAGTCATCAAAACTCGCGGTATTAGTATCAATATCCATAGCATCATCATTAAGATCGAGGTTTCTCATTGCTCGGGCTAATTCCAGATCATCGCGTCTATCTTTAGCCTTCTGAAGTCTCTTTGGAAATCTTTTAGACGTCTCATATCCCATAATAAGATCAATAACATGTTGATCATCCTCACTAGTCCACTCAGGAGCATCAGGGTCACCAGGGTCATCACCAAAATTATGATCTACATAACCATCATCCCAATCAGGATCCTGATGATCCTGAACAACGCGTGGCCGTGGCTTTGGCCGAACAGGTTTAATCTGTTGTCTATAGACCGGTGGTTTACGAACTGGCTTAGATGCTTGTAATTGTTTAAATTGTGCCTGGAAATTCTTGGTAAGTTCCTCGGCTTGTGCCTTGAGCAATTCTTGTAATCGTTCTTGAGTAATAACGTCTGTCGACCTTTGTATTACAGCACCTTCGTGTGGAGTCACGGGATGAGTATAGCCAGCCAATTCCTCTTTTTTAGCCTTTTCAATACCCTGACGCCTTTGTAATCCATAGAACATTTTGCCCTTTCGTCGCTCAAGATCACTCAATCTATCGATTAATGTATTAAGAGGTGCCGCCCCGATTCTGGAAGCTTCAATAACGTTTTCCGGCAAAAGTCCTCTATAGAACTGGTCAGTAACCATAATTCGATTATATCCTACAATATCCCCAGCCCTCTCAACTCGCTTATAGTAAGATCGAACAGGTTCACCTTGTTCCTGGTAAAGGTTACTAAATCGTATTTGAAGTCTTTCTTCCACGACGGTTGGAAAATTTGTACGCATATGCATAAATGCTTGATCCAGGAGAATCCCCTGTAAGACTATTGGTTGATTCTGGACAGCAGCATTAAATGGACCTCCATGATTTCCCAACCCATTAACGGGTTGATGAGTAGGACGTCCGCCCGCACGCCTCCACTGCTCTTCAACTTTAAAATTCGTTCTAACGATATCAGCGCGTGATGGGAAAAATGTTTCTCCAACGGTTCTCGCCGCATTAGCTAAAATCCTTGAATATGCATCAACATCAGACCCGGGTAAGTAAGTACCAACATGTAATCCATTAGCAACCTCAGGAACAGCTAAAGCTCTGAACGCTCGGCGAGTAGCACCGGCTCCACCATTTGCAGTAGCCACTAACCGAATATTCGAGAGTTCCCAATTTTTTCCAGTAAGTTCTGCATCAAACCACCTCGCCGCTTCATCTCTCATACAGCTACGAAGAACCCCCATCGCTCGCACCCGACCAGGAGGTGCACCGGCATCGTCCAATGGATCAATACCAACGGTATTAATATACCCTAAAAAGTTATCAATAAAAAGATTAAGATCTTCATCTTCCCGACCATGAAATATGGGGGCAGCTATACCAACGGCAGCCATATCGTATTTTGTGAATGGTTGAGAGGAGGTGGAGGAAGGTTCAATTGTCTAATCCGAAACCATTGTACTTGGATACGCAGAGCGGCTATTTGTTGGAAAAGTCGATTCCTAAGACGTCCCAATGTCCGAATTCCAAAAAGAACCCGATTATTGGCATATACAAGCCGATTTCGTGCCACATCACGCTCGCCTATAGCTCTATTACGTTCACCTATAGCTCTATTACGTTCTCCTCTCATAAGATTATATTGCTGCTGAAGACGACGATTAGTCGTCCGCATACCACCAAACTCACGTTCCAATTCAGCCAAATTAGCTTCTAAACTAGTAATAGTATCTTGTACGTTATTTAGCTCATCTTGTGTAAGACCTAACAAACCCGTTTGAACCTCGAGTTCATCTTGTAATTCATCACGTTCTTTTCGAGATCGATCACGTTCCGCTTTTAATATATCGCGTTCTTCGTATGTTTCTCTACAGCGATGAATTAATAAATTAAGAGCATGTTTAAGACGATGATTTGCATTTTGTACATCTCGATTAACAACCATGCGATCACTGACAGTTAAAAAATCTGTTAGATCCTTAATTACCGCAACTAATGGTATATTATTCATATCACGCAAATCCCTAGGAGGCGGTCCAGTAGGCTCTGAAGGAGTATAAATTGCAATTGGTGTCGACATCGTATTTAAACTAAGATAGAATAAAATTCAAATGGATCTTTATGTATACAATTTGGACGAGTACACGACCGACTCGAGACAGGGTAATGAGTTTGCCCCATCATGGCCTTTCCGTCTTGCCGTAGCAGGAAGTTCTGACTCGGGTAAGACAACTATGATTATTAATTTGTTAATGGGAGACAAGAAGGCAAAGGAGGATGGCGAAAGGTACATATTATGTGATGCGGTAATTCTAGTTGGCAGATACCTCGATGAACCGAAGTGGGCAGTCGTACGTGATTTTTTCAAAGAAGAAGAAATTCCGTTTACCGCAGTATCCCATAGTGAGATTCCAAATGTTAAGGACTTCAACTCCACCCAGGCTACTGTGGTAATCTTCAAGGATTTGATGGATGCGCCTAAAAAAACCCAGGATCTCATCACTGGATTTTTTACACACGGACGAACCAAAAATATTTCATGTATTTATGTGGCCCAAAGATTCTTTACCATTCCCAAGGCTATTCGTGAAAATGTGAATTATATTTCCCTACATGGAGGTCACGGAAGTTTGACCGATACTAAGAGAATCATCCGCCTATATACAGAAGAATCAGAGTCATTAGCACCAGTAATTGATGATCTTACTCTGCAACGTGAATTTGTAGTGTTTGATCTTAGAAGATCCAAGAGCGATCCGTTATCCATTCGGGTTAGATGGGATACTAGTCTCAGTTCGATCACTGATCAATCTCAGTTCGATTCTAGTTCGAACTCAGTTCAATCCCCGTTCGATCCGAGTTTGAACCCAGTTCGATCAAAGTTTAGTCCTTATGGCCAAAAAGCTGTAGCTGAAGCAAAAAAGTCCTTCCAGCTAATTGAGTTTGCTCGGGAATATCCATCGCCTAAAGAGAGAAAACACCTCCTCGTATCTGGTATTATAGCTAAGAACGCAGATACCTGGATTAAGTACGTCTTTCGGGAAGCCTACGGATTATCTGGTAAGACCCTGGGATCAGACTTCCAAAACTTCTTAGCGAAAGTACGGGATAGGACCGCGAAGACTGAAATTCCAAAATCTGAGACCGTAAAGGAGTTATTCTTCCGATATGAAGTCCTGAAGTCTAGTCACCCTTTGGATAATAAAAAAATAATAGAAGGCATCGGGGTCCTTTTACAGATCTTTTCTAAGGGTCATATGGACCGTCGAGCATTACGAGTAGGGATCAATAGTATTTTGTAAGAATCTGGTTGCTTTAGCAACCCATCTCGCGAAGTTCTTCCGCAGAAGCCCTAAGAATCATGGCGCTTTTTTTACGTCCTTCGAAGTCAATCCGTAGCATCCTAGCTTTTAATCCAATAGCTCCTAAGGCTCGAGAAGCAAAGTTCTTAGTCATCGGATTTCTTACATGATTTACATAGTTCTCATAGAATGTAGTAAAGGGTTCGTCAATACCATCCGGGTATGTATTCCGTAAGAACTGATATAAGGCAATTTCCCCACTGTCACATCCAATGGCTATAAGCTGTTCAAGAAGCCACTTCCTAGTATCCTCGTATGAATCTCCGTCCATAATTTTCATATCTAGTCTTTGTGTGAATAATTGTGTAAAATCCGCATTACTTGCCCGACGGATAATCTGGACCAACTTATCCCTGGCAAGTCCCAAGGCTTGTAAAGGTTCACTCTCGTCACCAATCTTCTTTATAATCTGTCTATACAACACGCTGGATAATCCTCTATATGCCGCTTTTGCAGAGAATACTCCACAGTTCTGACACTGGTTTATTACGATTGATGTTGACATGGCTATCTTTCTTTGATTATTCACTCACTTAGTATCCTTCACAATCTTTTTTATATATTGTTATCTTTAAATACCTGTCATTTGTATAAAAAAAAAATAACTGGCATTAATGGGATCAACCGTTGGAAAGACCGGAAGACCAGAGGACCGGAGGACTGACCATTAGGAAGCGCAGTCCTTGCACAACTTGTCCGTTAAGTCACTTGGGCTTACAGTAAGGTTGCTTGTCTAAACCTCTTCAAAATCCTACGATTAGTTTCGTCAAAATTTTACTATAGATTTATTATAGTTTCGGCAGAGTTTCGGCAGTTTCGGCATTTATAATAAGTTTCGGCAGTTTTGCCTTTCTCTAAAGTTTCGCCAGTTTTTTAATATAACTTTAATATAGTTTCGCCAGAATTTCGCTTTTCGGCGAAACGCCATCTTGCCTAAACCCCTAGGTTTCGGCAAGCAACCTTAGCTTACAGGCATGAGACATTCCCTACACAACTCAATATTAAGCTCTGCAAGTCTCGGGGCATGGTCCTCCAAAGTTCGTGGACGACCGGAAGGACCGGAGGAAGGTGTCCCGTTAGTCGTATTCTGCTGTAAGATAAAATCATCATATTCATCTTGGTCAGCTTGAATAGCGGCTCTGATTTGTTGTATATTATTGAAAGTTAACCGCTGGCCATCAAGATTTTCCTCATTATAGCGTGTTTCATTGATGATTTCCTCTATAAGCTCCTCCTCTTCAGAATGAACAAGGTAGTAGTCCTCAACTACCTCGTAGTCACTCTCAACCAGTCTATGATACGTTCTAGTACCGTGTTGAATATAGCGTCCTGTATCTGTATTTAAATATACAGGTTGTTCCTGGGGTGGAGGCGGTACGGTTTGTCTACGGACAAGCCTTCCATCGATATAATCATGGGATTCCATAACTATTCGATTAAAGGTATCTCCACCAACACGGATTGGACGTCCGGTTATAGGATTAGTTATATAAGGGTATGTACATGTCTTTTTTCTGTACGTGTCTACATACCTAATTGTTATCTTCAATTTACAATAACCAAGTGACATCGTCATCAGTCCTTGTCAAAAAATGCGAGGATGCCTGATGATGAGGTTACATGGTCATCAGTCCTTGTCGCAAAGCACGAGGATACCTGATGAATAAGTTATTGGATTATTGGCCTAAAAAGCATTCATGGAAAAACTATGGATTATATTACAGAAAATGTGAACGGAGTTCATGTCACGTGATACCCTGAACAAATGTGTAGAGTGTCACGTGACTTCATGTGGTACGTAGATCATTTCCTTTTTGGGCGATACCAGTTCCACAAAAAATCGATTTTGGTAAAAATGCGTTTGGAATCTTGTGTAACATAAATTTCCTTTTTCGGTAATTCGGGATTACGCGGTAATGCCGGCCGGATCTAAAAAATATGACTCTGCAGGGTAATTCCTACGAAAGTCAAGTACAAAATGCTTACTCCTGTTGAGTCCATTCATACCACTCCCAGTCTCCAAGGATCGCCTCCCCATCTTTGTTCACTTAATGCATGCTCTATGGTTTCCCTCTCTTGGGGGTCCACGACCATCCCATTCCTAAGCATTTTCTCCATAATATAAAGCTGATCCTCGGTGAGGCGGTTTATCCATCTTTTATAGAGGTCGTTTACATCTTCAAACGTTATCCAGTCAATTTCCCTCTTTATATAATGCTTTCCGAGAGCTCGGATTTCACAGTACACATCCCCGATCGTAGTGGCATAATTTTTCCACTTCTTATATGCCTCTCGACGAACTTCCTGCCACCACACTCTATCTACCTTACTCGCTGCAATAAGGTCAGTATCTGGGATCTTTGCGACAATGCGTTCGACTATTTCTACTGGTAATCGGTCCAACATGATGTTATGTTACTTATACTATAGCTATCTTCAATTACTGTATGCCTATTACATATGGATAAAAAATATAGACTAAATTCGTACAGAATCGTAGGACCACAGGAGCCGCTTATGCAAGAAGTTCTGTTAAGGTTTTCTCAGCCTCGTTTTTAGTAATAGCTCGCTTTGGGAGACCGGTTGATGAGTCCTTAGTCGCATTATAATACAATTCGAAGAGGGCCTCAAGCTTATCTAGGAGAGCTTGTTTATTCTTGTATGATTCGCGGATTTTTGCTATTTTAGCAGTATATGCCGCATTATCTGGGAAGAGTTTTCTGGCCACGAACTTCACATATGATACAGGAGAATTTGCCGTTTGGATTCGCTTGATATACTTCACGTGGTCCTGGACGAGGTAACTGGTTTTGCTAAACCCAGATACTAATGCGATTACTATAGTATCTTTTAATGCGCGGATAATCTTGGGGACAGTTTCGTCAGAGACAACATTAGGCTGAATGCGCGATGCCTCGTAAATAACCTCCTCACTAGTGCTGTCAGTGCTGTTAACAATGCTTGCGAATTCGGTATATGTTGACATGATTCTTTGTACTTTGTAAAAAATATAAATCTTCAGTTACCTGTTCATTCGAATGAGAAAAAATAAATATGAACCTCGGGGTTTACACTTGGGATACTGCAAGACAGTAGAAGCGTCGCTCGGCCTTTTGCATCAATGGAGAGCCTGGTCTATATAACCAGGGGATAGCGACTTTCTGGATTATCCTAGCCGCTTTATTGTTCCTTCTTTCTATATATCTCCTAAAGGCATTCTGGATCATTTCAGCATGATGAGTATAATAGTCAAAATTAAAATGCTTTGGGCAACTATATAAATGTAGTCGCACCGCTTGATCCATGAAAGCGTCAGCTCCCCATCTGCGATCAATAAAAGATTTACAGTAGGTACAGTACCACCTATTTGGTAGTCGTGATACTATTCTCCTAATGTGCACAATATAAGCATATACAGCTTGACGAGACCTTGGATAAGGTAGCCGCCTATGAAAACCTATTCTACTACAAGTCTCATAATATTGCACAGCATTCTGAATGCGCTTAGCCCACGCGTGGAAACTTTCGTCGTCTTGTCTACCTAATCCGTCGGTGTTTTGCATTTGGGTATCTCGTAAGATTACATATCCCATAGGTTTATTCAATTATGCCATCACGATATGTCAGTAAAAAATATACATACCGGTCCCTAGCAATCATGTCCAGATAACCTTGTTCGCATTTTTCACATGGCAGTATCCCGCGGTTTCAAACTTGAAAGTCTTTAGAGTCGTATCTGCATTCTCTGAACAAGTGAAAACCGCGGGGCTATCTGGCTGTTCTTCTAAAATAAATCCGTCTGTATGGATACGTCGTACTTTATCCTTGTATGGTTGAATTGCCTCAGATGTGATTTTGCGACCACGTGCTAATAAGAATGGGGCGATCCTGGGATACTCACCTTTGAAGGGATTACCCGGGTTTGTAAACTGGAATCGCCACTGGTCAGATCCTACTGGTACGATGGAGTCAAGTGTGTGGCCTTCTGGAAACTTGAATGGATCTGTTTGATCTGTGGTGAGTGTCTTGTAATTACGCTTCCTCTGGCATAATGCTCCCATAATGTGTTGAGGACTCGCTTTGCCACGCGGCCAGCTATGCCACCCTGGTTTTTAATTTTGAAGAGGAAGTGTACATACTTACCGAATATTACAGTTCCAGGGATTCTCGCTTCTCTATCATATATCAATGCATTTGGCTTCCCATCCTGTATTAACTGTATATTGAGACCAAGTTTTTTTGCTCGTTGTAAGTCGATGAATGTATAGATTCCCCTTTTATTCTGTCGGAAGAGAATATTATTCCCACTTATTTTGGCACGGAATAATCCATACAAGGCATAACCCCTGTGGTCGACAAAGTCATTAAGTGTCTGGAATTTACCCCGTCTGATTGGAAAGTTCGCGTTTGATTGTTGGATACTCGGGTATAAACTTGTTGCGTCATACTGTCTTCCATAGCCCTTCCACTCGTTATCTGCCCAGATTAATCCTCCCATCATTGCATCACTTAACCACTCCGCTTCTATCGGGTCAAGAGGATCATTGGCTGGAATTCCTACACTTAATCGTTCGAATAACCAGAGAGCCGTTCTTTTGTAAGACCAGTTATGGTATGATAAGTCGATTCCTAAACCGAACTTCTTTGTCTCCTGTAGAAAGGAATTCCGCTCCTCGTGGATTCTCTGATATGCTTCTTCAAGAGTTTCATATACTCCAGTCTTACGGTTTTTCTCGACGGGGATGAAAGAACTTTTGGAATTCTTAGTTTTTTGAAACTGCGCAATTGTGCAAGACTTAACTGTTTTGCCGTTGTATATTGTGACTACATTATTGGTCCCATCTTCATGGTATACAATGGGTAAATTACGCTTTTTATCTATTTTACTGGGGTGGAGTCTTCCAGGATTTAACGTGAGGGAGTAATGGCCTTCTGATAGGATGAGAGTCGCACGTCTATCGGACTTACTCTTAGAGATTCGGGTAATGTCCCCCACAATATTAATTGCGAGACTTCCTGCGAGTTGTTCAACCTTGTCCATGCATGAAACTGGGATGGGAGCATCGCGATTGAGACCTAATGCCTTTTTGATATACTCGGGCTTTTCGATTGACTTTAGCATTTTAGAGAATGTGCCGTAAATATTTTTTAGGCATTCATACAGGCAATCATTTAGCTCCCCATTGCATCCTCCTGCGGCCGGTGGACTATCTCTTGCATAAATTATGAATCGTTCAAAATAATCAGGGTCTGCGTCATCCGGTAGTTGTGCTTCATCATAATGGTCTAATAGTGAAAAGAGGCTGGCTGGTTGGTTTCCTGATGTCCATCCACCGGGTTTCCAGTTTTCATAGGGAAGTAGGATCTGGAACTTTCTATCTGGAAATCGCGTCTGGAGAGTCTGACCGAGTCTGGCGATAGCTCCTCTGGAAAAGCGAGCACCGGAATACTGAAGTTCCTTGATGTCAGGTCGTGTTGGTAAAGTGCGGGCAATTCTTGAGTATTGCATTTTTATGTATATGATTTGTCTTCAACTATAAATAATATCTTTCTATATATATACGAAAAAAAAAGAAATAATCTCAAATAGCGCTTACAATATGTCGTTGATAGCGCCCTCAGTATCCTCTTCGTCCCAGTCATCGATGATTCCATTGGCGGCCTCCCATTCACGTTCCATATCAGTTTTTGGACGTTCCTCGGGGATCTCTCGCGCTTTACCCTTATCTGCCCTCATAGTTTCATAACCAGAGGGGGTGGGAATAATCTCGGCATTACGATTCTCCTTGTATATTCTTATTAAATCTGCGAGTTCTTTACGGCTAGGTATTTTAGGTAAGTATCCATTATATTCAATCCAGTCCTTGAAGCGGTCTACTACCTCCATAAGGTAGTACTGGTACTCGTCCTCAATACGCGTTGTGGGACATTCCTCTATTTCAAACGCGAGTATTTCCCAGTCATATTCGTCTGACGCATCTTGGTACTTGGCCCATAATTCCTTACCTGTATTGTAGAGATCATTGAAGACCTGGTCCTTTAAATTTTTAACCCATGGTTTGCGATCCCATCGGTGTCTTTCTTGCCAAGCCCAGTGCGCTCGAGTGCCTTCCTTTGGTTCAGGATCCCGGTCAACTTCTGGTTCTGTGTCGGGTTCTGGGATAAATTGCTCTTCAGAAGCCGGTTCTGGGTCAGGCTTAGTGACAGATGCAGAAGATTCTGCGGGATACTCGGGTTGTTGTTCAGCAGCTGGGTTCACAGTTGTAAAATCTGAGTCAGATAGCAAGTCATCTAAAACGTCGTAGTTATCTGGCTCGGGGATAGGTTCTTCTTGGTCGGGTTCCTCGTCAGATAAATAACAATCTGAAAAGTTATCTATAGATTTATCGGTGTTTGACTCATTAGTATCTTCATCGGGATCTGGTTGTTCTTTTCTTAACTCTTGTGGACGTTCTTTTAAGTGGTCAGGCTTGGGTGGAAGTGGTGGAGGAGTCTTGCGAATTACAGGTGCAGGTTTTTCCTCAGCGGGTTCGGGTTTTTTCTCAGCGGGTTTTTCCTCAGCGGGTTCGGGTTTTTTCTCAGTGGGTTTTTCCTCAGCGGGTTCGGGTTTTTTCTCAGCGGGTTTTTCCTCAGCGGGTTTCTCGGCAACTAACTCTACTCCCTCTACTGGTGCTTCCTGTACGTCTTGTACATCTTGGATTACTTTACTAAAATTCTCCACGATTTTTGCTTTATCTAGTATGTAATAGTTTATTCGGGTACCTGAGCGGCTTACACGCATTTTAGGGGCGAATTGTTTAATCTCCATACCGAATTTATTGTCACTTAGTGTTTTGTTTTCACCCTTCTCACTGCACCAATTCTGGTAAGTGCTATAGAAATTTGTACACGGGATTTCAAGTGTGTCGCAATTGTCGGGCCACATCATTTCAAGGTAATATTGTATAAAACGCTGGGGATTCGGGATACTTGCTTCAATTAACTCCCGTTTCATTTGAGTATCAGGAATAGATCGGGGATTGAAGCCAGTTAAGTCTCGGCTAAGTAGATAGGACATGAAGGAACTGGCTGTATCCGGATTTTCTAATACTTTTACGAGAGAACCGAAGTATTCTCTATTGCCCTTATATTTGGCTGAGACGTTGAGAGCTACAAATCTTTCATCTCCCATTTCTATGCGGATTGGCATAGCATGATTACTGAGGATCATGTAGCCAGCAAAGTCATCAATAACCTTCACATCTATCCCCTTTTCCTCAATAGAGATGTAAGGCTCGGTGATTAAACTCTTGAGTCGGTTGTTTGCCCCGTGCCATTCCTTGCCTGACATATCGCATTCATTGAGGATGATAAGTTTTTTGGCACGAACAGCCACATTGAACCTTCCCATTACATCTTCAAGACGAGTAGTGGAGAGGAAATTTTCACGGCCGAGAATACGTTCTCCGATAAAATCGGTTAAGATATTCTTACCACATCTGGGGGGACTGCGCATGATAATTGCTGTACCGGGTTTTTTGTCTGGATTTTGAATTAGAAATGCGAGCCAGTTGAGGATGTATATAGTTAATTGCTTGTCCTCTGCACACCATACCTCATGAACGTGTCGGATGATTGGATTAACTAGGTTTGGTTTGATGCGCTTAGCGGGTTGGGCCCTGAAACCTAGGAAGAGATTGAAGAATTCAGGATTATACTTTGGCGCATTTGGGGGATAAGGCATGAAGTTTACATCTGTATAACAGATCTTTGCGATTGATGCTTGGAGAAGAAGATCCTTTAATTTGGTGGATGTGGTCACGTCACTGTCTTCTCCGGTATCTGACCGAATAATTACCTTGTGCTTAGTAGAAATCCCCTTAAGATCTGCGGCGAACTCGAAGTATATGCTTCCATTGTAAGCCTTCTTTTTTCTAATCCACATGCCGGATTTTGTGGTGATGAAAGCCACAGAAGCCAAGATTGCTGAATTGACGCTTTCTTTCGTGTGTGTACCTACACATTTTTTAAGAAGGTCATCGTAGAAGAAACGGTTGTTGGGGTTAAAGATTGCTGGAACTTGAGCGGCCATTTTTTGTTCTATCAAATCGAGTACTAATTTATAGTTACCTAATCTTCAATTGCCGAATATATTTTTTCTGACGGGGTAAGTGGTCATAGTTCGGCTGCCATAGTTCGGGTGCCATAGTTCAGGACATAGGGAATCATACTTGGAGGGTCTAGGTGAGTATATAAAGGGTAATCATAGCGTGAATCGGGTTTTGGGGTCTGAGGGGCTGACTAAGGCTGCCATAGTATTATTATAAGATTTTTCGTACTATGGCAGGTACTATGGCAGGAGATTCTGTTTGATTTCGGCTTTATTCGCGTTTTTATTCCATTTTTAAGTACTCTGCCATAGTTGCCATAGTTGTCATAGTAAGTTATATATAAGAAAAAATGTAGAAAAAAAAAAAAGTGGAAAAATACCGTGGCAGACCATGGTACTGTGGCAGGTAAACCTGCCCCACGGAGGGGGGATGTAGGTACTGCAAGGCCCTGGCCGAGGTGGAGGAACGTTAGTGACTACACTACCAGCCCGACGACTCTGTATTGTAAAAATGCTACAAGCTTGCCCCAATATCCAGGAACTTAGCATAATAGATTATCAATACTATGGTGGAAAAGGTGACGTTAGAGATTTGCTAAGTGAAATCCTGCATATATTACCAAACCTTCAAAAGCTAGATATCAGATATAGTCGATATTTTAAAAATAAAAATGCCATTGAAAAACTCATAGAAACCCGTAAAGACCTAGAAATCAGAGTAACATGGCAAATGTAATATTTGTAAAGGCTAATCACTGCCAAAACATTTGGGCACTGCCCTGTTACTGCCCGTCACTGCCGAAAAAATTTGGGCACTGCCCTGTCACTGCCCGCCACTACCCATCATTGCCGCAGAAGTTTGGGAAACACATGGATTTTTCCTAGCAAGATGACGCTTTAACTTAGAGGGAAAGTCAAAACTTGCTCCACATAGATGACAGGTTAATCTTCCTCGAGAGTGTGAATTTTTTTTAAGTCGATAGTATCCATCTGCAAGGAAGTCACGTTAGTTTTCCGTTTATGTAGAGAAATTGGAATGGTAATTTTTTTACGTGATGATAGAGGGATGGTCAGTTGCCGATTTTGGAAATCTAGAATGACATTAGCACGATCAATCCAAGGTACACCTAGCAATAAAAAGTCCTTATCACTCTTAACAACCATGAAGTCATCTTCAATTTTTTTAGAGTTCTCCCCATCATATACAAGAATACCAAGACCATATACTGTCCCAATAGTATCAGATTTTATTGCAACACCACTAAGGTCAGGAGCATTACTTCTATCAACGTCAAGATTTAGGCGCTTTACAATATTGTTAGATATCAGAGAACTATCAGAACCAGTATCGAAAATTGTCGTAGGAATAACTAAAGATTTTTCACTCTCAGGTGCGACTACTTTGGTCTTAATAGTGACTACATCACTAGCAGACTTGCGGTTAACAATTCCAATACCTGCTATAGAAGACCATAAGTCATTATTACATATAACATCATCATTTTTACGGATTAAATTTGCAGCCATACTATTAGTTACAACTGAAATCATAGGATGAAGGATAGATGTGAAAAGGTCCTTAACATTATCCCAAACTTTTTCACGTGTTTTTATTGAGGGTTCTCCTTTAAGCTGACTGAGTACTGGTTCTTTATAATTAATGAATTCAGCATTCAGAGCATTGTAAGCAGATATAACAGTCTCTTTTGGTACAGCATTAACGAAGGATTGAACCAGAAGCTTTAAGAGTTGTATAAAAACCTCAAAGATAATACGCTGCCTTTCAAGTTGTGATTTTTTCTTATCAGTAGGCTTTTTATCTACACGTTTCCTTTCTGTAGGCTTTTTTTTTTAATCCATAGCAGGCATGTCCAGAGTCTGAATCACTATCAGAGGAGTCAGAGGAGTCAGAGGCGTCAGAAGAGTTAGAGGAATCAGAGGAGTCATGTGCATAATTTGTTTTCCTCTTTCCCTTCTTAGATTTTGGACAGGAACTCTTAGTATGACCAGATTTACCACAACTTGAGCATTTCTTTGATTTCTTTGGTTTGCGTGTACCTGAACTTATACCAAATACCTGATTACCACGGTAAATATGGTCAGATGGTAAATTTTTATTAAGTTCTGTATCAATAAATATTTCAAGATCACTAAGGGTTACTTTACTTATATCGATATCTCTTGGAAGACCTAATTTATATGCTAAAGCAAGTAATCTCTGAAATGATGTATCATTTTGAGGACTTGAAAATGGACTAGAAGATGGTACTGGTACTGCAGATGATCTAGCCGTAGTCATAGGAATTTTAGAATTTATAAGATTCTCAATATCCGCTAAAGTTGGACCCTGATATGTAACTATAGGAGTAGGTGGCATATCTGTCCTGTATTTCTCAACTTCTTCCAATTTATTCAGAATAGATGCAACTGAATTTTCTAAACCAATACGTCACGCATCCAACTTATTTTCACTGGAAAGACCATTTAAGAACTGTTGCCGTACTAATTCATTCTGATTTACCTCTGGAAGAGTTGGATATGCAAGTCTAACCATTCTTCGTAATTTAGAATAGAATCGGCTTACAGTATCACTACCCTGAACAATAGCATTAAATGCAAGCTTAGACTTTTCAGATGTTATAGTAGGGAAGTAATGCTTAAAACGATATATTAATTGTCCAATACGTATTCCAGGAGCCACAATTGTACCTCCATTATTAGCATTAGGATTATTAACAGCTATATCAGTAGGACGACCCTCGACTATTGACCAATCTTCATCCCATACAGTATGATCAGGTATAAAATTAGCACCAGTAATAGTATTAACTGCAGCTGCTTGTCCATGTAATACATTAGCCCCTCCACAAAATTGATTCGCCGCTACAGCCTGTATAGCGCCATTATTCAAAGCATTAAAAGCAGCAAGATTGGCCACACCAGTATTATCCAGAAGATTTACACATTCCCAATTTTTTCCTTTGATATGTGTTTCATACCAATCTCTAGCATCATCTTCAAGTAAAGTCTCAAAGACCCCATGAATCCTAACACGAGTTCTAGCATTAGCAGCAGGATCAAGTCCAGCAGACTCACACCATTGCCTGAATTCTTGAAGCCAAAGTTCTGGATCTTCACCAGATGCTCCTCTAAATTTTTTAGGTGCATATTCTGCCATTATCGGTTGTTGTATTACCGGAGGGTTATTTTGTAATGCTAGAATCTGTTGATTCAAATTATTGACCTGATTTTGCAAATTTTGACCATGATTACGACAGTTTAAAAATTGCCCTCTCCATGCTCGAGCTTGCTGAATGATACCATTAGCCCGCCTTCTACTTCGTTCTGTTTCAGTATTATAGCGCTGTAATAATCTATGAGCATTTCTTCTACTCTCATTACGTTCTCTCTGGACATTAGCTAGTTGAATTTGACTGTTAGCATATTGAGCCTGGATGTTAGCCAATTGGATCTGAGTATTTTGTGCAAGGACTTCCCAATGTTGGCGATAACGCACTTCATTTGCATATGCATCCTCATAGGTACGTCTTGTTCTCAGTATAGTAGCACGTGTATTATTAAGTTCATGTCTAAGATATTCTTCACGGTTATGTGCATCATCTAACAAACCTTCAAGTCTATCCTCCATATTATCTTGATCTTCTATAATATTTCGCAACTCATTAGCATATCGGATAATGGCATCAAGACTATCATTTGCAGTGTTAAATAAATGATTTATATGAGGGTGTGCTGCTATAGTTGTACGATCAAGGTGAATACGAATACCAGCTACACTATTTGCTATAGTTGTCCGATTATTTAAGATTTCTGTAATAGGGTCAGGAGGAATTGCTGCCATGTTTTTCCGTTGTCTATTAGCAAGTTCTTTTATTCGATCTTTAAGTTGAATATTTAGAGTATCAACTTCAATCAGCTGACGTTCTAATGCTTGAAGCCCTTCCTCCTTTAGTGATGCCGTTTCTAATGCTTTCTTAAGCTTTGCACGCAACTCAGCATTTTTTTGCCTAAGTTCTTCTATCTCAGATTCATGACCCTCGATTACACCATACAGGTATTTTATATATTGCTCTTGTGATTGCAATGTATGTGCAAGCTTTGTAATCTGTGTCTTTAACGATGTATCTTCCATTGCCAGTTCCACAGATTTTTATAGACCCTACATTTAATAAACAAATCGAACAAAATTATATCCTTCAACAAATCTATTACCATCCATGTGGATATTATCGTACTCCTGAAAAACTTTGGGCTAAAGTGCAAGCTGAGGGCCATGATTTTAACATATCTGATATTACAGAGTGGTTGCATAAACAGGCTATATGGCAAATACACTCACCTATACCCAAGTATGTTCCACAGGTTTCTTTTAATAAGATTACTCGACCAAATATGTATCATCAAGCAGATATCTTATATATGCCCTATGATACTGTAGATAGAAAGCTGTATAAATACTGTCTAAATATTGTAGATGTTGCTAGCCGATATAAAGCTTCAGTATCTCTAGAAGATCGCAGCTCTGCACGTGTTGCTAAGGCATTTAAAAAGATTTATAGTAAAGCAGACTGCCCGCTTATTTGGCCAAGAGTTTTACAAGTAGATGGGGGATCAGAATTTAAGGATGAAGTTATCCGATTAATGGATGAAAAAGGTGTGCGTATTCGGGTGGGTACTACTCATAAGAGTCAGGCTATTGTTGAACGGTATAATCGAACTTTAGCAGAGAGACTTTTCAAAATACAGGATGCAAAGGAACTCCTTACAGAAGGTGTGAATACTGCCTGGGTTAAGAACCTTTCTGATATTGTGAATGAGCTAAATAATTCTAATACTCGTCTGCTAGGTATGTCTCCAGTTGAAGCAATCCAGAAAGATCAAGTGTATGCACTACCTTCAAAAATTCGGAAGGATAGACCTGTAGGTGCAGAAGAAATATGTTTACCAGCTGGTTCTCTTGTGAGATACTTACTTGATAACTCAGATTACCAAGGTAGGAGACGTGCAACTGATCCAATATGGTCTACTAAAGTTTATACAATTGAATCTTCCACAGTTGTTGATGGGCAGCCGGTTATATATAGGTTATCTGATGGACCTAAAAAAATATTTACTCGAGAAGAATTATTAGTTGTGCCATCTGATACTATGCTGCCTCCTACTCATATATTATATTAATTTTCAAGTTGTGGTATCCTATAATCTCCATGTGCATACATTGTGATATTATCTTGTGCAATCCATTTTTTATCATCCATAGGGGATAACCCCACCTTCGACATTTCTATAACATTTATAGCATGTCTATCAGATCGGATTGCTCTAAAGGTGACTGTATCATTATGTTTAGGATCAAAGAGTGCCTTATTATACCGCTCATGGTGGAACTCTTTTTTAACTACCTTTGAGGGGACACCTTTAGCCTTACGGATACCATGTTTTGGATTGGTGGTCTCATCCCCTACCTTGAGAATGGAGTACATTTTGGGACGGAGGCCAATAAATTCTGCTATAACTGCTCCATTACATTCATCCTTAAATTTCCCTGGGATTTTCATATTTATGTCAGTCTTATCACCTAATGCTTTTCGTACAGGATGATCTTTAGGATAATCACTGAAGTCAAATTGGTCTGCCATATCTATAAGGTCTGCATTAATATCCTCAGTTTGGATTTGTACAAGAAGTGAGTCTGTGTCTGTATAACATAACTGGATTTTTTCACCATATCGTACTTTAAGAGTATCATAGTAGAATTGATACATACAGAGCTTTGAGAGGTCAAGCACACTCATACCCACATATGTTGGACGGTTAAGCATTACCTCCACTTTTCGTCAGTGAATTGCAACAAGATTTTCTGAGAATATTTTACGACCCTTGAATGCAGGATCTGAGGTAAGCTTTTTATATTTCTTGGGGTGGGTTTGGGGTTGTACTACTGAGACACGTACACGTTTCCTGAGATTTTCCATAGTTTTACCAAATACACTATTATTCATGAGTTTATAGAAGTCCTTCTCAAAATCATTCTTAGCCTTAGCACGTTCGGCGGTGTTAAATTCTATATATGGTTTCATCCATGGAGCCTGCTCGAATTTTATAGCTTCATAGACCTTCTTGATTACTAAGCCCTGGCTAACATAATACTGGAGATTTCTATAATGAACTACATATTCATCCTTATCAAATAGGTTAGGGATGAGCTTATCCGTGGGTGTATATCGTTGTCCTGAACGTGCTATTATTTCCTGCTGCTTTTTACTAAGCCATTCCTTCTTAACCTTCATTCGTTCTGGTGCAAGGGGGTAATCTGTGTGTTGTGAATGAAGGGCTTGAGGGTACTCCAGTTTGACTTTAAGGATATATCCCTCAGAAGAATCATCTGGTATTTCATTACTTTCTATTTGCCTTTGAATGTTAGATAACTCGTTTTCCTCCTTTATCCAGTGGAAGTTACCTGTAGGTAAGTATTGCAACATGGCCCATCCATATAGGTTATTTGCGTCTAAGTATAGAATAGATGACTTGGGCTTATCTGCAGTCCATTTACCTTCTCCCATACCTGGATTATTTGCACAAGCATATCGTTTACTTACCATAGAGATTCCACCACGTAATCCTTGTTCTACCATCATGTACATATCCTGGTCAGTTATAAGATCCAATCTTTGCCCTGTCATGAAGAATAGTGCATCCCATGCAAAGCCTGGTGTTGAGTAATACCAGAGAGGATCTAACCCATATTTTTTCAAGGCCATTTCTCGGAAATTCTGAAATATATCGGCTAGTAGAAGGACGTCAGTTTTGAGATAAATGTTATGATAATCTTGCATTGTTTTACATCCTGCTTTTTCCCATACATACTGTGCATATTCGTATTCTTTATCACTAATGTGGGTTTCATTAAGTTTGCTATAGAATGCTCCTTTAGGTGGTAAACTAGTTTTCTCGAACTTTTTCCAGTCATCCATGTATTCATACGGGTAGACACCTTTCTTAAGATAAATCTCGAGTAATTCAGGTGGTATTTGACTTCGTGTTATCTTAAAGTTTTCAGGATGTGCAAAGCATCTACCTGCATCAATTCGCCATAAGTGTTGTGAATTACTACATTCTTGTGCTCTACATTTTTCTGCGCCTAGGTTGGATGCTAATTTGTCGAGACTTGATTTCATGAATTGTAAGCTGTCTATAAATCGGAGGGAACCTAACTTGAATGCCATATACTTTTCCATGTTATAAGGGATAGGATCAATATCATCCTCACATTCCATTGCACCAATTCCTTGCATAATTATGTGTCCATCATATCCTGATAAATTGTGAAAGATTACTGGGATATGCATTTCACGAGGTTTTATGGATAAGTCAAGATTATATCCTCTATGTGCTGCACCTCGATACCTTCCTGTAATATGGCAGTGGTCTCTTACTTTATTTCCATCTAAGGGGTTGCGACATATCCAGCAGTTTATTGCATTATCATAACTTACTTGCTCTTGGGTTGTTAATGGCATCATTTCCATTGGATTTCTGAATTCATTGCGAATTGCTTCAGCCTCATTTAGCATTTCGATTACAAATTTTTGTGCTGCATTTTCTCCTGTAAATATCTTCTGTGATTCACTTACACCATCATATCTTACCTTAATATACGAGTATGAGCAGGGGATTTGCTCTTGTACTTTCTTGGTTTTCTTATCTTTGTCTTCATCTGTGGGTGGTATGTCCATTACTAGGGCTTCAAAGTCTGCAACAAAGTAATATGGGACTTGCATGCGGCGTTTCCAGTTCTTGAATTCATATATATCATTTCCTTTCTTTACTGATGGCATTCGGTCTGCTTGTGGGGTTTTCTTTAATCCTCGACATATTGCTACATGTTTGTCATGGATTTCTTGTTGATGTGTGAAGTGGGAGATACACCATCGGCAGACAAATGTTGCATGTCCATCTTTTGTACATTTATTTACTAAACGGCTCATATTCTTAATCCAGCAATAGTGCTGCTTTTCCCCGTTACTGATAAGTACTAAATCTATTATTTTACGGCCCTCTGCATCATCCCTATCGGTAACATATATTGGACATAGGCGGTGGTCACGCCATTCACAGATGCAGAGGGCAATAGTTGGGTTCTGTCGCTCAAATCTTCTTAGAATTACCTCATCAGCTTGTACTGGAAATTCGATACCTTCAAAGTTTAACTCATTTACATACTCCTTATACTTGGAAATTCTTTCTGCATTCTTTTCTACTGGATGTAATGCTGCTAGGATTGCCCACTGGAAGCATTTGTCATCATCATTAGCTGGATTTACTACTCCCTTTTTCGTGACAAGATCTTTTGGGAGTGGTATATGTCCTGCTCCTGTGGGTGGTTGGAATTGCGAGATTTCTATAAATATTTTTTCTACACGATAGAATTCCCAACCTGATCCGTAATTTACATAGTCTTCTACTTTCTGCATGATTCTTGCTAATGCAAAATTAAATGTACCATTAATATCTGTTGATGGTAGGATTGGCATATTGCGAGTTTTAAATGGTATGTTATATCTGTAGATATACTCTACTCCATCATCTTCACTAAAGTTACCATCTCCGAATAATCCCTCAAGGTAAGAATCTAAACGTCTTATTGTGGCAAATATTCCAATTCTTACTTTTATTGATCCCAATTGATTTCTTTCATCCTGAAGAATATTCTGGATTGTTTGACTGTGTGCTGTAAGAAATGAAGCATAGTCATGCTCTCCAGGTGTTCCTATAGCAATATCAGCCGTAAAGTTTGAGTCTGTTAACTCCTTTCCTATACGTACTTGATCACGACGTTCAAAGACTACCTCATAATGTGGGTCTGGGTCAATTTGCATCATGCGGGTTATCTCTTCATTGGTTACCGCCGCTTGTGCTTCACGGATTTGGCAGATCTCATCCTCATATTCCTGCAATTTTGCATTTGAGCGGGGATATGGGATGGACTTGACAGGTACCTGCTTGAGTTCAGCTAGAACTGATCGGGTGACTTGTCTGTGTTGGGCACTTCTTGCTTGATGTGTTGACATCTTGTAAACTTTTTATACTCCTCTTTTATTCAATTACATTTTTTCTGAAAATAAAATTAATTGTTCGCCTACCCTATGAGGGTAAAAAAAAGAGGGAGACAGATTAGTACTGTCTTCCTAAACTATTCCTCACCATCTGAGTCATCGGGATTGTCATCCGAGTCACTGAGCACATCCTCGTCCCGATGTATTCTCTATCCTTAAGTAACTTATAGTTGTAAGCTACAACGGCGAATAGCTTCTTTTACCATAATATGCTCTACTGCGGCATTTGTTCTCTCTTTACAAGCCTTTTGATATGCCTCCCATTCAAGTTCACGGAGGTCACGATTTCTATTACCCTCCTCCTCTGATCGACCAAGAGCATAATTTGCTTTTTCCTTCTTTTCTACTGCTTTGTCGTATGCCTCCTCGGCTTCTTTATGCCACTTCCAGAGTATTCGTTCAGCTTCGGCTCTCCAGATTGGGCTGACTTCTAGAAGATGTGTCCCGAAATTTCTACTTGGAATGTATTCCAGGATATGGCCCACAAGTTCGAGGATTACTGATACTGCGGTATATACCATGTTATGTACTATTTATCTGTATAGTTACTTGGTACCTACCTTTTATTCAATTACATTTTTTCTCGGTATAAGGGAAATTGCTTGCCTTGCTATTCCGCTCTATTGACTCCATGGCTGGTTTCCTGGATGGGTTAATATTTCCTTACCTTTTTTGGCTCCGTTGGCTTTAAAATCCTATTTCTTGTTCGATTGGGGGTAAGTAGGTGAAAATATTAATAAATGATTTAGATTATGAAATAAGTAGGATATAAGTAGGTGAAAATATTAATAAACGGTTTAGATTATGAGATAAGTAGGTAAAAATATAAAAAAGGTGATTTAGGTTATAAAATATGTAGCATATAAGTAGGTGAAAATATTAATAAACGGTTTAGATTATGAGATAAGTAGGTGAGCCAGAATTGGGGTTTTCATACTACTCCTCTTCCTCGCTATATCTTGATGGTATATCATAAAATAAAATATCACGTGATGTTGTACTCTGAGCCCCAGTATTTTTTTGGATCGATATCTGATCATCATTTGATGGGAGCACAATTTCCTTAACTGATTTTTTTTCACGTTTTTTATTTTTCAGCATTTTTCTTTGTTCTGAGACGTTTTTGATTGGTGTTTTTAACTCGCATTCTATTTCTTTATTTAGTTGTGTATCTTGTGTAAAGCTCTGAACGGGTCGGTTCGGTTCGGTTTTTTTGCGGTTCGGGTAGAACCGAAAACCGAAATGGAACCGAAACGCCAACAAATCGGTTGATTCGGTTCTATCCGAAATTAAGAAAAATGCGAAAAAATGAATACACGACCATCCAGTGATCGTACAAGGACGAGCCATAGCTCGTTGGAATCCTCTCATCGAGACGCGTCGAATGGTGGTAAAATCAAGTCTCTAGCATCGATACATCACGAGATAAAACATGGTGAGTGTTTCTTAAAAAATTTGTATTAGAAAACGATCCATTGATGCTAGAGACATGAATTTACCACCATTCGACGCATCTCAACGAGACGAATCTAATGAGCTATAATTCGTCTTTTTGCAATCACTGGATGGTCGTGTATTCGTTTTTTCGCATTTTTTTTTAAATTTTCGAACATCAAAAATTAAAATTCCGATACAAGCGATTAAACGCCATCTATTGATCACACAAAGACAAATTTTAGCTCTTTGGATTCGTCTCACTGAGACGAGTCGAATGGTGGTAAAATGATGTCTCTAGCATCGATAGATCGTGAGATAGCCCATGGTGAGTGTTTCTTAAACAATTCGCATTAGAAAACGATCTATCGATGCTAGTGACATCATTTTACCACCATTCGACTCGTCTCAGTGAGACGAATCCAAAGAGCTAAAATTCGTCTTTGTGTGATCAATAGATGGCGTTTAATCGCTTGTATCGGAATTTTAATTTTTGATCGAAAATTTAAAAAAAAATGCGAAAAAACGAATACACGACCATCCAGTGATTGCAAAAAGACGAATTATAGCTCATTAGATTCGTCTCGTTGAGATGCGTCGAATGGTGGTAAATTCATGTCTCTAGAATCAATGGATCGTTTTCTAATGCAAATTTTTTAAGAAACACTCACCATGTGCTATCTCGTAATCTATCGATGCTAGAGACTTGATTTTACCACCATTCGACGCGTCTCGATGAGAGGATTCCAACGAGCTATGGCTCGTCCTTGTACGATCACTGGATGGTCGTATATTCGTTTTTTTGCATTTTTTCTTAATTTCGGATAGAACTGAACCGAACCGGACGGTTCCAAGTCCAAAACCGAACCGAGAACCGAACCGAATTTTTTGCCGGTTCCGGATCGGTTCCCGGTTCAAACTGGAACCGTTCGGAGCTTTAATCTTGTGTCGAAGGTTTTTGCTGCGCCTGCCGCAGCCAGAATATTCTGGTTTCCAATTCTTTCAACGTCGTTATTATGTTCTCTATATGCGAACCTCAGTATACTTTTGGCTATTATTTCTATGGTTTCACCTTTTATGCCAGTAATATTACTTATTTCCACTAGTAACCTATGTGTTTTTAGCGTCCTGAAAAATATTTTGTCGAAAATATCCTCTAACTCGTCTTTATGCCTAGAATTGGCTTTTGTAAAATTTTTGCTCACAAAAGACTTGACTTCTTTTAATAGATGTTCCTCGAACTCCTCTTGCCCTCGATATGACTCCATATTTATTAGTGTTTTAATAAGAAAAAATAAAAAAATTTTTTTTTTATTTTTGTAATTTTAGTTTTCCTTACTGCGGATTTCTAATAATTTTTAGTCCTACGGGAAAGAGTTTTTTTTTTTTACGTAAAAAGGGAATTCCCGTTCTGTTGACCTGGCCGCAACTTTATGTTGCCTTATTATCCTTCTCTTTTTCCTTTTATTTTTATTTTTCCATTTCCACAAAAAGGATGTTACAATTCAAATATAATAAATTAATTCTTCGTGGACCACGTAATAATTCGCAACTAAAAATTTCCTTTGAGATATAACAATTAATCTCATTTAAGATTACAATGAAATCCTCGGAGAATATATCGAAATCTGATATAATTTTGGCATTACCCGTAACAGTTTTATATTCTATTTTATGAAGAAAGGAAATATCTATCTATTAAGGGTCCAGTATATTACGTCATCATTTGTATGTGACCATATGACGATCATTTTATATGATCACGTGACCACGAAATTGACGAGAAAACTCTTGGAAAAATAAAATATTTCCAAACCTACCATATGAATTTTATTAAATATACGTTCAAATAATAAATATAATGCATCCTATCTACATTTTAACCATTTATTAATATTTCTATATATTTTTATGGGCAAAACTTAATGAAAATACCATTTGCTTGATTGATATTGTACATTAAAGATAATAACTCCACAAACGCCAAATATATAATTCAAGGTTATTAAATTAATTTATTTGCCTTTCCATTTCATTATAAAATTATAATAATCTAATTATTTACTTCACAACACATGAAATATTTTGTATTTAGTTTAAAGGAACAAATACGCTTAAGATAATAAAAAAATAAAATGGTATTAGTAAAAATTTTTATTTGAATATGATGCTTGCTAATTTTTTGATATAAATTATTTAACTAATTACTATATTATTACGTCTCAAAGTTTCGCAAGTTTTAAGTTAATTTAAAGTTAGTCTAATTAGAGAATTCACAACTTACCTTAGAGAATTCGCAACTACTGTTAACTTCATATGGTAGTTTTTCGTTGTAAACTATATTTATACTATACTTTTTTAAAGTTTATTTGAAAAACCAGAAACTTTGGCTCTCTAACAGATATTTTTAAGCAGGAGTTTGAAAAATATTAAAAAATTTTTTCTTGTAATGAAAGTAAAAAAAAGATGATCTCCAATTTTTTGCCATATATGGGATGACGTAATATACTGGACCCTTAATCACCATATTTTTAAGAGAACCCGAAATATATATAAAAGATAAAAGACAGCAAGGCCGGAATTATTATAATTTCAGTCATTGTCCAAAAAAGGTAATGGCTTTTCAACCGGCATTATCTAAAAAGGAACGATGAAAGAATTCTTTAAATAATTTTAAAAATAACAGCGATTATTTTAAAATTTCCTAATTCCTATTTCCAAGAATCCCGAATTCCAATATATATCATGAATGGACAATTTCCTGAAAAATATGACAATAAACTTTAGAAAAGATCTTACGAAATAAGAATCAAAGGATATACTTTCTCTAGAAAGTTATGAAATATTTCAGATTAAAAAATAAGTATAAAATATTATACGGGTCACATGACGCTTTTCTGATCAACTGTAAAAATTTTTATTATTGAATTAAAAAAAAGTATGAATTGCTAAGACTGTTCATTTATTACAACAATATTTTTTTTATATATGGATATGCTGATTTTAATTTTTTTTTTTAAAAAAAAAAGAAAACCAACTTATAAAATGTGCAATAATAATATATATATTTACTAAAATTAAAAAAAAACTTCTTTTCTAAGGATGGACTGTTGGGGATCGGTCAGAAATATTTATAATTTTTTGTTAAAAATTGAAAAACGATGTTTTTAATAATAGATCTTTAAATTTTTTATTAAAAAAAAAAATTGCTTTGCCAACAAATTGTTCCAATTTATTTTATTTTATTTTTTATTTTTTATTTTATTTTTTTATTTTTTATTTTTTTTTATTGAAGAAAAACGATTTTATTAATAAAAATCGATTTTCTTCTTTTTTTTAAAAAGAAAGAAAAATGATTTATTATTATACGCATGTTTTAGCTAGATAAAAATCTATAAAGCTGAATGGATTAAATCTAAATGGCTATAATATCACATTAATTCTAGGACAAGCACGAAATTAAAACAAATGTGAATTATAGGTAATATGTCTATATTGATATTTACATGGTTGTGATGATTCACCGGTTGGGCAAATTTTATAAATTTTAGTTCTAAACACTTTTTATTCTCTTGAAAAGAGAGATTCTGCCACTAGATGTTGATATATCGATTCCATAGTCCTTATTATTGTTAATTTTACTTTTCTATCAACTCCTCTTTTTTCAATTCCCTTTTTAAATAGCTGAAGGGCTTTCTTTTTATCTATGTTAACTCCATATCCTAACGTGTAGCATAAACCTAATTTGAAACAAGCAATGGCGTTTCCATTTTCTGCAGCTATTTTATATAATTCAAATGCTTTCGTCTCGTTAATATCAGTCCCAATTCCATACTCATAACAATAACCCAGATTTAACTTTGCATCTATAAATCCTTGGCTGGCTGATTGATTGTATAATTCATATGCTTTTCTTTCATCTTTTTTTACGCCTTTTCCTAGTTGATAGCATCCACCTAAGTTAAATTTTGCAAATTTACATCCATCTTCAGCTGTTTTATGAAAATAATAAAATGCTTTCTCATAATTTGTTTTTGATAACATAATTCCAAGATAGTTTAATCCATATTGAGTCAAACTTTTGGAAGAAAAGATTTTAGGAAATTTTGTATCTTTAAGTTCGTCTATCTCAACTCTTTCTTCTTTACTAAAATATATTTTAAGTATATCTTTTGCAAAAAAATTTCCATTAATTGTTGCTTTTTTATACCAATTAAAAGCTTGTTTTTTATCTATTTCTGTTCCAATTCCATGATAAAAGCAATTTCCAAGTTGATATTGTGCATCAATTACATCTTTATTAGCCAGTATTCTGTAATACTCAAATGCTTTAGTTTCATTCTTGTCAACACCTTTTCCTAATCTATAACAATCCGCAAGATAAATTGTTGCTGTAATATTTCCATTTTTAGCTGCTTTTCGATATAGTTCAACTGATTTCTTTTTATCTATTAGGGTTCCAATTCCAAATTCATAGCAGTATCCTAAATAAAATTCTCCAATATTACTTCCATTTTTTACAGATTTTTTATACCAATGAAATGCCAAGATATTATCTTTTTCAGTTCCACATCCATCATTGTAACATTTGGCAAGATAAACTTGAGCTAACGAATAATCACTTTTTGATGCCTTTGAAAATAATTCAAATGCTTTAACACTATTTTCTTCTATACCAATATTATAAATATTATAATAATATAACAATCCAAGAAAATGTATATATTGTGATCCAACTTGATTTTTTATTAACCAATTTGCGAGTTTGTCTTTAGTTCGACCTGATTTTAATATTTTTTCATTTATAATTTCTTTAATCTGGTCAAATGTAATACCTTTATCATGATTTTTGATCATGATTTTGATTAATTCATCAATAACAATATTATCAATAGATGATTCAAATGTATCTGTTGACGATGTTGTATTATTATCACGTTCCATTATACTTAAAGTAACATTTTGGCCCATATATGAGCTTAAACTTCCTTCAAACTTAATATTACTTGGTACTGATAAATTATCATTTATTCCCATAGATTCTTTATATGAATTTGAGTTACTATATTGATCGATTAGTAAATTATCTTCTTTTCTTTCGCTATTAATATAAAGAATTATGTCACTTCTTTCGAGAAAAATTGATCCAAGATTAGAGACAACCTCTTGTATATCTGGACGTTCATTTGGTTCATATTTCCAACATTCTAAATTAAATAAACAATAAAATTGTTATTAATCTTCTTTTAAGTATTAAAATACTAGATATTTCGCTTATTACCTGAATATAAATTACTATATTCAATTGGAGTTCCAACAATAATTTCTTCTCTTTCACCATTGGAAATAGATAAAATTAAACTTAAATCATAATTAACACCTTTAGAAGAAAACGGTTGATATCCACTCGAAATTTGCCACATTAAAACTCCAATACTATATATATCAGATTTTTTATCTAATTTATATTTTTCATTTTGATTCTTGTTAAACACTTTCGGGTCAACATAAGGAATCACACCATGTATTTTGGATATATTACTTGATGCTTCGGCAATCTTCTTTGATAAACCAAAATCTGCCAACTTAATATTTTTCTGATGTATAAGAACATTGTTCGCGTGCTGTTTTTAAATTAAAATAAGAAAGAAATAATCAAAATTTGACATAATAAATTATAAAAGAAAAAAAAAATAATTGATCATTACCAGATCGCGATGAATAATATCACGTTTATGTAAATGTGATACAGCACTTGCTAATTGAAATGCCAGTTTCAGTTTGTCATTCCATTTAAGTTCATTAAAATGCTCGTTTAAATAAGTTTCCAATGTACCACTATCAGCATATTCCAAAACTAACGAGTATTTTATCTCTTGAGATACTTCAATCGTTTCATCTAAAAATATATATGTTTTTTTTAATACCGTAAAAAGTTGTTGTTATTATTATAACGATGGTTTATTTCTAATACTTACCATCTTTTACTTTTGTGATTCCATAAAAATATATAATATTTTCATGAGAATTAACCTTCCGATGTAATTTTAACTGCGGTATTTAAACGAAAATTAAGAATAATCTTTTCATATAATTTAAAAAAATGTAAAAGATGTAAAAATTTTTGAAATATATTTATTTTAATACCTCCTTAATAATTTCTTTAAGTGTTACTTTATCATTTTTAAAGAACTTCAAAGCAAAAAGTGAATCGGTGTTTTTCCATGTAGCACGTACGACGTTTCCAAATGAACCACCTCCTATTAGTCGTTTGTTTTTAAAATCTGAATAATCGTAATAATCTATCTTTTGTTTAATAATTGATTTTTCCAACCAATTAATATGATAATTTGTTTCTGCCATCCTTAAAAATTGAAATTTATATTTTAAAATTTTCAGGCTCAAAGAGCAACGACGATAAGAAAAATGTACGAAATATAAACATATGTATTATGCAGATCTACTCGTACAAAAGAGTTGGTGTGACCCGTGTGACCTCACTCTTATGTGCTATTCAAATCACCATTGGTCATTTCGTTGTGCAAATATTTACATGATATGACATAGCCAATTGAATAAAAGGTAAATTATAAATAATTTACATAACATTCAAATAAAAATAGACTTAAAAGGTAAGTTACACGAGTTACAGACTATGCTAATTATTAATAAGAGTAAATTTTTTATAACAGCGATAGTAACACCAAAGTCTATTAATAATTATAATTTTTAATTTTAAACTAACAATAGCCTATTGCTTCGCACCAGGATCAATGAACTTACACAAAGAATATTTTGGAGCATGAAGAAAAATATTAGATTCTTTGTTAAATTTCAGTGATAAATGAAAATGATCGGCATCTCTTAATGACATAATCTATGATAGAAATCCGTAATAAATTTGACGGATACATATATTATACATAATACAATTCAAATTAGTTTATACAGGGTAACCTAAATATTACCAAAATTTTTAATATAAAGATTGCTCTGCAGTTATCACTTTTATTTTTGACAAATATTTACGGTCAGTGACAAAAGCTTGCACGTGACTTCTTAAATTCTGGCCCGAAAATAATTTGGCCAGAATTAAGATCAGTGATATCTGTGCAGCTGGCGCAGCTTAAATTTCCGCGCATCACCGGCGCATGTGAAAATAGAGATAGGCGATATTGCACTAAGAGCACTTCATAGGTTGCGCACAACACTTTTGTGAACAATGTGCGCTCTGCACATATAAAAATGATCTGAATTTCATTCCAACACCGATTAAATTCAGAACAACCATTATTAAGTCTGAGGTTGCCCTATAAAAAATAAGTGTCCGGAATTGTCCAGAAATTGTCCTGAAAATTTGTCTAAAATAATTGTCCAGAAAATGTCCAGAAAATGCCAGGTACCATGTCCGGAAATTGTTCTGAAAACACACTCGTTTCCGGACACTCATTTTGTCCAGAATTTGTCCGGAAATTGACCTGAAATATTTTTTCATAAAATTTGGCACAAAAAGATGATCAACAGGTGACCATTATAATTGCTTTTAACTTAAAGTTTTATATCATAAATATATAGTATTTTTGCCTGCTCAGCAAATTTAATTAGTATGACAAAGAAGGTTATGAATGTCAGTCTTGTGCTTTTTGCATTTTTTTACAAAATTAATTTATCCTTTTTTGGAAGTAGCGTCCAGAATTTGTCCAGAATTTTTTCATGTCCGGAATTTGTCCAGTTCAAATTATCTGAATTTTTACTATGTCCGGAATTTGTCCAAAATTTTATACTGGACAAATTCTGCATATATTCTGGACAAAGTCCGGATATGTCAAAATTTTAGGTATCAAATTTGTAGCAAAAAATAGACATTTTCCGGACAATTTCTGGACATGCCAGATTTATTCTGGACAATTTCCAGACATTTTCGTAGACATTTTCCGGACATTTATTTTTTATAGGGTTGTGTTATTCTACACTGTCGCGTGGCAGACACCAGGACATTCGTATCACCTTGCGTAGAATTATGTAGTCCTTCGTTGCACTTGGGCTTTATTATTAAATGAGATGCACTTAAACAAAATAAGGTAAGTAATAAAAAGATTTCCAAATAAACATGTAAACGTGAAATTTTTTTTGCATTACTTATTAAATTTATCTTACAAAGTGAAATAATAGATTTCAATGATTGAAGCTCAACGTTCTTAAGTTACGAAAGATAGTTAATAAAAAAATGAAATGTTAATTGAACTTTTTAAAAATTCTGAATTGTAGTATGGCAGCAACTAGATGGTTAAACCATTTAATTTTTGCACTCTGTAAGCTGAAATTCTTCATAGTGACTGGCATCACTATTTTCAACAGAATTTAAGTACTTCACTGCGTTTCTTTATTAATGATACATATTAATTTTTGAAATACTTAGAACCGCAGACCTCGAGTATCATTGGCTCTATAGCAAAGGGTAATCTAGTCTAAATATAACGGACTATATGCTATAATATGTATGGTCACGCAATGTTAAGATCCTAATAAATAAAACTCCTGTTATCCAGATTCAACAAATAAAATGAAACCTAACTAAAGAAGACAAAAAAAAACAAAATATCTTATAAGAAACAGAACATCACTAAAAACAAAACTCAAACGTTACAGGAGGGAATTTGCTATAAGACTGAAACTTAAACTGAAAAATCAGATGGAGCCCGAAAGCCTTACGTTCAGTAGCAATCATCCCAACTTTTATTTCTTGTAGGACGAAATGTGATGGGAGGAAAAGTTAGTAATAAATTCTCTCATTCCCCTCGCTACTTAAATAAAAATTTTTTTTTATCAGAATATTTTATACATGGAATCACGTGACTTCTATTGCAATTAACGATCTATTCATTGCTGTTCCTCACTTCTTCGCTTTTTGCCACTTGCTAACTTCCTCTCTTTTCTGTTCTAATCGTTCCAAGAGTCTTTGCAAGTATTGCTCTCTATTCTCAGGAGATGTCATCCGCATTGTCCTCGCAGATGGACTCTCTTTCTTTGGTCTTTTATCACCTGTCTCTTTCTTATCTGTCAGGCGATTCTCGTTCTTGAGCCATTTTGTGAAATCTTCATTTAGCGTGGCGTATTCACTCAAAATATTACTTTGTTCTGCCAAATTGATGATTTTGCGACCCAACCACAAGAAATTATTCATTTTCATCGCCCAATTCTTCATTGCTTCGTTATCTTTAGCTCCTTCTTTATGTATGCTCATATCTGCCTACGTTAAAAACTATTCTATTTAAACTTTGTAATATTTTATTTATATGTTTTTAATGTTCATAATAAATCTAATATTAATGATATTATTAAAAATATGTGATATATTCATGTGATTACCAAAAATACTCTGTAACATTTTTATTGCAAACTTTTTACATTAATGGTGGTGTTTCATTTTTTTAGATTTTTAATTCTTTCATTAATATACTTATTAGAATTTATAGTGTAAATGTAAGGTAACATATTTAGAATTTAGATAATTAAATTAGATTAAATACTAAAAAGTCCATTCACATAACATTCATATACATTGCCTTTAATAAACCTATTACATGACAAGTCAATTAAAAGGACTATGTGAAATAATTTTTTTTCCTCCAAGATGTTATTATAGCAATGTGCTATTGTAATAAAATTGATAGAAATTCTTTCAAAAACAAGTAATTACTATAGCCATTTTATTAAGCAAGATTATAAAGATAATAAATTAAACCTGTCAAACATGGCTTATATTTATATAAAAATTATAGAATTATATATGATAAACTATTTTTTTTTTAGAAATTTTATGACAATGCTAAACAATACCATACAATTATTATATATAGTAGAAATTAAGATTTGTTGATTACTATTTTGTGTTATCAAAATTTGTGAGTGGATATTATAACAAAAATAAAGGTATATTTCTGCTCCCTTAATTTCACATTCTCAATACAACTTTTCTTGTCATTTTAAACTCTTGCTTTCTTAAATAAGTTTTATTATGGACATATAAGGAACAGTTTTTTTCCTGCACCAATATTGTTTTGATTTAAAAGTATGCTACTTATTATATTGACTTACTTTGGCAACAATTATAATACTATAGAATTATATATATATAGTATAAATAAGAAATTTTTTGTTATTGTCAATTTCTTCTATATAGGCTAGAAATTTTTATATTCAAAATTTTTATATAGTCAATTGACATTCTTTACATGGAAATTTAGAGAATTTTGAAAATTCTGAATTTATTAATTTTATTTTATCATCAAAATATAATTAATTACTTTTAAAATTTTAGCTCTTAAATGATAATTTCTAAACTTACAATTGACAAGAGTCTATACTCTACATTTATAATGATAATTTATAATTATATAAAATTTAATTTTCATCTATAAACTATAAAAGCTGTAGACAGTTTTGAATAAATTTAAATTTATAAAAATTATATATGTTTATATTAGAATAAGAGATTTAAATATTTGAATTTATCTTTAATTTTTACTTTTGTAGTGTAATTAAGTTATGTCGTTTACTTAATGTAATTGTTGCAGTATCTTGAGATCAGGGAATCTTTGGATTGCAGCTTAAACGATTATCAATTTCAATTGCTATTTGACCACATACTTTATATATGTCACTTGGTATTTAAACAATCTCAAGTCAAGATAGTGCATTCTATCTGGGATTATCGCTAAAAAATATATATCCAGTGTAGCTGATCTAGTAAATTTACCAAGCCTTACAAAATTTCTAGTTATAATGGTTCAATTTAAGTCACAGGTACATAAATCGCTATTTATCCTAATAATATAAAGTAATCCATAACAGATAACCTTGAATATCATACATAGGGACTAATAATAAACTTATTTATTATTTGATAATATATAGTGTGGATCTTGCCTTCAAGCATATGATATCAAATTATATTGCTATATCTTTAGTATTTTTATACAATTAAATGTTCCTTTCATTCTTTGTGGATTTCAAAATCATCTTTCAAAACTCTTTTAAAGTTGTATATGCTTGCTTTTCTTACTTCTATTTATTTTCAAATATATTTTTCCCAATTTATTAAGCTCTTGTAAAATTTTTCTCTTAATAGTTTTGCAATCTGCCTTGCTAGTGTTATAATACCAAAATATGAGAGAAATTGCTTTTTTACCAATTATTTAGCACTTGCAGATATTATATATTTTTATAATTATAATATGTAAAAACACTATAAATCGATAATGGTAATTACAATTTTATTATTAGTGAATATTCATAAATATTTTAATTGGATATTTTACTAGTTCAGCTAATAAATTTTCATCTTTTATATTTTGAATTAAATTAATAAATCATATTACTATTATTTTTTTTTTTGGATAATAAATCACTTCTTCCTAAACTAAGATATACAATATTATTTAATCAATGCTCAAAAGTTTTGCTTATTTAGTATTCTTATATATTGTATATATAGTTTTATTTGTTTTTAATTTAAATATAAGTATAACATTTAAAATATATAATGGTTATTTAAATGAACTCCCAAAAAAGTTTATGATCCTTTATTGAAACCTTTTGACAAACAAAACAAAAAAATATAAAAATACAGTTATAATTTAATAAAAAGAAAAACTCAAAATTTCTAAAACTATATATTTTCTTTCATTAAAAATCTGAGTGCTATAGTGTTCTAGAATATATATTCATATATTTTGTTAAATACTATACCTATTTCATTTCAATGAATCAATATATCTAAACTGTTGCTAGATTTTTTAATTCATTTTTTTCTTGGTTCAATTCTAATTTCAATTCATTCAAATTCTTTCTCAATGAATTTATATCTTCTTCCATCATATTAGAATTTAATTGAATTCTGGTTCCTTCCTGAGAATTAGTAGCAAATTTAAAAATTTTGTATTTATCAAGATTGAAAAAATTCAACTTAAGAATATTCTCAATCATGAGGCTAACTTCCAGCTCTTTATTTTCCTGAACAACATTCTTTAAAAAATAATAATCTTTGTTCAGCTCTAATAATCCATCATTATATTTTACAAGAATACTTTGAAATTCTTTAGTATATTTGTCAGTCAATTTAGAGGTTTTTAAATCTCTGATAGAACTAATAGTATTTCTTTCCTTATTAATGGAGCTTTCTAGATGATTACAACAATTTTGTAGTTTTTTAATAGCTTCTTCTCGTAAGGTTAGGAAATCACCCTTAACTTTCAGAAAATTGTTGACTTGACTGATAATCAGTTTTTTTCTATTGGCATCATAAGAATCTGAGGTTCTTGATAATTCTTGCTGGAGTTCATTCATCTCTTTTTGTTTAGCTTCTTTTTCTTTATGAATTTCCTTAGTATTTTCTCCACTAGTTAATTTATTTAATAATTCCTTCTCAATTTTATTCAATTCTTTTACTTTGTCTTTTAGCTGCTTAATACGTTCTTGATCAAGAGTAACAAGTTTCTTTTCTAATTCATTTATTTTATCATCTTTTATCTGTAAAGCTTGAGTTAATTGCATTTTGATTTGTTCTTCAATAATCAATTTTTGTTCCAATTGAGCAATTTCTTTTTCCAACTTGGTTTTCAATTTAGTTGTAAGCTTTTGTTCTTGTGAAAGACCTTTTACCATATTGTGCAACCTGATCTTTTCTTGTTCTATCTGTTCACAATTAACTTGGGACTGACTTAGTTTATTTTCTAATTGCTCTTTTTGTTCAGTTAAGCTTTCTTGCTGAGATTTTAATTCTTGAATATTAACTTCTGTTTGAATTAATTTTTCTTGTAAATCAAATTTTTCTTGCTTTAACTGACTAACTTGAACTTGAATTTGCTGGTTAGTCTGTTTATTTTGTTCCAATTGTTTAGTTAAATTATCAATTAAGAATTGCATTTCATTTTGCAGGTCAATGATTTGGGTTTGTAAAACATTTTCTTTTTCTGCAAATTTTTTAATTTGTATAGCTAAATTAAGCCTCAAATTTTGATTATTTTGTTCAAATTTAAAATTCTTTTGTTGTAAATCAACTAATTCATTTTCTAACTTAAAATTTTCTTCCTCTATTTGAATTAATTGATTTTTAAATTGATCTTGCTGAGATTTTAATTCTTGAATAATGGCTTCTGTTTGGACTAATTTATCTTGCAAATTATTTTTTTCTTGATTTAACTGACTGTTTTGTTTTAACTGTTCAGTCAGCTTACCATCTAAAGCTTGCTTTTCACTTTGCAAGTTTTTAATTTGGATTTGTAAAGTGTTTTCTTTTTTTGCAAATTCTTCATTTTGTAAAGTTGAGTTTTGTTGTAAATTAACTAATTCCATTTGAATATTATAAGAACTTTGATAATTTTGTTTTGATTCAAAAAATCCTTGAGTGCCTTCTAGAATTTCATTTAGTTCTTTACTAGTAAAATCAAATAAATGACTTGTTGAGTATGCTTTTGGATGAGATTTTACAATAAGGTTATTATGCTCAATTGGTGCATTTATAAATTCCATAATATTGTTTATTAATTCTTCATTAATAATATCTTTAATTTTCTTATTCTCAGGACGAAAAATCCAATTTTTAATAATTTTTAAAACTTCTTTAGAAGATGGCCTTTTTAATGGATCTTCATCCCAGCATTTTGTCATTAAATCTATATAGCATAGTGGAGTATTTTCAATAATTTCAGGACGTTTGCCTTTACAAATACTTAAAGCAAGTTGAAGATCATGTGCTTTATCATTAAATGGTGGAATTTCAGATGTAAATTCCCACATAATTATAGAAAAACTATATATATCACTAGCTTGAGTATAAGGTTGACCTCTTAAAATTTCAGGTGCTATAAATGGTAAAACTCCATAAATATTATTTTCTTTTAAAATAGATTTTGCAAGTTGATATAATCCTAAATAATCACTAATAAGAATTCCATATATATTTCCTGTATATTCGTTACATAAAATATTACCATTATGAAAGTTATAATGAATAAGATCTTTTTCATGAATATAATTAAGACCCTTAATAATTTGATATAAACAAAATAATTTTTGTTTCCAATTTTTTGTTATTTCTGTTAAACATCTTTTTAAACTGCCTTTATTTGTATACTCCATTACTAATACATAATCCAAAGTATCTGGATCTTTTGTAAATCCATATATTTCAATAATTTCATTTGAATTAATAATTTTCCGCTATAAAGAAATAATATTTAGTTAATTAGTATAACAAATTATAAATATTAAAAAAGAATTATATTTAATCATACTTCATTTAGTAATTCATTTAAACCTTCATCTGAATTATTAAGATAATCAAAATATTTAAGAATTACTTCAATAATATCATATTTAGCTTTATATATAGTACCAAATTCTCCTTTATCAAAATATTCAATATTTTCAAATTTATCATAAGGAATCCATTTTAATTTATTTTTAAAAATAAATTGATCCATAATTTCACTTCCACTAGTACCAAATCTTTAAATATAAAAATAAATTTATATTAAAAATTAAGGTTTAAAATAAAATTTACGATTAAAAATTTAAATATTAAACAATAATAATTATACTTACTCTAAATAAAATTATAAGATTTTAATATAATAAATATTTAATTAATTTAAATTTTAAATAAATAGTACCGTATACTTCCGAAATTGAGCACCCTTTTTTTGACCGTAATGCTGGCAAGCAACAGCATAACGTAGGCCAAAAATTTCATAATTCTGGCCAGGTGCTTATTTTCGGGGGTGCTTAATATCGGAAGTATACGGTATATAATAACTTATGACTTACCAACTAAATAAATTACCAAAATTTTTAAAAAGATTGTATAATAAATTAAATATAAAAAATATAGATATTAAATTTTCTAACTATCACCGGGGTGATGATCACTGGTGACTGAAATTATGACGATCGACCAGCATTAAAAAATATAGTGCCGGTAAAAATTGATAATTCTGGCCAACGGTGATGATTATCCCCGGATAAATATAATAAATTACATACAATCTAAAATATTTGAATGATTTTTTAAATAAAGGACTTAGTTAGTTTAAATTATATGTAGACATTACTATATAAATATAATAAATAACTTACGATTTAAAATATTTTAAATAAGAATTTAGTTAGTTTAAATTGTATGTAAATATTTATAAATATAATAATTTACTTACGATCTAAAATATTGAATAATTTTTAAATAGAATTCAGTTAGTTTAAATTATATGTAGTTATTATATAAATATAATAGATTTAAATAAATAACTCATGACTTACCAACTAAAGGAAATTACAAAATAATTTTTTAAATAAAGAATTTAGTTAGTTTAAATTATATGTAAATATTATATAAATATAATAAATTACTTACAATCTAAAATATTTGAATAATTTTTAAATAAAGAATTTAGTTAGTTTAAATTATATGTAAACATTATATAAATATAATAGAATTAAATAAATAACTTATATCTTACCAACTAATTACAAAATAATTTTTTAAATAAGGAATTTAGTTAGTTTAAATTATATGTAAATATTATATAAATAATAAATTACTTACAATCTAAAATATTTGAATAATTTTTTAAATAAGGAATTTAATTAGTTTAAATTATATGTAAATTTTATATAAATGTAATAAATTACTTACAATCTAAAATATTTGAATAATTTTTAAATAAAGAATTAGTTAGTTTAAATTATATGTAAACATTATATAAATATAATAAATCACTTACAGTCTAAAATATTTGAATAATTTTTTAAATAAAGAATTTAGTTAGTTTAAATTATATTTAAATATTATATAAATATAATAAATTACTTACAATCTAAAATATTGTAATGAATTTTTAAATTATATGTAAATATTATAATAATTATATAAATATATTAATAGAATTAAATAAATAACATACTCCCTATATTATTAAATAAATAATTTTTTAAATAAAAGAATTTAGTTAGTTTATATTATATGTAAATATTATATAAATATAATAGAATTAAAAACGACATACTGCCTATATTATTAAATAAATAATTTTTTAAATAAAGAATTTAGTTAGTTTAAATTATATGTAAACATAATACAAATATAATAGAATTAAATAAATAACATACTGCCTATATTATTAAATAAATAATTTTTTAAATAAAGAATTTAGTTAGTTTAAATTATATGTAAATATTATATAGATATAATAGAATTAAATAAATAACTTATATCTTACCAACTAAAGAAATTACAAAATAATTTTTTAAATAAAGAATTTAGTTAGTCTAAATTATATTTAAATATTATATAAATATAATAATAAATTACTTACAATATAAAACATTTGAATAATATTTTAAATAAAAAATTTAATCAGTTTAAATTATATGTAAATATTATATAAATATACTAATAAATTACTTACAAGCTAATATATTTGAATAATTTTTTAAATAAAGAATTTAATTAGTAGTTTAAATTATGTGAAGCTATTATATAAATATAATAAATTACTTACAATCTAAAATATTTAATTTTATATATAGAATTTAGTTAGTTTAAATTATATGTAATATTATATAAATATAATAAATTACCTACAATCTAAAATATTTGATATAGAATTTAGTTAGTTTAAATTATATGTTATGTAAATATTATAAATATGATAATAAATCACTTACGATCTAAAATATTTGAATAATTTTTAAATAAAGAATTTAGTTAGTTTAAATTATATGTAAATATTATATAAATATAATAGAATTAAATAAATGACATACTAGCTATATTATTAAATAAATAATTTTTTAAATAAAGAATTTGGTTAGTTTAAAATATATGTATACATTATATAAATATAATAGAATTAAATAAATAACTTATAACTTACTAACTAAAAGAAATTACAAAATAATTTAAATAAAGAATTTAGTTAGTTTAAATTATATGTAAATATTATATAATATAATAAATTACTTACGATCTAAAATATTTGAATATTTTTTTAAGTTAAGAATTTGTTAGTTTAAATTTACGTAAATATTATATAAATATAAAAATAACATACTCGCTATATTATTAAATAAATAATTTTTTAGATAAAGAATTTAGTTAGTTTAAATTATACGTAAACATCATATAAATATAATAGAATTAAATAAATAACTTATAACTTACCAACTAAAAGAAATATAAAATAATTTTTTAAATAAAGAATTTAGTTAAATTATATGTATAAATATAATAGATTAAATAAATAACTTACACCCTGTAGCATTATTAATTAATAATAATTATAAAGTAAAGTAATTATAATCAATTAGAAAAAATATTATAATTATTAAGTATATACAGTAACTTACAATCTAATTATTTAAATAAATAATATTATTAATTTAAATTATATTTAATACTTTTAAATTAATATAAAATTAAATACTTACTTTCTATAATATTAATAATTATTAAACAATTATATTAATAGAAAATTTAGTTATTTAAAATATCATGTAAAATACAATAAAAAAAATAGCTAATAACTACCAACTATAATAATATTAGTAATATTAAAATAAATTATTTGGTTATATAAAATAAAAGAAGTAATTTAATTATCATTCCGATTATAGGATAACCTATTACTTACGAGCTAATATAGTAAAATAATTTTTAGAAATAGTTTAAAAAATTTAAATTATATTTTTATAATTTACAAGCTGTTAATAATTTTCTTACCTTTATCTTTCTCAATTTTTGAAACTAGTTTCATTATATTACAAATTTGGTTTGAAAAAAATTTTAGAGCAATTTCAATTTGTATTAGATATCTATATTCATATTATATGCTTTTACCTTTATCATTACTTTGAGCCATTACTAAATAATTTTATTGAAATTCTTTTTAAAAAAAAAATAGGGTAAATACATTTAAACGCCCTTTATTCGAATATATATAGAAGTTTGTGTAATATTATTTATGCAAAATGAAGATACCAATTTTCATTTTCATCACTAAATTATAAAAATACAACTTTCTTGTTGATCATGAGTTAAACCTTTAAAACTAATACATTTTATTTATACATTTTGATATATTTTATTACATACTTATATTATGTTCATATTAGCTTAACTTTACAACAAGAATATATCATCCGAATATCAACAGTAAGGGAATTATGAGCCTGAATATTCTAGAACCAAACAATGTTTACTATTTCAAAATGTAAATTTGCTACAACATTGTTGCAATTCTTTTATAAATAACTTAATAACCTTTTATTATTCAAGTGCTAGAGTCAATTTATTCATTGTTAGAACTGGGTACTATATTTACTACATTTATTTTATTTATCTTCCCGCTTATTATTATTTATAGCATTTCAATTATTAAAATCATATTTCTTTTATTAATATTAGACGCACCATTACATGGAATTGCTCGTGTGTATAAAATAATCGTAACATTTATATTTTCTTTATCAGCAAAAAATAATTAAAATTCTCTTTCTTTAAATTTAGCCATTCATTTACAAACAATAATAGGTTTATCAAGAACCTTACAGCCTGGACCATTTTTATGGTGATGTTCACGAGTAGTGTGAACTATTTTTGGTGAAACCTAAGTGAGATTTTGTATTTAGTTATATTTCTTTATTTATTATGTATTATACAATTATAATTTATCATACCTGTAGATTTTTCATGATAAAATTTGAATTTTTCCATTTGAACCATTAGGATTGGCATCAAGACTTTCACATAATGAATACCAAAAATCATTTGCAGTGTCTTTTAATTTTCAAATTCATCATTTCTAATTGTTGAATTTAGCGTAGTATTCAAAAATCCATTTGAAAACAAATCACTATCACCTTTAGGATCCTTAGCACGATTCCAAAATTCCATCTATGGGATATTTTTTAATTAGATAGTGAATAAATAATGTAATATTTTTTATAATAATACTTATATCAGATACGTCCCTTTCAAATGGAGTAATATTTTTAAATCCAATTGCTTCAAGTATTACTCTCCATGCCCAAAGTTCATGAATGTTAATTCATGATCATCATTATAAACATCATGAATAAAGCTTTTTATTTCAATAATAGTACTTTTTTGATTATACGAACAACTTAAAGTATGATACCAAAGTTAATCATTTCTGGGTACATGCTTTTTTAGGTATAATTTGAACATGTATTGCATGATTCTTTCATTATTCCAATCATCAAGGGTGCAGGTCTTAGAAATAGTCTTTCATAACATTCTTTAAATTTAAATCGCACAAGTGGATGATTAATTCCAAAAAGATTGATCCATTACAATTCTGCAATAATTGGGTTTGATTCCAAACTGAAGAAGCTGTTACGTCTTGAAATTGGTTTACTATTTAACCATCTTGAAAAATACTAATTGAAAATAATCCTTCCTTGATCTTCTGTCATATTACACTTTGTTTTTGTTTATATTAATACATAAAACTAGTTGCAAACCCTTCGTAATATTATTATCTGGAATAGATGATATAATAATTGTAATATTATATAAACAAATTGTAAAAGGATGGAAATCCACATTATTGAGCATTTGTTGAATCATGTAAGAATCATGAAAACCTAACATTGTTGCTCCCAGATATTTTGTTTTATTTTTATTACCAAATACACATCCATAAATGGTGTAAATAGCAGCAGAAGAACTAGATAAAACTCCACTATTAATTCCTTCCCTTCACAAATAAACCTGGTGTATTTGGATTTTCCAAGTTGCAAACTATTCTAATAATGAAGTGTTATTGATTGAGTTTAAAGCAACTTGAAAGCCAAGTCTTATTGGAATAGCATGGGTATTAGAATCTTGAATTTGGGAATCAGAATAATACCACCAATCTTGTGAAAAAAGACCATAATGAGGTTCTGCCACCAGGTTACCAATAGCAACAAGTTTTCCGGGAGTAAAGTGTCCTTTTGACATTTTTGAAAATTGAGAACGTGAGATTCAGAACGTTTTCATTTTAATTATAAATCATAGCCCCGCAATTGTTACACAATATTTCTACCCATCACATGAGGATCAGCAAATAATTGCGTAAGTGGAATTAAATTTGCGATTTAATGCTTTATGAGTTAGTTTGTGGAACGTATGATCCCTGTTGCACATTAAGTTACTATACGGAGGTAATTTAACCGATCAATTTTGTTCAAAAAAAAAGCTCGGAAGTTTGAACAAATTTTTTCCTCACCCTTTCCTTTCAAGATTATAATGGCTGATAATAAATTTTTACCGAAATTATCACAAAATTTACTTGAAATTTTAAATGATGAAGAATTTTATGATATTACAATTGAAGTTGGCAGTGACCCTTATGTTAAAGTATTTCGTGCCCATATAGTTATTTTAAATTATCGTTCTCCTTATTTGCGTAGAATTTTATCAACTAATAAAAAGAAAAATGATGGAATTTTGACAAATATTAAATTACCAAATATTTCACCTGAATTTTTTCATGTATTATTAAGGTACAAGAGTTTTATATTTTATTCTTTTTTGCGTTAACTTGTGTATGTATATATTTTTAATTACAAACAACTAATTCTTTTTCAGATATATTTATGGGGGAAAACTTTCTTTGGAAGAATATGATATTTCAGATATCATTAAAATCTTGGTTATTGCTAACGAACTTAACCTTCAAGAGTTAATTCCTTATATAGAATCTTTTTTAATTAAAAACAGAACAAACTGGTTGGAACAAAATTTTGAATTAATATATCAGACAAGTTTTGAAAACGATTCTTTCTTAGAACTTCAAAAATATTGTACTGATTTAATTTATAAAGAACCAGAAAAGAGATTTAATTCTCCAAATTTTTCTACAATTCCGGAAAGACTTCTAATCACGCTTATCCAAAATGATAATCTTCAAATGAAAGAAATTCAAGTATGGGAATATGTAATTAAATGGGGACTCGCTCAAAATCCAGGACTTCCTTCTGATCCTACAAATTTTTCAAAGGATGATTTCAATACTTTAAAAAACACCTTACAACAATGTATTCCTTTCATTAGATTTCATAATTTAAATTCAATAGAATTTTCAAAGAAGGTATTGCCTTATAAAAAAATTTTATCAAAGGAATCATATAAAGAATTATTAAATCATTTTTTGGAAAACGACATCAAGGAATCATTACCTCGTATATCTGTTCCAAAACAAAAATCTACATTAGATATTGCTAGGGTTACAAACAGTGATAAAGAGTCACAAAAATATGTATCATTGGCATCAGGTACATCTACGAGACGATTAATGGGACATGATAATAATAAGCAAAATGTTTCAACTAACAAGATTAAAAATATTGATTCTAAGATAATTACACCTCAACATGCTGGAATAATTTCAAAATGGATTGATAGACTAGAAATTACAGACAAGCCGACTACTTCCTATGAATTCAAATTATTATATCGTGATTCTCGTGATGGATCTAGTGGGGCGTTTAACAGGTTTAAAAAGTTCCATGAAATTTGTGTAGATCAACCTCATACTGTAACATTAGTTAAAGCTGAAGGTAATAACGAAATTCTTGGAGGATATAATCCTATTGAATGGAAATTTGATGGTAATTATGGTGTTACTAAGGATAGTTTTATATTCTCATTTAATAATGGTGATATTGAAGATTACATTTTAAGTCGCGTAAAGAATGAAAAGAAAGCTATAAGTAAGATCGATAGATATAGTATAGGTCCATCATTTGGTGATGGCGACCTGAGTTTATACCAAGTTTATACTTATTTAGGAATCAATTGTAAACTTAGAACTTATGAAAAACTGATCAGCAAAGCCGATTATTCAGGCTTTTTAGAAATTGAAATATTTAAAATTGAGTAAAATGGTCTGTTGATTTTGTAATAAATATCGAATATTTTATTAATAAAAAAAAAAGTTATATTTCAATATCTTGATATAAAAAAAAATCTGTATATTTATCCTGATAAAAAAAAATTATATAATTATTTTTTATATATGGAGCAATTGTATTTACGTAGTACACGTCAAATGCATGTATCAATTGCGTAAGTGGAAGAATATAAAGCATTAAATCAATCTAAAGGCTAACCGGTTTATTTAAATGATCGGAAATTGTACTGGCTCAACTATCAAGTCGTAAGGATAAATTTAATTACTTAAACGCTAAGTTTGTTTGTGGAACTGATCTTTGTTACACATCTGATCTGCATTTACGGAGGTAATTTTAACCGGTGGTGTCGTGGTGAACCTTTCAAGATTATAATGGTTGATAATAAACTTTTGCCGAAATTATCAAAATTTACTTGAAATTTTAGATGATGAAGAATATTATGATATTACAATTGAAGTTGGTAGTGACCCTTATGTGAAAGTATTTCGTGCCCATATGGTTATTTTAAATTATCGATCTCCTTATTTGCGTAGAATTTTATCAACTAATAAAAGACAAATGTTTGAATTTTAACACATTAATTACCAAATATTTCACCCGATTTTTTTCACATATTATTAAGGTACAAAGTGATTTTTTTTTTCAGATATATTTATGAGGAAGACTTTCTTTGGAAGAATATGATATTTCAGATATCATTTAAAATCTTGGTTATTACTAATGAACCTAGCTAATTGAAAAACAAAAAAAAACTGGATGGAACAAAATTTTGAATTAGTATATCAGATAAGCTTTAGAAACGATTCTTTCCCAGAACTTTAAAAATATTGTACTGATTTCATTTCTAAAGAGCCAGAAAAGATATTTAATTCTCCAAATTTTTCTACAATTCCAGAAAGACTTTTATTCACGCTTATCCAAGATGATAATTTTCAAATGAAAGAAATTGAAGTATAGGAACACGTAATTAAATGAGGACTCGCTCAAAATCCAGAACTTTCTTCTGATCCTACAAGCTTAGTTTTTAAGAGATGATTTTAATGTTTTAAAGAATACTTTACATCATTGTATACCTTTTATTAGATTTCGTAATTTAACTTCAAGGGAATTTTTGAATAAAGTAAATCTTATAAAAAAATCTTACCAAAGGAATTATATAATGATTTACTAAATTATTTTTTGAATAATGACAGCAAGGAATCATTACCCTATATATATATATCTATTTCAAAACAAAAATCTGCATTAGATATTGCAAATAGTGATAGCGAGTCACAAGAATATATATATCATTTGCATCAGGTATTATATGATAATAATTTATTGGATAAGCAAAAGATTTCAACTAACAAGATTAAATAACATTTTAAGATAATTGCATCTCAACATGTTGAAATAATTTCAAAATGGATTGATAGATTAGAAATTACGGTACAGATAAACGACTACTTCGTGATTCTCGTGATGAGAGGTTTAACAGGTTTAAAAAGTTCCATGAAATTTATATAGGTCAACCTCATACTGTAACATTGGTTAAAGTTGAAGATAGTAACGCAATTATGGTATTACTAAGGATAATTTTACATTCTCATTTGATAGTAAATATATTGAAAATTACATTTTAAGTCGCGTAAAGAATGAAAAGGAATCTAAGGAATCTATAAGTAAGAACGTTGGATATAGTAAGGGTCCATCATTTGGTAATGGTGACCTACGATTATACCAAATTTTTGGTGAAAATACAACTTATACAACTTATAAAAAACAGATCAGTAAAATTGGTTATCCAAACTCTTTAGAACTTGAAATATTTAAAATTGGTATCGATAATAAATATGGCCAAATCGGTTTAAGACTAACCATAATAATGTATTTCAAATTATGTAAAATTTTGAAAAAAATATTTTACTAGAAATTTGTGTTTTATTATTTTTGTTGATTTATAATAAATTATATAATCATATCCATTTTTTAATATTTAAAATTATTTTATAAGATACGAGTAAGATACGTGTTGATTTTCTATTTCCTATGTTAACTAATAATAATATTACGATTAACTTTTTCCCAGAATAAGCAAAAAAAATAAGAATGGTGCGTTGTGGCAGAAAATATCCTAACTCTAATCTAACTTCATCGCTTACTATCATTATATAATAGTAAAGTAAAGTTAGTATAATAATTCCATCAAAAGTATCATTATTTATGGGGTTATAACTTATAAGAACAATAATTAACAGGAAATGTTATAGCGTTCTTTATATGGCGTAAAGACTACGAAGGCATATATTGGATGTTCCATATCCCATAAATGAATAGATCGAGAAATTAAATAAACAAAGTAAACAAATTCAATATGAAGTCTTCACATGTCATTTATATGTTTAAGCGAAATTTATACTAAAATTTAAGTATCCATCTTTTAGAAAGCTTAGAAAGCCTTTGTGTATAATATTTTTATGCAAATTTCAACAGAACTAATAATTATATGCCCATTTTTATGAGTGATACCTATTTTAAATAATGCTCTTATCCGAATATTATAAAGAGGAATCTCATTTGGGAGCCGGGAGCCTCAAAGTTACATGATTGTTGATCGATAAAAAAATTTTTTGAATACCTCGACTCGTCGACCTCGGTTCTGTTTTTAAAAATGGTTAAAATGTTCCTAAGCTTAGTTAAACTCGGGATATTCTAAATTTAGAGATTGTTAATTACAATAAATAGTTATTGAATGGGGAAAGAGATATCGGTCGAAGACCAATATCCCCCAATCTAATAACTGTAAGAATACTGCGGTGACCAATAGGAATTAATGTTACTTATAATAACGTTTTCAATATTGGATGTCTCATAAAAATATCGGCTTTCATTTCGCTAAAATGTTTTTTTTACGGTATTATAAAAAATAAAATTTATGCGTGAAATACTCGTGAAATCGTGAAATATGGATTAGATTGATTATTTAATTTATCTGTTATTTAGTTAAATGTTTTTATACATTAACACTTTATATTTAAAATTATTTTAATTATTTTATAAAATTGTTTGAAAGAATTTATATTTTTTTTATGACCCTAAATAATATATTATTATACCAAAATTAGGTTACAATAAATAAGTATAGTACAGTAAATTATTAAATTCATATACAGTATAACCACCATACGTCCTCGTAAGGTCATTCTATCATTCATTACGTAAAGATGTGGCGAGGATTATACCTCTCATATAAAATAAAAATTGTGTGATGAGGTACAGTATATTTTTACACAGTCGTAACTGTAACCGCAGTAATGTTATGCAAATTCTGCGGTAGATTATGTCTTTGATTTCGTTCAAAGTTTAAAACTTTCTTGTACTGCATAATATATTACCTTAAATTCTTTTATTAAACGTCTTTATTAATTTATAAGATCCCAACAATATATAATACAATCGGTACATATACGGTTTTCAATTTTATAATTGTATTTTATTTTTATTTCGCTGGTAATAGTGTAACACCCATCCCTCCTTTTTTATACCTCTTTTGGATATTATTTCGGATATTATTATTTTACATATTTCCATTAAAATGATGTGTATTTTAATATAAAGTGCGTAGCACAAATAAATAGAGAATGCCGTGCCGAAGCCCTTACAATAAAATTATTGGTACCACAAGTTACACATCCAAGTTTTTGTCAATCCAAATAATAACTGCGTGACTGCGTCCCCTCAGCTTTTTTTTTAAACAAAAAAGGATTTTTTTTTTAACAAAGAAAAAGAAATTTTTTTTTTATTTTTACTTATTTATTTACTACTCTATTTTGAGCGATTAGTAATTAGATTGTGTTTACTTTAACGTTAACCACAACTATCTTTCGTATAATAAAAAAAAAATTTTTTTTTTTAATATTGTTCTACTTATTAATTTATTTATTTATTTATTTTCAAAAAAAAATAGAAACCCAAAAAAAAAATGACGTCAAATATTTCAAATGATGATGAAAATTTTTTAAAAGAATTTTTAAAAGAATTTTATCGTCAAATCATAAACATAGAAAATTATAAAAATTTTAAAAATACTTTAACGGAATGGATCCAAGATTATTTTAATTATAATGAAAAAGATACAAGGATTTTTTTAAAAATAATGAAAGAACATGAAGAGAATGAAAATTGGTTTTCAAGTTTAATAGGATTTTTTTATGAAAATGGTATAGGTTATGATGATGATGATAATGATAATGATGATATTTTAATATATTATTTAAAATCAATTAAAAATTATGAAAATGATGAAAATAAAAAATTAAAATCTACTTATCAATTACTTAATATTATTATTTCAAAATATTTATTATCATTTTATTATTATAAAGATATTATTTTAGATAAAAAAATTATGATTTCAAAAGAATTTAAAATTTTAGAAAATGTTCATCATGTTATGTCATATAATCAATTTGAAAATTTTAATGGATTAAAAATTAATATATGTAAAGATGAATTAATTAATATGGAAAAATATTTTGAATCTCAAGATAATAAAGATGATTTTAATGAAAATCAATTATTATTAGAAAAGAATGAATTAATAGAATTAAATAATTTAGGTTATTGTTATCAACATGGTGTAGGAAAAAAGAAAGATGAATTTAAAGCATTTGAATTTTATTTAAAATCTGCAAAAGGTGGAAATTCTAATGCACAAAATAATTTAGGTTATTGTTATCAAAATGGTATTGGAATAATTAAAGATGAAAAAAAAGCTTTTGAATGGTATTTAAAAGCTGCTAATGAAGGTGATTTACATGCTCAATATAATTTAGGTATTTGTTATCAAAATGGAATAGGAATAAATCAAGATTATAAAAATGCTTTTAAATGGTATTTAAAATCTTCTGAAAATGAATATCCTCTTGCACAATATATATTGGGTAATTGTTATTTAAATGAAATTGGAATAGAAAAAGATTTTGATAAAGTTATTTATTGGTATAGTAAAGCAGCTGAAAATGGAAATAAATCTGCACAATATAATTTAGGTAATTATTATAAAAGTGGTGAATTTGTAAAAAAAGATGAAAAAAGAGCATTTGAATATTATAAAAAATCTGCTAATCAAGAATTTTTAAATGCTCAATTTGAACTTGCTTATTGTTACGATTTTGGAATTGGAACTGAAATTAATAAATTAAAAGCATTTGAATTTTATGAAATTGCTGCTGAAAAAGATCATGTTAATGCTCAATGTAATCTTGGTATTTTATATCAAAATGGTGATATTATAAAAAATTATGAAAGATATAATAAAGCTATTTATTGGTATAATAAAGCAGCAGAGAATGGATGTAAAATAGCACAATATAATTTAGGTAATTATTATCAATTAGGGTTTATAGTTGAAAAAGATGAAGGTAAAGCATTCGAATATTATAAAAAATCTGCTGATCAAGAATATTTAGAAGCTCAATTTGAACTTGGTTATTGTTATATTAATGGAATTGGAACTGAAATTAATAAAATAAAAGCATATGAATTAATTAAAATTACTGCTGAAAAAGAATATAATATTGCATATAATAGTTTAGCGCTTTTATATGAATATGGTGATGGTATAGAAAAAGATTTAAAACAAGCATTTTATTGGTTTAATAAAGCAGCAGAAAATGGTTGTGAAATGTCTCAATATTATTTAGGAAATCATTATAAATTTGGATTAGAAGTTGAAAAAGATGAAGTTAAAGCATTTGAATATTATAAAAAATCTGCTGATAAAGATTTTTCAGATGCTCAATTTGAGCTTGGTTATTGTTATAATAATGGAATTGGTACTGAGATTAATCAAATAAAAGCATTAGAATTATATAAAATTGCTGCTGAAAATGGAAATATAAATGCACAAAACAGTATTGGTTGTTTATATGAAAAAGGTGAAGGGGTTGAAAAGAATTTGGAGGAAGCTTTTAAATGGTATAAAAAAGCAGCACAGGATGGAAATGAAGTGGCAGTATATAATTTAGCTGGTTGTTATAAATATGGAAAAGGTGTAGAAAAGGATGAAATTAAAGCATTTGAATATTATAAAAAATCTGCTGATCAAGGTTATTTAAATGCTCAATTTGAACTTGGATATTGTTATGATAGTGGAATTGGTACTGAAACTAATAAAACAAAAGCATTTGAAATTTATAAAATTGCGGCTGAAAAAAATCATACTATTGCACAATATAATCTTGGAATTTTATATAAAAATGGTAAAGGAATAGAAAAAGATTTAGAACAAACTATTTACTGGTATAATAAAGCAGCAGAAAGTGGATATGAAGTAGCAGAATATAGTTTAGGAAATTGTTATAAATCAGGAGTGGGTGTAGATAAAGATGAAATTAAAGCATTTGAATATTATAAAAAATCTGCTGATAAAGATTATTTAAATGCACAACTTGAACTTGGATATTGTTATTCTTTAGGAATTGGAACTGAAGTTAATCTTGCAAAAGCATTTGAATTGTACACTATTGCTGCTGAAAAAGATTCTAGTGTTGGCCAATATAATCTTGCAAATTTATATGTAAATGGTGAAGTAATTGAAAAAGATGAAGTTAAAGCTTTTACATTATATAAAAAATCAGCTGATCAAGGATTTTTAAATGCTCAATGTCAACTTGGTTATTGTTATGAAAAAGGAATTGGTACTGAAGTTGACAAATTTAAGGCGTTTGAATTATATAAAATTGCTGCAGATAAAGGATCATGTATTGCACAAAGTAATCTTGGAATTTTATATGAAAATGGTAAAGGTACTGTAAAAGATAAAATCAAAGCCTTTGAATATTATAATAAATCAGCTGATCAAGGATATTTAAATGCTCAATGTCAACTTGGTTATTGTTATGATAAAGGAATCGGAACTGAAATTAATAAAGCAAAAGCTTTTGAGTTATACAAAATTGCAGCTGATAAGGGAAGTATTAATGCACAAAATAATCTTGGAATCTTATATTTCTGGGGTAATAAAGCTGAAAAAGATTTGGAAAAGGCAGTTTATTGGTTACAAAAAGCAACAGAAAATGGAGATGAAGTTGCATATGATAATTTAGGTATATGTTATGAATTAGGAATAAGTGTAAATAAAAATGAAACTGACGCATTTGAATTATATAAAAAATCAGTTGAAAAGGGATATTTAAACGCGAAACTTAGTCTTGGATATTGTTATATAAAAGGAATTGGGACTGAAATTGATAAAGAAAAAGGATTTGAATTATATGATAAGATAACTGAAAAAGAAAATATAGAATTTCTTAAATCAATTTATGATAATGAAGAAAATATAATAAGTGATTTAAATCTAGTTAATTATTTGTATAAAAAATCCGCAGAAAATGATAATGATTTTGTATTATATGAACTAGGAAATATTTATGAAATAGGTAAAGGTGTTAATAAAAATCTCATTAGAGCATTTGATTATTATAAACAAGCGGCTGATAAAGGATGTGTAAACGGGAAATATAAACTAGGGTATTATTTTCTTCATGGGATTATAGTTGATATTGATAAAGAAAAGGCCTTTATGTTACTTAAAGAATCAGCTGAAGGTGGAAATGACGATGCTAAAAAAATTCTTGCACAATATGAACAAGACGAAGGTATAGAAAAAGAAATCGATTCCTAAAGAATGTGGTTAAAATTGTCAAGCATTATTACTAAATCATATCGCGTACACCATGTGATAGTTTGTTCGATGCACAATGTATTTATTCTATAAATAAAGTAAATTACGGTATATATATACAGTACAATATTACAATAAAGCTCAACAATTTAGAACTGTAATTTAATTCATAAAACTATAACTATTAATAAGAAATTCTATCGCCGACAAGTATAGTCGTAAATTTATCCAGATTCAGTGATAGTTTTTTTCATAAACATTTAACCAATTTTATTTTAAAATTATTACGTGAATTTAATTATTTTTCAATGTTTAGTCATTAAATTACGTAAATAAGAATATATAAATTAAATTTATAAATCAATTTTTTTTTTATTTTTTTTATTTTCATAATTACTTTAGCTACCAAATATTTAAAAAAAATGTTTTTAAAAAAAATAGTATTAATAAAATCTATCAGAGCGTAATAAAAATTCAATAATTTCCCGAATAAGAGAAATTTCTAAAAAGTTAAATATAAAATAATTCTTTAGAATGAATTCTTTACAATTTGAAATACTTCATACTCTTTTACCGAAAATATTCCTTCAGTTTCCCTGATTGCTCTTTCGTAAGAATGTTTACTACAATAACTATTATTATAAAAGTTGTTTCCTCTTAATATAAGATCACCATTACCAAATGATGGACCATAAAAAGTGCTATTAACTATAGCAAACTTTGGATCTTTTACACGACTCAAAATATAATCATTCTTATCCTTAAAAGAGAATATAAAACTATCATTAGTGATGCCGTATGTCGGATTGTTATACCATGAAATTGGATTATACCCTCCAAGAATTTCGTTACTATTTTTCACTTTAATAACTGTTACAGTAAAAGACTGATTATCGCAAATTTCATAGAATTCATCAGGTGTTAGTCCATCACGAGGTCCACGAAATAATAACTTGAATTCATATAACGAATTTGATTTTGAAGTCATAGAAGCAAGAGTTTCCGTATCTGATGCATTAACATCATCCAATTTGTCTATCCATTTCGAAATCAATTCAACATGCTGATCTGAAATAATTGTTGAATCGATACTTTTGGAAGGTTCTGACTTGTTGATCTGATTATAATCATGATCCAAAAAATATTTAATTAAATTTTTATACGACTCTTTAGGTATAACCTTTTTGTAAGGTAACACTTTGCTAGAAAATTCTTTGGGAGTTAGATTACGAAACCTAATAAAAGGAATACAATGTTGTAAAGTTTTCCTTAAAGCAATAAAATCATCCTTTGAATAGTTTGAAGGATCTGAAGAAAGTTCAGGATTCTGGGCAATACCCCATTTAAGCACATGTTCCCAAACCTGAGCCACACTCATACGAATATTATTATTTTGAATAAGCGAAATTAAAGATTTTTCTGGAATTGAAGTAAATTCAGGTGATTTAAAAATTCTTTCCGGTTTTTTAGAAATTAATTCCATACAAAACTTTTGAAGTTCTAAGAAAGAATTGTTTCTAAAGCTCGTTTGGTATATCAAACTAAAATTTTGCATCATCCAATTCACTTTGTGTTTAATCAAAAAGGATTGTAAATGAAGAATTAGTTCTTGAAGACTTAGTTCACTTGCGGCAATCAAAATTTTAATAATGTCTGTAGCATCATAATCTTCTAACGAAAGTATTCCTCCATAAATATATCTAAAAAAAAAATAAATAAAAATATTTATAAGATCAAAATTAGTCTATAGAAATGAAAACAAAATATTCTATAATATTACCTTAAGATTATTTGGAAAATTTCGGGTAAAATATTTGGTAATTCAATACGTGTCAACGTTCCGTCATTACTTTTATTAGTTGACAAAATTCTTCGCAAATAAGGAGAACGATAATTCAAAATAACCATATGAGCACGAAATATTTTTACGTTAGGATCATTACCAACTTCAATTTTAGTATCATGATATTCTTCATCATCTAAAATTTCGAGTAAATTTTGTGATAATTTTGGTAAAAATTTATCAGTCATTATCTGTTATATCGATTTTTTTTTTTTCAAATATTTTTTTTTTTTTTTTTTTTTTTCAGAAAATTCTAAATAGTCGAAAGCCTTTTATATTGAACAGGATGCAGATCGTTACCATAAAAATGCAGGCCGAATCAAACAACACGAAAAACTCGATTTTACAGGCATAATAACTTGACTAAATAAATTTTAAAAATTCTACATAGTAAAGTCATTGGAAATATAAATAGCGTAAGAAACTTTTGTTACTTCGACATGCTCATTAAATGATCGATGGAAATTTATTAAATTTATTAAATTACTGCTGTAGCTCATTAATATTATTTTTATTTAAAAAAATATATAAATAAACAATAAAGAAGTTGCGTTTAAAAATATACTTCAAGCTTTCACAATTCTGAATACTTCATATTTTTCAATAACAGGGTTCGCTCCCGTGATCGGTTCTTCGTAAGAAATTTTTTTACAGTAAATTCCCAGTTTATCCGTATATTCAGAGCAGTATATACGCAAGTCACAATAACCAAATGACGGACCATAATTTCCATTATATAAAGCTTTTGTTTCATCCTTTACGCGGCTTAAAATATGATTTTCAATACTATCAATATTCTTAAACGAAAATATAAAACTATCTTTAGTAACGCTATAACATCCTTCAGATTTCCATTCTATTGGATTATACCCTCCAAGAATTTCGTTACTACCTTTCAATTTAACAATTGTTACAGTACCAGGTTGATTATCACAAAATTTATGGAATCCTTTAGGTGCATCAAATCCACTGCGATATAGTAATTTAAATTCATAATGATTTCTTATCTTGTCCGTAATTTCTAATTTATCAATCCATTTTGATATTAATTCAGCATGTTGAAATGTAATAATTCTAGAATCAATATTTTTTGGATTTATTTCCTTGATCTCTTCAATTATACGAGGTTTTGACTTTTTAATTGGTTTGTAATTATTATCCAAAAAATCTTTTAGTAAATTTTCATATAATTCCTTTGGTAAGATTTTTTTATAAGGTAATATGTTGTTTGAAAATTCTTTGGAAGTTAAGTCATGGAATCTAACAAAAGGAATACATTGTTGTAAAGTATTCTTTAAAGTGTTGAAATCCTCTTTTGAATAGCTTTTTGGATCAGAGGAAAGTTCAGGATTTTGAGCAAGACCCCATTTAATCACATGTTCCCAAATTTGTACTTCGCTCATTTGAAGTTTATCATTTTGAATAATCGTAACCAAAAGTTTTTCTGGAATTGAAGAAAATCTTGGCGAATTAAATATCTTATTCGGTTCTTTGGAAATTAATTCATTACAATATTTTTGAAGTTCTAGGAAGGAATCGTTTTCAAAACTTATTTGATATATCAAATCAAAATTCTGTTCTATCGAGTCTTTTCTGCTTTTTATCAAAAAGGTTTCTAAAAAGGGAGTTAATTCCTGAAGACCAAGTTCGTTGGCGGTAATTAAAATTTTAATAATATCAGAAATATCACATTCTTCAAAAGAAATTTTCCCTCCATAAATATACCTAAAAGTAAATTAAACGATTATAAAATTAAAATTATATTTGTTAAACAATGATAAAATAATGTTCGTTTATCTTACCTCAAAATTATATGAAAAGTTTCAGGTAAAATATTTGGTAATTTAATACTTGTCAAAGTTCCATCATTTTTCTTTTTATTAGTTGACAAAATTCTTCGTAAATAAGGAGAACGATAATTCAAAATAACCATATGAGCTCGAAATACTTTTACGTTAGGGTCATTACCAACTTCAATTGTAATATCATAATATTCTTCATCATCTAAAATTTCAAGTAAATTTTGTGATAATTTTGGTAAAAATTTATTAGTCATTATCTGTTTATATCGATTTTTTTTTTCGATTTTTTTTTTTTTTTTTTTTTTTCAGAAGAAATTAGAAAATTCTAAATAGTCGAAAGCCTTTTTATATTATTAAATAGGATGCAGATCTTTACCATAAAAATGTAGGTCGAATTTAAAACTCGATTTAATAACTTAATAAATTTAAAAATTCTACTTAGTAAAATCATTGGCAATATAAAAATACTTTTGTTACTTTGACACATTAAATGATTGATGGAAATTTATTAAATTACTTCTGTAGCTCATTAATATTATGGAGAATCAAAGTTTTTATTAAAAGAATATATAAATTTAATAAACAATAAAGAGGTTGCGTTTAAAAATATACTTCAAGCTTTCACAATTCTGAATACTTCATATTTTTCAATAACAGTGTCCGCTCCCGTGATCGGTTTTTCGTAAGAAGCTTTTCGGCAGTACAATTTCAATTTATTCCCGTATATACGCAAGTCCCTAAAACCAAATGATGGTCCATCGTTTCCATTATATATAGCTTTTGCTTCATCCTTTACACGGCTTAAAATATGATTTTCAATACTATCACTATTCTTAAACGAAAATATAAAACTATCTTTAGTAACGCTATAACTTTCTTCATATTTCCATTCTATTGGATTATACCCTCCAAGAATTTCGTTACTACCTTTCAATTTAACAATTGTTACAGTACCGGGTTGATTATCACAAATTTCATGGAATTTTCCTGGAAAATCAAATTCACTACGATATAGTAATTTAAATTCATAAATATTTTTTATCTTGTCCGTAATTTCTAATCTATCAATCCATTTTGATATTAATTCAGTATGTTGAAATGTAATAATTCTGGAATCAATATTCTTTGAATTCGTTTCCTTAGTCTCTTCAATTATACGAGGGTTCGACTTTTTAATTGGTTTGTAGTTGTTATCCAAAAATTCATTCAATAAATTTTCATACAATTCCTTTGGCAAGATTTCTCTATAAGGTAATATATTTTTTGAAAATTCTTTGGAAGTAAAATTATGAAATCTAATAAAAGGAATACATTGTTGTAAAGTATTCTTTAAAGCATCGAAATCACCTTTTGAATAGCTTTTCGGATCAGAGGAAAGTTCAGGATTTTGTGCAAGACCCCATTTAATCACATGTTCCCAAACTTGAACTTCGTTCATTTGAAGATTATCATTCTGAATAATCGTAACCAAAAGTTTTTCTGGAATTGAAGAAAATCTTGGCGAATTAAATATCTTATTCGGTTCTTTGGAAATTAATTTATTACAATATTTTTGAAGTTCTGGAAAAGAATTGTTTTCAAAACTTATTTGATATATCAAATCAAAATTCTGATCTATCGAGTCTTTTTTGCTTTCTATCAAAAAGGTTTCTAAAAAGGGAGTTAATTCTTGAAGACCAAGTTCGTTGGCGGTAATTAAAATTTTAATAATATCAGAAATATCACATTCTTCAAAAGAAAGTTTCCCCCCGTAAATATATCTAAAAGTAAATTAAACGTTTATAAAATTAAAATCATAATATTATTAAAACAACAACAAAATAACGTTCGTTTATCATATTATTAAAATAATTTCTTACTTTAAGATTATATGAAAAATTTCGGGTAAAATATTTGGTAATTTGATGCTTGTCAAAGTTTCATCATTTTTCTTTTTATTAGTTGACAAAATTCTTCGCAAATAAGGAGAACGATAATTTAAAATAACCATATGAGCGCGAAATACTTTTACGTTAGGGTCATTGCCAACTTCAATCGTAATATCATAATATTCTTCATCATCTAAAATTTCAAGTAAATTTTGTGATAATTTTGGTAAAAGTTTATTATCAGTCATTATTACCGAGTCTATATAATTTTTTTTTTTTTTAAATAAGAATGTAAAATTCCAACCCAACTTGTGGATAGTCAACCCTTTTATATTAAACGGGATGGAAAATTAATGAATCCGAGTTCCACAAAGATCACAAGAAATAAGTTGCACAGCACACATTAACAATAAAATTTACCAATAAGATTTATCGTCGGCAAATAATTTACCCTTTGGCAGAACGCGACAGTAAAAATTAAACACAAGGATATGTGACTTAAAAACTACTAAATTTTTTTTTTTTATTTTATTTTTTTATTAAAAAAAAAAATAATACATAAATAAATAAAAAAATGTTCTTAAGATTAATTTATAAAAATATTATACTTGAAATTTACACCATCATTAATTCTTTATGGAAAAATTAAAAATCGATCTTAAAAAATTCTAAACACCTCGAATTCTTCTATTTCATCTTCATTACTTGTTTCTCTGATCGGTTTTTCATAAGAAGATTTTTTAGATCTCTTGCAACAAATCACTGAACCATTTGATGATAAGTCATCATTACCAAATGATGGTAAAAAACAAGGACTATTATATATAGCCTTCACTCCATTTTTCACGCGGCTTATAATACAATTTTCAGTATCATAACCGTTTTTAAAAGAGAATATAAAACTATTTTTAGTACTACTAAATCCACCAGATGTCCATTTTATTGGATTGTATCCTCCAAGAATTTCGCTACTTCCGCTTACTTTAAAAATCGTGATAGTACGAGACTTATTATCACAAATTTCATGAAATTTACTTGGCGTAAAACCATCACGAGAACCGCGAAATAATAATTCGAAATTGTATAAAGGAGGTATCTTGTTTGTAATTTCTAATCTATCGACCCATCTTGAGATTAATTCAGCATGTTGAGATGTAATAATTTTAGAATCAATATTTTTCGATATAATCTGGTTACTATCATTACCCAAAAAATAATCCAATAACTTCTTATATAATTCCTTTGGCAAAACTTTTTTATAAGGCAATACTTTGCTTGAAAATTCTTTGGAAGTTAAGTTACGAAATCTAATAAAAGGAATACAATGTTGTAAAGTATTTTTTAAAGTATTGAAATCTTCTTTTGAACAGCTTTTAGGATCAGAGGAAAGTTCGGGATTTTGAGCGAGACCCCATTTAATCACATGTTCCCAAACTTGTACTTCATTCACTCGAATATTTTCATTTTGAATAAGTGTAATTAAAAGATTTTCTGGAATTGAAGAAAATTTTGGCGAATTAAATATCTTATTCGGCTCTTTGGAAATTAATTCGATACAATATTTTTGAAGTTCTTGGAAAGAATTGTTTTCAAAACTTATTCGATATATCAAATCAAAATTCTGTACCATACAATTTTTTTTATTTTTAATCAAAAAGGTTTCTATACAAGGAATTAATTCCTCAAGACCAAGTTCTTTGATGGCAATTAATATTTTAATGATATCTGAAATATCATATTCTTCTAAAGAAATTTCCCCCCCATAAATATATCTAAAATAAAACGATTGTAAGTAAAAAAAAAAATATAAATATATTTAATTTACATTATCTTTTATTTTTTACCTTAATACTATTTGAAAAGTCTCGGGTAAAATGTTTGGTAATTTAATACTTGTCAAAGTTCCGTCAATTTTTTTATTGGTCGACAATATTTTTCGCAAATAAGGAGAACGATATTTTAAAATAACCATGTGAGCACGAAATATTCTCACGTTAGGGTCATCGCCAACTTCAATTGTAATATTATAATATTCATCATCGTCTAAAATTTCGAGTATATTTTCTGCCAATTTTGATAATAGCTTATTATAGCCCATTTTTGAAAAAGAATAAAAAAAGAAAAAAATTGTAGTAAATAAATATCGTTATTTTTTGGCGCAGAATCGGTTCATCATTATCGCAATAGTATAAATTGATCAACACTTTTTACATTAGATTTACGGAAAATTCTTACTAAAAGTGTACAATGATGTATTTATGCAGAACACCGAATATTCATTCATATGCACGGCGTGCATATTGTTTTTTGGTAAATCAAGTTGTTTTTCGTAGATCGTGTAATAATACTTGTTTAGTTATGTCTTGGATATTTAGCTTAATTTCTTATACACTCGTTCTGAGCACTATATACTAATGTTCCTTTTCAGAATTATTAGTATTACTTGTTACATTTTATTATAGGGTTAAAGATACACAACGGGTTGTGCCGATTTTATCTGAATACTTCCAAGCTGAGTAAATTTCGACAGGAGAATTATATCTATTAATTTAAATTTTAAATTTTTTTTTTGTGGCTTAGCGCGGACCGGTGCAAAAAGCCGATCATTTAAACCGAATGAAACAACTTTCATTAAACATCCTCTTAATATGAGTAACCTCTTAATATGAGTGAAAAAATATGCTAAAAGTTAGGAAAGAAATGACATGAGAAATTTATATTATTTTTTTCTTCTGCTTTATTTATCTAATCCTTATTCTGTTTACCTTTCTTGAATAATTCTAAGATAGCGTCATATTTTAATTGTTAAGTTTTTTTTTTTAAGGTCAATAACGATAAAATAATTTTTTTCTTTCTTTTATTAGAATAAATTTCTTTAAAAATTTTAAAAATGATCTTATAAAAATTTGACGTTTAGTGTTAAAAAATGTTAAAAAAAAAAATAGTGTATTTTACAATATGTAATTTATGAGCCGTTCTAGATTTTTGTTAAATTTCTTATTTAATTCCGGAAATTAAAAGATCGTATATAATATTAATATATATATATATATATATTGTGTGAAAAAATTTATAATTAAACTTGTTCCTGCATGATCCTCTAATCTAAAAAAAAATGCTATTATATTTTGTTGTGTATAAAGAATTATAATAAATAAATAAATAATGAAAATGCATTAAAAAAAAATTAATCTTTAATTTGTTTATTCATTTATTCCCAGGGTAACTTAATTTGATGAAAACGAACATCAAATATTCTAAAATTACCATTGTTATCTTTTCTCCAATACATGCAACTTTTAGTCCTATATATGTTGTGCCTCAGATCGATTCTTGCCTCAGATCGCAACTCACGCACCTCAGATTGAAATCGTCATGTGAGGTGCGTGATGTGGATCATTGATAATCTGAGGTGCCTCGGTTTTAATCTGAGGCAAATAAAAAATTTTTTTTTAAAAAAAATATCGATCGTTTTCTACTATTTTTTACTATTTTATTAATCTGAAATAGTGTTAGTTTAACTCATTAGTAACTACACTAAAAATTACTTTAATTATTATAAAGTTTTTAATAAGAACGGTTCTTTACGGCTAATTGGCTCTTTGAGGTAAGTTCGGAAGCTTTTATTTTATTTTTTTTTTGTTTTTTTCTTTTTCGGAACGGTACTAACCATTCCTACCTTTTCTTTTTTTGTTAAACATTTTAAGTAGGTTTTTTTTGTTTTTTTCTTTTTAGGAGCCGTATTTAACCCATTTCTTTTTCTTTTTTTAATAGGAACGGTTAAAATGTTTTAAGGTAGAATTCAATTTTTATTTTATTTTTTCTTTTTTGAACGGTACTAACCGTTTTTTTTTCTTTTTTTTTTAGCATTTCGGCCTGGGCTCTCTCCCGGTAAATAGGTATGCTATAATGTTTACTATAGTGTTAGTTTCTTTCTCCTAGAACGGTACTGACCGTTCTTTTTTCTTTTTTTTTTTAGCAGTTCAGCCTGGACTTTCTCCCGGTAAATATTTGGTGCTATGGTGTCTATGGTGTTAGTTTCCTTCTCCTAGAACGGTACTGACCGTTCTTTTTTCTTTTTTTTTAGCATTTCGGTCTGGTCTCTCTCCCGGTAAATATTTGGTGCTATGGTGTCTATGGTGTTAGTTTCTTTCTCCTAGAACGGTACTGACCGTTCTTTTTTCTTTTTTTTTTAGCATTTCGGTCTGGACTTTCTCCCGGTAAATATTTGGTGCTATGGTATCTGCGGTGTTATTTTCTTTCTCATATGTTTAAATAATCGGCGTATTTGTAAAGTAGAACGGTACTGACCGTTCTTTTGTCTTTTTTTTTAGCATTTCGATTTGGACTCTCTCCCGGTAAATAGGTGGTGTTATGGTATCTATAATGTTGGTGTTTTCTTCTAGATATTAGCCATTCTCTTTTCTTTTTTTAATAGGAATAGATTAATGGTTTTTTGAGAATAGGTAAATAAGATTTTGAGTAAGAAAACATGGATGTTAGAGAAATGAAAATTTATAATAAGAGGAACGAAAAAAAATTTAATGTAAAATCTGATATTGAATAATATAAAATTGTGTATAATCTATTAACAAATAAAATCAATGATTTAAGCATACATGAAATTACTTAAATTCAAATTCTTTATTATTTTTTCATATAAGACATCAGTAATAATGCATTTTTTTGACTAATTAATATATTTTTACATATAACAAATGCCGCATCATTTATTTTGACATGAACGTCCACTATGGCATCTACTGCTACAGTCTCCACCTGCCTTCTTACAGCGACATTTATTACTATTGCATTCACCTTTACAATTACATATACCCCCTGATACTAAACCCGCACTCTGAAGACGTGCAGCCTCTCTAATTGATATTTTGTTTAAGGGAATGACTTCTAATTCAGGAAAAGTTTCTGTTCCAAGTGGTTCTAATTCACTAGCAGAATAATACACTCCAATTATTCCAAATTTTGATCCCAAACTATATTTATTATTTTCAGTTTTTTCCATAATTTTACATGGCAAAGTGGGTCGATCAACACTAAATCTATCAATTTTAGGAACAGCAACCCTTACCAGATCACCAATCTGATATTCTTTAATTCTTTTTCTTCCCTTGCTCATTTGATTGGCCATCTTATTTGTATAATCTTGAAGGTCTTGACGAGCCATATTTCTTAATACTTCGTGCTGTGTATTATTTGTAATATCTAAAAGGACTGGATCAATAAGTACTATATGTCTATTATTTTCATTATCTTGATCTTGGACCACTGCTCTTTCAATATCTAATTGTTGAACTGGAATATTTGATTCTAATTGTATTAGTATGATAAATAATAAAATTTGGCAATTAGATTAAAAAAAACATTTTATTAAATTTAATAAATATTATTGAAATTAATAATTTTTTTAGTATTAAAAACCTTACCTTGCAAATCATCTATTATATCACTATCCAAATCTTCAATACTATCATATATTTGTATAGTATCAGGTATATCCTCTTCATTATAGATATTTTTTGCAAATAATTCATCAATTAAAGTACAATTTCCACGTGGTTTATCACTATATACGAGTTCATATGGTGTTTTTTTATGGGACCGACACCATGAATTGTTCATAGCTGAAATAACAAATTTAAGACCAAAAGACCAATCAGTTCGGCCAGTATTCTCTCGCCACTTACCAAGCTTTTGTTGTAAAATTCCATTAGCACGTTCAACTAGGCCCTGAGACTGCGGATGTCGTGGACGACCATTTATAATCATTACTGTAGGCCACATTTCAATTAATTCCTTTATTACTCCCGCACAAAACTCTTTCCCATTGTCAGACTGTAAAATAGTTGGAGGAGAGCCTAAAAAATGGAAAAGTTCAAAAAGATATGCTGCTACTTCAATAGCTCTTTTTGAAGTAAGAGCTCTGGCCCAAGAGAATCTTGTAAAGTGATCTCTTACATGGCAAATATATTTATATTCGCCATCTGCGTCAAATGATAAATCAATAAGATCCATCTAAAAAAAAATAAAAAATAAATTAAATATAATAATAATAAAAAAAAGAATATAAAATAAATTAAATATTTACTTGCACACGAGATAGAAAATTCCTTGCAATGATAGGCTTTGCTGCTAAAGGGTGAAATGATGGTTTTCGTACTGCACATATTGTACAATTATTAACAAATTGTTCTACAATATCTTGTTTAATCCAACCCCACCTTTCTATAATAGACTTCCATGTCTGTCTTTGCCCACCATGCTGTGTAATTTCTGCATGAGTTCGACATAAAACTTCGTACATATTTTCTACAGCCAACACTGGGTTGTTGTTTGCTGCAACAATTACCCTATAGTCACCAGGTGTTATTTCCTCAAGCTTAAACTTTTTCTTAATCCAACTACGTTGTAAACGGCCGAATATCAAGCATGAGAAGATGATAAAACACCACCGCCAAATGTAATTATCAAGTATTAAGAACGAACAAATTAATCGTGGATTGGTGTGGATGGATAAATAATTAGCCGAAAAGGATAAACATTTAAGAAGAGTAATGATCTGCATGATGTAATATTTATTGAATGATTGACAAAGAACCAATAGGATAAATAGAGTCGATCAATTGCGGCTTGGCGATCTTTAACAACAAGAACGATAAGAAAGAATAATTATAAGCCACAAAAGATAGATTATAAGCAAAACACATAAAGTGGATTAAAAGAACATATAAAATAATGTCGGAAAGATTAAAGAACACAAGATAATATAAAAGATAATATGAAAAGATAGTAAAAAAGATGGAATATAAAAGACAACATATTAAAAAGAACATATATAAAAAGATAACACAGCCACAAAAGATGAATTATATCTTTACGATATAATATTTGAAAGATTATTTTAAAGAAAAGATAGCACAGCCATAAAAGATGGGTTATAAATTATTTCTTTACGATGTAATATTTGAATAATAGAAGAGATAACATATAAAATAATATATAAGATAGCATATTAAAAGATAGCGTATTTAAAATATAGATAGTATATTAGAAAGATAGTTCAAAGATAATATGTAAAGAACATAAAAGATAGTATATAGATAGAATAGAAAGTAGCATAAAAATTGTATATATAGAGAACGGAATTCAAAGTAATTCCACAGTTCGCATCCACAGAACTCAATAAAATATAAGTTTTATTTTTTAATTATTAATGAAGTTTAATATTAATTAAAGGTAATAGGTTCGCCCTAAACTTTAATTAATGTTTGATTAATTAATTTTAATTAATGAAAATTTAAGATGAATTAAATATATACCTTTGGAAGATAATAATTCGTAGCGAGAGCTATCGCAGTTTGAAATCGAAAGTGGATATAATTTGAGGAAAGAGAAGTATATTTTATTTTATATCGCTCAACGTTTTATATTACTAACGCTATTTATTTTGTGAACCAAGAATGTTGTTGTATATTGTTCGCTGATGTTGTTGTTCGTTAATTATGTTTTGATCACGTGTTTGTTCGTTTGATTGCTCGTTCGTTCGTTTGTTTGTTCGCCCATTCGTTCGTTCGACCATGAGAATGCCCGTTCGATGTGGCAACCTTGTAAATTGATGACAGGGGGAATTGGGGGATCTCATATGGTGCATGCTCGCAAGAAAGGAAATGATCATCATCACATGATTATTATTATAATGAATATGAAAATTTAATTTCGTTAGTAAGTCACTGATAGGTATTATTAATCAATATTTTATTTTAGAATTTATTTTTAGATTTCAGGTTTTGACGAGTTCAAAAGGAACCAATAAATCAACGAGGATTTAACGAGTTAAAAACTTGAAAAGGCGAAAGATTGGAGTTTGAAGTTGTGCAAGTAATCACTTAATCGATAGAAAGCACAAGAATGTTTCTTTCGGGAATAAAGTACCTGAGAAATTTCATAAGGAGATGGGGAAGTGAAAGATAAATTTTGGAATAAAGATTAATAATGGGAGAACACCAATGTATTGTCCGGGGTTCATCTGTGTGGTATGGGTTACCTCTGAGTTTGGATTTTGGATAAATGCTCAAAATTGGAAAATTTTTATTCTTCGATATTAAAGATTATAACGTATGGGTTACGTCAAATCTGGATACCCAGCTCAATAACGTACGAATTGCTTTGGGGACGGGGAATGAAGATTGTAAAGACACCTACTATCAAGAAACATTGAATGGATAAAATAGGACAAACCTGAAAACTGTCGTGCTTTTATTTCAATGTGGGGTATCTCCAGCGGGTAAAAGATAGAGATAAGCTCAGTATAGGTCCACCAATTTAAGAAAGTTGGTTTAGATGAGTTTTATGGATAGCTGATGACTTTTGAAACTGGATTTTGGAAGGTTAGATTCACCCGTTAAGAGACAAGTCAGCCAACGAAGGAGGAAAAGACGGATATGTTGTATTGTTACAGGTCCTAGGCTACATTTCAGATGAGGGTTCCTGGTGTAGTGTCCTAGTTCACGCTTTCATTACAATGTTCCGTTAAAAGAAGAAAAAATAGAAGGATATTTACACATTAACGAGCCGTATAATGAACATTACGTGCAGTATTTAATAATAGAGTAAAATCCGAAAAGAAGGATATTTATTTAAAAGAAGAACATTTATTTGAAAAGGAATATTTATTTGAAAAAGAACATTTATTTGAAAAGAAAGACATTTATCTGAAAAGAACGACATTTTGTGTGTTATAGATTAATTTATATAATATAGAATATATAGTAAGAAGGATTTATGTGGACGATAAGAAAGATTGGAAGTTCGCAAACTTTAAAAGTTATGAAAATTTTGGAGTTTGTGATATGTGAAATTATGGATCTTGGTGACAAAAAGATGTGACAAAAAGATGTGATAAGTGAAATTATGAATCACAGTGACGAAAAGATGTGACATGTGAAATTATGGAGATCGGTGATAAAAGATAAATTTGATGGCACAGTAAAAACCTCCGCAGCCTGAGGAGATTGTGGACTTAGAAAAATTTTTGAAATTTTAAGGCGCAGTAAAAATTAATAGTAAAATATGGCATAGTAAATATATAGAACCGAAAGATGGAATCGAAAGATTGGAAGAAGCGATCTATTTAAAGATAAAAGAATGCTTAGAAGATTGAAAATAGAAATGATAAGATGGATGAATGATATGTTTAGATTAGGAGGAACCGTATGCAAAGATTGTGAAGAAGAGGATATCGATGAAATTGATAATCGGGTAAAAAGATTACAGAAGATTTTTGGAGATATTGGAACGATAACAACTGAAGAAGAATTGTTAAGATTGACTAGTATGGGATATGATGTAGAAATAACGGAAATTGAAAGAACAAGAAAATTTGGAGTAACTGCAAAGATAATAACAACATATGAAATTATGAGGAAATATTTAACAATATGGAATCTTGAAGATGAAGTGGAAGAGGATATAAAAGGACCCGAAATTGGCTCGAGTAAAAATCAAAAAGCAAAAAGGAATGCAAGAGTGAATATGACAGGTGAATATGATGACCAAGAAAAGTGTGATTATAATGAAAATGGATATGAGGAACCACAATACGATGGAGTATATTATACACAAGGATATTACGATGATTATGAAGATGGAGAATTAAATTATCATAGTGAATTGTATGCAAAAGATAACGCAGTAAAAACAAGAAGACAAACAAGAAGGACGAATCCAACAGTGGGATATAAAAATAATAATGAAGAAGGAAATTTACAAGAAGAATTAAGAGGAGCAGGAAGTAGAATGGATGATAGAGAAATACCAAGTGGTACAACGACACCAAATTATATACCTGAACGAACTGAACAGAATTGGGATAAACCGATAGGACCACGAAAAATGAAATGGAGTAATAAAAGACAAGATTATTATGACCCAACAGGAGGACTAAGAAAATGGAGAGAAGCAGGAGGACCAACAAAACCCAGAGAGTATGGACCAAGATTAACTGATGAAATACGACCTTATGACATTGAGGGAGACGTGAAAAATTGTAGAGCGAATATAACATATGGACAATTAATAAATGAGAGTACAACTTGGTGCGAAAGATGCGAAATAAGATGGGTAATGGAATTACAGCAATATAATTTTGAAGTAATACATAGGTCGGGAAAAGAAAATACGAACGCCGACGCATTAAGTAGATTATTAAAGATAGTAGAGGATCAACCAGAAATAGTAATAATTGACGGGGTAGATGGATTGGGAAAAACAAGTATAGTACAAAATTTAATTAAAGAATGGGAAAAACAAGGATTAAAAGTAAGATTCAATACTTATAAAAGAAGAAGAAAAGATAAAGATGAATTTCACGAATCAAAGATGGATACAGAATGGAAATTTAGAAAAGAAGTAGTGGAACAAATAAATAGAAGAATGTTAGAATATGATGAAGATACAGATATAATAATTTTAGACAAATCACCATATTGTGAATATTATTATCAAAAGACGAAAAGTTTTGACAGAGGATTAATTACTCCACATGGAAATCATGAGATGGAAAAAGAAATATTCAGACTGAAAGAAACGATAGATAAATCAATAGTGATATTTTTAGAGAAAGATGGTGACGTATGTTGGAAAAATTACATTGGAAGAGAAACAAAGAAAACGGAAAAATCATCATATCCAACATTAAAGAAGGATGAATATTTGGACATGGTTAAAATGTTTGAAGAAAATCAAAGTGTGTATAAAGATACCAAAAGATACAGTCGAGTAAAAGTTAAAAATGACAATAGTAGTTGGAGAAAAGTATTTAAAGAGGTGGAAAAATGGAGAAGAGCACAGAACTAAAAATATAGAACACATAACGAAAATAACAAACTCAGAAGTAGAATCAATTAAAGAAATATTATGGAGGAAAATAATTATAAGAGAATAATTGACAATATCGAAAAAGAGAATAAATATGAATTGAAAGAAGGAATTTTATATAGAATAAAAGGACAAAACAGATTTAGAGTAATCAGGGATTATGAATACGAGGGATTGATGTACATGATGCATGATAATGAATTATCAGGACATTTTGGGATAGAAGCGACATTAGATAGAATAAAAGAAAATTATTGGTGGAAAAATATGAAAGAAGATGTAGAAGAATATGTAAGGACGTGTTGGAATTGTCAAATGAGAGGAAAACCAAGAGGAAAGAACGAATTAACGCCAATAAAGATAAATGAACCATTTGAGATGATTGGGATAGATATAGTTGGACCGTTAAAAGAGACAGAAAAGGGAAATAAGTACATTGTAGTAGCAATGGATTATTTTACAAAATGGCCCGAGGCCGCACCACTAAAAGAAGCTACAGCAAAAGAAGTAGTAGAATTTATTTGGAGGGACATAATTTGTAGACATGGATGTCCAAAGAAAATAATTAGCGATAGAGGGACTCACTTTAACAATAAAATGATGGAGGAATTAGTAGAAAGATGTGGAATAAATCATAGATTAAGTACACCATATAGGCCACAAACAAACGGTTTGGTCGAAAGATTCAATAAAACTTTATGCGAAGGATTGGCCAAATTAGGAGAAGAAAATTGGGATAAACATATACCATCTGTATTATTTGCATATAGGACAAAGAAGCAATCATCAACAAGAATTAAACCTTTTTATGCAACATACGGAAGAAGAGCAAAACTACCATTAGATAAAGACGAAAATAAAATAACATTAACTGATAGAATAAAAATATTAATTGAAGAGCTACCGGTAATAAGAAGGAAAATAAAAGAAAATGTGAAAGAAGCTCAAGAGAAACAAAAACAACAACATGACAAAAGAGGAATTAGAAAACCTAAATTTGAAATAGGAGAAAAAGTATTATTATATGAAGCATGGAGAGAGAAACAATGGTCTGGAAAATTACAGAGCAAATGGAAAGGACCATATTTAATTCACGAAGAATTTGGGAATGGAGCATACAAACTTAAAGAATTGGATGGAAGAATACTAAAAACACCACAAAATGGAGAATGGTTAAAGAAATTTTATGATCGAAGGGGATTTACACCAAAAATAGTAATTAAAGGAAAAGAGGTATTCGATAAGACCCGAGTTCGATTCGATTAAAATTATTATGAATGAGACCCGAGTTCGATTCTTTTAAAGTTATTTGTGAGGTCACAAATAGCGAAGAGGGGGATAATGTAAACGGCCGAATATCAAGCATGAGAAGATGATAAAACACCACCGCCAAATGTAATTATCAAGTATTAAGAACGAACAAATTAATCGTGGATTGGTGTGGATGGATAAATAATTAGCCGAAAAGGATAAACATTTAAGAAGAGTAATGATCTGCATGATGTAATATTTATTGAATGATTGACAAAGAACCAATAGGATAAATAGAGTCGATCAATTGCGGCTTGGCGATCTTTAACAACAAGAACGATAAGAAAGAATAATTATAAGCCACAAAAGATAGATTATAAGCAAAACACATAAAGTGGATTAAAAGAACATATAAAATAATGTCGGAAAGATTAAAGAACACAAGATAATATAAAAGATAATATGAAAAGATAGTAAAAAGATGGAATATAAAAGACAACATATTAAAAAGAACATATATAAAAAGATAACACAGCCACAAAAGATGAATTATATCTTTACGATATAATATTTGAAAGATTATTTTAAAGAAAAGATAGCACAGCCATAAAAGATGGGTTATAAATTATTTCTTTACGATGTAATATTTGAATAATAGAAGAGATAACATATAAAATAATATATAAGATAGCATATTAAAAGATAGCGTATTTAAAATATAGATAGTATATTAGAAAGATAGTTCAAAGATAATATGTAAAGAACATAAAAGATAGTATATAGATAGAATAGAAAGTAGCATAAAAATTGTATATATAGAGAACGGAATTCAAAGTAATTCCACAGTTCGCATCCACAGAACTCAATAAAATATAAGTTTTATTTTTTAATTATTAATGAAGTTTAATATTAATTAAAGGTAATAGGTTCGCCCTAAACTTTAATTAATGTTTGATTAATTAATTTTAATTAATGAAAATTTAAGATGAATTAAATATATACCTTTGGAAGATAATAATTCGTAGCGAGAGCTATCGCAGTTTGAAATCGAAAGTGGATATAATTTGAGGAAAGAGAAGTATATTTTATTTTATATCGCTCAACGTTTTATATTACTAACGCTATTTATTTTGTGAACCAAGAATGTTGTTGTATATTGTTCGCTGATGTTGTTGTTCGTTAATTATGTTTTGATCACGTGTTTGTTCGTTTGATTGCTCGTTCGTTCGTTTGTTTGTTCGCCCATTCGTTCGTTCGACCATGAGAATGCCCGTTCGATGTGGCAACCTTGTAAATTGATGACAGGGGGAATTGGGGGATCTCAACGTGTATTTTTATTAGAAATAGTATTATTTTTAGGGTCTAACAATACTTCTTTAATTTTATTTAAAAAATTAAGATTTATCAAAGCTTTTTCTTGCTTTGACGTAGGGAGGTTGCCAATGTAACGTTCAATAATTCCATTAAATGTATCTCTGCTGATAAACGTATATTCCATGACAAAACATATAGCTACAAACATGTGTTTTCAAGCTGTAACGATATAAAGCATGTGTCTTCAGACTGTAACGAGATAAAACATGTGTTTTCAATCTGTTAACGCGATAAAACGTGTTTTCCATAAAAAAAAACTGTAATAAAAAAATGTCGTGTCTTTGTAAAGATTATCAATGATTTGCATCACACATATCACCTGACAATAATCTCAATTTTTAAGTTGATTTTATTTATTACACAATTTTTATATTATTCAATATCAGATTTTACATTAAATTTTTTTTCGTTCCTCTTATTATAAATTTTCATTTCTCTAACATCCATGTTTTCTTACTCAAAATCTTATTTACCTATTCTCAAAAAACCATTAATCTATTCCTATTAAAAAAAGAAAAGAGAATGGCTAATATCTAGAAGAAAACACCAACATTATAGATACCATAACACCACCTATTTACCGGGAGAGAGTCCAAATCGAAATGCTAAAAAAAAAGACAAAAGAACGGTCAGTACCGTTCTACTTTACAAATACGCCGATTATTTAAACATATGAGAAAGAAAATAACACCGCAGATACCATAGCACCAAATATTTACCGGGAGAAAGTCCAGACCGAAATGCTAAAAAAAAAAGAAAAAAGAACGGTCAGTACCGTTCTAGGAGAAAGAAACTAACACCATAGACACCATAGCACCAAATATTTACCGGGAGAGAGACCAGACCGAAATGCTAAAAAAAAAGAAAAAGAACGGTCAGTACCGTTCTAGGAGAAGGAAACTAACACCATAGACACCATAGCACCAAATATTTACCGGGAGAAAGTCCAGGCTGAACTGCTAAAAAAAAAAAAAGAAAAAGAACGGTCAGTACCGTTCTAGGAGAAAGAAACTAACACTATAGTAAACATTATAGCATACCTATTTACCGGGAGAGAGCCCAGGCCGAAATGCTAAAAAAAAAAGAAAAAAAAACGGTTAGTACCGTTCAAAAAAGAAAAAATAAAATAAAAATTGAATTCTACCTTAAAACATTTTAACCGTTCCTATTAAAAAAAGAAAAAGAAATGGGTTAAATACGGCTCCTAAAAAGAAAAAAACAAAAAAAACCTACTTAAAATGTTTAACAAAAAAAAGAAAAGGTAGGAATGGTTAGTACCGTTCCGAAAAAGAAAAAAACAAAAAAAAAAATAAAATAAAAGCTTCCGAACTTACCTCAAAGAGCCAATTAGCCGTAAAGAACCGTTCTTATTAAAAACTTTATAATAATTAAAGTAATTTTTAGTGTAGTTACTAATGAGTTAAACTAACACTATTTCAGATTAATAAAATAGTAAAAAATAGTAGAAAACAATCGATATTTTTTTTAAAAAAAAATTTTTTATTTGCCTCAGATTAAAACCGAGGCACCTCAGATTATCAATGATCCACATCACGCACCTCACATGACGATTTCAATCTGAGGTGCGTGAGTTGCGATCTGAGGCAAGAATCGATCTGAGGCACAACATATATACCTCCTTTTCCTTTATAACATTTGTAAAATTTACATACAGAACAAAAATATGAATGATTTTTGGCCTTACAGTTGCAATACGAGTAATTGCAACATCTACAATAATTTTGATAATGGGTATCAAAATTAGAATTATTTTGTTGTTTTTGTACTTCAGGCGTAAATTTATGAAGTCTATTTAAATTTTCATGGCCTGAACTACTTCTACTTATCATTTCTTCTTGAACGTTCCCTACAAAATTCAAAAAAATAAAGTTAGTTACAAAAAATAACTAAGTAAGACTCCGTTCAGGCTGTAACCTTGGATGCAATTGGGAAGAAACTAGCCCGATCGTGAACCCTGCAGTGCGCACCATCCCTTTTATACTTACCATATATAGCACCTTCTCTATCTTCTCCAATCAAATTTCCTTGAGCGTTCCCTACAAATTTTAAAGAAATAAAAAAGAATTAGTTACAAAAATAACTAAGTAAGACTCCGTTCAGGCTGTAACCTTGGATGCAATTGGGAAGAAACTAGCCCGATCGTAAACCCTGCAGTGCGCACCATCCCTTTTATACTTACCATATATAGCATCTTCTCTATCTTCTCCAATCGAATTTCCTTGAGCGTTCCCTACAAATTTTAAAGAAATAAAAAGGAATTAGTTACAAAAATAACTAAGTAAGACTCCGTTCAGGCTGTAACCTTGGATGCAATTGGGAAGAAACTAGCCCGATCGTGAACCCTGCAGTGCGCACCATCCCTTCATACTTACCATACATAGTATCTTCTCTTATTATTTTTCCTTGAGCGTGTCCTATAAATTTTAAAGAATTAAAAAGAGATTAGTTACAAAAATAACTAAGTAAGACTCCGTTCAGGCTGTAACCTTGGATGCAATTGGGAAGAAACTAGCCCGATCGTGAACCCTGCAGTGCGCACCATCCCTTCATACTTACCATACATAGTGTCTTTTCTTCTTATTTTTTCTTGAACGTTCCCTACAAATTAAAAAGAGATTAGTTACAAAAATAACTAAGTAAGATTCCGTTCAGGCTGTAACCTTGGATGCAATTGGGAAGAAACTAGCCCGATCGTGAACCCTGCAGTGCGCACCATCCCTTCATACTTACTATACATAGTGTCTTTTCTTCTTATTTTTCCTTGAGCATTACCTACAAATTTTAAAGAATTAAAAAAAAGATTAGTTACAAAAATAACTAAGTAATCTTCTCCAATCAAATTTCCTTGAGCGTTCCCTACAAATTTTAAAGAAATAAAAAAGAATTAGTTACAAAAATAACTAAGTAAGACTCCGTTCAGGCTGTAACCTTGGATGCAATTGGGAAGAAACTAGCCCGATCGTAAACCCTGCAGTTCGTGAACCCTGCAGTGCGCACCATCCCTTTTATACTTACCATATATAGCACCTTCTCTATCTTCTCCAATCAAATTTCCTTGAGCGTTCCCTACAAATTTTAAAGAAATAAAAAAGAATTAGTTACAAAAATAACTAAGTAAGACTCCGTTCAGGCTGTAACCTTGGATGCAATTGGGAAGAAACTAGCCTGATCGTAAACCCTGCAGTGCGCACCATCCCTTTTATACTTACCATATATAGCATCTTCTCTATCTTCTCCAATCGAATTTCCTTGAGCGTTCCCTACAAATTTTAAAGAAATAAAAAGGAATTAGTTACAAAAATAACTAAGTAAGACTCCGTTCAGGCTGTAACCTTGGATGCAATTGGGAAGAAACTAGCCCGATCGTGAACCCTGCAGTGCGCACCATCCCTTCATACTTACCATACATAGTATCTTCTCTTATTATTTTTCCTTGAGCGTGTCCTATAAATTTTAAAGAATTAAAAAGAGATTAGTTACAAAAATAACTAAGTAAGACTCCGTTCAGGCTGTAACCTTGGATGCAATTGGGAAGAAACTAGCCCGATCGTGAACCCTGCAGTGCGCACCATCCCTTCATACTTACCATACATAGTGTCTTTTCTTCTTATTTTTTCTTGAACGTTCCCTACAAATTAAAAAGAGATTAGTTACAAAAATAACTAAGTAAGATTCCGTTCAGGCTGTAACCTTGGATGCAATTGGGAAGAAACTAGCCCGATCGTGAACCCTGCAGTCTTACCATACATAGTGGCTTCTCTAATCTTTCTTCTATGTTCGATAGCCCTTGCCCGCATTTGAATATCATATTTTGCTTGACTTAAAAATGATTTCTTATTATGATGTCTGGTCATTGTTTTTTTTTTTAATAAATTTAAAAATTAAGCGTAAATTTAAGCGTTCTTTTTTTAATAATTTATTAAAAAATTAAGCGTTCTTGAGGATTTAAAATTATTTTTGATTTTTATATTCTAAAAAATTCGGAATTCAAAATAGTCCTCTTTTATATTATTTTTCTCATCATGTGATATGAGTCTAATGATGTAAAAAAAAATGTAACTATGACTGCAGCTATAACAGTTTTTGATTCAAGATTATTCACATCAATATGTCAATTCAAGTCATACTGCCTACAAATTATAAATCATGAGTTTTTATGAATAATTGGTCTTACTCATACTATAATAACATAGTAATATTTCCTAATGAAGTAAAAGTATGCATATTAGTCATAATATATACTTACTAAAGTTATATCATTATGACTTCACATTGACTACATATTACAATTTACAAGCCACAATTACATTATTAGCCAGCAATGATTTAATTTTTGTCATTTATTAATCGACCAATTATTACTCTTTTTAACTGTATTAACAGTTTTGTATTTCAGTCATATGTTATTTGAATTGACTCATCTGATATTATTAATGATTAATAGTTTGTTTTTGTTTTGATATATTATTAATTAAATATAATAAGTCATCTTTATATCGAAAGCATAATTAATTTTTGACATATGATTATTATATGTATAAGAAAATTATACTAATAATATATGATAAATTATAGAAAATCTAATTTATCAACGAAATTAATAAAATAATGATAAAATAAATTTGTTTTACAATAATAAAATTTTAGTATTTGATTATTATATATAAACATTTTTACTAAAAAATATATAATGAATTCTATATTAAAATATCAAAATAATAAAAACTTTAAAAATAAAAATGTGGAAACGCAATTACATAAAGAATTCTGATCCTGGTCCGGTTTTTGGGTTTCAAAATATAGCCAAATATAAACCTCTTAAGGGGAAACTATTTAATTAAAAAAAAATTTCCAGGTTACTTTTGCATGATATAAAGAAATTAATTGTTCAATACTTTGTAAAATAACATAAATGAAAGTTCTAGCTTTTAAAATCTTATTCGCTAATCTAGAAAATACATTAAATAAAGAATAATCCAATTACACTAGTATTTCACCTACGTATATATATTTAGTATTTAGAATAAAAATTGTTATCACACAATAATATTATTTTGAAGAAAATTTACCCTTCCACATGCACCTTTTTTAACGTCATTTTTTTTTTGATATGATCGGGCGTGAAATCGACGCATGATTGCGCAGCTTGCTAAAATTGATTTTCTACTTGCTGCTTGCTGGAACAATTATACCTGCTCATTATGAAAGTTACGATAATCCTCCTACCTTTAGCAGAAAATATTTTTATTCCAAACAACTTTCCTACTGAGAAAAAATGATTAATTAATATTATTATTGGTAT